>NW_027151064.1:0-630230 GCF_018691715.1 Phytophthora cinnamomi | reverse complement strand
TGGCGTCGTTCTGGGCTGGTGAGTGCGCGTGGCTTCTGCGGTTCCCTGTTGGATATTGTAAGGTTAATCCGGTTCTGTATTCCCGATATATAAAAACAACTATCATCGTCGTGGGTGACAATATGGTACGTGCCGGATGGATCGTTGGACGCGCTGGTTGAACGGGTTCAGGTTGAACGCAGCATCGACACGCTATAAATGACCATACGCGCGGGTTGAAGCTCACGGTTTTGTTGTTGCCGGGAAGTCATTCGTCGGTTCTGGACTGATGCGCGATATTTGTGTTCATATCTGTCTCTTGAACTCTACCTGGTTCTTAACAGCGCCTGCCGTTGGTTGGTTCTATGCCGTAAACGCACCCACGGTACACACATTTATACCGATTCGTTTGAAATGGTGCATTTGTTCGTTGATTCCTGGTTAAGTCTATTAAGCCCATTATTATACCTTTGTTGCCCTTTGTGCTGGCATGTCGATGAATACGCACCGGTGATATTTGCCGTATTGGCGCGACAGATGGGCATGCGGTGGTACATAATATTCGATGTTCAAACACACATTGTTGCCCACTTCTTTGTCAGAAGGATGCTCTTTGTGGACGGTTACCGTTTGATATATTCTGCTCTCCCTTTATTGGATTGTGGTGTGGTCAGCTCTCTGTTGAGATGGGGAGGAGGATCAGATAATGTATTTCTTTGGTGCGACGTCGCCAGACCGCAAAGACCCAGCCGGAACGTGCCGGAGAGGGTTCACGGTTTAGATCTCTCATACTACACGGACAGTGTAGCAGATGCCATTGTGGAGCGATACGGTGACGAAACGATGACTGAGAGTCGTGGCACTGCTCCCAGTCTCTTTGATGCGAACCACGTAGCTCTGGTAGACGTTCTGGGTGTCAGCGCGTTGCTCGCGTATTACCTGGAACCTCAGGATCTAACGATGGGGAAAAACGTCAATGGAGAGGCTGCCATATCGGCTGAAGTGACTCATGCGACTGCTTCCTTCTTCACGTCGGACTTCTTAACCACGACAGTCGGAATGCACTACGTCTCGACAACTTACTTGGCTTTGTTTTGGAAATGTTCAATTTTGCACACATCGATGGATAAGAACATAACCGTAGACGATGTGGATGCATCTGTGATGAAGCAATGCGGGAGCAATCTGACGAGCAATCTCCTCCTTTTATTGTAAATCTCATGATCCTTTTCCAGTCGAAAATCAGAGACTACACGACGCTGGACAACTCTACGACGTACATTCTGGGTCGCCGGCGCGAATCGGATCTTGATTATAAAGCGCTAGAAGTTCCTGCACTTGATGAATCTGCGATTTTATCCATCGACGGGTCCAGTTGGTCCAAGAAGGATACAAACGCTACATCAGCTACGACGCTGTCAACAACCCCACGGCTATTTGTATACACCAGATTGCATCCGGCTTGTCAAGTCGGCTCTTCTACAAACCGGCCGCAACGTGCAGAAGTACCAAGCGTATCTGGGAGATGGTCTCGGCAATTGCGCGTTTAGAGACTCGCAAGAGACGGAGTTACAGACACTTTGCCGACTATTCATGACATCAGGTGAAGTTTTGTTTCGCGATCTGGCGGGGAATTTCGTGACAATACCTGCGTGCTCGTCCCTGAATTCGTCAGCCAGTGAAGAGAATCAGGATCTACAACAAGAATATCTGCGCCAGATTGAGTGGTTTATGATCGATACGACAACATTGACACGACGGATTCGCATCACGGACAACACGAGTCGACAAATTCGTACATTCCTCTTGCTGCTGAATCTAATTGGTGCGTCTCACTACGCTCTTCAGTACATTTACATCCTCGTGAGTATCTGGACGTTCGTCAGCAACAGCGTGCTACAGCCTGCCGCAGCAGAGCGCTCTCGTCTTGCCTCTACGGACAGTATATGTTTTAAGCCGGCCCCATTGGTGCGACTTGGCATTCTCGAGCTGTTGATGTGTGATCCAGCTGAGCTCTTGAGCACCCCTCACGATGGTGCTCATGTTTCGGAGCGATTGGGTCTCTCAGTAATATCTTCAGGCTGGGCTGCACCGCAGACCTATCGACTACTGGAGCTGGCATCGTGATTTACTGCAAGCCCGCCATTCCAGTGACTAGTTTCAATCTCGTACTAACGTCCCTTAGCAGCAGCTATTGGGTCATCCGCGTGACATTACAGACGCGCTCACTCGCGATGCGGCTCGATCACGTCGTGCGCGATAACTTCGTCCGCTTCTGGTTCACCAATGCATGTGCTGTTCTGGTCATCCACTTCACATGCAAAGGGATCGCCGATCTCGTCTTCCAGAACGTGGAATTTCATTCGGACCCACATATTTTCGCGATACTTGCAGGGCTGACTCTGGCGCTGGTCATCTCTTCCGGTTTTATCCTAGTTCATCTCGCCTCTACTGATGTCGATCGCTTGAAAGCGCTCGTCCGACAAGAAACGTCGAGATCGCTGTGGAAGGCGGCGAAAGCTCGAGCCACGAGTTACCGCGCCTTTGTTTGCAAATGGAGCACCAACGACATCGATTCCGTGTTATATCACTGTGCGTCTCCACAAATTGCGCGGCAGTTGCAAATTTCCAGCCTGCCAGAGCAGCCAGAGAACCGAAAGTGGAAGCAAGGCAGCAGGTCGGGCGATCCGACGAAACTCGGTAAGGAACCTGCCATCCGCATCAACGACTTCGTCGCCGCGCACTGCGCTGGTGGGGCACATTTACACTTGCAGAGCGTCAAATGGTACCTTCACCCTGACGGGCGTGGGGCGGTGATGGCTATGGAGCCGCTACCAAATAACGCCAGGGTTTACGCCGTAGGTGGGAGTGAACTTAGTCCTCCAAAGAACGTACCAAAGTAGCACGACAAGAAAACTGACCGTCATTTATTTGTCGCAGCTACTGTAATAGTTTAGCTATATTAGTACGCACCGCAATTTATTGAATGAGACGAAGAACGTGAATAGCGGAGTGTGTTTTCATCTTCGCTTCCTTGTTCGATGGTCTTTAAATATCCTCCATGTGACTGCTGGTGCATTTGCATCGACAGGAAAACACACTCGGGAATTCCCCGTGATAGATCAGTCGGCGCTCGTTATCCCCGAGCGCGTTCTTCAAATACACTCCTGCATTCCCTCGCTCGTGCCTTTGTCCGCGGCAGCTGATGTCAGCCGTCGACGGGGATGCGAGCAATATTGGCGGGAACACGGTTACCGTCCACCGACTGTCCGTCGGTGGCCCACGATTCTCAGTAGAGATGCAGGAGCAAGTCAAACAACCGAGCGGGCTAATCCAGCTCAAAGACTACGAGATCACGTATCGGTCCTGCATCGCGATTTTCGTGGTCGTCCTCCTTGGCGTCAGCATGATTCCGCTCAAAGAATACTATCTCGGCAGCTACGTCACCAAACCATTCGACGAAGTGCGCGACGAGGTCGCTGCCAGAAAACTCAACCAAATGGGCGTTGTGATGAGCGGTGTGCACTACTTCGACACGTTCGAGCGCTCTCTCATTCCTCTCATTGACTTAGAAACCAAGAAGGAATTAACCCGCTCTACCGCGGCTAACATCTCGCTGACGGATTTCCTCGTCCGTGCCAACCTGCGTCGTGACGACTTACTAGCAGGTCTTCCAGAGGAGCTGCTGGCAACGTCCGTGGATCTCATGGTTGACGTGCTGGCGCCGCTGTGTGGACCGGTGACCAGTACACTGACGTCCTGGGAGACACCAGCTCAATTGCTCTTTGGAAACTGGTTTCCCGCCATTCGCCACGAATTCTGCCGCGACTTCCACGACCGATTCCCACTCGATCGCTATTTCAACCACGCTGTCACGGCGCCCACCGATGCGAACCTCTCAGATGTTGGAGACGTCACGCTGGGCCTAATCGCCGTCGTGAACATGTCTGAATTGTATTTACGGCACTTCAATGACGCTCTTGTGATCCGTAAGATCATGAAAAACGTGCAGGAAGGGTATATGGGCTTGGATCTCCCCGACTACACGAACGACGTCGCGCAAGCCATCGTAGACAGATACAGCAACGGCATCCCCTTAGCTGACGTCGTGGCGATGCTTCCAGGCTCATATGATATTCATCATGTTGCGCTTGTCGATGTATTGGGCGTGAGCGCTTTACTTGCATACTATCTAGAAACCCAAGAGCTCACAATGGGGTGAACGTGAATGGAGAGGCCGCAATTTTGGCCGAGGTGACCCATGCTGCAGCGTCTTTCTTCACGTCAGACTTCCTGATCGACACAGTTGGGATGCACTTAGCTTCAACGATGCACTTGGCGCCATTCTGGAACTGCGCGATCAAGTACACGACCATGGACAAAGCTATCACAGTCGACGATGTGGATGCCGCCGCTATTAAGCAATGTGGACAAGATCTCTCGGTAATCGTTCCAACATTCGCGGTGAATCTCATGTTTCTCTTCCAGAAAGACGAGCGCGACTATACCAAGCTTGATAACACCACCGTTTACACCTTGGGTCGTCGTCGTGAGACCACGGCGGGCTATGTGCCACTGACGCTCCCAGAGACGTTGACAGAGTCGCCGATACTCGCACTTGACGGCACCGCGTGGACAAAATCTCGCTCAAACACGACGGGAACGCAGCCAGCAACTACCCCGTACGGATATCTATACACGCCGGACTGTCGTGGCACCGTCGACGATGTGATGAAGCAAAGCGGGCGCAACGTTCAGAAGTACCAAGCTTACATGGGCGACGGTCTCGGCAACTGTGCATTCCGCGATTCACAGGAGACAGATCTCCAGACCCTGTGTCGGCTGTTTATGACGACGAATGAGGTGCTTTTCCGTGACCTGAACGGCAATTTGATCGAGCTTCCATCGTGTGCGTCGCTGATCGCCTCTGGGGCTAGCGCGGAGGAGCAGTTGGCCCAGCAAAATAATCTGCGGCAGATCGAGTGGTTCATGATCGATACAACCCTTATAAATCGCCGCATTCGAATCCAAGACAACACGAGCCGGCAGATCCGCACGTTTCTCCTCATTCTCAACTTGATCGGAGCCTCATACTACGCGATGGAGTACATCTACATCCTAAAGAGTGTGTGGATTTTCATTCGCAACAGCGTCTATCGACCTGTAAAGGAGATGCAGTCGCGCCTTGGAACGCTAGATTCGTTCGACAACAAGGCCACTGCGCTTGTTCGAATTGGACTGTTCGAGCTCCTCCAATGTGATCCAGCCGATGGAGCGCTGGAACATCCTGGCACGATGGTGCTGCTCTATCTCGGCGCGATCGGTGCCTTTAGCAACATCTTTTCTCTTAGCTGTACAGCTCAACTTTCAACCGCTGCAGGCAGTATCGTCATTTACTGCACTCCCACCATCCCCGTACGTAGTCTCACACTTGTATTCACGACACTCAGTAGTAGCTACTGGGTGATCCGGGTGACACTTCAGACGCGCTCGCTAGCAATGCGTCTCGACCACGCTGCTCGCAACGACTTCATTCGATTTTGGACGCTCAATGCTTCGGCGGTCCTGGTAATCCACTTCAGCTGCAAAGTAGGGGCGGATTTACTTCTCCGCAACGCGGAGCTCCACTCGGATCCGCACTTGTACGCGATTTTCGGCGGCCTGGCAGTGGCGCTGATTATCTCGACAGGATTCGTGCTGCTGCACTTGGCGTCTACGGACTCAAAAGGGCTGAGGAATCTGGTGAGGAAGCGCTCGAGCAGAACCTTGTGGAGGAAGTTTCCACCAAGGAGTCGAGCGACCGCGCGTTCGTGGCCAAATGGAGCACCCGAGGCCTCGACTCGGTGCTGTATCACTGTGCAACGCCCCAAATCGCGCGACAACTCGAGCTGTTCGGCACCCGGCAGCAAAACGAGTCGGGGCTGGCAAAGAAGCTCAAGAAGTTCGTCGTCGACCAGCCCAGCGGTATCAAAATGCACCAGTTCGTCGCCGTCCACTGTGCAGCCGGTTCCCACGCTCACTTGAAAACGGTCAAATGGTATTTGGAGCCGAACGGAATGGGGAGTCATGAGCGTGAGTCCAGCGCCGAAAGCGACAACAACAGCTCGGGTGGTGTGTGCGACCGAGGAGACCGTGGACACCGAGCATGATAAGCGGTAATTAAATAACGCTATTCGCACCGTGTAGCAGTTTCGTGCTCGCTGCACTTCGCGATCACTGGCTCCGAATTATCAGAGTTGAAGTCGGCATCGCCCACCAAATAGAGGTTGGCGCCACAGTCCGGGTGCGAGCACTTGGTTCCGCCAGTGTGGGGGAAGCGCAGCCCCTTGACCATTGAGCGCGTCGTGATCCTCACCCCGTCTCGGAGCACTGGTGGCCCTCCGTGCATGTGACAGTGGCACGACTTCGCTTTGGTCTGTTCCTCACACCATTCGTCGCACGACGTGCACACAACGCACTACTCCCCCCAACTCAGCCGTGACGCACGCTGTCGATTACCGGAGATAACGTTAACTAGTTGTTATTAACCCTTGATGACGTCATTTCATAAGATGGAATAACACCACGATCAAAGGCTACGTCATTTTGTGGCAGTCGGCATCTCAATCTGGCATCGACGTGGCTTACTTGTGGCTGACCTGCCTGATCCAGAGCCGCTGTGGTACGACGCACCTGCTATCAACAGCACGGAGGACGAAGAGATGGGCAGCACTGGCAGGAAGAGACGGCCGCGCAGAGACGCAAGAAATGCACGCACTGAGAAACGAAGGCCATGAACTTGCTCTAGGCCTGCGTGGTATAGCCCGAAGACAGTACTTTGCCCACCCGCACCGATCAAGTAGGAGGAGGAGGCATTAGCAGCCATCGACGCCAAGTAGCTCTCAAATTGGTTCACGAACACGCGCAAGCACCTGTGACAGCCGTTGCTTCGCTCGTTGGGCGTAAAGGTCGTTCATGAACTTCCTATGTTCACGGGCCGTGAAGACCCACGTGACAAAAAGCTGGACATGCCGCCAACTACCCTCCTGGTGACACAGCCAATGTTGACGCAGGAGCAGCAGGGCTGATGGTTGATTCTGCATCTGGTGTGAACTGTCGATCGGGGCCGGTGGATCGAGATTGCCCTCATTGCCCTTGGTGCTTGTGTATCCAGGGCTATGAAGATGTCGGATCGGGCCCGGCCAGCACTGCACGTTGTCAACTGCTGGCGGTTCACCTCACATGTGCACTTTAGCCTCACGGGCCAGGACTTTTCGCTGAAATAGTTTCATATCCACGCCGGGTGGAATGGACTCGCTGACACGAGATCTTCTTCATGGCGTCACTTCCGGAATTGAGTGGACGCCAGCGACGCAGGCGCATGCCCACGCCACGAGCACATTCGCCACTTCTGAATTTGCTACGATCAACACCACACATAGCAAATTTCGGCAGCAATGGACTCGACATCTATCCCTTGGTCCGTGATGCCACCTCAGCAACTACCCATCGAACTAGTTGAAGTTTTATGCGGCTACTTCACCGGCTTTGACGCTTTCAGTTTATCCCTCACGAACGCTTGGTGGAGAAATTATCTGTCGGACGAGTCGTTCTGGAAGAAATGCCTGCGAGGACTGAGGACCAGGGAGAATCACCCGAGTGGGACACAGTCGTGGAAGAAGCAGTACGTGCAGTCTCGATCGATGCTTTTCGAGGCCCCGAAATCCAACGGCTCCTCGAAGCTTCTGGATTCCTTCATGTACCTCACGAACGGAGAAAACAAGCAGAGATTGGGGCGCTTCCAGCTGACGCACATGGGTGGTGAGAGTTTCAGCTTTGATCTCTGGTTCAGCCTACTGTCCGAGTCTCGAGAAGAGCGATTCGGGGGTATTATTTACGGGTTGCAATCATCAAGTCGAGAAAGCTGCGAGTGGCCGCATTTCTACCATCAATTCGTGATGGTGACCTCGACTGGAGATCTGTGCTGCTCGGTGCTAGATGAAAAGCCCGTGGTCGCTCGCAGGCTGAAGCCGAACCGGTGGTACCACGTCGCATTGACCTATGATCACCCTGCGCAACTCCAAGATGTCTACTTCAATGGGCTGAAAGTGCAGTCGAAGACTGGGTTGTGGCGTTACCAGTGGCATTTCATGACGTACGCGCAGGTCGGAACAGGCTTCGACGCTTCTGATGCATTAAACGGTCCGGGCTGGCGCGGATTCCACGGTGTCATTGATGCTTTTCGAGTGTGGGGAGCCGTACTTTCGCAAGATGAGGTCACGAAATTGGAGAGGTGGGTTACTCGGCAATGAGAGACTGAAGTCTTCTCTGGTGCAAGAGGGGTCTGACAACGATGCAGGACACGCTCGTCTAGTCAAATGCACTCGGCCTACCGAATCGGAAACACTGCAATTAGCTCTCATTAAACGTTTTTCGTATTAATAACAGAAAATTATCATATAATATACATGTACAAATGTATTCGTGGGCTGAAGGCACATGTAAGACGCTGCTAGATACTAGCAGTATCTAGTTAGGAGAGGGAACACAAGTGGTAACGATTCCTGATTTTTTCTCACCTAAAATGACCTCTTTTTGATGGAAAAGGCTACGCTGTTGATGATCGTCGTGTGACAGCTTGGCAAGCCGAAACAAAAGCCTTTATCGACCAGATCAAGTTATTGAGGCAGGTATAAGTTATACTGCAAAAGCTAACCTACCTAGAACTTCCTCAGACAGCAAGAATGCTGCTAAGAAACGTGCTAAGTTGCTCTTTTCTTCAACTTGCCTGTAAGTGGCGTCTTCAAGCGCTTCCTCAACTTAATTGCATACCGCAGCTTCTGGAGATCATCGCTTCGTGTAAGGCGCGTGTTTAAATGATCGATGTCCGTCAGTTTAACACCGGATTTTTTCTCTGCGGACAGTTTGGCGCTTTTCGTGAGGCGCGTGTTCAAGTGGTCGGCACTCGTCAACTTGACTCCCGACTTCTCTGCGGCGAGTTTGGCACTGTTCACGAGTCGAGTGTTCATGCGGCCGGTGTCCTTCAACTTGATTACCAAATTCCCATACTTTTCCATACCTCTCTCTTCAGCGTCGTCATCAATATCCAACTTGTTTCCTTGCCCGGTTCTCAAGAAGCGTTTCGCTTGGTTATCATTCTGGCCAACTTTTCTCTGTGAAATAGCCTTCGTGTCTGCGATGGAAGCCGTGGCATTGATACTTGCCAGAAGAACAGCGGTAGCACCGAGCAGCAACGAGGCGAGGCGCATGCTTTGCAGGGGAAGATATTCGTTTTTGACTTCGGCGTTGAGGAGCTTCTTGGGAAGTGACAAGTTTGCAGCCAGTACCGGGTACTGTTCGTCAGGTTGGGGCTGGAATCGAATGGACTGCTTCGATCCGAGATCCGGAACGGGATTGCGAAGATAGATGGGTTGGCTCTGCAGCAGCGCCAACGTCTACTGACTTTATCTTTCATCAACTGACGGAAATCGCGGGGCGACTCCTTTACAAGACGTATTATTGTCCGTCCACGAAACATGAATTAGGGCAGCTGGCTAGCATCCCCTTGCTTATATTCAGAAGTGAGCTACGAGAGAGGTTGCGCAACCGTCACAAATCCATGAAATATTACAATTCACTTTTACGAAACTGTTTTTTTTAGTAAAAAAGCAGCTGCTTGATTGGCTGGGTGTCCTGCTACGCCACATATGATTATATAAAACACGAATATCAGTGGTTTGTAAGGGGAACATCTCAAAGCTGATTGGCTGTTTTTCTAGAGAATGGAACTATAATTGCTTCCATTGACATAAGGCACGATTAACCTCTTTCATGGGTCATATTTTCATGGTTGAATAAATTAATTTCTGATGATGCAGCGAATTTAAACCTCACACCTCCCAAAGTCGATCATTTATACTGCCCACTACCGTGATCGATGTATTGCGGTAACTTTTTGCGGGCTTAAACAAAAACAATTCAATTTTATATATTATTTTCCAAGTACTGCCAGGTAGTATTAGAGTGAAGCTGTTGTCTGTTGTGATTGTTTGCGCTCGCGCGGCGTAATTGCCATCGTGAAGGTTTACGCTGGCACAGGGTAAACCTGCTCACGACGAGACTTAGCAGAAAGGCTGACGAGGACTGCAAGGCAGGCAGGATACAGGATGCTGAAGCTAAGTAGGTTTCACAGACTGCAAGTAATTCACTTCTTATTTTGCCAAGAACACCGAACACCTAGCATCTTTCAGATTGTAATTCGGAATCACAATCTGAAACATGCTTGGTGGTGGGTATCACTGATTCCTCCTGATTGTGATAAAATGTACCCTTCGGAGGCTATCACTAAAGAGAGGATTGTCTCTGTGTGTATAGTGTCCAGTGTATTTTGGCGCAAGGAGATAATTCAAAATCATATCTCATAAGAAAGAGAGTCACTACAGCAACGTTTCCATTGTCGAATCATTCACAACAATACACCAATTGTACACGTATGTTTGCGAACCGGAGCCGAATGGACAAGCAAGGACGGGAGGAAGCCACGCGTTGGCTATAAGAGGAACATCAGAGTGTTATGCTACGTAGTAGTAGAATACCTTGCCTTACCAATCTGCCAGCGGCTTCCATCCCAAAACGATAAAGTTCTTATCTTCTTAGGAATTCTGATAGTCCTTGAGTTACGGCGCGAGTCCTGTCGTTCTTGAACGTATTGAGACACCGATTAACCCCATCTTTAGTCAAGAGCGGCCCAAACCGAAACGCGCGCAAAATCCTCAACCAAAAGAACTACGTATACCCTCAACTGTGCTTGGACAGATTGTTGAAATTAGACTGAGATACGCAAGAGTTGAAACAAAACCGGCTTATTTCTTAAGAAGACAGCCCCAGTATTCTGCTCACGCCAGCTTAACCACGATCTTGCCGATGTTCTTGCGCGCGTACATGTAGTCGATTGCGTCCGGAATGCTCTCGAGTCCTTCAAACTTGACCGGGTCGATCCCCGGCACCAGTTTTTCTCGTCGATCAGCTTCAGCAGCCGCTGCATATGCGGGTGGAACTGATCGCGGTAGTGACCCGAGATGAACCCGCGCAGCGACGCTGACTTGAATAGCAGCTTGGGCACGAGCTCGCTGGCCGTGAACGTGTCCTTGGCTCCATGATACGCGGTGATGTGTCCGAACGCAATAATCCGACCCTTGACAGCCATGTTGTCCACGATTGTGCGGAACAAGTCCCCGCCCACCGTCTCGAACACGAGGTCCACGCCGTTCGGGTACTCCTTCTTGAGCACCTCGTCCACGTTCTCCGTGTTGTAGTTGATCACGCGGTCGCAGCCGATGGACTTCAAGTGGGCCGCCTTGGCGTCTGAGCTCGTGGTGCCGATCACGTGGTTGCCCGCCAGCTTAGCCAGCTGCACCACGAACTGGCCAGTGCCACCAGCCGCAGCCGTGACCAGCACGGTCTCGTTGGACTTCATTTCGCCGACTTGCTCCAGCGCGATGGACGCGGAGCTGCCGCCCACAATCAGCGGCAGGGCGTCGGGCGTGGCTGCTGGCACCTTCACCACCATGGCCATGTCCACCTCGTTGTACTCGGCGAAGGCGCCCAGCTCTTCAGTCAACAGTAAAGAAGCAGGATAACGTCAGAAGCCGTTTCATCATGGAAAGGAAAGGAGGTCGTGGCTTTTCTCTTACTTCGGTAAGCGACGGCGTCCCCACTTTGACGCCGGTGACCCCTCCCTACGTCCAGGACGACCCCACAGCGTCCAGTCCGCAACCGAACGGCGGCGGAGAGAGCCCGTGTACGCGCCGTTCGTCACGTTGACGTCGGTGGCGTTGATGCCCACGTAGTGGTTCTTGACAACCACCGAGTTGGTCCCCGCCTTGGGCAGCGCCGGCTCCACCACGAGTCTCGTGGCCGCGCGGAAGTCCGTGGACTTGGTGTGCACCTCCAGTCGCTTGTAGCTCGGCATGGTTGGCGAGGGGGTGGGGGGGGGGCGGGGTCGTAAGGTAGTGGAGTTACTGTAGTGAGCTCTTGGAAGCAGATCGAGTTGTGGGTGACAGGATCGGCGATGCATTTGTAGATCAAATCTTGTCAGTCAATTGAAGACATGTACCGAGAAAACGGTACACAATCGTTTTTCGCAGATGAATACGTCAACGAACAGTACTGTAATCAGTTGAAGTGATGACAGGGCAATCATAGGTTGCGAAGGAAGGCCAGAGGCGACGTGCTCTTCCGTCGAGGCTGGCACACCATTGTATTATACTTAGTTGACTGAAACACCCGAAGAATGAGGGGAGGGGGCAGCCCCAACGGATTCATTGCGTGATCATAACGCGTAACTCGACTTGGATAAACCTTCGTGCCAGTCAGCCTACCCCGATTTGGGATCTGTAGCATTGCATCACCATCCAGCTCCGGAGAGTGAGGTGCGGTCATGTCGGTCTACACCAAGTTCTGTGGCCGCTGCAGATCCGCGATATCACCGGTTAGGGGCTCAACAAGAAGATCGAGGTGGAACTCCGAGGAGAAAAAGATGCTGTTCGACAAGGGTATTGTCGCCTTCCTCAGCACACTGTTTGAGGAAGGTTGCGTCACACAGGGGGCGTCTCGGCGACGGCGGCCAAGTACAACAACCCTACCAACTCTGATATCAGGCTCGTTGTGATAGTCGATGTTGCAGACAACTCGGAACCTGAAGATAATAAAGGTTTGTCACTGCGGAGTTCTCGTGCTCCGTTTTATCTAACGTGGTGTTGTCTCCAGCCACCGCTGTGACAGGCTCGTTCAGTGCTTCGCAGTGAACGAGTTCATGGAGAACCGACCTCTGTGAAATGTTTGTCTTGGTTCCCTACGATATTGCATGAAGTTTAGAGAATACTTGACCACGATGACTCGCGCGGTCAGATAGGTCCTTTGTCACGGCAAAAAGAAGATGTACCAGTGCCATCAACAACCCTTTACTGCACTGGTGTTCCCAGCCAAGTCGCAGACGACCTAGTGTAAAGTGAACAACCAAACTGGACGCTAGTCTGGAGGTAAGTATAAATTTGATCGAGTGCTGGTGGTTTACTGCGTTGAAGAAGCGGTCTCCATGTGAACGGGAAACAGAACGCTGTATCCATGGTAATCGAGAAGCACAACTCAGATAGGACGCTATAGTGTACTTGTACAATCGGCTAGATCAGGTTTTAAAGAGCTCATTGGAAATCTGATTGACAACTACAGTTCGCTTCAATCCTTGAGTAGAGTACGTACTCAGCAAATGGAGTATTTGAATATTGCTACTGAATCTTAACACGAAAAACACATATTTCTACTACCAGCACGCTTCTAAACGGTAAGATGAGAGCCAATTGGGCTTGAGCCAAAGCATTCACTTTGTGAGGTGCGGTAATACTACGTAGTTGTATATATCAAAGCGGTAGCGAGTAATGTTCATGAAATACAGAAGCAAATGACAACGGCAAAAGAAAGCATCCTCATGGAATATCCAAAATATTTTTTTTGTTCAGAAGTAGGACAGAGTAGTAGACAGATTGATTCGTTTACGGAAGCAATAAACAAGGAGAAGCGTTCTTTGATCTTGATGTACTGTTCGAGCATTTCTGATTCCCACGCCGAATTTGTCATTGAGATCTTCATTTCTTCTGGTCATTTGTAAGAATTTACCGCGCTAATCGTAGCTAGCGTACTCCGAAAACATTTTTTGTGATTTTTACCTGACACAAACGAACTGTAAGTGTTGTTTGCATACGTGTGTACACCTTATCATCCACCTCAAATACGAATTCATTGTTCTAGGTCAGTACTTCGTCAATCCAAGTCTTTCGCCATAATAGGTATCCGTATAAAGCGCAGCGAAATCTATATAAAAGCATGAGTTCACATACCACCCAACTCGCGTTATCCTATCAGAATATCTTCACCGTGTTGATAATTATGATCTGTGAGCAATACTATACAGACTAATTCAACAGGACAAACTAATCGGTTTTCACAATAAATGTCTGAGTTCAACATCGTCAGTAATTACGTTGAAAAGGTCTTGACTAAAACTCGAACTACTTCGAAGTAAATCATCTGCTTTCAACTTTAAAGATCCTCTCTAATTGACCAAGCGCTGCTTCTTAGCTTTGATCAGCTTCTGAAATAGCTGATAGTACTCGTAGTTCGGGTTTCCATGCTTCGCGTTCTTGCCCATCATTTCGAGTACATACCAGCTCGGTCTATCGGCGTTCGCCCAAATCCTCACTTTCACTGACAACTCGGTTGCCGAACTGATCTCAGGCTCGAAAGAGGCTCTTTTGTAGTGCCAAATCTCGTCGTCCAGCTTCGTCGCGTACCGAATATACGTCGTCAACGCGTCGCTTTCCTTGAGTTCTTGCTTGGTGAGCTTGTCCAGCCCCAAGATTGTCCAGACTTCAGCCGTGGGGGTGTCTTTGTTGATCCATGCGTCCACCTTCCGCGCGTCCATCTTTTCTACGAACTCCTCGAAGATCTTGTAGTTCGGGTGAGCTTTCAGCGCTGCACCCGTCAGAGTTTTATCGATATGAAGTACGTCCTTGACGTAGTCGTCGGTCTTCCCAGTGTTCACCCAAAACGTTACGCTCCCCATCTTGGTAACATCGTCCACAAATTGTGAGATAAACCCTCTTTCCTCTGTGTCGGTGCTGTAGCTCTTAGCCGCACGCAACAATCTACCGCTGCTGACGACGATCGGGTCGGTAATTGAGGTCACTGCTGACACCCTTGACTTTGCGCCCGCCGCGAGTGATTCACCGCCAGCGAGAAAGGCGGCTGTCGCCATCATTGTGGCGTAGAAGCGCATGCCTGGGGTGGTACGGCTTCTGAAGTAAATTGTGGAATGAAGAGAGTTTCGTGGAGGGGAGAGGCGTGAACTAGCGAATATCGGTACATGGGTGCATCGATACAGTTGGTTGAAGAGCACGCCCAAGAAACAGATTGCGTTGGGAACCTGACTCATTTTCTGTGCAAGTAGTATTTTTACTATGAAGTGTATAATTGGGATAGAAGTATTCTTCGTATCGACTATATTTAGCACCGGATGCATGTATAATATACATAATATTATAGAATATATTATATACTTAGTTGAGTACACATAATGGCAGCGTCCATCAGTTCTGTGCGCTATTCGCCACGTACACAGTGCGTTATTGTAGCATATCAGAGACCGACTCGAACGATTGCCTAGCTACCTTTGCTTTCAAATTTGGCCAACCAGTTTCTCGGAACGCCGCCACGCATTGTGCCTTGCGCATCAGGAGAATATCTAAATTGTGTGTGTACTGTACGTACACCCGTAAACCGCAGATCAAGTCGAGCCCTTGCAATCCAACAAAGTCTTGACAAATGCCCACGATCCCTTCGAGGAGTGTTCCCTCGCGATGCCTGAGTTGCGAACCAGCAGAATGAGATAGCGAGGAGGATGCAAACGAGTCATGGTAGATGATAGGAGTCCTCTCTCACAGACGTCTTAGTAGCGATATGTAGCTCAATAAACAGTATGTTATCTTTCTCAAATTATTGGCAAATGTAAGGCTGCGTGCACGTCGTGTACATGTACCATCAAACGGCAGGTTGCTGTCCGCACCAGAGGACGCTCTGAAAAAAGTTTGCGACGGTAATGTGCATCGTCAGGACAACAACGTCGTCTCTGTCGTAGCCTTTCTGCAACACGGACCTTACAATGCCTCGATGCAGGTTCCTGGGTGTGGAATGCTCATTCCAGCAACTTTTTGCTTGTGCATGGCAAAACGCAACAAAATTGGTATACAAATTGAACTCACGTAATACCACTTAATAAATATAATTGTCTAACCCCACCAGCATGTTCGTATCCTTTGCTAGCTTCAGGAAAAAATCTCCTAACCCCATCGACATGTTATTTCTATTATTCTTTTATTTTTACCTTTTCAAGCTGTTGTCATGGGAAGTTTTTAATGTATAAGCAGCTTACTACCCTATACGGCAGCAATTTTTCCTACTCTGATTTGTGTGCAGTAGCTGTTTGTATACTCTCATGTCCCCTATCCCCCCCCCATGCTCGTTTTGTAGAACAGGAGACGATGGGATTGACATACACGTATCTGACGACCGCATCAGCTACGAATGTTTATTGGTATGATGGAGGTGCAGTATCTGCGTCATCATGGAACTTCATAATAAAGCTTAGTTTGAAGGTCGTTTTAACTCCTTTAAGAGTCTAAAATATTTGATCATCATTGAATCGAATAAAAAAAACGACATTTTGTGCATTTAGTGGCATCGATCTACACAAAATTGTTATTCCGTACTTGCCGAGTGCTGTCCTTGGCTGCTCATCGGAGGTGGTGGTTTAGCGTCTGTGTTCTTATTTATTTTAAAGCAGCGCTTCCGTCCAGTCTCGCAACTACGGACAACATTGTACATCATTTCGGCCTTACCCACCTGCTACAGTAAGAAAAGAAGACGACACATCATTATTCATCGTGCCTGGAGCAAACTGCAATGAATCCAAGCGACTGCGTGAGACGGATGCGGGTGCTGAAGCTCAGAACTTCACCAATCGTGTACGCAGCAACTCGTGCAACATGACAATTTCTTTCGAAACGACCCTCCCAGCGTCTACCGTTGCTCATACTCGCTCAATCGGAGGCTAGATTCTCTAGCTTAATCCGTTCGACACGCCATTGTATGGAAGCAACTGTACGGCCACGTTGCACAGCTTCACCCTACGTCTGGACAAAATCGTCTAGATAATACTTTGCTGCAAAATTCAGTGCTCTTGATAGATCGATACGAAAGTTCCCACTTCCCAGCAATTGGATCAACGTTTACCCAGTTTTACCGCCTCGGCCACGGCCTCTTCTGGGGACATCAATAACACATCGACAGCGTGAACAGCTTGAGGCAGCGACAGGATTGAGGTTGGGAGCTATTTGGCGGCATCGCATGGGCATTTGGCAGTGGTGGAATTCGAAATGCAATATGCTGGCGAGGGCAGAATTTACACCCACGTACTGCATAGAACCCCAGTGTCGTGTGATGCGCTTAGCTTACGATCTCGCCAATGATCCCGAGACGATGTTTACAGCGTTCGGGAGCCCGTCGTTGATTTTTCGATGGGAGCTCGGACCAGCCCTTGACCACGCCGAAAGTAATGGCAGCAAGACGTCTTCGACGTGAATTTTCAAGCGATCGACAAGTATTATGGCGGCGAGGTATCTTCGTTAAGTAACTCCACAGAATGTCTTGGTTGGTGGCAAGTCAATCGAGTGTGAGTGGGACAAGTGTGAGGATCAAGAGAAGAAGTGTCAGTTGAACACAAGCAGAAAATTACATGTCGGTTTTCTGCCTACGCTGTAGCTGTCTCCACCAACTTGGCATAGATACCGTGACGACTGACGAGCTCTTGGTGTGTTCCCTGTTCTGCGATCTTGCCGCCACTTACGACGCAGATTTTATCTGCATGGCGAATTGTCGATAGTCGGTGCGCGATCACGATGGTTGTACGACGGTGCATCGCAACTACCTTGTCCAGAGCCTCTTGCACAACTTTCTCGCTCTCCAAGTCCAGCGCACTTGTCGCTTCGTCTAGCAGCAGGATGCTAGGATTCTTTATCATCGCGCGGGCGATTGCAATCCGCTGCTTCTGACCGCCCGACAACTGCTCGCCTTTCACCCCAACCTGCGTGTTATAGCCGTCGGGGAACTGCATAATGAAGTCGTGCGCGTTCGCCATCCTTGCCACCGTCTCGATTTCTTCCATACTCGGTGTCTTGTCCAAACCATACGCGATATTCTCAGCGATGGTGCCAATAAACAGCGTTGGCTCCTGACCGACCAGTCCAAGCTGGCCACGCAGCCATCGGACGTTTAACTGCTTCAAATCCACTCCGTCGAGCAGCACCTGACCACTGATGGGATCGTAGAACCTCTCTAGCAGCGACACACACGTGCTTTTGCCGCCTCCACTCGGACCACAAAACGCAACAGTCTTGCCAGGCTCGATGGTAAGGTTGTAGTTTTGCAGCACCGTCATGTTAGGTCGTGTCGGGTACCTGAAAAGTACATCCTTGAACTCGATCTTGCCAATTACGGTGTCAGGACGCAAACCTTCCTCCGAAAATGAGTCAATGGGCAATTGCCGGTCACGAAGCGAAAGAATGACCCCTCCAGCCTCGAATGCACCATCAGCGTCGGCAAGGTATCCGATGGAACCGCCCACTGTTTGGGACGACATGATAATAGCCATCAGCGACCGCATCAGCTGCAGGAACGTAATTTTTCCATCATCTACGAGCTTGCCGCCGTACCAAAACGCGAACGCGTACGTTGCGAATACAATGAAAGAACTGAACCCCACTGTGAGCCCATTCACTTGTGCGTCTCGCTCTCCGCTCTTCATTGGGGCATCTAGCAGTACAGAGAATTTATCACACGAAGACCGCTCAAGTCCCAGTGACACGACGGTGCGGATGTTTCCGAGCACTTCAGACGCATGAGCTCCAACTTCGGCCATGTCATCCGCGAGAATACTTTTTCCGCGCATGTTGTTACCCCGGAAAACATTTCCCAGAACGAGGAATGGGATAATAGCGAGCATCACAAGCGAAAGCAGCCAGCTTCCCGCCAGAAACGAGATCAAAAGCGCCGCTACCGTCGTGTACACTGCTTGGAACAATCGACCCTCAGTTTCCCCGAAATCACAGCAACGCGCAGAGCATCCGTGGCGAGATCAGCCGTGAGAGCTCCAGTTGCGTTCTCCGTCTTGTCAAAGAAGCCAATGTTCTGTCTGCAGAGTGAAGAGAAGTGGATCCCACGAAGACGCGCTGTCAACTTTTCAGCCATGTACTGGAAGCCGTAACTCTGCATCGCTCTGCCGACCAGAAGGATCAGCGCTCCAGCAATGTACAAGCATCCGTACACAGCCACCCTGTGCGGCATGGACGATAAATACGATCGATCGTCGTACTCCTGGTAGTAGGCGTAGTCGATTGTCATAATTGACACGAGCTGGCTGATGAGAACCGCCGATGCTGGGAAAGAAGCTCCATTAATCGCCGCTCCGATCATACCCAAGATGAAATACTTGCGTTCTGGCGTACTGAGCTGATTGGCGTCCCGCAACGTAAATCGTCGTGGAGATTCGTCCGCGCTACTTCCGTTATCACGACCACTGTGTCTCGATTCATCACTTCTCATAGACCACCAACTTGCTTTGTGGGCTATCAGTCCACCGGCCTCACTCTTGAGGTCATCAGATCCCGTTTTTTTCAATGCGAGGGTTGCTGCTTCGGCTTCTTCTTGAGCTTTTGTTTCCTGGATCTCGTATAAATTGCGATACACGCCGTGTTCAATCCCGATGAGTTCGTCGTGGGGACCTTCTTCGACGACGTGCCCCTCGGCGAGGACGACAATCTTGTCGGCATGCCGAATTGTACTGAGACGATGAGCAATCGCGAGAGTCGTCATGTTCGTTTTGGCCATCAAGTCATTCAAGGCGTCCTGCACCACCTGCTCGCTCTCAGCGTCTAACGCGCTGGTTGCCTCGTCGAGAACCAAGATCTTCGGCTTGCGAATGATGGCACGAGCGATAGCGACACGTTGCTTCTGACCCCAGACAATGAAACGCCCTTCTCTCCAACCAAAGTATCGTAGTTTTCAGGTAGTGACATGACAAAAGTATGCGCGTTGGCCATCTTAGAGGCTGCAATAATGTCCTCACGGGTGAAACCCGTCCGACTTGCAGCGATATTTTCTGCGATGGTGGTAGCGAACAACACGGGCTCTTGCGAAACCAGTCCGATCTGAGATCGAAGCCACTTGACGTTGAGCGTCCTGACATCTCGGCCGTCCAGGAGAATTGAACCACTCGAAGGATCGTAAAACCTCTCAAGGAGCGAAATGATGGTGCTCTTACCTCCTCCACTCGCCCCCACGAACGCAACAGTTTGCCCACTCTCGATCGTTACGCTGTAATCCCGCAAAACGGGGGCATCTGGGCGACTTGGATACGCGAAATGGACGTTACGTACTTCAATTCGACCCGAACATGAGTCCGGGATAAATCCTTCGTCGAGGTGGGACGCATCGATCAGAGATTGCGTGTCCAGCAGCTCGTACAGCGCTATGGCTGCCCCTTTGGCTTCGAGAATGGCAGTGATGTTGGGGAAAATGAGACCGATGGACCGCATGCCCATGAGAATGCCCATAAGTGCCTGGAAGACCGTCTTCGGCGAGGCTTCTCCTCTCCACACTTTCGACCCTCCGTACCACAGCCCAGCGGCGTACATCAACCAGTCGCAGCCTCGAGACAAACCGATCATGAGCGAAAGCACCTTGCTTTGCTGGATGTTCCCCTTCTCGACCTCAGCGGTGTGCTTGTTGTACTTCTCCAGTGCGCGCTGCTCCGCGGTCAGCGAGCTCACAGTTCGAATGGATCCCAGCGTTTCCTCAGCCACAGCTCCGGCCTGTGCATACACCTGCTGCGCGTACATGGCTCTCGTCTGCCACTTCTTCATCACGTAGCCCATCGACCAGCCCATTACGGGCACGACGCACGTCATGACCAGCGTGATGTCCCAGCCGCGCACAAGGCCGATGATGTAGCCCGCCACGAACTGGCACACGTACTTGACAAAGTCGCCGAGCTTCTCGCCCATGCCGTTCTTGATCTTGACTGTGTCCCCCGTGATGCGACTCGACAGCTGCAGCGGGTCGTGCAGGTCGTACCACGAAATGTCCATGTACAGCATGTGCCGCAGCGCCTCAGCGCGCAGAGCCTTCATCTGGCGCTCAGCCGACAGCGAGAAGAGCAGATACGCCAAGTAGTCGGTCACGAAGAGCCCGATGGCGATCAAGAAGTAGTCCAGCGCTGCACTGTTCAGCGTGTCGCGGTCGACTCCGCCATTCACTTGGGCGAAGGCGCCGATGGCTTTGCCGAACACCAGTGCGATGCACGGGAACAGCGCGCCGTTGACGCCTGCCATGGCCACGGCGATGACCGTGAGCGTTCGGTCCCATGGAGTCGCGAACCGATAGAGATCAAGAAACGAGAAGTTGGACGGCGTCGATTGTTGCTCTGCGTAGAGCTTGGGAGTTTTTTTGTCGATGTCGCTCACTGCGTCATTGATCAGAACTGCGCGCTCGGTGGAGTTGCTGGCAGCAGCGCGTGGAGTTACAAGCTGCGCGAAGGGCACCTCTCGGGGATTGTCCTTGGCGCTTGGAGTCGCCATGGACCTGTCGGATTGAGCTTCTGGTTGAGGTGTGAGGGACAGGAAGCGAATTCTGGAGTGGTAACAGGCCAGGGCCACGTCTGCAACATGACAGAACAGCCACCTGATGCCGGAGTAGTGATTAGCACAAATCGTGATTACTGCAAGATCGGCATTGCAGCCGATTGCGTCAGATTCTTGAGCCGGGGCAGAGCTCCACCGTCTGTGGATCTCTGCCCCGTTCCCAGCGCGACGAATCCCGTTAAGCAACTTTAATCGGAGACATTTATGCCGATCTACGCGACTTTAAGCAGAGATAATATGGTAGGGGCGGTTTTGCTCTTATTGACAGTACTTCCCATTCGACTATCGCTCCCGCATTGCTGCTTCTCTCCAACAGCGCCGCCGCCGGTACCGCCGCCAGTACTCCACTGACGCGAGCGCGACCGTACCTATATTAGCCGCCAAATGTCTTTCTCCGTGCTGTTTGGTTCTGGTGATGGTTGATCAAACGGTGTTATGATGTAGTAACTAGTAATTTGGGACGTGTCATCTAATACTACTGTAGTAACTCCGTCTGCTCCTTGTTCAGATCGACCCCGTGAATCCACAGAAAGTACTAACGACGTAAACTACTTGGAAGCATGAAGAAATGTATTTGTCCAGAGGCGTGCGCGCTGGCAATCCCCGCTTCCACAAAGCAGGAATTCTGGTTCGCCTCCCACGCAAGCTAATGTGAATCGCTGCTTCATTGGAGACGGATAAGGCGACGAGCGGGGTGTCTGCGTCCGAGCAGCGTTCACAAGAGCTCAATCGTCAGACGAGCAAGCCAGTTGTCGTGCTGGTGACGCCAGTCTTGCAGATTCAGACTTCTGAGCCCTCATTCTGCAAGTTTCCAGCAACACCAGAACCGCCAGCAACGACCAAGAACCCTCTCGACCTGTCACACTTCCACTTGACCCCATGAAGTCATTCTGCGTTAACCCGACCGTTCACCCCATGTTCGCCGAGTTGACGACGACCGATCCGTGTGTCTTCTGCGAGCGTGGAGTTCAGCACCTGTGCAGTAAGCCGGCAATGTTCTGCAAAGGGGGGTTGAGTACTTGGTGGACTGGATCGCCGTGGCACTGCAGCAATCAGCGGAGGAGGGGTTGAGCAAGAACGAGTTTACTCCTTTGCTGATGGTTCGTCGAAATGGAGTAGTTTACTGGCGTGTGGAGGCCCTCTGCGAGCATGTGGACATTCTGCGTTGGTTTCGCAATGTCGGTCGCGTGAAGTTTCCATCTATCGCGGCCTTGCACGCGTTTGGCTAGGGCACAGCCCTTCCAATGCGTCCCAAGAGCGTGTCTTCTCTACAGGGGGATTTGTGATGAGCAGCCTTCGGACGAGAACCGACAACGAACGCGCGGAAATGCAGGTCCTACTCAACCATAATCAAGCGGAAATCCGTCGTATGGAGCTTGACAGCGATGGATACAAAGGCCTGACAATGCAGGAGGTCGACCACTGAAACTACTAGGAAATTACTACAGTAATTCGGAGCCACAGCTGCCCTATTAATATAGTAATTTCGTATAAATCTGTGTTACTATCAATTCCTGTATACCGCTACCTACAAACCATACAAATAACCTTAGAAACGTATAAGTACAGGGTTATAATAAAGTCGCCTTGGTGGCTTGTGTTGATGAGAGCAAATGCCGAAGTGAGATTGATCGTTAAGCCTAAATCTACTTTGCTGTCCTCCTCTCCCTGTTGCTTCCCTTGTGCTCCTTGATGCATCTCATCATGTTATGGTAGATATGACTTGATCTCATTAACCCCCTGGTCCCCTACGTCGTAACTTATGACATACTTTTTTTGTTATGGCGTAACTTACGACATTGCAGTGACAACAACAGGTAATGATTCGAGCCATACTTAAATCAAGTAATTAAAAATTAAGATCGGGGAGGTCAAAACCAAAAATCCAGAAACGGTACAAAATGGAGGGAGCCGGATGAATATTAGGGGAACAGCGGGCACTTAGTGGCCGACCTCCTCATTCGAGAATCTACTGGATGGCGCACACCCGCCGCACGACCTCCGCCGCGGACACTGCCGCCAACCATGACGTCGACTTCCCGCATCTGTGGCGGCAGCTCCGCATGGCGGGTTGGAAGGCGAAACCACCTACAAGCGAGCGAGCGCGCAGAACGCGAGCGTGCACACCGAGGGCGCGCTAGACGTGGGCTTGTGTGGGCACACCGAGTGTGAGTAGAATGAGGGTGAGCAGGACGTGGGCTTGTGTGCGCACGACACGAACACGCCGAGGGCGAGGAGGGCGAGAAGGGCGAGGGTGCACATGACGTGAACGCGAGCGAGCAGGATGAGGGCGCAAGCATGTACTCCGAGGCCAAGCAGGTCCAGGGTGCCGAGTGTGCCCAGACCGTGAGTAGTATAGATCCAGGACAGTTCATGTAATTTTTTTAAAAGCGTTATTTAACCATCGACACCAACCCTAAGGCGTATATTTCAAAAGTAGAACATAAATCCAAAATTCGAGGAAAACACCTCTTGATACCTTCTGGTGCGAAGGAGATACCCTCCACACGATCAAGCACCATCACAGCTCTCGACGTTATTTCATTCAAAGGTAGTTCATGTAAATTTTCTGAGATATAGAAATTCGATCCATCCTGATATATAAATATAGTAAGTATAAATAATCCATATCGTGACCGTTCCGACATCCCAACAGTTTCCGACTGTTGGGATGGCTACAAAATTGACCAATCAGAAGGCGGTACCAAGCAGAAGGACCAGTTCGGACAGGTTTAAACCGGCCCAGCTGATTGGGCAATGAGATGTGAAAAAGAAAATCCTATTTTTGCTACTCAATTCAACCCACAAAGGGCCCTCTGCAGGCGCGAGGAAATGGCCTGAAACGGCCTCTAGGCCGGGAAATCGACCTTTTTCGATTTTATTGCATTTTTGGCTCGGAGCAATGTGCTTACGAGCGGGTGAATTCATGAATGAGGCCGCATTGCCTGGTGAGGGTCCACTAATAGGGGCATCTTGACAGCCAGTCTGATGCGTGACAGTGATTGGGTGCTCATCTACCAATACAAAACCCTCAAAGTGTGACAAAGTCGTTCGGTGATCACTAGTTGGCCTTTTCTTTCAGCCAGTAGGATGGAGCCAACTGTCGCGGCAAGCACACGCACCTTTATTCGTGGCTGTGAGGCGCCCCAGCTGTCTAGGGGCTCCGACAGAGCCCCCCCCCCCTCTCTCAGTCTTCATTTTTTCTTAATTGGTGCGCGGACCTCCCCCTCCGTCCCCAAGACCGTGCCCTCGCACAGCTCGCGCTCGTTTGCCCGCCTGCCCCCACCCCACCCCCCAGCGCCATAGCTCAAGGTTAGAGCGCAGAGTTTCGGCTCTGAGACTGTCGGTTCAAGTCCGACTGGCGCTATCGCTTTGTTTGGGGATGGCGGGATGGCGGGTGCTGTGCTGCCAAGCTGCTGATAGACGACGTGTGCTGGACGACGTGCTGAACGACGTACTGGACGACTTGGTGACGGTCCCGATGGTTGACGGCGTGCCGCTGGTGCTGCTGGAGGATGGCGTACTTCGTTTGGCCAGCGAGCTGTTGCGGCTCAGCGACAACGTGGAGGCGAAGGGCTGGTGCTGGACGAAGGCTGCTGCTGGACGAGGAGCTGCCGCTGGTGAGCTACGCGGCTCGCGGCAGAAGCTAATGGCAATGCTGGTGAAGCAGTTGCGGTGCGTCTATTGTATTGATAGCATGTTCTAACACAACCTATACGTGGCCTACTACTGTTAGGATGTCTTGTGTATCCAGTGGTGCAGGGTCCACGATTCTTTCGATTGCGAGTAGGCGCTCGTACACCGTGACGCGCTCGCCGAGGACGCCAGCCTTGTGCAGCGGACGAAGCGCACGAATGACACTCCCGGATCCCTTCGCGTTGACACCCCGCGACTTCAAGAAAGCAAGCACAGCCTTTTCAGCACGGCGCCCGGCGTCGAGGACTTGATCCTTGTAGTCCTCCGCCTTGACATCAAGCGCACAGCCACCGACGAGTAAAAGCTTCATGAAGGCACAACATGGCGCGATTCCGACTTCTTCTGTCGGTTGGTGGAGCTCCGGACCTGAGGTACTTTTGTGTACCACTCGTACCAAGAAGTCGACAGGTGAGTGGCTTGCTTTTTCCTGCGTTTGGGCTTGGGCTCGGGATCTGGATCTGACGTTGCTTCCCCTTGTTCATCTGCAGTTTGTGTAACCGCCGTGCTTGCACCTTTCCAGAGAGCAGCCTCGATGACCGCCAGGCGAGCGTTCAACGTGCGATTCATCGCAGTAAGCTCCTCAATAACAGCGCTATGGTGACACCCTCTGCATTCCCTTGCCTCATCGTGTTGCTTGTTGGAGCCCTCAGAATAGTCGACGGTGCGCTGTTCAAGGCAGATGACCAAGCAATCATATCGGCGCTAGAGATCCCAGCCTCGTCCAAGCACTCCTCCACGCAGACTACGATTGGTGCGCAAGGCGACAGCATCTTCAGTTGAGGGAAGTACTTCACCAGGTAAGCGGTAAGTACTGCGAGAACCTTGTGGCTGACGTTGAATCGGGAGTCATTTAATCCCGAGCACGAGCTGTAGAGCAGGTCTTGAAGGCGCGCAAGCTGCTCCTGCGTGGAGTGATTCAAGGCTGCTACGTCCACTACGCTGGGCACGTCGTCGACACTCCACCCGCTCAGCACGCGTGCGACCTTGCGGTCTTCCTGCGGTGTGTTAAACACGTATGCAAAGCCCTTGTTTACTTCGCTCATATCCCAGGCAGCCCTGTCAAAGATCCACTGCGGAGCAAGCCTCTCGTCTGCGTTCGCGTGTTGGGCGCCACCACGAAAGGAGTGTGACGAGAGGGCCTCTGACGTTCCAGCAGGGTTTGCGACGCGCTTGAGTAGACGGTTCACGTAGGCTTGGACACCATCTTCTCCACGAGCCGATTCTGCTGAGTGCGACGGCGCTGGCTGACTTGGACTTGCAGCTTGCCGAGATGAAGCAGCGGTGCCTTCTGTGTTCTCGGTGGCGCGTGCGCTCCCGGCCGAGCTTGCAGCTGCCGATGCAAAGCTTAACGAGGTCGGATCCGCCTCCAGCAACTCGGCCAGCGGAGTACCAGGGCAGCTTGCGGCTGCTTCGGCGGGCACAAGATCGGGAAGCGGACTGAGCAGAGAGCCGCACGGCGCATCCTGCGTGGCCAAGGCGACAGCCAACGCGTGGATCGGACAGGTCAATAAGTCCGCCTTGTCAGGTGCGAGCGTCAGCCCCTGTTCCTCAGCGGTTTTGACGCGTAGCAAGCGTACGTAGAAAACTCCATCGGCTGATACTGACACGTGCTGCTTCTTGATATACCCCAGGTCCGTGGAGCGTCCAAAACAATGCCACATCAGGCAGGCAAGAGCTGCATCCTGATAGTCGGCGTTCACTCGAGCGTTGCTGTAGACATACTGAGTGAGTGCACGTAAGTCCTCTTTAGCACAAGGAGGCACTTTGTTAACAACACCTCCTTTTTCTCTTTTCAGACAGTGCTTGTCCAGAGTTTTACTTTGTTTCAGAAGCTATAGTCCGTAGGCACCCTTAGGTGAGGATACAGATCAAACCGCCAGAGCTTCACGTTTCTATAATACGAAACGGCAGTATTGCGAGCAAGCTTGCCCTTCTTACCTTCATGTGTAGCCAGGTAGAACCCAAAGCGGTCCATGATTGAGGCAAAGCGCTTACCAGTAGTATCCACCGCAACACTAGCCTGTACGTACTCTAGGCTCTCTAGCTCATCTTGAAGCATACGCTTAAAAGCGCTAACAGCGGTGCTGCGCGCTTTTTGCGTGTTCGCTGGCACGGACGCTGTCAAGCTCATGTCTGCTTCGTCAGCTTTTTAATTGTGAGCTGTCCCAGCCACCAACAATCATGTCTTGCCTATTTGCTGCCTATTCTAGGACAGTGCCGAGATATCGAAATATTCAAAATCTGCCAATAATATATTTTAGTATTATTGATGGCATGATCAGGGCTTTAGCCTTGCATAGATACTTCAATCAAAGCGATGACTTTAGTGATCGCTAGTACAGCTATCAATGTGTATTATAGGATATCAAGCTCATCAAGCTCTATATTTTTCACAAAAAATACCATTGACTTACAGCTCATTTAGAGCAGTCAAAAGCTTAGTCATCTTCTCCCGAACAAATTCATTCTTCTTCAACCATTCGATATAGTTGGAATCAAGAACTTGGACTTGCTTAATAGTATGTCCCTTATACTTTCCCCACGTTAGTAAGAATGAACCATCATCGTTTTGGTAGTTGATTCTGAGGAACTCAGCAATTTCAGGGTTCGATTCAAGGAGAATCTTCTGATTTAACAGCCAACGACAGTAGCTTGGATCAGTTGCATGGACTTTCATAATCGTCTTCTATTTGTGCTTCCCAAAACTAAGTACTGCGCTCATGACTATAATCAGGTGTATCTATATACATACCCACCAGGAAAGTTTCAAAAATACTTTTTTTCAATTATGGGTATTTACGACCTAAGGAGGAGTAAATCAGTGATTAGCATAACTATGATTCGCTTTATTGGTAGAGGAGACTTACACTTACTGGTTTCCGGAGCAAATATAGATGTGAGAGTTAAGCTGATCGCTTGTGGAAAATGTAAGACGCACCTCCAAGTCAAGAGCAGTGATGAGAGAATCAGACTCAAGAATGGTGATTATATAATTTTGAAATCCTTCGAACCAGAGCTTAGTTAGCGGTATATTCAAGCACCTCTCCGGTCAAGCAATGGTAGCTTAGTTCATTCTCAAATGCAACCAATACAATCATGTTCATTCCTTGGCACGAAGCATTTGTTCCCATGATCTGGATAGCCTGGGGTACGTCCTTTTCTGTTAGCCGCGATACATCAGCAATGAGCACGCGGTTGGTCTGTTGCCACGTCTGGTAGTCAAGCAAACCATTCGACCGCTCAGCAGTCTGATCGCCATTGATAGCACTCAGCTTCGAAAATTCATTGCAGAAATCTTGAAAATCGTAGTCATAAATGATATCGAACGTATTTTGAGAACCGATCTTAACGTTGAAGTTGCGGATCGACGAACCAGGATGTACCGTCCATGGCGCACTGTCAAAAGGAGATTGCCACTGCTGTACCGTAGTAGCCGACGCAAAATTGCCTGCAGAAGTCTCTGCGAAAGGGAGAAGGGCGACATATTTAACATTCTTTGGTGAAGCGGATAGCTGCAGATCAAACGAAACATTCTGTTGGCCAGTGCTTACACCACTGCCGGCCTTATTAGGGAACCATTGGGCATAGTAATCGAGGTATCGAACTGCCTTAACAGGCTTCGAGATGATCGCTTGAGGGTTTTCAAGATCGAGGAATGGTACATATGAGACAACGGCAAACAAGAAAATACTAACCAACCAAAATACGAATCGCGATTTAGGGACACCGTTGGGACGAGGGCTATCATAGCTATCTTTTGAGCTACTCCACAGCCAAATTGATGAAGATGACGCTGAAGACGAGGCCAACCAAAACAATATCTCCACTTTCGAGTCGAGATCTCAATTTTTTATTTGTGTTTCTAGAGTAAAATCACGCGAGGAATCCAATGGTGGTCTCAGAATTAACTAAATCGATGTCTAACATCACGAAAATAACATTTTTCTCTGTTCATTACAAACCCATGGGTGTAATTTTTTGAATATTTTTCCAATTTTTGACTTCAATCACAAAGTAACATTTGGGATTACCAGTGGACGTAAGCAACAAAAGGTGGACATCTCTCTCATACCTACGCGTCTGTACCGTTCGATGCTGGAGACTTGCGCTTTTTGGCCTTTGGTGCAGGCTTCTTGCTTGCGCTCCTCTCTTCTTTTACGCTGTTTTTTTTTCTTTCCAGAGGGCTCTGCGTCGGATGAGTCGTCAGCCATTCCACGCCCGTCATGATTCTTCTTGGCTGCCGCCGCCATCGCAGCTCGATGCGCTAAGCGAGCTTGCTTCACCGACTTTGCAGTAGCTCCCTCTTCCTCACTCGGCTTTGCATATAAAGGGTCGTTCTGGAATTCGTACGGGACGTACGGCCTAATAGACTTGTACATCTGGTCTTTCTTCTCGGCATTTACTGGCGGCGGAGGTAGGACTTCGATGTGGTCTGTCATGATTCGCTCCACCTTCTCCTTCGCTCCTCACTGGAGCTAGACTCGCTCTCCGTACCCCCACCACTGTTCGTAGAGTAGGCTTGGTCTTCACGTGGCGATTCGTCGCCTTCTTTTTCGCTGCGTCTGGCAGCAACGCCGCGGGGCTGTCGGTGATCCGGCAACTGATCGTCGCCTGTGTCGGTCCGGACAGGGGCGGAAGGCGCAGTACCAGCAGCTGGAGACGGCGGCGGCGAAGGTGGCGACAAGGAGGCGTGCGGTTGGCGGGTCTGCATCTTTCTTTGAAAGCGTGTCCAAGAATGAGCTGCGACCTGCAAGTGAGAGCGTCGATATACCCCGTTCAAATTTTTGAATTTGCTAAAAGGCCCGTTTTTCATAACTTCGCTTACGTACGATTTTCAGGCGGTCAACTTTAAAGCAGATTATCTCGACAACTCTCAAAGGCGCATTAGCAACATTTTGTTTGCCGTTGTCTCATATAGACGCGATGTTGTGAAGGGAAAGTAGGTAGGATCAGCTTCAAGTGTGTTCGATACAATACCCAAGCAACCGTGATCTGTCCCGAAGCAGAAGCTGTAGCAGCAGGGATAACAGCACTGTTAGGCGCGCTTCCAGAGGATTAAGAAACCATAATCGGACAGGTAGTACCGGAAATGGTTGATGTAGAGGCGAGAGACATCGTATTAGTAACGGTAGTTCCAGAACCAATAGTAATCACAGACGAACCCTGATTGATGCGAAGGCGCATACGAATCTGTGGGTTAACCATCAAATCAGGTTCCTTGAAGATCGGGTGAAGGTCGTCAAGGCGAATCTTGAGCATATAGTTCCAGCTACCAGCTACAGTACCAGTGGTTATTGTTCCAGGGTCGAAAGCGCCACGACCAAACTGATTGGCAATAACATTAGAAGGTCCGGATGCGATAGTAGCCCAACCATTAGTGTTCTGACTACCAGCGGGGGGAAGATTCGACAACAGACGCTTTTCAAATCCCTCATTCGCTGGAAGCACTCCTGCACCAGTAGCATTAGTTCCAAGAGCAGGCGTGATGTCAGCTGCAGTGTTCGAGTAGCCATCCCCGAATTTGTCGTTGTGGCGCTGCTGAAAAGCATCGAGCCAGGCGTGTCAGGATATAGGAAAGCCTCAGCACCATGCTCCTGTACATAATCGAGGGAAGACTCCGTCTGAGCACGAAGGTTATGGGCAAATAGCTTGTATTCACTCATCGAGATGATCGACTGCCGTTAAGTTCAAGGCTCATAGCATCCACGACATTCCAAATACCACACTTAAGCCCAACTGATAGACGATTTGCAGGGTTGGTGAGATCAATAGCTCCCGTGTTCTTCAGGGCGACCTTGTACGGAAGCATGATATTGGCATCACGCAAGCAGGCATATCCCTTAGCACCATTCAGCAGAGAAGTATCATCAATGGTGATAATACCATTTTGGAACGAACCCTGGTTGAGATCGATCACGTACGTAACACGCTTGCGGGCGTTGACCTTGACGACTGGGTCGCTCGTCAGCGAAGATTGATATAGAAACTGGTCGGCGAGTTGAGTTTCCGACATACTTGTGAGAGCACTTATATAGCTGACGATATAGGCTCTACGAAAAAAATAAATAATCCAAATGGAATTAGTAAAGCCAGTATCCTCTGATCATGATCTCATCGCTCTTGCTAAGAAGCTTGATATTCATCTTGATCACATATATGAGTCAAATGAGATCAACTCGCCCCTCCCACGGAAATGATCGTTTCTGATATTACTACGCAAGCCGAACCAGGATGTAGGACATTGGACAGCGGTCCATGATCATGAATACTTCGACTCAATGGGAGAAGGACCCCCATCAACCTATGGTATCAGCAAATACAATGAACTCCTGACTCAATCAGCGCATGGTGATTATTATGACATATGGTCTATGCTTTGGCTATACACAAAGCAACATAATCGCATCGATCTCTTCAAATCCATGACTAATTTAAATATCATTGTCATTTAACTCAGAGATTATACTATCATCATGTACCGAGAATTTATCATCTCAAGCGGCGTCCCAGCGAGCAAGCTACGCAAAGCTGTCAGAACTGGTAAACTATCGCTTACAGCAGCCGAGCTGGCTGGTACAGGTGCCAAATTGCATCTGCATCCAGAATCTCATGAGAAGGCACGTCAAGCTAAAAAAAACTCATCGAGGAGTGAGACTTCACATCACGAAGCACGAAAGCAAGAAAGGCTACAAGAAGGCCCAAGGAGGTTCTATCTGGAGCAAGGTGTGGGGTGGTACCAATCGGCTTTTAAGTTCGCTAAGGACAGTCGACTACTAAGCAAAGACGCTGATGTAGCTATTCTAGCTATTGCCACCGCGATAGGACAGCCAGAACTCGCTGTTCCAGCTCGTGCGGGTATCAAAGCTCCACCAGGCGTCGGAGTAGATACTTATGATAGCGATGATGAGGAAGGAGATCGCATTAGTTTCGCTGGTGTTAAGATACATGCAGGCATTGCACTACCATACGCAAAGCGAAAGGGTGTCATTAGTGATATTATCGATGAGTCAGAAAAGTTTCTCCACACCACGGCAACGCGACTTGAACATCATGAGCTCATTAGCAGTGTTCGTAAGGGTATGAAACATCGATATGGAGTAGGCGTTTCTGTCAAACGCAATGGTAAGTTTACTGATGGCTCTCCTGAAGCTAAGGCTCATATGGCTAAGCTTCGTTCTATGCGGAAAGGCAAGCACGGAGGCGCTAAGCCGATGCTCGCTGAAAGTTTCACAATGTGATTGTACTGAGAAAAAAATGCTTTTTTTATATGATCTACGACGCTTACGCAGTAGGATCATAATATTAACAGAATTGTCCCGGGATTTAACGGGCTGATTGTTTTGATTCCAGATACTGATCGTGATTGTCGTTCTTGGACCGTCATGGGTTTGACACCACGTTTCATGTGATGGGAAGTATTGAATTTGTTTACCAATACCAGCATCGCCCTTATCAAATACAGCCATGATACCACCAGTGATAACGAAGTCATTCTTGATCAAATCGCAATGGACCACATTACCGGTTGTAGGGCTTATAGCAGGGATGGTATTGCTCCGAAGACTCGTAGTAGTTGTCTGAGATACATTTGGATATATTCCAGCTGTGAAGCCCAAATCGAACCAAAATGAGCATTATTGATGATCAGACGCGGGACTCGCGTTGTTGTAGGAAGTCCAGTTCCTGTTGTCGAATATAGACCCGTTGCGGGTCTCGTGTATCCAGTTGGAAGTTAAGTAGGCGTAGCTGAGCAATCAAGCTGGCACTCGAAATAAGTGCTGTTCTCCTCGATTTGGATGTAGAAACATAATTTCCATTCGATTCAATTAAATTCGTTCCAGCTGAGACCAACGCGGGCTGTATATTTCTGTTGAATCACTGTACATGTAGTATCCGTCTTGCAGATTGACATTAATAGTATAAATGGTAGCAGCAGTAGGCACTTCAATTTGGAAAGAAGTGTTAGCGAATTGCCCTGAATCCATGTTGAACTCGGCGTTGTACAGTGAAATCGATTGTATAGAAGCCTCGACATCCTGGAAATTACAAGCAGATCCTGGGAAACTGTATCGCCAGGTATTGTTCAAGCCGTTGGGGACTAAGCAAGTATTAACGATCTTGACAAAACTTGACATTAGAACGAAGTTCAAAACGGCGTAGGCTTTGTGAACAAGTTCTCTTCAGCCTACTGAATCGTTGTTATACGAGCCAACTAATAGTTTTCGGCAATTTTAATGGACTGATCAAAATATACCTGATTTGACCCTTTACAGAGTCTATGAACAGCATCTGGCCGCGCTTGGCAGCTCGATTATAATAGTGGAGAATGCCTTCCTCAGTGAGACCAGGTTTGTTGAAATCAGTTATTAGTAGCTTCAGATCGCGGCGTGAATTCGCGCGAAGGATCGCCATATACTCAGTATTCACGCGGATCATCTTATCAGTAGCAAACCATCTGTGCGACAGAAATATCGTGCTCAGTTTATGATGGCGACCACGAGTAAAGTAGTGGCTGAACACATTTTTCTGAAGGGATTTATCGTTGCTATAGTCATCGATGATAACGAGCTCAGGTTTATTCCCCGGTGTGTGTCGGATCGCATCAACAGATGGAGGCGTTTCGTGAAATGATACGAATCCTTCAAGCTTGTCGCGACGATAGTCATACTGCTCTTGATGTGGGTCGCGCGCAATGATATGGAGGTGGGAGAAGACATGAGGTGAGCTTTTCAGTATATGATAGCATAGATTGTTTTTCCCTGAGAACGAGGGACCAAGGGTAACCATTCTAAATAGCTTCTTGATACCAAGCTCCTTGATATCACCTGCCGTGTCGGCTCGATACTTCTTTGGCAATGATCCACCATAACCGGGAATAACGCTCATGACTAAAAATCACTTGACTTATATAAGATATACTAAAAATGAGTGGGTTTAGTTGTCCTCCTCCTACTTTCGTTTATCCATGCTACAACCCAGCATTCCACCTCTCGCTTGATCAGACGGGATATGCATACGCCCAAACGCTATTAATGATTATCGACTGAGCTATATTACGGGTATAACGGCTGGTAAAGCTACTCCTAGAGTAGCACTTGTCGTTTCTCCAGATGGATCACTCAGTGGATTAGGAGCTCTAAGTTGCTCCAGCCTGACCGTTAACGGTTCAGCAGTATCATCGGCTCCAAGCTATGTGCTCGGTATTACACCTGGTACAGCATCGTTATCGAAGGCCGTGGTACTTGATGCATCGGGCAATATCTCTGGAATCAATTCGCTATCAGCATCGAGCCTTACCGGAACACTCCAAACGGCTGCCCAGCCGAATATCACTTCCGCAGGCACTCTAACTGGCTTGAGTTGCACTGGAAACGTATCGGGAACGCTTACTACTGCTGCACAGCCAAATATTACGAGTCTTGGCACTCTAACTGGCTTGAGTTGCTCTGGAAACATATCGGGAATGCTTACGACTGCGGCCAGCCAAATATCACTTCCGTAGGAACTCTGACAGGCCTTACCGTGAGTGGCAATATCAATGGTACTCTGAGTACATCATCTCAGCCCAATATCACTTCCGTTTGCACGCTAACTGCCCTAGATTGCTCTGGAAACATATCCGGAACGCTTACTACTGCTGATCAACCTAATGGCACATAGCTTGGTACGTTAACTGCCGTAAATTGCTCCGGAAACGTATCGGGAACGCTTACTACTGCTGCTCAGTCGAATATCACTTCGGTAGGCACGCTGACATCTCTTTCGCTTTCAGGAGGCATTTCCGGATGCACCAGCCTATCGGCGAGAGGTATAGTGAGTTTAAGTAGTGCAACGTATAGCTCATCATCAGTTAGTGGAGCTTTAGTTGTATCTGGAGGTGTTGGAATTGCTAAGAACATCGTTATAGGAGGAACTGCAATCTCGGATCCCGCTTGGCAAAGCCAAGGAATTCAACATGCCGGACTAGGCGCTGTTTATACGGATAGCTCATCAACAGCCAATTCTATTGAACCATACTCCGTTACCAACTCTCTCGCTTCCTGTACTTTTGCGGCCGTTAGTAGCAATATGACATATTCGTTTGCTGCTACATTATACATTCAAGGCAGCCCTACTGCAGGTAGCAATGTTTCGATCCTGAATCCGTAGACGCTCATGATATGCACCGGTCGATGCCTGAAAGGAGATTCTACGTATGCAACCGCTTCGACCGCAGCTCTAATCGTGTCAGGAGGAATGCTTGTCAATCGCAACTTAGTGATTGCATCGGGGGGGATTAAGTCTTAATACCTGGACTACTACGGCTCTGCAGCTGTATATAGCTTCAGCTACGTATACTAGTTATTCGACAGCTGCTTCTTCAACGGTTGCCTCAGGATGTATGAACACTTTCGCAGCTTCAACGATCGGAGCTATCAATACGGGCGTTATCACTACCCGAGCGGCAACGGTATATATCAGCGGCGCTCCAACAGCCGGAACAAACATGACTTTGACGAACGGCCACAGGATATGGATACCAAGTGGTTCAACTTATATGGGTGGAGCTATTTCCGCTACATCGCAATTCACGGGAACCCTTATCGTTGGCGGAGGAGTCGGCATAGGCGGATATTGCTGGGGGAACCTCTTTCAGGCGGTTTCAAGCATTCTAGTGAATACTCCTGCTGCTTCTCAATCTGCGTGACAAAGCATTACTGGAGACGGCGTCAATTAGCTTGATGGCACTTATACTATCTGTTCCGATTATTATGAGTCGAATTCACCAGTAAGAGGATGCATTCAGGTCAGCAACGGCTCGAACGCAACATCTACAAATGCGATGTTCATCGGAACGATGAGCAACTGTGATTTACGATTTGGAACGTCGGATAGCACACACATGACCATTTTAGGAGGAACAAACGCTGGGAGTGTAGGCGTAGTTACTACGACGCCTCTATATGGATTGTACGTGGGAATGACCGTTTCAACCACTTTAGACGCAGGCAGCACTGATGTAGCTTACTTTTACAATCCGGAGGTTTAATTAGCACGACAGGACCTATAAGCAGTGTCCCGGTAGCTATCGCTTGCACTAGTTCAATGCTTAGCTCTACTGATTATTTTACATATAGTGAAAGGCGTTTAAAGCACTGTTTTTAACCCGAGGAGGACTCTGTATGCGATGCTCTACTCCAAATCGAGCCTTGCATGTTCAAATACAAATCAGATCCTGAGAACGGTCCTACTCACTTCGGATATTGCGCTCAGGATTTACTTCAAGCTGGTCTATATCACACTATTAACTACGTATAGAATCCAGATCTACACGTCGAGGATGAAACAGTTGATCTGGAAGCTCTTTAAATGTGTGTAGACTACTCCAAAATGAGTTGTCGCTTACATAAATTATTACTGAGGCAGCAGGCTGAGTTGGAATTCTCAAAGCGGATCGAGACGATGTGTATGCACGCCTGGATTCGTTTAAAATATAGTTGCTTCAATGGCCTCATAGGGCGAAGTTCTTGACCGATCGCTTCTTATTTTTTAAGCCCAAACGCCACTACCAGCCTTAGATTCTGACTTCTCCCATTCATCGCCTGTAGCATCAGTTTGAGTCGAAACAATTTTCTTCGCTGAATATGGCTTGACATCAAATGCCCACACTGTGGGTCGATCGCTTGATGGGACCACCTTGACGAGCAGGCCCTTCATGATTGATTAGAGCTCAGCAAGGTTATGATCAGCATTGAGGTTATAGAGCCCTCCGCTCTTGGAAATGTTTTTGGGATCGAGTACGAGCATCATTATAGTAGTCAAGTGATAATAGATTTGAATTCCGAATTAGAAAGCAATCGATTCGAGTGCATGTCAACGCATACTACCTTCAGCTGTTTTAAAATCGATGAATTCGTATTGCCAAGCATCAATTCGCCCTTGCGTTTATCGTATTCCATACGAAGCGACTCGAGCGGATCCTCAATATGCTGATCGAAATTGTATTGAAGGTGAGTCATCTCAAGTATCTCTTTGAAGAGCTTCTTGTCATCAATAGATAGCTGATCGTACTTCGCCTGACTGATATCGTTTCTGAATACCTGATCCTTGATCATGGTCCGTAGCGAATCGCTGATCTCACGCATCCGGCCAACCTTTCTGTGATTAGGCTGAACGATTGTAAGCGTTCGCTTGTCAAGATCTGGCAATCTGATAAATTTAGAACCAACCTTGCGATAAACATATGCCGATGGAGGCGCTTTGCTTTGAATGCCATTAAGGTTGTAAGTCCTACCTCTGCGCTCAACACCTTCCAATGGCGCTACTCCTGCCCTCGTAGCCCATGGACTTTAAGCTTTCGCTCGACCTTTCCAATAGCTGACACTGACATTATGGTATCATTATCACCCATTTGATCAATTTCACGCTGCTCGCTAAGATTAGATTGGTAAGCGCGGAATTTAATTGAATATGTAGCTTTGGTAGCTTTTACGGCTGCTCTTGACTCTCTTACCGCTTCTTTTTATCAGCTTCTGACTTCGATTTCCTAAAACCGCTTCGATTTTTCTCCAATTGACTATGGGCCTCTCCGTAATCTTGAAAAGCAGATTCTGCTTCATCGTGTAGATTTTGAAGATTTTCATCGCCATAATCTTCATAACCAAGTGGAGTTTTGACATCGGCAACATTGCTAAAAATGACCTCTCGCAGAACCCTAAGGTTATCGTTTAGATTTGTTTCTATATTACGATCTCCGGTATCGTCCACATAATTTCCACAATCTTCAAGTTCAGTTAGTAGAGACGGAAACGTGTTCATCGAGTGGTTTTCATTAAATGAGACATCACGTCGCCTTTCACAGCCTTGTGCTGGGCTTTTCGAAAATATAGCGGTCTCGCACGCGTTGGCTCGCCTGAATAGTACGTTGGATGCATCTTCTCACCTTTGTCCGAATTGACAACTGGACGCAACCTTACCGCTATCTTCACTGGATTATCCGCAAGCTTTTGATGATACTCGGTTAGCATTGTTTTAGCTTCAAGTTCAGGAATGGCAAGGTCTTTGTCCATGTACTCGTCTTTGCCAGTCTTTACTCCTGCTCGATCATCAATGAGATCTTCAGCTGGCTCATAGGGTTCAGCAATCATTTCAGTAGCCATACCAGTATTTGATACTAAGTTTAGTCCTTTCTCATTGATCATTGACAAGAACCGTTCGAGGGTGAGTATCCAATTCACATTTTTCAGCACAGCGGGACGGTGTTTAATAGAATTTATCCCAAAGTGATAAATTCTAAAATGGTCATCAATCCAATGATAGCCGCCTCCAAATGCATTACCATCCTTTAGAATAGGGGTTATCCGTTTTTGTAGGTTGTTCGCTAACAGTAGATTTTTATTATCAATGATAAACCATGTTAGCTTGTACTTAGCGTCATCATCGTCGAGCTGTGTAGTGGGTCTAACTTGACTCACTACTTTAGCTTACACGTTGCGCAACGTGTATGAGGAAGCGTAAGTACTTAGTAATTACTTAGGTTAATTATATTTGAATACACAAATATAAGTTAACTTAGACAAGACTCCAAGTAGCTAGTTTAAGGTAAATTGAGAACTGTATTGTTTGTAAATTGATCTTCCTCTAAAATCTGCTAAAACTGTTTATCATCTATGAAAGGGTTGGCAGCGGCTGGCTGTCAGAGCCCCGCTAATATGCATGTCTCTGATTGGTAGAAAGATGCTGCTTTCTACCAATAGGATCTTTGGGTATGTGTGGACCACTCACTGTGGTGGTCCACTTCAATGTATCCATCGGTGTGTCTTACACCAATGTGAGGAAGTATCCAAAACGTTTAACAGATAACCTATCTGTTAAATTCACAAGTGGCTTGCAGCCACTTGTACGTGTAACCCCGTTACACCATCCCCCCTTAAGGTTAGACGCGCGGGGTCCCCGCACGTCAATCTTTGGAATTGACCATTCGTCAATTCTCCGCGTTTGGAGAAGAAACCCGCGCTCATTCAACGATGAGCGCGCCTCAGAAGAAGACTCCAACGTCGGTGGGGAGCCATCTCTCCATCGACGACTACTTCGAACGCCAGAAGGCGAAGTACGGCGACGTCGTCGACTTCGATGACGACGATGAAGATATGGAGGGCGAGGAGGACTCGCCCTCAAAGCGTAAAGACTCAGTGTCGAGCGAATCGCTCGACCCTCACGCCAAGAACGTTCGCCCGCGTGAAGGGGACGAATCGGACGCTTCGAGTTCGAAGCGTTCGCGTACTGAGAGCGATACACCACTTGCTTCCGCTGGGGCTCTCAGTACTCCGCGCGCTGCTGCTGCAGCGCGTGATGTCAAAGCTCAAGGCTCTCCGCGCGCTGCGCCTGCAGCGCGCGATCCATGGATGCCGACCGCGTCCGAGATCGCGGACCGGTTTGGGAACTCGGTACCTCCGAATGAGGTGCCGCTGTACGTATGCAGCGCCATCAAAGATGACGCTGTGGCTGCCGAGCTGCACTTTGATGCGGAAACGCATCAAAGGCGCGATTACTACATCGGACTCTTTCATGAGCTCCGATGGTTTCAAAGCAAGAAGACCTCTTCTCGCAGCAAAGTGCCCGAGTGGCAGGCACTTTGTCAAAGCTGGAACGCCTTTGTTGAGAACTTCAACAAGAGGCCGAGTGCTTACCGTGATCGGATTAAGCAAGCGCGTGATCGCTTCGAGACGTACTCGAAGCGTGGAAAGCTGGAGCAACTTCATGTTGCTGCTGAGGAGGCGAATGTGCCGTGCGCTGTGCCCGAGGGCTTTCAGTGCACGAAGTGCTTTCCAGGCGCGGTCCGCTTGAGCGACCGCGACCTGAACGGGTACACGTCGTTCCGTGTGCCCGAGAGTCTCAAAGAGCTCCGTGCTAAGTTCTTAGCACGTGAGGGTTCGGGCGCTAGCGATGATCGCAGCGCTCGTGTTACTTCCGCTGCACCAGCGCGTACTGCTCCTCGTACGCCCTCACCATTTCCGGAACGTCCTCCAGCAAGACGTTCCGCGGCTCTATGTATCTCGATGGGGAGGAAATCCTCTCCAACGAATACGAAAACGAGCCCCTTGAGGGTTCGTTTTCGGGATACTATGGTCAACAATCCGCTCAACAATCCAGCGGGTTGAGCCGTGGGCGTCACGTATCGGCGGTGGCGGGGTGGGAACACGCCCGGGTATGATCAGCCCCGGGCTGATCAGGTATGTGCCTCTCCACGACCGGGTGACCGTCGTGGAGCGTCTGCCAGAGCGCTGAGTTCGCCGCCCTAAAACAGGAGCTGGCGAACCAGAAGGCCCAAGTCGCGGCGGTCTCGCAGACCGCCTCGAATATCCAGGTCGAGCTGGGGACCCAGATGAAGGGGTTGCTCCAGCGCGTCCGCGCGCTGGAGGAGAGGTTGCTCGTCGCCGAGGCCAAGTCCTCCGCTGCTGCCTCGGCTCCTGCCGAGGCTTCGGGTCAGCCGAGCTAGATGGCTCGTGCTGCCGGTATGGCTTCAGCCGTCCGACGTAAAAGGTCGGATGGAGGCGCATGCTAGACGGTATGTCTAGCGTGTATGCGTTGCCGTGCCGTGCCAACACAGTGAACGGCCCGATGAAGCGCGGAGCAAGCTTGCTTGCTCCGAAATCAAACTGCATGTCTAGGCAGGTTTTGTGTAGCTAACAAAACTAATGAACCAACTTTAAATTCATTTTTGTTGCCTCTGCCCGCATTGTCTGCGTTCAGCTTCTGTTGATCAACAGAAGCTGCTATTAGGTCTTGGACAAACCGAATCACGGCTTGTCTTTTGGTGATGAAACTGATTGCATCCGAGCTGAAGTCATTCAGCTCGCTCTCCGCCTAGAGGCCCGGCCTCTGCGTGGTTCTTTGCGGTGTCTGCGCCCTGCGCAGACCCGTGGTCGTTGGCCATGTTGTTGGGGGAGTGTGCGCCTTGCGCAGACTCACGTGGTTTGTCCATTGTTGCAGCTGACACTGTGCAAGTGTCAGCGGTTTTCTGCGGCTGCTGTATTGCAGTCGTAGATCCTCCACTTAAAGTGGAGCCATCACTCCGAGTAAACTCGGTAGACGTGGATGCCGCATGGCATTCACGTAGAACGGTGTATGCCCGGTCGAGGCATGCACTGAGTTATTGATGGCAAACTCTGCCATCGCTAAGCACTCGCTCCAGTATTGGAACGAGTGAGCGTAGCTCTTCAACATATCGACGAGCACGCGATTCACGCGCTCGGTTTGACCGTCCGTCTGCGGATGATCCGCAGTCGACATGAAGCTTCGGCTCCCAAGAAGTGTAAACACTTCTTGCCACAGATGCGCTGTGAAGCGCGGGTCTCTGTCCGACACGATTTCGGACGGCATGCCATGGTGTTTGAACACCATGTCGACGAGCAGACGGGCCGTCTGCTTCGCGGTCACCTCTGCTGGCACCGCAGCAAGATGTACCATGTTGTTGAAGTGTGCGCCTTGCGCAGACTCACGTGGTTTGTCCATTGTTGCAGCTGACACTGTGCAGTGTCAGCGGTTTTCTGCGGCTGCTGTATTGCAGTCGTAGATCCTCCCCACTTGGAAGTGGAGCCATCTTCCGAGTAAACTCGGTAGACGTGGATGCCGCATGGCATTCACGTAGAACGGTGTATGCCCGGTCGAGGCATGCACTGAGTTATTGATGGCAAACTCTGCCATCGCTAAGCACTCGCTCCAGTATTGGAACGAGTGAGCGTAGCTCTTCAACATATCGACGAGCACGCGATTCACGCGCTCGGTTTGACCGTCCGTCTGCGGATGATCCGCAGTCGACATGGAAAGCTGGCTCCCAAGAAGTGTAAACACTTCTTGCCACAGATGCGCTGTGAAGCGCGGGTCTCTGTCCGACACGATTTCGGACGGCATGCCATGGTGTTTGAACACCATGTCGACGAGCAGACGGGCCGTCTGCTTCGCGGTCACCTCTGCTGGCACCGCAGCAAGATGTACCATGTTGTTGGGGGAGTGTGCGCCTTGCGCAGACTCACGTGGTTTGTCCATTGTTGCAGCTGACACTGTGCAAGTGTCAGCGGTTTTCTGCGGCTGCTGTATTGCAGTCGTAGATCCTCCCCCACTTGAAGTGGGAGCCATCACTCCGAGTAAACTCGGTAGACGTGGATGCCGCATGGCATTCACGTAGAACGGTGTATGCCCGGTCGAGGCATGCACTGAGTTATTGATGGCAAACTCTGCCATCGCTAAGCACTCGCTCCAGTATTGGAACGAGTGAGCGTAGCTCTTCAACATATCGACGAGCACGCGATTCACGCGCTCGGTTTGACCGTCCGTCTGCGGATGATCCGCAGTCGACATGGAAAGCTGGCTCCCAAGAAGTGTAAACACTTCTTGCCACAGATGCGCTGTGAAGCGCGGGTCTCTGTCCGACACGATGTCGGACGGCATGCCATGGTGTTTGAACACCATGTCGACGAGCAGACGGGCCGTCTGCTTCGCGGTCACCTCTGCTGGCACCGCAGCAAGATGTACCATCTTGCTGAAACGGTCTACAAAGACCTCAACACCGGTGTTCCCTCCGCTATCCGGGGAAGACCAAAGATGAAGTCCAAAGACATGGACTTCCAACACTCCGACGGAGTCGGTAGTGATTGGTGGAGCCTGCGCGAATGGCGCAGGCTTCACGCGTTGGCATACCTCGCAAGCACGGATGTACTTGCGCACCCACTATACTGGTGGTGCCAGTAGAAGTCGCGCGTGAGAAGGACGTAAGTCTTCTCACGTCCGAGATGTCCGGCAGTCGGGGCATCATGATATTCGTACATGATCCTGAGTCGCAGGTCATGGTCATTCGGCAGGACAACGCGATCCGCGTTGTCGTCGACTGCATTGTGAAGCAGCAGTCGTCCGTGCACACGAAAGCGGTGTGCACGCGCTCGAAGTGCTTGGGCAGCTTCTGACGGGACTTGTCAGAAGGCGCTGTGCCATAGGCCAGCAAGAGCTTCGCGTCCGCGTCGTGCGCGTACGCGGCCTTCACATCATCCAACAGAGATGATGTGGGTTTGCTCGATCGCATGGCGTCAATGGCATTGACGTCAACAGCTTCTGGATAATCCGGCCGACGTGATAGCGCGTCGGCCACTACATTCAATCTTCCGGGTTTGTATTCGACCCGGAAGTTATACTCCGCAAAGAATGAGAGCCATCTCGCCATTCTTTTGTGATGTAATGTGGCGACTTCACTGCGGTGCGCAGTGAAGCGTGGTCGGTGTAGACCACAAATGGTCTACTTCCAAGCAAATACACTCGGAACTTTGCGAGTGCATACTTCATGGCAAGGAGTTCCTTGTCATGTACCGGATAATTACGCTCAGCTGCTTTCAGCTGACGCGATTGGTAATGAACGACACGATCACGGCCCTCGTGATCGTGCTGCATTAACGCGCATCCGATCGCGAAATCGGATGCGTCACACACTACGTGAAATGGGCGATCTTGGTCAGCCACTGCCAAGATCGGCGCCTCAATCAAGCCCCGCTTGACTGCATCAATGCGTTTTGGCAATCGGGTGTCCAATTCCACACAGCTTCTTTCTTAAGAAGCTGTGACAGTGAGCGGATCTTGCCCGCATAATCCTCCACGTACTTGCACAAGTACGTGGCCAAGCTCAAGGAACTGCCTCAGTTCCTTGACACTTGAAGGCGTTGGCCATTCATTGATCACTCTGACCTTTTCCGGGTCAGGGCGAACACCATTCTTCCCTACGAGACACCCGAGGACGGGTATCTCGCTCGCCCCGAAGACACACTTCTTCAGGTTCGCGTAGAGCTTATGCTTTCGCATAAGCTCAAGTATACCGGAGATGCACCCTGTGCATCTCTACGTCGTCTTCCCGTCCACAGCCCGGCTGTGGATGAACACATCATCGAAGCAGCTCGGCGCGGGGGTCGCGCACCGAGCGCAACAAGTGCGTCACGCACCTGTTGAAAGTCGCAGGGGCGTTCTTAAGCCCCTGTGGCATTACTAGCCATTCCCAGAGCATGCCGCTTGGCGTGCTCACTGCCGTGAGAGGGATATCGCTCTCACGCATTAGGATTTGATAAAATCCTTCTCGCAAGTCGAGAGCACTGTAAACGGTGCTCCCGGCCATTGAATCGATGATAACATCTTTTCGCGGTATCGGCGTCTGCGCCGGTACCGTCGCATCGTTCAGCTTGTTGTAGGCATGAACGATGCGCCATCCGCCCTGTGGCTTTTCGACACAGAACGTCGGAGCACTGTGCGGGGACTTTGATTCCCGCACTTGTCCTGCTTTGCGACGACTTTCAAAGAAGTCGTCGATTGCTTTTACTTGCTCTCGCGGCAGTGGCCACTGCCGCGTGACCTGTACTTCGTGCCCGGCATGAGATCAATCTCGTGCTGAATGCCCTTATCCTGCGGAAGCTCCGCAGAATGTCTTCCGGGAGTACGTCTTTGTACTCCCTCAACAATTCGTAATAGGGACTCGACTTCGAGTCCCAACCTTATTCCTCGAAGCGTTCTCGCTTCGTCTTCGCACTGAGTGTCTTCACTCTCAGTGGTACTTCCATGAAGAGCTGCCTCAGCTCTTCGCTCTCGCTCGCCGTTCTTTCGCTGTCCGAAAGAACGCAGACTTGCTCGATGCGTCCATCGTGCAAGTCGCGCGTGAAGCGCTTCCAGCTCGTGGCTGGAAGCGAAGTCAACTCCGACGCCGTCGTCGGAGGATTAGCGAGTTTCATTTCATGATACTGGAATCCAGTATCGGTGCGCGTCAAGACGCTTAGCGTCTCGACATCCGGCGTCACCGCCGCAGTCTGCCCGGCAGACAGTTCTGGTGGTGTCTCGGTCCCGGACCGAGACTTGCGCAGCGTTTTCCGCATGCGCCGTCTTCTTGTTGTGCGGAGCCCGGCTCCGCACAATTGTTCTTCTGGTCCAGGCCCGGCCGTGGACAATTGTTCGCCGGCGGACCCTGTCCGCGGGCGCGCGGTATCAAACCCGGCTTGACCGCATGTTCCTTCGTGCAGCCCGGCTGCACGGTAATGTGTCCCTTCGCCGGCAGACCCTGTCTGCGGGCGCGCGATATCAAGCCCGGCTTGATCGCATGGCGCTTCGTCGTGCAGCCCGGCTGCACGACAGCATGTAATTGCGTCAGTGCGGTACGTTTGCAACCGTCCGCACTGTTTGCAGCGTCAACTCCCGGAGTTGACACGCCTTCGTCACCTCGACGCCATTCATTGGCGGAGCCCCTCATGACCGAGGGTGCGTCGGCTCCCGGAGCCGACGCGTCGTTGTCGACCTGACCGCTTCGGGTCAGGGACTGTCCCTTACACGCTTGAACGTGGGTGTTGGTTCCCGGAACCAACACATCTTTTCTTCCGACGTCGGCAGCATTGCCGACGTGGGTCTCACTGTGCGCGCCCTCGCGCACTTCTTGAAGCACTCCGGGACAGCAGCATAAAGCGCTGTCTCGACTGGTGAAACCGCGCGCACCTGCTGGTGCGCGCGCTGCGGTAACAGGGCCATCGCTCTCTGTTCCGCTATCGCGTCCGAAGCGCACGAGCGTGCGCTTTTCCAGTCTATCACCGGATCATGCCGTGCAAGCCACGGCATGCCCATTCCACGTCGAACTTATCGTCCAGGTCCAGGACGATAAAGCGTTCGACAAACACTCGTTGTTTGTACGAGAAGCGCACGTTCACGACGCGCTTCTCGGTCTTCACGATGGCACCTGTTGTCAATCGTACCTCCAGAAGACTTCGAGGTACATTTACTTCCTCGAAGTCAAGTCTCGACAGGCTTCGTAGTCGAACAAAGTTGCTCGACGCGCCTGAATCTACCAAAGCTCGAAGAGAGTCACTCGCTCTCTTCGAGTAAACATTCAAGATGACTAGGTTCGGTCTGTCATCTTGTTTCTTGCAGTGAGAGCTGGTCTCACTGGGGGCTGCAGTCCTCAGTGTCGCGTGCCCGATGTCGGCACGCGCGACTGCATTACCAGTAGGGCGCCCCGCGCCTACTGGATGTTCGCGTTTTTTGTTGGTCCGCGGGGATGCCTAGCATCGCCACGACGGCCACCTCCAGGGGGCATGGGAGCTGTGCACTCCCGTGCAAAGTGACCGATCCTTCCGCAACGGAAGCATCGCACGTTACCTCCCTGCTGCTGGTGACCAGCAGTTGTTGCGTTCGAGAGGTCCATTGGTTCCGGACCTCCCGTGCTCACTACCGGGCGCGGTTGCGACCTCGGCACGTTCGCATGCAGTTTAGCCTGCCGCAGGCTAAACCCTTCTTGCATGGCGAGAGTAATCGCAGCTTCGAGAGTACTCGGGTACTCTCGGAAGAGATAGGTCTTCACAGGCCCATCTCTCAGTCCCTTCATGAACGTGATGACTTTAGTCGCCTCGTCTATCGGGTTGGTCACGATGTTCGAGACCAAGTACCGTGCACGCTGCGCGTAAGCATGGACGTCACGCTTACCCTGCTGCAGGTCGAGGAATTCCGCCCTCGACCGGAACTCATTTTGCGGGGGCTCAAACGCTTGTCTGAGCTCCTCTTTGAATACTTCGTACGTGCTTTAGCACGTAGGATCTGAGAGTCGGCGTCCGTACGCCCAACTCCTCGCTCGTCCGCCAAGACATGACATGGCGAACGCAACCTTTGACAACGGGTCGACGATACGTCGAGCCGCAATGGCTGTGTCAAGTTCGACAAGCCATCGGAGCAGAGGCTCGCCCTCTCTTCCTACATAATTGTTCACGCTCAATTTCAATGATTGAGCACGCGGTGTCGTCCCCGACGACGATGAGGAGGCAGCATCACGCTGCTCCTTCATGATAAACCCCAGAGCAACACCATGTTGCTCCATCGGCGATAGCGTACGCAGCATCGTAGCTATGGCCACCTCCCCAATGACTGTTGACAGTCGTTGGAGGGCCTCCCACTCTGGATCCGACAGGTGGGGGGAGTCCGCACGTGCAACATGCGTTGCAGGAGTATTGGAGCTCTCCATGGGCACCTCCGTGTTCATGTGGTTCTCGGCTCCGCGATCCTACACCTCGTACAAACGTCACGTAGTCGGTCGTTGGACGGACCAACAAGTGCTACCAGGTGTAGTGGGCCTACTTTGACTACTTTAGCTTACACGTGCGCCACGTGTATGAGGAAGCGTAGGAGTTTATTATTAAATTGAATTAATTATACTTGAGTCCACAAGTATAATATAAATCAAATAAAACCACCAAGTAGCTAGTTTAAGGTAAAATGAGAACTGTATTGTTTGTGAATTGATCTTCCTCCTAAATCTGCTAAAACTGTTTATCATATATGAAAGGGGTGACAGCGGCTGGCTGTCAGAGCCCCGCCAATATGCACGTCTCTAATTGGTAGAAAGATGCTGCTTTCTACCAATAGGATCTTTGGGTATGTATGGACCACTCATTGTGGTGGCCCACTTCAATGTATCCATTGGTGTGACTTACACCAATGTGAGGAAGTATCTAAAACCTTTAACAGATATTTATCTTTAAACCATAAGTGACAAATGTCATGCACAAGTGACAGTTGTCACTTGTGACCGTTGTCATGTACAAGTGACTGTTGTCACTTGTGTGTGTAACCCCGTTACACCCACTGCGCGCCAAAGCAACCACGTTGAGCTCAGCGGCACTCCCTCACTTCCACCAATTCTGCTTGTCCCTCCTAGGTTCTGCCATTAGATGAGCTGCCTGCTTTATCCTTGGGTTCGCTCGCCTCGTGCGGTGGCCGGGGAGTCTCACGCACGCTGGCCGTTGCCCACTTTGCAACCTTCTTCGTGAGCGCCATGCCGTCTCGCTACAACCGCTACGCACTCGCTATCAAGTTTCGCATCCTGGACGCTGCTCGCACCGGAGGTGACTGGCAAGCCGTGGCTATAGCCACCGGCGTCAACATCAACACTGCTTGCTCCTGGCAACGCCGATATCCTACAAGCTCTGCTGCTTTGCAAATCCCATCGCGTGGCTGAAGAGGGGCGCAAAAGATGACAGCTGATGGACTTGCCTTTCTCATGTCCAAGCTGGTGGTCGACTCTGATATAACGCTTCGCCAGCTTGCAGACGAGCTCGAACGAGCCTGCTCCATCTCGGTCTGCGCGCAAACCGTGATGAACCATCTGGATGCAAGTTTCATTACGATGAAGCAGTTTCACAAGGAGCCTCAGTGCATGAACACCGAGCAAACAAAATCAAGCGCAGGGGCTTCCTCGTTCGATTACAACAGCTGCAGGCCGCTGGGAAGTCCATTATCTACATGGACGAGACCAATTTTAATATTTGGTCGTCCCGCACGCGTGGTCGCAGCATTCGTGGTCGTCGTGCTGTCAAGAAAGTGCTTGCAGGGGGTGGCCAAAACCTGCAGGTGATTGCCTGTGTGGGCAAGGGTGGGGTCATTCACTACGAGACGAAGCTGGGCAGCAACAAGTACCACCACTCGAATGACTTCATTCGCAACACATTGCGAACTCTCGCGGACGTGAGCAAGGTGGTGGTGGGGCTAGACAATGCACCATGCCACACCCGCGCAGAGGCCGTCTTCGAGGAGCCGGCGTTTGCGGCAGCAACTCTCCTACGTTTGGGCCCCTATTCACCTACGCTTAACCCGATTGAGAACGTGTTCTCAGCGGTCAAGTCGGCTGTGAAGGACTTCACGACAGAGCACCGGGTGAAGATCCTCGCTGTTTCGCCTGGTACAACGATGAAAGCGCACCGCCAACGCTTCCTCGTCGAGGCTGCCGAAACGCTCTTCCCCCGCGTTGCGACCGCACAGGTTTGTGCATCATGCTACCACCACACGCTCAGATTCCACGTCAAGGTGGCGGCGCTCGAGGATATGCCAGTTGGTTGCTAACCTGTAGCAAAAAGCAAGTACTTACAATTTCCATATTTGTCAGGGTATTTGATTTGGAAGGTCTACTGTACTTGCTTAAATGCATTTGAACTTGCACATTGTGCATTTGATTTTGTTCTTTGTGAACTTGGCCTTGTTCTTTGTGAACTTGGCCAGGAAAAAATGTAGTGTTGCAGGCTGCAAGGTTAATTACGAAAAGATGACTACGCCTTCATGTCTTGCATAACAACAATCGTACTTAGTCGTGATACTGTTAATAAATTGCACAATTCCCCAAACATGGAGGTGTCGGCAGGATATTTGTTGCCCTGCCTAAACCCCAAAACCCTCCCAGCGGGGGTAACCGAGCCATATCGTGACCGTTCCGACATCCCAACAGTTTCCGACAGTTGGGATGGCTACAAAATTGACCAATCAGAAGGCGGTTCCAAGCAGAAGGACCGGTTCGGACCGGTTTAAACCGGCCCAGCTGGTTGGGCAATGAGATGTGAAAAAGAAAATCCTATTTTTGCTACTCAATTCAGCCCACAAAAGGCCCTCTGCAGGCGCGAGGAAATGGCCTGAAACGGCCTCTAGGCCGAGAAATCGACCTTTTTCGATTTTACTGCATTTTTAGCTCGGAGCAATGTGCTTACGAGCGGGTGAATTCATTAATGAGGCCGCATTGCCTGGTGAGGGTCCACTAATAGGGGCATCTTGACAGCCAGTCTGATGCGTGACAGTGATTGGGTGCTCATCTACCAATACAAAACCCTCAAAGTGTGACAAAGTCGTTCGGTGATCACTAGTTGGCCTTTTTCTCAGCCAGTAGGATGGCGCCAACTGTCGCGGCAAGCACACGCACCTTTATTCGTGGCTGTGAGGCGCCCCAGCTGTCTAGGGGCCCCGACAGAGCCTCCCCTCTCTCAGTCTTCATTTTTTCTTAACTGGTGCGCGGACCTCCCCCTCCGTCCCCAAGACCGTGCCCACGCATAGCTCGCGCTCGTTTGCCCGCCTGCCCCCACCCCACCCCCCAGCGCCATAGCTCAAGCTTAGAGCGCAGAGTTTCGGCTCTGAGGCTGTCGGTTCAAGTCCGACTTGCGCTTTCGTTTTGTTTGGGGATGGCGGGATGGCGGGTGCTGTGCTGCCAAGCTGCTGATAGACGACGTGTGCTGGACGACGTGCTGAACGACGTACGCGACGACTTGGTGACGGTGCCGATGGTTGACGGCGTGCCGCTGCTGCTGCTGGAGGATGGCGTACTGCGTTTGGACAGTGAGCTGTTGCGGCTCAGCGACAACGTGGAGGCGAAGGGCTGCTGCTGGACGAAGGCTGCTGCTGGACGAGGAGCTGCCGCTGGTGTGCTACGCGGCTCGCGGCAGAAGCTAATGGCAATGCTGGTGAAGCAGTTGCGGTGAGTCTATTGTATTGATAGCATGTTCTAACACAACCTATACGTGGCCTACTACTGTTAGGATGTCTTGTGTATCCAGTGGTGCAGGGTCCACGATTCTTCCAATTGCGAGTAGGCGCTTGTACACCGTGACGCGCTCGTCGAGGACGCCAGTCTTGTGCAGCGGACGAAGCGCACCAAGGACACTCCCGGATCCCTTCGCGTTGACACCCCGCGACTTCAAGAAAGCAAGCACAGCCTTCTCAGCACGGCGCCCGGCGTCGAGGACTTGATCCTTGTAGTCCTCCGCCTTGACATCAAGCGCCCAGCCACCGACGAGGAAAAGCTTCATGAAGGCCACAACATGGCGCGATTCCGACTTCTTCTGTCGATCGGTGGAGCTCCAGACCGGAGGTACTTTTGTGTACCACTCGTACCAAGAAGTCGACAGGTGAGTGGCTTGCTTTTTCCTGCGTTTGGGCTTGGGCTCGGGATCTGGATCTGACGTTGCTTCCCCTTGTTCATATGCAGCTTGTGTAACCGTCGTGCTTGCACCTTTCAAGAGAGCAGCCTCGATGACCGCCAGGCGAGCGTTCAACGTGCGATTCATCGCAATAAGCTCCTCAATAACAGCGCTGTGGTGACACCCTCTGTATTCCCTTGCCTCATCGTGTTGCTTGTTGGAGCCCTCAGAACTAGTCGACGGCGCGCAGGTCAAGGCAGATGACCATGCAATCATGTCGGCTCTAGAGATCCCAGCCTCGTCCAAGCACTCCTCCACGCGGACTACGATTGATGCGCAAGGCGACAGCATCTTCAGTTGAGGGAAGTACTTCACCAGGTAAGCGGTAAGTACTGCGAGAACCTTGTGGCTGACGTTGAATCGGGAGTCATTTAATCCCGAGCACGAGCTGTAGAGCAGGTCTTGAAGGCGCGCAAGCTGCTCCTGCGTGGAGTGATCCAAGGCTGCTACGTCCACTACGCTGGGCACGTCGTCGACACTCCACCCGCTCAGCACGCGTGCGACCTTGCGGTCTTCCTGCGGTGTGTTAAACACGTATGCAAAGCCCTTGTTTACTTTGCTCATATCCCAGGCACCCCTGTCGAAGATCCACTGCGGAGCAAGCCTCTCGTCTGCGTTCGCGTGTTGGGCGCCACCACGCCGAAAGGAGTGTGGCGAGAGGGCCTCTGACGTTCCAGCAGGGTTTGCGATGCGCTTGAGTATACGGTTCACGTAGGCTTGGACACCATCTTCTCCACGAGCCGATTCTGCTGAGTGCGACGGCGCTGGCTAACTTGGACTTGCAGCTTGCGGAGATGAAGCAGCGGTGCCTTCTGTGTTCCCGGTGGCGTGTGCGCTCCCGGACGAGCTTGCAGCTGCCGATGCAAAGCTTAACGAGGTCGAATCCGCCTCCAGCAACTCGGCCAGCGGGATACCAGGGCAGCTTGCGGCTGCTTCGGCGGGCACAAGATCGGGAAGCTGACTGAGCAGAGAGCCGCACGGCTCATCCTGCGTGGCCAAGGCGACAGCCAACGCGTGGATCGGACAGGTCAAGAAGTCCGCCTTGTCAGGTACGAGCGTCGGCCCCTGTTCCTCAGCGGTTTTGACGCGTAGCAAGCGTACGTAGAAAATTCCATCGGCTGATACTGACACGTGCTGCTTCTTGATATACCCCAGGACCGAGGAGCGTCCAAAGCAATACCACATCAGGCAGGCAAGAGCAGCATCCTGATAGTCGACGTTCACTCGAGCGTTGCTGTAGACATACTGAGTGAGTTCACGTAAGTCCTCTTTGGTACAAGGAGGCGCTTTGTTAACAACACCTCCTTTTTCTCTTTTCAGACAGTGCTTGTCCAGAGTTTTACTTTGTTTCAGAAGCTGTAGTTCCATAGGCACCCTTAGGTGAGGATACAGATCAAACAGCCAGAGCTTCACATTTCTATAATACGAAACGGCAGTATTGCGAGCAAGCTTGCCCTTCTTACCTTCATGTGTAGCCAGGTAGAACCCAAAGCGGCCCATGATTGAGGCAAAGCGCTTACCAGTAGTATCCACCGCAATGCTAGCCTGTACGTACTCTAGGCTCACTAGCTCATCTTGAAGCATACGCTTAAAAGCGCTAACAGCGGTGCTGCGCGCTTTTTGCGTGTTCGCTGGCACGAACGCTGTCAAGCTCATGTTTGCTTCGTCTGCTATTTAATTGTGAGCTGTCCCAGCCACCAACAATCATGTCTTGCCTATTTGCTGCCTATTCTAGGACAGTGCCGAGATATCGGAATATTCAAAATCTGCCAATAATATATTTTAGTATTATTGTTTGTATGAGCATATTCATATTTTGATGCTAGTTCCGACAAATATTTGTCGGAATTCGTCGGAACAGGATACCCTACCCCTACCGATTTTAATTGGTCAAAAATGAATTTGGCTAACACCTCATTGGACAATATTCATCCTTTTACATTAACCAAATTCACCTCTGTCGGAAAAGTAACTATATTCATCCATACCTGGTCCTTAAACCACAAGCGTTGTTTCGGCTTGCCGAACAGGCCCCTCCCGAAATTAATGTTGCCGGATGCACTTTGTATACATACGGACTGCATCCAAAGACTTCAGAGCAGCATGCGAAGTCCAGCATCGGTGTGAGCCGCAGCCAAGCAGCGGATTTTTGCTCGCAGCGCAGCAATGCTTAGCCAGCGAATTTCTAAGTCAGAAATTTCATGTAGCTTCCAGGATGCAAGCAAAGATTATTTACCTCGAAGTATTAACGCTACATCGTCCACCCGCCTCTATTAAAGACCGTAAAGGCGATTAGATTCGCGCGGGTTCAGTACTTGCACCAGGAACGTGTACATACCTGAGCCAACAACGCCGCCAATAAGGGGACCGAAAATCGGGTCAAGAAGTAATACCCGTCCGCAGTCCACACCTTCGTGCCGTAGCCCACCATGTACGTGAACAAGCGAGGGCCGAAGTCACGTGCGGGATTCATCGCGTACCCCGTGTTCATGCCGAAGCTCATACCCAGGGCCATGATCATCAAAGCGAAGGCGAAGGGGGTACCGACAGTGCCCGGCGAGCGGTTGCGGTGGTCCGTAATGGCGTAGATACACAGCAGTAGCATACACGTGGCCAAAGCTTCTGAGTAAAACGCCGTGAGGTTGTTGATGTCTTTGCTCGGGTAGGTGGCGAAGTTGGCCTGCGTGGTCTCTTTGTTCGGGTCAGCTTTCATGAGCTTCTGGTAGTCCAGCAGGTAGATAGCACAGGCGCCGAGGAACGCACCCAGCACTTGTGAGGTGCAGTAGCCCGGCAGCTTCCACCACGGTAAACGCCCATACACCGCGTGGGCAAATGAGACGGCGCAGTTCATGTGCGCGCCGCTGACACCTTCAGAGCAGTAGACCCCCATGAGCACGGCGATCCCCCACGCCATGTTGATGCTGAGCCACGTGCCATTCTCTCCACCGGACAGCACGACTTGGTTGTTGACGCCCATGCCGAAGCAGATCATGACGAAAGTACCAAGGAACTCGGTCAGGCACTCGCGCACGTGTGCGCTGCGCGTGACGAACCACTGCTCGTGATGGTCTTCGTTGCGGTCGTATTGGCTGCGGTTGGTGTGGTGGGTGCAGCGAGCGATCGCAGTGGTCGATCACGCGCGGCGTGTACGGCGTAGCGGCGAAACCCGTGTACCCGGTGAACTCCTCAAGAATGGCCTGGCAGCTATTGACAAAACTCGAGTCGACGCTCGAATGAATGGTTTTGAACTTGGAGGCAGGAACAGTCACAGCCACATGGCCGCTGCTGGTAAGACCTTGCGACGCAGTCTGCTGACCGGAGGTTGTTGACTTGGAGAAGGTCATGCTCACTTATTGAGCCACAAGGCAAAAGGAATAATGAACAGGCTGGTTCATGGTCTCAGTGGAGCGCGGGGATACTCGAGAGCTCTCCGCAGACGCAACTCGGTGGGACGAGGCCCGTTCAGAGGGCGGTGCCATGGTCCACTTGGCACATTCGTGAAGACTTTCTGAAACACGGCCAATGACATGGTACACCAGCGAGTTTCTGGTAGCAACGCTGCGTCTCCCAATAATGGGGTCAGCTATCCAAACCCAAGTTCAGAAATGATAACTTTGATAGTCGTGTTTGGTGCTTGGGCTGAAGAACTGTCGTTCACCGAGGTGCTTCGTGCCGCTGTCGCCTCTGACCTGATTGTCCGTCCACACAAGACAAGGCTGTGACGTATAGTCGGAGTTGCCCGGATAATCCCCATGTTTTCGAGGACCATGGAACGTTAGTTTGGCGAGTTCACTAAGAGGACGGTCCCTTCACTGACACGCCTTGGACGTGGAAGCGAAAGCACTTCATCCACTCGCGAACAAGCGCTCGTGAAGTCTGCTTGCTCGGAGTCAGCGCTTCTGCACTGCCAACCTCTTCTAATGGATTCTCTCCCGGGTAGATCCCAGAGAAGTCCTGTATTTCCCTTGAGTGCCGTGCGGTATGCATTTTCTTGTGGTGACTAGCAGGACCGAACACGCATCAACGAGCCTCAACAGAATGGAGTTCAGCATTCGTAGAATTCTAGCAGTCAGAACCATTCCTCAAATGGCTTTGCATCCGTCGAGTCCTTCTCTACCAAGTTGTTTGTGTCCTTTTGTCTTCTTTACTGAAGGGGGAACACTCACTGCATGTGCTTACACGGTATGCGGAATCGCTGGCTCCGTGGGGATAACAGGATGCTGGATCTCGACGAAGAGAATGTAGGCGCCGGCACCGATGACACCGCCGAGAAATGGACCAACAATTGGGATCCAGAAGTAGTAGGAGTACTCGGTGAAGGCCTCTTTGTATCCGGCCAAGTAGGCGAAACTCCGAGGCGTTTACGCTGGCACCCAGACCAGTGTTTAGACTAAAGCCTGCACCTAAGGCCATCACGAGCAGGGCCAAAGCGAACGGGGTTCCGACGGGTCCTGGGCAGCGGTTGCGCTGGTCGGTGATCGCGTAGACGCACGACATCAGGAACGCGCACAGGAGCACCTCCGTGTAGAAGGCTATGTAGTTGGAAACGTCGTGGGGATATGTGACGAAGAGGAAGTGCATGGTCTTCAGGTCTCCCGCAGAGATATTCTCGTAGTGAAGCACGTACACTAGCGCCGCCGCAACAAAAGCACCCAGTGTCTGCGCGAACATGTAGCCCGGCATTTTCCACCACGGCATCCGCCCGTATATCGCGTGCGTGAAGGTGACCACCGAGATGATGTGTGCGCCGCTTACATTTTCAGCGGTGTACACGCCCATGAGTACAGCGACACCCCAGGCCAAACTCACAGTCATGACATCGCCTGCCTTGCCGTCGGAGATAGCGACCTGGCTGTTCACAGCCAATCCAAAGCCAATAACGACAACTGCACCGAGGAATTCGGCCATGCACTCGCGAAGATGAGGACTTGTCGTGACGAACGGTAGCTTCTTCAGGTCTTGACTGCGGTTCCAATGCTGACTGCGGTTGGTCTCGTGAAGAGACGGATCCGGATCGAGCCTGCACGGGAAGTGAGGCGTGTACGGCGTACTCGCGAAGTCAGCGTACGCTTGTCGGTCATGTCGATCACGATCTGCCCACTGTTAACAAAGCTTCCTCCCTGCTGGCCGAAGGATGGAGCGGCACCGTGCTCATCGTTGATTCTTGAACAGCTCGACGCTTCTCTGGAAACTGTAGACTGGCACCAGGGAGCAAGACTCTCTTCTCACCAAACCAACCAGAGCCATCAACAGCTCACGGTCGGGCGAGCTTTCATCGCCAAGCGAGAGGGGCTTCGGTGGATGTTTCTGAATTAACCGTAAGTAGATGCCCCACATGCTTGCTAGCCTTGCTCGAAACGCAAGGCAGAAGCTCACAAGCTGAACCCCGCAGGCTCAGAAGTCCGCACATTTGAAGTTTTCGTTGGTCGCGGCCTATGGTTGTCCGCGACTTGAGTTCAGAAGCAAGAGACACTCACTCACTGCCATCACATCAGCCCGAATCGAGTGAATTGAATTGGGGCGAGCACCGAGCAGGCAACGAGGGGATTGCGCGCCATGTAGTGGTAACGCGCAGGGTTCCGCAAAATACAATACGATATTGATTGGGTGCTCCAGGCTTCGCCAGTTAGTTAGAGCTTCGCGTAGGCTGGGATAGCTTGGTAGATCGCTAATACAATTGTACAAGAAATGTTGTCACGCCGCGGGTTGCGGACTTCTCCGAGCAGGCAAATACCTAATGTGCATAGACAACATAGGAGCAATGGTAAGGCGGGCTGCATCAGTTTTGTACTTGGCGGTAAGCTGTCGACTTCGCAGGGAATGTCCTATCGAGGATCGTACCTGAAATAGATCAAACAGTTCAGCGATGCCCTTGACGAGCGTGAGCCCGCGCAGGCAGCAGGTCCAGGTCATCGTCGGCGTTGACCGACTAGTCCGAGTGCAGCAGCGGCTCCGAGCTGCACGAACAGCGCGTTGACCTGCTTCACCAGCTCGGCGGACTGCGCCAGATTGTCGCTGAAGGCACCGACGCTCACTCGATCTTGTGATTGAAGTAGTCGCGCGACGCGCGCAGCGTGAAATTCGGGCCGCGGACGACAGTGATCCACAAATATCGTCATGTACAAGCACAACTTCATTTTTACTGATATAGTAGTCTTGCGAAGTTACTCCAGCGCTGTCAATCCTCGAAATGAAGGTTAGTGTACAATCAGCGCACCTCCACTTTTTATGTCCTCGTAGCGATACCGCTCCACAAAATCGTTGCCGCTTTTTCTACCTCACGAACGAAGCACTTGGGTTGCGCATTAAATATCTGTCCGTCGCTCTTGCGTGTTGTAGAGGTAGCGATGGGTCTGAGAATTTTCGCCAGTTGAGGCGCCCAAGCCAGCTTGTCCGATCGACATGAACATGTTCACCCGACTTGTCGTTACACCCTGGGAGCGTAACAGATCACCAAGCTGCGCGAGGACCTGGGGTGCATTCGCCAACGTCACAGTAGGAGCTGACGGTACAGTGGTGCTCGAACCGACACTTCGCAGGAATGGATGGCTGAGCAAACCACCTTCACCAGTGATCGGTGGTCGACGCCGATGGTCTCGCTGCAAGCAGGAGCGAATGACATCTTCCAGATCCGTGTTATTCAGCGCCGGGAAGGGAATTGGTACTGACGGGTCGATAATACAGCGAAACTTCTCAATGATGTTGTGAGCATCGGCAAAAGGGGGCCGTGAGTACACGATCTGGTACAAAATGCAGCCTAGCGACCAAATATCACTCGCGCGCCCAACCTAATCACCAAATAGTAGAAGCGAGTTAGTAAGAGCAGGCAAGGGTGGTTAAAGTGATAACACTAGGCGCACCTTCATTTTCCCTTCCGGGTCACGCTTGCCATCGGGCATTGTGTTTCCTTGAATTGCTTCTGGGGACATGTAGTTGACGGTGCCAACCTGACTGTCGCGCTCAATGTTTGTCGTGTCGTTCGAGATCGTTTTTGCAATTCCGAAGTCGATCAGTTTGAGCGCTCCATTCACAAACAAGAAGTTTGCCGGCTTCAAATCGCCTGCAACAATCACACGTGTAAGTAAGCTTCGAGAATATCACGGACACTGTTAGACAATCTTGTTGGTGCTAAATACTCACCATGAATAATCCTCTGGCTGTGGATCGCATCTACAGCTTCGAGCATTTGGGTCCAAATCACCCGCAACAGATTCTCGTCCATGCCGCCTTTTAGGTTGCGTAGTCGCTCGCTTAAATCAATTTCACCGTGCTCCATTATCTATAGTACCAAGCGCAAAGCACCACATTAGTCCATAACCCATAGCAATAAATCACCGGAGGGAACGTACCACGTTGATCTGCCGCTGCTTAAGGTCCTGCTCGGCAGCGATGAGCTTGATGATGTGCGGGTTTCCTTGCAGTTTCTTCAGCAGATTAATTTCATTTGTGAACTGAGCAATACTCTGCGCATCAAGCTTTTTCAGCTTGATCTTCTTCAGCGCGTAAATCTTGAGATCCGGACCCAGCATGCGATATACTTTGCTGCTTCCACCGCTTCCAATCTGTTCCAGCTTTATATACTTCTGTCCATTTACCTGTAATACATACAAATGCACAAATGATTCGTTGCGTCTGATAGGAGCATAAATAAAAGTTACACGTACCACAACTCGACTTGTCAAAGATTCCAAAGCATCTCGAGACGAGGAGCTAGTCATAGCAGCCACCGGTGGAGACGACGACGACGATACAGAGCTTGGTGAACTCATGTCAATGGCCACATTTGAATCAAGCTGTAGACGCTTCGGGGAACGATAGTGATTGAGTGCGCGCGCAGTGCTGTCCTTCTTTAGAACTCGTGATCCATACATCATATCCACTGGTTTCTGGCTTTGAGGGGAATACTTGTGGTCAGGAGCGGGCGACTTACTCTTAAACACGGGCACGTCTGTTGGTGCTGCTGGTACACCACAACTTTCCAGTGGTTTAGCAATTTTCGCTCTCTTCAGTTCTGGTTTGGGAACGGCCTTGATTTCCTGTTCGGGCGATACTTCTGCAACTGGAGGCGTGGATCGTACCTCAGGTATCGTAGACTTTTGTACCTCGGATTCGGTACGTTTTTGAACGTCGGCTTCAGTATGCCGTTGTACCTCAGGCCCGGGAAGCTTTTGTATCTCTGGTTCTGGCGAGCCCACCAAGTCTTCCCCTTCCTTCTTCTTCTTATCTGGGTTCCACCTTAAGATGTGGGCAAAGGGACCCTTTGGCACCGCTTTCGTTCCTGATTTGATTGCCGAGGGGTTGTGTGTGTTCTGCGCGACCTCCTGGAAACGAAAAGGCACAAGTAGATCAGTGAGTTGCAGGCGAAAGGCGCATCAAGCTCTAGCATTACGGTACGGACCTTGATAGGGGTCATCGCCTTGCTGAATTCGGCCGGGGTTGCTTGGCTCCCCATCATAGCATCATCGTCGTCGTCGTCGTCGCTCTGGTAACCATTTGAGGCGATTACTCGAAGCGGGCCGCCTAGTAGATTGAAATACAAATATCAGAAACCCAACCAAGCGCACACGGCCGCGAACGAGCACTGTACCAAGCGTAGAGAACCGTAGAGGCGGGTGGTGCGTCTTTCGAGACGTAGACTGCGACTTGAGGCACGATCGTGTCGGGAGCGAGGGCGTCGTGAGCAACGGCGACTTGTTCCCCGTCCGTGGAACCTTCGACACCGTCGAGAAGCCAACTTCGGGGCGAGTCTGACTAACAGGCGTCGCGTTCGACGCATTCGTCACGTTTGACGGCGTCAACTGTGGCGTAGGCGCAAGCTCGTCCCTTCCTCGACTCTGACCGATTGGCGTTCTGTCCGCTTGGGCCGCTGAAGGTTGGAGCGGGGTCGACACGTGGCTGCTCAGCCCGCCCGGCGTGGGCGTGGTAGCCATCTTGGCGCTGCTCCTGGCTCCAAGTCCGTCCTCCACTCTGCCGAAGTCCTGCGCCTTCCTGCGCGCCTGCATCTTGGTCCGCAGCGCCAGCACCTTCTGCTCCTGCGGCGAGCCGGAGAAGGCCGCGACCCAGCCGGCCCTGCCCGCCACGACCTTCTTCAGCAGCTCGTCCTTGTGCGCGGGCGTGAGCGCGTCGTTGTCCACGCCGCGCTCCAGGATCTCCTCGGCCGCTTCCGTGTTGCCGCCCTTGCCGGCCGCGTACTCGAACGCCGCCTCCTCCTCGTACAGCAGCGGCTGCTGGACGCCCACGCGGCGCTTCTTCATCTCCACGAAGTTCTGGCGCACGCCCGCCTCCGTCCTGCCACGCAGCAAGCCACTCAGCCCCCCTCCCATACTCAACTCAAGTGAAAAAAACAACAACAAGAAACGCACTCGCTGAGCTTGGCCAGCATGATGCACATCTCCGTGTAGCCGGCGGTCTGGCGCGCGGCCTCGCAGTCCACGCAGGTCACGGCGCGCCGCAGCAGACGCAGCTTGTTGTACTTGCCCGGGTTGCCCGCCAGCGGGCAGCGCAGCAGCGCCAGCCAGCGCTCCACGGAGCGCGGCGCGTCCTTGAGCGCCACCACGAGCCGCAGCCGGCGCTCCGAGGCGCGCTCCAGCATGAAGATGGAGCGCGCCGACTCGCCGAAGTGCAGGATCTGCGTCAGCCGCCCCTGGGCGTCCGCGTAGCGCGCTGTGGGCGCCGGCAGCTGCTGCATCAGCGCGGAAACGGCGGAAGAAGAAGAGGAAGAAGAACTGGCGGGAAAGGCCGACGCAGCAGACGGCGGCTGGTTCTCCTTGTCGTCGGGCGGCTCCATCTTGATCTTGCGCCGCGTGGGGAGGTGCCAGGCCGCGTCGCGCGGCCGCTTGCGCCCTCCGCGGGCGGGCGCGTCGTCGCCTCCGCCCAGCGCCATGGACGTCGTCGAGTGCGCACAAGCAAGAGTGATGGTGCCATGTGTTTCCTATTTGTGATTGGCGGAAATACCGTCACGAATTTCGGCGAATCACACGACGTCGGAAGGGACATGGCTACAGTATCAGATACGCGTTGCAGTTCTAGTGCAACATGTACATGTATCTGATCCCATTCCTCGAGACAGGCGTCCACCGCCACCATGCACCGCCGCCATAGCTCGATAGAGTAGTAGAGAGCATGAGCGACGGCAGCGCTTCCACCGCCGGGCGCACGCAGCTGCTGGCGTGGCTGAACGCGCTGTGCCAGACGCGGCTGGAGCGCGTGGAGCAGCTGCGCTCGGGCGCTGTGGCCTGCCAGGTGCTGGACGCGCTCTTCCCGGGCCGTGTGCCCATGAGCCGCGTGGACTGGGCGGCGGCGAGCGAGCGCCACTTTGTGGCCAACTTCATGCTGCTGCAGCGCGCGCTGGCGGCGGTGGGCGAGCGCCGGCCGCTGCCCGTGGACAGACTCGTGCGCGGCAGCTACCTGGACAACCTGGAGCTGCTGCAGTGGCTCAACGACCTATGCGTCCGCCGCGGCGGCGGTGGTCCTCGCCACTATGACGCCGCTGCGTGGCGCGAGAAGGGCCGAGGCGGCGCCGAGTTCAACAGGCTCTTTGGAGCAGGTGGAGCTGCTCCAGCCCCAGCGGTGAAGCCTAGGAAGTCGCCGACGCTGCGTCGGACGGGCCGCCTGTGCTCCAGTGACGACGCGGTGGCGGTGGACTGCGCCGCGATGCTGGAGAGGAAGATGCAGGGGCTCAAGATCCAGAGCGACGCGGCGGAGCAGGAGCAGGAGCAGCTCGCGGTGCAGATGAAGGAGCTGCAGCAGCAGGTGCCTTGTTGCTGGCAGTTGGGGGAGTTGGATGAGGCGCTTACGTACGTCGCTGGTTGATGTTTTGTGCTGAGTAGCTGGAGGCTACTGCTGCTGAGCGTGACTTCTACGTGAAGAAGCTGGCGGCGATTGAAGAGCTGGTGCACAACGTCGAGCTGGCCAAGACCAACAACGCCCAGACCAACATGCTCGGACTGGCGATCCTGGACGTGCTGTACGCGACCGTGGAGGACGACGAGGAGTTCGTGCCGTTCTGAGTTTCAAGAGACGACGGACACGAGCGTCGAGTGTAGGATAGAATCGACAGTAAAGTAAGCTAGCAGCCGCAGTTCAAGTAGTAAGTTCCCCCGACAACAAGCAATTTTGTCATTTCATGTTGTTTCCGAGCTCACTGTCCCTGTTGCAGAGACTGACTCCGCTTCGACTCTTAAGAGCGCAACTTGAGGAAGGTGCGCTTCAAGACGCGAGCCTGCGAATGTCAGTCATGGAAACAGGTCAGGCTCCGCAAGAACTAACCATTGGTGAATTACATGGATCACGAACCTCGTAGCTGATGGTGTGTTGAATCGCATCGGTTCCAGTCATGCCGCTATTCCGTTGATCAGCTGCAGTGGTGGTGAAAATATCCTTGCCGTGCTGGTCAGCGCAGTCGAGAAACTCGAGGATGTCGTCCATGGTGGAGTCCCGGATGGTGGTCATGTGCTTCGCCAGTGTGAGAGCCAACCCAAGGAAGCAGCGTTTGGCATAATACCAAGTATCTGGGCCGAGCTTGCGGTGGTATGGCTCCATGCTTTTCATCACACGACAGATACCAAAGTCGTAGTTGTTCTTGGAGCAGTACAGCGTGCCGATAACGAGGTTGACAATGCAGAGGTGGAAGAGCCTCTTTTCAGGGTCACGGCTCGATTCCTCTTCCTCCTCTCGCTCGATAGACCGCAGTAGCTCCTCGGCCTTTTCATTGTCGGTATTCATGACGTAGCAGACGCACAGGTTGGCTAGAATAATGGCCTGCACATCTAGCAAATTGTCTTGGTGCTTCTTCACGAACGGTTCATAGTACTGGATGGCCTGTTCATACTTGTTTCCTTGCAGGAAGAACACGTGCGCCACATTGAGTTTCCAGGCCTCATGCTCCGAGCAGAACTCGGCTGTCTGCCGGAAGATTTTCTCCACTTGTGTATAGTTGCCACGCTCCCAGTAGATGTTTGCCTGTGCCATCAACACGGGCATAAAGTCTTCCAACGCGTCGTCATAGGCCTTCAGTGATGTCTTGATGTCCTCATTGGACTGTGCAAGGCGCGCGTCCTGAATCTTCTTGGTGAGTTTGCGCAGACCTTCCACGTGCTTTGTGGCCAACTCGTCGTACTTGCGATAGGCGTCTTCGGGCGAAGTCTGCAGCGTCACCGTGGCATCCATGAAGTCGTAAAAATCCTTGGACAGCAACTGGAACGTCAAGTGAGCATTCTCCGCCAGAACATCGGCCATGAGGTCGTGAAAGCCGTGCTTGGTGTACAGGATCAGCAAGTTCGAGAACGTCTCCACCGGGAATGGCGGGTTCTGCAGTAAGAAGTTGAGCTTCTTGAATCCGCCGTTCGGGTCCACATCCATATTCATGAGTCCGAAGTTGTGCAGCGACACCGGGTCGAGCTCTTCTTCCTGTCGAGGTGGCATATCCAGCAGCGCGTCTCGTGCACCCTTGTAGTTTTTCATCTCGTATTCAATCGCTGCCTTTAAGTTGAAGGCCTCAACCAAGGCGGTCTCGCGCAATACCGTCGAGTTGCGGACGGACTTGACATCGGCGTTCTGCTCGCTCTTGCTGCCCACACTAAGCTCCGGGTGGTCCCGCACACCTTTTTCAATGATCTCAGCGATCTGCCTCATTGCGTTGCCATACTGTTTCATCTTAAAGAAGCAGAGCGCGATGTTGTACGACAGATCTGGCTGGTAGCCCAAGATGTTGAGTGCGTCGGCGAACTTGGCCCGCGCAGCCTCGAAGCGGCCTTCCTTGTACTCTATGGCCCCATCAAACACGATGGTAGTCGGGTCATCGGGTAGACACTCTTCCAGCACCGACCGTGTCGCCTTGATATCATTCTGCTCGTAGTACGAGGCCGCTCTCAGCAAGTGGACGCGTTGGGCGAATTGCTCGCTTTCCAGTTGACTAGCTCGTCTCGAGGCTGCGTCGTATTGTCCTGCCTTGTAGAGCGACTGAGCCAGGTAGAGCTGGTACTCGTCCACGTCTGGGTAATTGGCACAGAGCTGCTCGTACATGCCGACGGCCTGGTGGAAGAGCTGCATGTGGTAGTAGCAGTACCCCAGCAGCGACAGAGCGGCGCGACTGTGCGGGTGGTTCTCCAGCTCGATCTGCAGGATCCGCACGGCCTCCTCGTACTTCTGGTCGCGAATGAACCCGTAGATCGTCGACGTGTAGCTGCTCCCGGCGCCGTCCTGCGTCTGGAACATCGTTATCTACTGACGGTGCTGCCCTCCGATCGAGGAATGGCCGACTGTTCCCAAGCGACACTAGCGAGGATTTCGTGAACGCCTGCATGGTGAACTAGTTAGCAAGTAGATGAAGGTAGAAGGGTAGATAGATGTCGACGCTTGTTTGTTCTTTTCAACTCTGATGTACTGGGTACTGGTGTTCGCTTATATCTTGACCACGGCGTCGAACAGGGGCACGTCGCCGGCTTCCGAGATGTAGTCCATGAACTGGCGGACCTTGGTGGGCCATTGGATGCCCTTCACCAGCGTGAGCGAGCGAAGTCGTCCGAACAGGTCCAGGTCGTCGTAGCTGAGCTCTTCGTTGACGGAGCGGTTCGAGTGGAGCATGGGCTCGAGCTCAAGCAGCAGCTTGTTGACTGTCTCGACCAGCTCGGGGGATTTGGCGAGCGCCTCGCTCAGAGGCATGGAAGCCTCACGCTTGGCCTTGAAGAACTCGCGTGAGGCGCGAAACGTGAGCTCCGGTAGCGGCGCAGCGTACAGCCGCGGGTTGTACAGCATGTTCAAGGGTGGCATCGCAGTCTCGATCCACTTGGCCAGGTCCTCCCGACCCGAAGCGGCCTTGATGAAGGGGCCGTCGCCGTAATGGCTGTCCACGTACTTGACGATGTCCCAGCTCTCCGTGAAGGGCTTCTCGCCCACGGGCGCGAGGATCGGGGCGGCCTTCGTGCCCACAAGGCTCGTCGGTGTTGCTTCATCATTGAAGGCCATGAACACCACGTCGTACTTGACTTTCTTCAGTCCCAACGCAACGCGAGCGCGACAACTAAACGGGCAGAAGTCGTAGATGAAGAGCTTGGACAGCTGAGTCGTGGCGTCTGCGATAGCCATGTTTCGTATTGTGTGGAAGTGGTCGATGTGCTTGTGCTTGCTTGGAAGGGATTTCGATTGTGAGCTGGAGCAGGTTGCAAGTGCTGAAGAAGTTGGTACATTTACGTCTTGGCCTTTCTTGGATTTGATTATGAGCCATGGTGAGATGAGTTTGCTGCTTGAACCGGGAAACAGCATTTCTGGCAGCATGGAGAGTCTTGGGGACGAACTGCTCTGGTGCTTCAGCTGTCATGGTGCGACACGATCGCCATTGATGCCGGTGACGTACTTGGTCCCGCGTAAGCTACAGCGAGGTTTACAACTCGGATCGACGTGTCTACGATGCAGGAGCTTGCACTTGGTGTGGAGCAAAGGCGAGAAACGAGAAAGCTTCGTGTATGTATTTACACCTTCAAGACCACGAGTTCACTCTACATGTTCATGCGGGTGTTGCACTTGCACCAGGAACGTGTATATGCCCGCGCCAATGACGCCTCCGACCAGGGGACCGCAGATCGGGATCCAGAAGTAATAGCTGTCCACCGTCCACACCTTCGAACCGTACCCGACCACGTACGTCAGCAGCCGAGGACCGAAGTCGCGCGCGGGGTTCATCGCATACCCCGTGTTCATGCCGAAGCTCATACCCAGGGCCATGATCATCAAGGCGAAAGCAAACGGCGTGCCGACGGTGCCCGGAGAACGGTTGTGCTGGTCCGTGATGGCGTAGATACACAACAGCAGCATGCCTGTGGCCAGCGCCTCGGTGTAGAAGGCCGTGAGGTTGTTGATGTCGGAGCTTGGGTACGTTGCGAAATTGGACTGCGTGGTGCCCTTGTTCGGGTCGGCCTTCAGGATCTTCTGGTAGTTGAGCAGGTAGATGGCGGCGGCTCCCACAAAGGCGCCCAACACCTGCGAGATCCAGTAGCCCGGTAACTTCCACCACGGCAGGCGACCGAATACGGCGTGCGCGAATGTGACTGCGGAGTTTAAGTGTGCGCCGCTCACACCTTCGGAGCAGTAGACACCCATGAGCACGCCGATCCCCCAGGCCATATTGATGCTGAGCCACGTGCCGTCGGACTCGTCCGAGAGCGTGACCTGGTTGTTGACACCCACGCCAAAGCAGATCATGACGAAGGTGCCGAGGAACTCGGTGAGGCACTCGCGGACGTGCACGCGGTTCGTGACGAACCACTTTTCGTGGTGGTTTTCATCGCGGGTGTACTGGCTGCGGTTGGTGCGGTGAAGCGAGCGCTCGCACCGGTCGATGAATCCGCGCCAGGTGTAAGGCGTGGGGGCGAACCCGGAGTAAGGTGCGTGGCAGTCCACGCTAGGTTCTACGCTGAACTGTGGTCTCATCTTGCTTGTGTGCTTGAAAGTCCGGTGTAGGCGTCAAAAGGAGTAGTGGAGGCGGTTGAGCCGCTCATTCGGAGTCCGGGTCGATACCCTCGGAAGTCAGCTCTGCTCTACGCGGTCGTAGTACATGTATCAGACCACTCGGTGTCGTCGTTGCTGTGACGACCTGCAGTGGCATCAGCAGGACTGCAAGTAGCGCTCCAAGCACCATTCGGTGTTCGACCTCGCGCCCGGCTCAAGGCACAGGCTCGTGTTGAGGTGGAAAGCCAATCACCGCGGGCTGCAAGCCTCAACTTACTACCAAACACCGGCGCAGGCGCTACAGCGACAAACAATTAATGTTAGTAGCGGAGTCTTAATCCTGCGGCGACAGACAGCTCGGCAGCCTTGCTGATGCCATTTTATCCTAGACAACGATCCCTTTCGATGGGTGGGCGATCACGTGCTGGTGTGTTGTTGGGTAAGGTTCTGCGGCCTGCACACACCTCCCTCACACGATCGTACAGTATCGACCGTGACGATCCACGCCTACAAACAAACAACTCTGCCGCTCGGTGGCGGGTACAGTTTCAACTCAATTCGAAGTCCATAACTCGCGTCGCCAGATACTACATGTAGAAATCCTCCAGGACCTCGCATCAATGACCCCACTGCAGCAGTCTTCCAGCCATTACTCTTGTCGCCTCATTACTCTTCACAACTCAGACAAAACCACACACTCAATACGCTATCCATTCAAAACAACGGCACTCCACCACTTCAACAGCCTGTACATCTGGTACACTGTACCCATTTTCTCCTTTTCCACCAATCCTGTGGCGCCGCTGCCGTCGCCAGTCAAAAACTGCAGCAATAGCATCAATCAATCCTGCCATGACCTCGAGCCCGACGACCTTCGCCGGCTACCACGCCATCGCGCTGCCGCTGGCGCACAGCTCGTTCCGCCGCTTCATCTACGCCAAGCAGCACGACGCCAAGCCCGGCGCGCACGCCGAGTCGGTGCTGGCCGCGGGGCGCACCGCGTACGTCGTGAACCTGCCGGCCGCCGCCTCGGAGGAGTGGCTGCGCGCGTGCCTGGCGCCGCTGGGCGCCGTGCAGCACGTGGTGGCGGGCGCGGGCGGACTGGTGGACAATGGAGGACAGGACGAAGATGTTACAGTGGACAATGTGTCCACCCGCACGGCGCACGTGGTGTTCAAGGCGGCCGAGTCGCTGGATAAGATGCTGCAGGTGGACACTCTGGAGACGCCCGCACCCGGCAAACCATGTGGACTGCAAGGTGACGAGTTAACACAAAATGTCCACTTGATGTGGACGGATGAAAGGACTGACTATTTATATTACATGCATGCATGCGTGCAGGCTACGCCGCCGCGTACCGCCGCAACCGGCCGGGCCTGTCGGTCGTCAAGGAGCTCGCGGACCGCTACATGGCCTCGTTCGACGAGATGGAGCAGGAGGACCAGCGCCGGCGCGAGGAGCTCAAGAACCAGGTGGACGACGACGGCTTCGTGACGGTCGTCAACACCAAGAAGCGCGGCGTCGTGCAGGCCGAGGAGGTGCTGGCCAAGCCGGCCAAGAAGCAGAAGAGCAAGGAGCTCGACAACTTCTACAGGTTCCAGACGCGGGAGAAGAAGCGAGACCGTACGTGGAAGCCTGGACTGGGTGGAGAGGAGAGTTGGTGTCTGGTGGAAGGCGTGACTGACTTGATTGATCATTCGTGTGTTGGTTTTTGGACGATGCAGAGCTCAAGACGCTGCGTGAGCGCTTTGAGGAGGACCGCCAGCTGGTGGAGAAGATGAAGAAGGCCAACAAGTTCCAGCCCGAGTAACTCTGTACTTTCCCAACAAGTGTATCTTTTTCATATTCACAGCTTTGATGGGGTTATTCAATGCTACGCCCGCGTTCTTGACGCCATTCTGACAGGTGGTGTCGTTGGAGACTGTCAAGTACAAATACATGTACCAAGTTGGTGGAGCTGGATCAGGTAGATCACAAGTGGGCGGCATTATCACCTCTGCGCAGTGCACGCAGAGGATCAGTTCAGGGTGTGAAGGATCTCAAGACAGGCTGGAACCCATCGCAAAATGGTAAACGTCCGGATGGGTAACGCTAACGTTGCTCACGTCTCTAGACGGACACGAGCTGATCCCGCACAATACTTGGCATGGACTCGCTGATTTATGCGGTGGTGGCGAAAATACAACCGAGTGATCATCAAAAGAAGGTTCTTCAGAAGAAAGTGGGCGTCGGCGTGTTAACGCTGCACCATCACTGTGTGGAGGACATCCGCGCGATCTCTAATGTGATGCAAACATGCGAGGACACGCAACGAAGCAGAACTCGAGCTGCCAACATCCAGCAGTTTTGCCAGTCATAGGCGCAGCTTCGCAAGAAGTACGAAGTTCAGAACCACCAAAAGCGGCAAGGTCGAGTCTTACAGCCCATGAGCGACAGGATCTCGGTATTCGCACCCTGGGGGCGTGGCGGTGGTGGCAAAGGACACAAGACCTGAAGCTAGCGCGGCCGACACTACCCATGTCATTCTAACCAATTGTTCATTTGGTCGATTATAGGTTTGGCACAGCTCAGTGGTCGAGGCTGAAACTCTCGTGGCTGTCGCGGTACGCGCACGCCAAGCTTCTATGTGTCCGTGCATGTCCCCTCAGCTGTGCAGCTAGCCAAGTCGAACACCGGGTTTGCCCATTGGCCGACAGCTTCAAGTTCAGCAGGATCGGTTAAACAGGATCAGACTGTGGTGTCGGTTCTCCGCGTTCCACACCAACATTGCGCGCGCTCGCCTGCGAAAAGACTCCATTCGGTGCTACAACGCGGCGCTCTCTAGTATATCAAGCCTCTGGAGTGTAACTTGACGTCTTATGGTTCACGCTGAGCCCGATAATGGGCGGTAAGATCAGGCGCATGATCTTCAGAGGGCTCGCCCACGACAACCGCAGATAACCACCGTCTCCGTTCGAGTTGAGCTCCCGATCTCGATCGCCCAGCGTGCTCATTACTTCTTTCGCCGTCGACGGATCATCCAGCAGTTTTCGAGCGTCGCCGCTGCCTCCATTCGAGACAATGCGCCCAAGCCCCAACACCGATTGCAAGACCACCGAGGAACCTCTGGAAAGAGGCGACAAGTCTTTCTCCGCCTTTGCCAGCACGCCGTACACGCCTCATGAGGCCGTTGACCCATGCAGGCGTTCCCTGCATCCTACGAACCGTAGTATGTACGAGCGCGAGGAGGATCGGCACAAGCTATGGTTTGTTACCAGAAACCCGCACCTCCGTGAATGTTTCGCGGAGTTCCTCGGCACCTTCGTCATGATCGCCTTCGGCATGGGCGTCAACAACCAAGTCGTGCTTTCTGAAGACAAGGAGGGAACCTGGCTCAGCATCAACATGGCCTGGGGTATCGCCGTGCTCATGGGCGTCTACTGCTCCGAAGGTGTCAGCGGTGCGCACATGAACCCGTCGGTGACTCTTGCCCATGCTGTCTACGGCCGTCTGGCGTGGCGCAAAGTACCGGGATACGTGCTCGCTCAGTTCCTCGGAGCCTTCGTGGGCGCCTTCGCGATCTACCTCCTCGACTACCAGCGTCTCACGAAGGCCGACCCGAACAAGGAGACCATGTACCACAACTTCGCGACGCACCCGAACCCGGAGATCAATAACCTCACGGCCTTCTACACGGAGGCGCTGGCCACGGGCATGCTGCTGCTGTGCGTGTACGCCATCACGGACCAGCGCAACCGGTCGCCTGGCACCGTAGGCACGCCGTTCGCGTTCGCTTTGATGATCATGGCTCTAGGTATGAGCTTCGGCATGAACACGGGATATGCGATGAACCCGGCTCGCGACTTCGGTCCTCGTTTGTTCACGTTCTTCGCGGGGTACGGGTCGAAGGTGTTCACGGAGAACGGTTGCTACTTCTTGATCCCGATGTTCGCTCCTCTGATCGGCGGCGTGATTGGAGCAGGGGCCTACGAGATTCTTGTGCAAGTTCAGCACCCGCATGAGCCGGACGATATTTACGTTGTGCACATGAGCGAGTGAACGCTTGCAGATCACTCGAGTAGTGTAGAAAGAAACCGAAGACGCCAGCTCGTAGCTGGGGCGTCTTACGATGTGCATAGTTGACTCCCGCATTTTCGACTTTTATCGGATCGTTGGTCTGCTACGAAAAACACTGGTGTGGAGTTGTGGTTCATCGAATAGTTTTCTGAGGAATTCGAGTTGTACGACGTGAGCTGCGAGGTTGCGTAGAGCTGCGAGTGTCCTACACGCTGAGGGTCAGTCGACCCGTGGCAGCTTGTTCTAGCAGATACCTAAGCAAGCGATGTTCCGACCACGGGTAAATCCTGGTAGCTGTAGCTCCGCGAGCCTCATTCTCTTCCATTTATGCGTTTCATATCGGCCCTCTCTGAGCCATCCTCTTTTGAGACGATGCAGCGCGGCATCATTGATGGATGGAGTACTTCAGAACGGACGATGGTTCGTGCAGTGGTGATATACTGTCCACATCTGATGCCATCGTACTGGCGACTAAGCGATATGAGCTCCGCAACTCTCATCTCGACCATCCAAACGGTGCGCCACCCTCACGGGAAGGAGCAATCCTTGGGATAGAGGGGTATATCAGCGAGTTTGCAGCGTGCAGACAATCGCTGCCCCGTTTCCTCGTAGGATAATGCTTGAGTGCCCTGGGTTGGTGAGATTCTGCTTTTCCGTGCGGGGAAGAACGCTGGTATTAGCTGTGCGCTTCCTTTTCATCTTCGACGAGTCGTGTAATGGCCTCGCAGCAGCGCGATGTCTAGGGGTGGAGCGGCAGATGTCATTGATCGCCATCCAGACGCATACATACGCTGGAAATCGGTCCCCAAAGACACGAAATCTGAAGTTGGGGATACAGTACGACGAGGTGCCAGTGAGACCCGCTGTCACGGATGACCACTTGGCTTCCGAGGGAATCCGCGTCTGGTGTTGCAGCGCGAGCAGGAGCTCATGCGATGCAAGAGTCTATCAGCGCTTGAAGATCTCCCAGAACCTTGCTGCCACAGGGCCATGACCTGGTTCATCACAGTTCATGGCGGCCAAAAGCTGGTCTCTGATGCTCTGCCTTAGTGGCGACCAAGCAGCTGTGAGCTCGACTATGCTGCGGCGCCTGCCTCTCTCTGACAATTCGGTGGTCGGCTGGTGCTAAGGCCAGCCGTAGACGAGTCGCAGTGCGCGGACCACTTCAACATGCTGGTCGCGACAACGACGTTTCTCCGCGACGGAGGCAGCAGGAGGCAACTCGAGAGCAAAAGATCCCATTCGCAGCGACGGCATCTTGTGGCTGGCTGTGTAATGGGAGAGACTGAAAGAGACACCGCAAGGCTCACACCGGGGTCGCTGCGTTCCACTACCCGCTAGTAAATCGGGCAGAGTACGCCGGCTTCGGACATCTTCATTATCGCTTTTGCCGTCAGCGCGACACCAGCTCCTCGGTCACCACCACCAACTCCAATACAATGCGGACACAGCTCAATCTCGAGCCCAACTTCGTCAGCAGCGGCCAAGTCGCCCTCGAAGGCGGCGAAAAGTCCGCCTACTCGGCCTTCGCCAACACGCCTTATACACCGCACGCTCCGATCGATCGCTGCGAGCGCTCGCTGCACCACACCAACCGCAGCCAATACGACCGCAACGAAGACCATCACGAGCAGTGGTTCGTCACGCGCAGTGCACACGTCCGCGAGTGCCTGACCGAGTTCCTTGGTACCTTCGTCATGATCTGCTTCGGCATGGGCGTCAACAACCAAGTCGTGCTGTCCGGTGGAGAGAATGGCACGTGGCTCAGCATCAACATGGCGTGGGGGATCGCCGTGCTCATGGGGGTCTACTGCTCTGAAGGTGTCAGCGGCGCGCACATGAACTGCGCCGTCTCATTTGCCCATGCGGTGTATGGGCGTTTACCGTGGTGGAAGCTGCCGGGCTACTGCGCCTCACAAGTGCTGGGTGCGTTCCTCGGCGCCTGTGCTATCTACCTGCTGGACTACCAGAAGCTCATGAAAGCTGACCCGAACAAAGAGACCACGCAGGCCAACTTCGCCACCTACCCGAGCAAAGATATCAACAACCTCACGGCGTTTTACTCAGAAGCTTTGGCCACGTGTATGCTACTGCTGTGTATCTACGCCATTACGGACCACCGCAACCGCTCGCCTGGCACTGTCGGTACCCCCTTCGCCTTCGCTTTGATGATCATGGCCCTGGGTATGAGCTTCGGCATGAACACGGGGTATGCGATGAACCCCGCACGTGATTTCGGCCCTCGCTTGTTCACGTACATGGTGGGCTACGGCACGAAGGTGTGGACTGCGGACGGGCATTACTTCTTGATCCCGATTTTCGGTCCCCTTATCGGCGGCGTCGTTGGCGCCGGTATGTACACGTTCCTGGTGCAAGTGCAGCATCCGACCGAGCCTGAGGATCTTTGAGATTCGTAACCCGTCTACGAGTAGAGAGACCAACATATTCGTTTGCACAAATGCACTATGTGTTTGTTTTCAACCCTGTGCAGCTTTGCTATTCGGTGCAGTCAACGGGCTGTCGTTGAGATGGCGAGTCAACGGCTATTGCCAATCTCTGCCGGACCCGATCTCTTGAGTGTAATACTGGCTAAACGAAGCCAGTAGTGACAAGACTTTGATCGCAGTGCGGAGAGGCTCGCGCGCTCAGTTGTGCAGGAGTTTCGGCAGGAGCAAGTCGTCACGCAAAAACACGCTAAGGTAAATTTTGCGGAACGTTATGTGGCCGTTGGCAGCGCTATTGACGGCGTTGGTTACGGTGGTTGCTCTGCTCGGCAATAGCACTACCAGTGGTGCCTGCCGTTAGTGCAGGGGGGGACCATAGACACGACCTCGACGACAGGACCAAGCATGCCAAGGCAAGCAACATCACGTCACGAAGCTTTTCACCAGAGGGGTTAGCCCTGGAACTCCGCTGTTCGCGACCCGCAGCCTGCTGTCCCTGCGCTCACTTTTCAATTTGCCGACTTCACCCAAGCAGCAACAGGAAGCAGTCCCAACTACAACAACAGCTCTCAAAACTACCCAAGTCGTCCTTCATTATGGAGTCAAACTACACCACCACCACGCAACCAGTCGTCGACATCGCCGACAAGTCCGGCACCTATGCTCCATATGCTGATACGCCGTACTCACCGCGCCAAGTCGATCGTTGCGAGCGCTCGCTTCACCACACCAACCGCAGCCAGTACTCCCGCGAAGAGGACCACCACAAGCAATGGTTTGTTACCAGAAACCCGCACCTCCGCGAATGTTTCGCGGAGTTCCTCGGCACCTTCGTCATGATCGCCTTCGGCATGGGCGTCAACAACCAAGTCGTGCTTTCTGAAGACAAGGAGGGAACCTGGCTCAGCATCAACATGGCCTGGGGTATCGCCGTGCTCATGGGCGTCTACTGCTCCGAAGGTGTCAGCGGTGCGCACATGAACCCGTCGGTGACTCTTGCCCATGCTGTCTACGGCCGTCTGGCGTGGCGCAAAGTACCGGGATACGTGCTCGCTCAGTTCCTCGGAGCCTTCGTGGGCGCCTTCGCGATCTACCTCCTCGACTACCAGCGTCTCACGAAGGCCGACCCGAACAAGGAGACCATGTACCACAACTTCGCGACGCACCCGAACCCGGAGATCAATAACCTCACGGCCTTCTACACGGAGGCGCTGGCCACGGGCATGCTGCTGCTGTGCGTGTACGCCATCACGGACCAGCGCAACCGGTCGCCTGGCACCGTAGGCACGCCGTTCGCGTTCGCTTTGATGATCATGGCTCTAGGTATGAGCTTCGGCATGAACACGGGATATGCGATGAACCCCGCGCGCGACTTCGGTCCTCGTTTGTTCACGTTCTTCGCAGGGTACGGGTCGAAGGTGTTCACGGAGAACGGTTGCTACTTCTTGATCCCGATGTTCGCTCCTCTGATCGGCGGCGTGATTGGAGCAGGGGCCTACGAGATTCTTGTGCAGGTGCAGCACCCACACGACCCATCGGAGTACTAATAGCGAGGGAACAATGCCAAGGGAGAACGAGTCAGAGAGAAAACACACAGCAAAGCCAACCGGTAGCTAGCTGGGCCCTGCAAATAGCTCGTACGCATAGATTCATCCATGTCATGAACACTATCACATTTTTTCTCAACCGTTCCAGCGCCTCGACAGTGGGCTTCCCCGACAATAAAATTCATCGTGATACGTTGCTGCATCGACATATCTCACGCCGGTGGCGCTTGCGTGGTGGTATCACTTGGCCGTGCGTAGAGGTCTGCAGACCATGCTTACGATGAATTCCGATCCACCATTTAACGCCCAAAGCAATCCAATGAACTTCCCATTTTGTTAATGACAGCTCCGTCCCGAAAAACACTGGATGCTTCCGCGTTTCCATACTACATTTACGTGTATGACATCGGAAATAAAAGAAGTTCACTTCTTTTTCCGGAACGAACCGCAGTTTACGATGGCCTGGCAATCAAGGAAGACGCGAAAGCGGATGATGCGACCACGTTATCTACCACTTCAACTGAAATCCCCGGCACAGCCAGCCCCACCACCACCTCAATGGTCGTAGACGCCTCCTCATTCTGCATTTTGCATTTCGGCTCCAAGCCCGCAATGACAGCCCCGACCCAGCCGTTCCCGACGCGAAAGGTGCGTCTCAGCCACATGGACGATTCGGAGCAGACCCCGTACTCCGCCGACTACGCTTTCGCGCCCGACACCCGCATCCCCATGATCGAGAGCGACCTCCGTCCGTCGGGCGAGCCCACCAAACGCAGACTATTCGTCACGCACAACGCGCACCTGCGCGAATGCCTGGCCGAGTTCTTGGCCACTGTGCTGGCCATCGCCTTCGGCCTCGGGGGCATCGCCCAAAGCGCCCTCTGGAGCGGAGGCGGCGACACTATGACCGTCAGTGTCGGCTGGGGCGTGGCCGTCATGCTCGGCACCTTCGTGGCCGACAGCGTGAGCGGTGCACAGATCATCTCGGTCATCACGGTCACCAACGCCGTGTACGGCCGCATGCCGTGGTGGAAGGTGCCCGGCTACATGGTCGCGCAGATGCTCGGCGCCTTTGTCGGGGCCGCGCTCGTCTACGTGCTGAACGCCCAGAAGATCCGCCGCGAGGACCCGAACCAGGAGACCATGTACAAACTCTTCATCACGTACGCGCGGGACGGCGTGTCCAACTACACCGCCTTCTACACTGAGGTGCTGGCTTGCGCCTGCATCATGCTGGCGTCTTACGCCATCAAGGACAAGCGCAACCGCTGGCCCGGGAACAGAGGCACTCCGTTCGCGCTGGCGCTGCTGGTCACGGCCATCTCCTGCGCCTTCAGCACGAACTCTGGGCTGGGCATGAGCCCGAATCGAGACTTCGGCCCGAGGCTCTTCACGTACATCATCGGCTATCACATGGTCTTCACGGAGGACTCGTACTACTTCTGGATCCCCATCGTCGCGCCCCTCATCGGAGGTGTCATTGGCGGCGGACTCTACATCCTCTTCGTCGAGATGCAGCACCCAGAACTCCCGCAAAAAACTACCCCGGAACGAGAACGACTCGTTGAAAGCGCGTAGAGATACTTTAAGGTTAAGTCACTCGATAATACTTACCAGCTTTTCATATCGAACCGTACGCTGCATGCACCTTCCAGCTTGGGGATCCTGGGTTACAGTGCTTTGTTCGTCAAGACATTTCGCCGTTTGTACCTCGTGACGGCCATTGCTTGTGGTTCGCGTGGATAGGGCATCCTTAGGGCGTTCGTAAGAAGCATTTGGCGTGCGGACCCAGCCATCCGATGACTCTGCGTGACAAGCACATGATATTGCATCGCGGCAGCTTGTGCTTCTGGCAGTTTGTCACAAGACGCGAAAAGTAAGGCTTTACCGGACCAGCCGAGGATTCATGAGATTGATACTCACAAGGTTCTAGTGTTGAAATCAGTCCCGGAGTACATGTACACCGCACCCTGAAAGAACTGCCATAGGGACCACAGAGCATGAGGTTCGGCTTGGCATCTGCATGGCCGGCTCTTCAGTTAAAGGATCCGCAACCTGAGGCTGTTCCTGCCATCGAGTTCACATCGACGTCGAATACGCGACGTGCTCATTTTTCATCTCACCAGCTAGAGAACACTTAGAACCCGCAACTCACAGCTCCGACCATGGAGGAACAAAGCTTCGTTGACAGCGGCAAGTACGTCAGCGACCTCATTGAGCGCTCTGGCCACCACAGCGGCGGTAAGACGCCCAACCTGAATCGATACCCGTCAACCCCGCACACCCCAATGCACCGCAGAGCTGGAAGCCACTCCGCGTACAACTTCGCCAGCACGCCGTACACACCACGGCGTTTGCCGCGCAGCACCTCCATGCACTCGATGCTGCACCAGACGAACCGCAGCCAAATCTGGCTGGCCGACGATAAGACCAAGAGCCTACCCATCGTGCTGAAGAGCGTACATATCCGCGAGTGTTTGGCGGAGTTCCTGGGGACCTTGATGCTCTGCGTCTTCGGTCTCGGCGTGAACAACCAAGTCGCTCTGTCGCGCGAGACCAACGGAACGTGGCTCAGTATCAACATTTGCTGGGGCATCGCACTGCTAATGGGCGTCTACATCGCGGAAGGGGTCAGCGGAGCGCACCTCAACACAGCAGTTACCTTCACCCACGCAATGTACGGCCGCATGCCATGGTGGAAGTTCCCTGGATACGCATTCTCGCAAACATTTGGTGCATTTGTCGGCGCCGGCTTGATCTACGTCTATCAGTACCAGAACATCAGGGAAGTGGACCCGGACAAGCTGACGATGCAGGCCAACTTCGCGACCTACCCGAACGACAAGATTTCCAACCTCACGGCCTTCTACAGCGAGGCGCTGGCAACGGGACTGCTACTGTTGGCAATCTACGCCATTACGGACGAGCGCAACCGCGGGGCAGGAACCGTTGGCACTCCGTTTGCCTTCTCGCTGCTTTTCATGGGGCTCGGCATGGCGTTTGGCATGAACACCGGCTACGCGTTAAACCCAGCACGAGATTTCGGCCCCCGACTACTAACGTTCTTCGCTGGCTTCGGCTCGAAGGTGTTTAGCAGCAACAACTACTACTTCTGGATTCCGATCTTTGGACCAATGCTCGGAGGTGTCATCGGTGCTGGGCTCTACATTTTGCTTGTTCAGATCCAACACGACGTCGACGCTGACGAAGACGAAGACGAAGAGGATGTGTAGGTTAATAGAGTTTTGTTCATTTTCCTACTACCTTGCTCGAACATTTTTCTTCCCTGGCGTCTGCATAGCATGAGAATTTACGCTAGAATCGATAAATTGGCTTCAGCTACTACAACCTATTGAACATAAAAAACAAAGCTACCGGTAGCTGTATATCACTACACACTTTCGTATCCTATCCGGGTGCAGACAAAGGTGCTCTCTAGCAATCAGATCCTGCTTGAGCTTGAAGCATTCTGGGACGTTTTGCATGCGCATTTGCCCCAACAGTAGTTTTAATGTGCCTTTTGCCTCTCCAAAACAGCAGACCAACCTAGCCCAGATGTTGAAAGTGCTTCCACACAAGTGACCCGTATCATTGTTCGAGGTTGACCAGCACCACAGAGTACACCACGTGTCGAGGTGTCACTTAGCTGACAAACCAAATGGAAACCCTGTTTCATCCTGGCAGCAAGATGCTTTGAATGATACAACAGAGCGTCGGCTTTCGCTAGAGGTAGCCCCACAAATTTCATTATTCGATTGACCACCACGCGGAACATCAAGCTTCACGTTTAGAAGTTCCAAGCCATCCCTTCGTATCCAACATGGAGGAAGCAAGCTTCGTGAACAGCGGGGATATTTTCTCGCTCACCGAGAAGTCCGCCTACCAGATCCATCGATACACGAAGACCGGAGCAAAGGTGCCGCCGCACCGCTGCCGCGTGCCTCGATCCTATTCCACGCACTCAATGCTGCACGAAACCAACCGCAGTCAAATCTGCATCCCTTCGAGCAACCGAGAGCACATCCCGTTCGTGACCAAGAGCGTGCACATGCGGGAGTGCCTGGCCGAATTTCTCGGCACGCTCGTGTTCCTCTGCTTCGGCATCGGCGTAAACAACCAGGTGAACCTTTCGGACGACGCCAACGGAACATGGTTGAGCGTCAATCTCTGTTGGGGGATCGGCGTGCTCATCGGCGTCTACGTCGCGGAGGGCATTAGTGGTGCGCACTTGAACACCGCGGTCACGTTCACCCACGCGGTGTTTGGGCGTCTGCCATGGTGGAAAGTCCCCGGGTACGCGTTGGCGCAGACGTCGGGCGCATTCTGCGCCTCCGCGTTGATCTACGTGCTGCACTACCAGCGCCTAATGGACGAAGACCCGGACAGCAACACCACACAAGGCAACTTCGCGACGTACCCGAGAGACAGCATCTCCAACCTCACCGCGTTCTACAGCGAGACACTAGGGACGGCGCTGCTTCTGATGGCCATCTATGCTATCACGGACGAGCGTAACCGTAGTGCTGGTCCGGTTGGCACCCCGTTCGCGTTCGCCATGCTGTTCATGGCGCTCGGAATGGCGCTCGGCATGAACACCGGCTACGCGTTGAACCCCGCGCGCGACTTCGGTCCTCGGTTGTTCACCCTCCTGGCTGGATACGGCCCGAAGGTGTTTACCGACCACGCGCACTACTTCTGGGTCCCGATCATCGGCCCGCTCTTCGGCGGTGTCATGGGCGCTGGATCATATTTCTTCATCGTGCAACTGCAGCACGGCGACGACGACGAAAGCGAGAGCGACGTGCTTTAGGTGCTTTCTCGAGTTTTAAAGCTTAATACAGATCTGTGAATGCCGCGGTTAAATGACGGCGTTTAATGTACGGGAGGTGGAGACGGAGGTCTCGACATTGGGCGAGCGTGCGATGGCGCTGCGCTGAACTGAGACCGATCTTGCTCAGCAGGAGTAGAGATGCCTGGACTGGAGATACCGGGACACTGTGAAGAACCATCTCCGAAGTCGCGGCGGCACTACGAGAGCCACCTGTACGCGTTGCGCGACGATCACGCCGTCTTCGTCGACGACGTCGGCGACGCCGTATTGCAGCAGGCCCAGGTGGACGTCGAGCATTGGAAAGTGGACTTGGCCTGGCTTTCAGTTTATGGGAGCTACGGGAACCAGAACCAAAACAACGGGGTAAGCATTTTGCCATCGCGACAGTAGGAATCACGCGGTGGTAAGTCTTGCCTGGGAGTCCGTCGGTCGGAGAATGGCATGGGCAGCGCTTCAGCATATCGCGCACCTTTGCCGCGAGCGCAAGAAACGCGGTGGCAAGCTGCATAGATGTTATTGTGTACGGCACCACATCGTGGATCATGAAACGACGCAGGACGCTAGGAATCGCTGGTAGTGGGGAGCGAGGTCATTGAAATCTGACACCCTTAGCTTCGCACGCTAGTCTGATAGCGAGATCACCGCTCTCACTCGATGTCCTGACTCGGAACCAGCTGAATTGATAGCAGCTTGGCAACTTGTTGCCGAGCTCGAGATGAGATACAGAATCAGTGTTTTGATGATCTTTAACTCACGTTTGAAGCGTGGCGTCAGCGAAGACATGCTCGTGGGGTGCTTATAGCAGTCTGGAGAGTGTTCTATTTGAGCAATGACAGCGGATGCATGACCCGGAAGTCAAATGCAGTCGCGATGGCGCAGACTGCAGAAACCCATTGATCTTCCTATGCTATCCGTAAACGACATCAGAAGCGTCGGCCTACTGCTGCAAATATCCTGACTCCACGGAGGAGAGCCGTCGACGGCGCCATCGTCAACACAGCTGCGCCACAGTCGCATGTAAGTCTCCCTGCACAACCAACGTCAAGCAAGCGCCTCTAGGACCTAGAGTCGAGGTGCCTGTGCCAAAAAGGAGGCCGCTTCTTCAAAGGGATTGAGCAACGAGCGGGTGGTCAACACTGGCCCAAGCACCTTGAAGCGCCGAGGCATTGCACTAACAACAACGAAGCCAGGACTTCAACGCCGCTCACCCAGCAATGAAGGATGCAGCACTAACTATGCTTCGTAAAACCGGAGACGCGTTGGCCCACCTTCGCTGTCGAAGGCTGTTGCAGTTTTGCCGCTGCGGCCAGCCCGCGCGCGTCAGCGAGGCGCTGCCATCCAGATACAATAGCGAAGCTTGTTGTCTTCGTCTGCAGCACAGGGTTCTTGTGCGGCCGATCAAGATCGTCGTGGCGTCGAGCACAAAGACAGCGCCACACAGTGGGCTGACATATCGTTCCCCCTCGAATCCGATCCAGGTTGAAGCGAGCGGATGTGAAGTCTGAAGTGCTGAGCGGGGCGGCTTCAGAAAACTCGAGGCTCAAGTCCCCAAGCACCAACGCATCCTCTCGCCTACAGCGGGCCAGTGTGTCTTAAGGAGCCTTGCATTGCGCCGCTGCCGCAGTGTGTTGCTCAGCACGTTAATAGCGATTAATTCACTGGCACGCCAGCCTTTAATTTGCCGGGCGCGAGGGCGACACGCGCCTAACGCGAGCAAGACGAAGCGGAGGGAGCACCTTGCACGCCGCGTGTGTTCGCTCCGGCTCACGCGCCTGAACCTTGAAGTTTCGCCCTGGAAGATGGATTTCACCGGAATACGCAGGTCACTCGCTGGCGGATGCCGACTCAGCACCGCCACCGCTCGCCTGGAATCTCGGCGCTGCGCAATGTCGCTTCGCTTGAACTTGGGCCGCGCCGCACCAGCTTTGCCAGCGAACTCACTAATCGCGCGTTGGGTACGAGCCCGGCGATGGTAAACGTGCTGCCACGCTACTACGTGCTGCTTCGGCGCCGCGCTGCTTCGGCGCCGCGCTGCTTCGAGGCGGTCGGCGTCAGGTACATCGCGGTCGGGTGCGGACAGGATTGGTACACCTTCAGAAGTGGATCGGGCGGGTCAAGCCGTTGTTACATGTGCATGTATATCTTCGACCCTGACTCAACAGCCCAGCCAGCACAGCACAGTATGCATTAGCTAGGACTTCCAGTCGATCCGCGCAGCCTCGAATCTGGAGGTCCTGTGAGCCATTCCCCCCCCCGTTGCTCGTCAAACGAGCTTGAACTTCACACGCGTTTTCGGCGGTCTCACTTGGGCAGTTCACGAAGCCGACAGTTGATAACCTCGACTCGCGCATATCTGCCAGAACCGCTCTTCGCAGCACAACGAAGGTTTCAGCCTCACCGCGAGCACTAATGGACCTCCGTTCTTTATCAACACCGGGCGTTGGCTGTAGTCCCTCGTGACGCAGTTTACGGTCCCGTCGCCGTGTCGCTGCTCGACACGCAATGAAGCTGAAGGTGCTGACCTGTCAAGCCGATCCGAGAGTTGCGTTGAACTTGTCCGAGTGCTCTCACGCCAGGGCTCTGGCTCCCATCCAGGCACCTGCACCAACACCTGCACCAAGCGGAGCTCTCGGTGTTGACGGCACTTTCTCGCATCGCGTAGGTCGCCTAAGCAGCTCATTCTCCTTTTCGACGCCTTGCGAGCACGTCCACAGGCCACGAACCACCGTCCACACCTCCACGATGGCTCCGTTCCCCTCCAACCAGGCCCAGGATGTGCAAGTCCCGCAGCCGTTCGAGGACATCGACGGCAAGCGCGAATCGAGCTACATCGATATGCCGCTGACCCCCAAGGCCGCCGCTCCGGCCAAACTGCAGCGACTATCTCGCTTCGCCGTGCAGAGCGTGCACCTGCGCGAGTGCTTCGCTGAATTCCTTGGCACGTTCGTCATGATCCTGTTCGGCATGGGCGTGAACAACCAAGTGACCAACTCGGAGGAGAAGAACGGCACGTGGCTCAGCATCAACATGTGCTGGGGCATCGGCGTGCTCATCGGCGTCTACTGCACGGAAGGCATCAGCGGCGCGCACTTGAACACTGCTGTGACGCTGGCTCACTGTGTGTACGGCCGTCTGCCGTGGTGGAAGGCGCCCGGTTACATGATCTCGCAGGTGCTCGGTGCCTTCGTCGGCGCATTTGTCATCTACGTCATGCAGTACCAAAACTTGAATGCCATCGACCCGAACCGAGAGACGACGCAGAGTAGCTTCGCCACATATCCGAGCGACACTATCTCCAACTACACAGCCTTCTACACCGAAGTGGTCGGCACGGCCATGCTGTTGCTCGGAATTTACGCCATCACGGACCAGCGCAACCGCCCGGCGGGTCCCGTGGGCGCTCCGTTCGCCTTCTGTCTCCTGATCATGGCTCTGGGCATGTGCATCGGCATGAACACGGGCTACGCCATCAACCCGGCGCGCGACTTCGGCCCTCGTCTGTTCACGAGCATCGCCGGTTGGGGCTCCAAGGTCTTCACCCTGCGCGATCACTACTTCTGGATCCCGATCGTGGGCCCGCTGGTCGGCGGTGTTATCGGCGCCGGATTGTACATCATGCTCGTGGAGATCCACCACCCGCCGCAGACGCTCCCGTAAGGAGGGAAATCATCATCGTTTGGCCTGGAGTGCATGCTACTAGCCGTCCAGTACATGAAGCGAAGCTCCGAGCCAAGTAGTAGTCAGTGTTGTGGTTGAGCTCTACCGTTTCGCGGTTTTCATAAAATAACAATCTATATACTATGCGTTCACACAGAAGAAGGCGTCATCATGCGGAGTCTCCGCTCGGCTCTGGTTTGATTCGTGGCCTCAATCGATTCAATCCGTGCAAATGACAACTCCACTGCCAAAAGCACCGTCGCCAGAGCAGATCCTTTTGATCCCCGAGGACTCCTCTGGTGCCGATTCTGACACAGACTTTCTGAGCATTCGCGACGCCAAACTGCGTCGCGTTGACAAGATCAGTTCGAGAATGCGACGCCCACCACACAGTCCTTGGCATGGACACGGGTCCAGTAGTGTCGGCAGCCGAGGTCTCTCCCACTTCAACCTGGCTGGCACGCACCTGTCCAATGCGAAGCGAATACGCGGCGTCTTTGCGACGATTTCGGGCCGCGTCGAGCGTGGGGCAAACTTTTAGTTGAACTCGCAGAGCTCGACTTGTTCCTGTTGCCGTCAAGAGAGGACCAGTACTGTATCCGATCCCATCACGGTGATTGATCTTCATCCTGTAACCACCAAGCACCAAGTTGGTGCCACCCGTAGATTCGTTTAACGCTCGAAAGGTGTCGGCGATCATTTCGCCATGCGGTACGGAAGTTGCTTCAACGCAGATGTCCGCCAACGTGACATACACATTCTGGATCGTATTCTTACCTTGACTTAGGCGTTCTTGCCATCACGAACTGCTAGTTTTCACGTGGCTGATCCGCGCAAATGGCGAGGCCTGTATAGTTAAATATTCGCCGTAGAGGAAGCTTAATCTGCACAAGTCGCTGCATGCGGCCGCTGCAGGGGCCCTACTAACCACAGAGAATCCTATAGCAAGTCCAGCAGAGACGCGAGCGTTAATCTGCGGCGCAGATTGAGACGCGGCGATGAGACAGGAGGCCAGACAAAATGCAGGCTCGGCGCTTCTTTGACCCCGTCACTACGCTCCCTCCGCTTCAGGTCCAGGGCGTGAGGAATCAAGCCCGGCCGAGGGCAATGGACCAAAGCAGCCTGCGCTTTTGTATGGGCTGACGGCGATGGCGTCCCCCACCGAGAGCGTCATGGCGAGCTCGAAGTGTGTGTGTCGGGTACGTGCCGTCAATCATAGTTGTCCTAGTATTTTTCGTGTTAATCGTCCTGCATTTCTCGTCCCGATAATCCTGCTGCGCCAAGAATCCCACAGTATCCGCCCTCGCTTGCTTGGGGTCAAGCAACCTATGCAACAATCCATGAGAGATGCCGGCAGACTCGAAGCCGCCTGTGTGCGATGAATTTTGCCGCTTGGTTCCCCGACTCATTCTCATTTGTACTTCCAAGTACACAAGCAACATCCAACCGGACTTGAATCTGCCCAACGGACTTCAGTCTACCGACATCGCCAACATGGTCAAGTACGCGACGGAGGACGTGACCCCAACGCCCAAGCAGGAGAGCCTCGTGATCAACACCGAAGCCGACAAGGTCGAGAACGGCTACGCCAACATGCCCGCCACCCCCAAGGCGACGGACCTAGTGCCGATCATGGCTGAAAAGCGCACGGGCATGTACCGGTTCGCGGTGCAGAGTGTGCATCTGCGTGAGTGCTTCGCCGAGTTCCTCGGCACGTACGTGATGCTGGTTTTCGGCATGGGCGTGAACAACCAAGTGACCAACTCGCAGGACGCCAACGGCACGTGGCTCAGCATCAACATTTGTTGGGGTATCGGCGTGATGATCGGCGTCTACTGCTCCGAGGGCATTAGCGGTGCCAACATGAACACTGCTGTGACGTTGGCTCACTGCGTGTACGGCCGCCTGCCGTGGTGGAAGGCCCCTGGTTACATGTTCTCGCAGTTCCTTGGCGCCTTCTGCGGTGCGTTCACGATTTGGGTGATGCAGTGGCAGAACTTGAACAAGATCGACCCCAACCGCGAAACCACGCAGAGCAGCTTCGCCACCTACCCTGCTGAGGGCATCTCCAACCTGACCGCCTTCTACACCGAGTTTGTCGGCACGGCAATGCTGGTGCTTGCCATCTACGCCATCACGGACCAGAAGAACCGCCCCGCCGGCAAGTACGGTAACGCCTTCGCCTTCGCTCTGATGATCATGGCTCTGGGTATGGCTTTCGGCATGAACACTGGTTACGCTGTGAACCCGGCGCGTGACTTCGGCCCTCGTCTCTTCACGTTGTGCGCTGGCTGGGGCACGAAGACGTTCACGTCGCACCACTATTACTTCTGGATCCCCATCGTTTCGGACCTTCTTGGTGGCGTCGCTGGTGCCGGTCTTTACCGTCTCCTGGTGGAGATCCACCACCCCCAGACGCCTCTGCCTTAAGCGCCTTGAACGAAAGGAAGAGCGTACTAGAACGCGATGGCAGCCTTAGAGAGTGTTTGTTTTTTTAGCTGAAGGTAGGCTATGCGAAGACTGCTAAACGGACCAAAAAATACAATATTTAACCAAACGTGTGCGTTCAATTTCCTGCATTAAAGTGTGTTCGGGTCGGAATGGGCTGTTCTTGAATCGGCACCATATACCCATTAATTGTCTAATGGCATGTTTTAGTATGCGCCAAGCTACACACTACATTCCTGTCAGGGGACGATCTTATGATTGTTACTGGAAGTGCTCTTCCCAGGTAATGATAAAAAAGTTTTATATACCTTCTGATGAGCACGTCCACATTGATAAAGTCTGAGCTAGTGAATATTCGAATCGAACTTGACATCGAGCGAAGATTTATTCAGCATATTCGTATTACCTTTGTGGCTTTCGGCGACAACTTCATATCCAAAGGAAGTCCACACAAATTCAATGGATCGCAACTTAACAAATGACCACCCTAGAGAATTTTGCGTTTTAGAGGAGGTACTCCGAAACAGACGCATTATTCCTCTTTGTTTTTCTTGAATTGCCGAATGGATATTCAGCGCTCACCTTCCTCGTTTCTTCGATGACCCTGCCCTTCATGCCATTTACATTTTCTAGTTTTTCGTGGTCATCCAAATCCGTTCGTACGCGTGTTCTTTGGGTTTCCGTGCAGTCTCGCCCAATCGCCATAGAATCTGAGCGCCAGCCTCATGTCTTCCTTCAAATCGAAATCCGGTAGAGTTGCTCAGGGGTGATATTTGCTTTAAGGTAAACTTGATACGACACGCCTTGGCGGTAGAGCTCGTTCGTCTTCTCCACCTTTTTGGTGTCAACCTTCAACTCCCAGTTTTTGACGAGGTGAGTGTTCTTCGCCCAGATTTTCAGGCTCATGGAGAGATCCTTGATCGCTCTATCTTCCTCGTCGGACTCTCTTAAACCAGTGGTCTGGTGGCTTCTCAGCAATCGCCTAGGTTCGAGGTCTTGAGGAAAAACCTTGGGCTCGACGAGTGCTGGGGCAATTTCGCTACTGACAAGAACACCGTCGAGGAGACATAGCAGGATGGCGTAGAACCGAGTATCTGCGCAAGTCAACCTCGACATATTTCAGTTGTCAGCAGGACTGCGACAGCGCGGGGAATCGAAGCACTATGTTCCGCGCTTGGGGGAAATGATAATCTTGCATTCTGCCACAATTGGCAACTACCTGATTGCTGTAATGCAGTCTACATTTATGCTGATTCACGACACGCCTCCTCACGAACCGAAGGCAACGATGATTGAAAATGTGACAATAATTTATTCGTTGACTTCTATCATACACTCAATTCTATCTGGGACCCTCGCCCACGCGGCGGATATCCTCCTTGCCCTCAAGTAAAGACACCCCTTACAGCAGCGGAGACTGCGGCTGCGGGTGGTGGATCTCCACCAACACGCGGTACAGCCCCGCGCCGCACACGCCGCCGAGAGAGTCGGCCACGAGCGGGATCCAGAAGTAGTAGCTGCGCGTGGTGAAGACCTTGGAGCCCCAGCCGGCGCAGAACGTGAACAAACGCGGACCAAAGTCGCGCGCCGGGTTCACGGCATAGCCCGTGTTCATGCCGAAGGCCATGCCCAGAGCCATGATCATGAGGCAGAAGGCGAAGGGCGCGCCCACGGGACCCGCCGGACGGTTGCGCTTGTCCGTGATGGCGTAGATGCTGAGCACGAGCATGGCCGTGCCGATGAACTCGGTGTAGAAGGCCGTGTAGTTGGAGATGTTGGCGCTCGGATACGTGGCGAAGCTGCTCTGCGTCGTCTCGCGGTGCGGGTCGATGACGTTCAGGTTCTGGTACTGCATGACGTAGATGACGAAGGCGCCGCAGAAGGCGCCCAGCAGCTGCGACAGCATGTAGCCGGGCGCCTTCCACCACGGCAGACGGCCGTACACGCAGTGCGCGAGCGTGACGGCAGTGTTGAGGTTGGCGCCGCTCACGCCCTCGGAGCAGTAGACGCCGATGAGCACGCCGATGCCCCAGCACATGTTGATGCTGAGCCACGTGCCGTTGGCGTCCTGCGAGTTGGTCACTTGGTTGTTCACGCCCATGCCGAAGACGATCATGACGAAGGTGCCGAGGAACTCGGCCAGGCACTCGCGCACGTGCACACTCTGCACGGCGAAGCGGGCCAGGCCCTGCGGTTTCGTCGCGAGGCTGGAGGCGGTGGCGAACGGCATGGCCGGCGCGGCCTTCGGGGTCGTGGGCATCACGGCGTAGCCGCACTCGACCTTGTCGGCCGAGTCGTCGAGTGGCTGCGCGGCTGTGACGGTGGCCGACGCCACGTCGGGCGTGGCCATTGCAGCGGACGGCAGTGGAGCCATGTCGACTGGTTGGTTGGTAGGTGGTTGGTGTGTAGCTTGACCAGTAGCTGGTGGAATGCAGAATGGTCATGAGAGTCTTGGTGCTTGGAGTCGGTCGTGGCGACCGGCACAAGATCAAGGCTGCGTGTGACGAGGTGGTGGGCGTGTCTGTCCGCTGGCATGCATTCATGCTGGATGTGAGTGCGACAGGGACGGCAGATTATTGCGGGTTACGCCTCGTTAATTTCGTTCCTGATTGTCGTTTCTAAGCGGCTTGGTTCTGGCCGTTTCTATCGAGTTGACTTGGCTGTTGTATGGGTCGATGTGGCGTCCGGCTGGCGGGGGTACGTACGCTCGGCGCGTATTTCTGCCTCGACGCGGTCTATTGGATTTGAGACCAGCAAGCAAGCGAGTGAGCGAACGAGTCAGCAGGTTGAAGCCGGCAGTGGATCGAGTTGCGACCATCGGAAAATCAAAGCGGTTGGCATTGCTTGATGGGTTGGCACTGCTAGTCTCGATGAAGTGGCCGGCTAATTCGCTGGTTGACTATGTACTTCACGCTGGCTGGCTGGCTGGTCAACGAAGTCAAGTAAGCCGTCGGTCGCAGCACCCCAGTCGCATGCGAGATAGTGATCCAATATCGGCTTGATCAACGTTGCAACAACGACGATTTCAAGTTAATTGAGTGTGTCCGTTTCAGCACCGACGCTTCCGCATTCAGTTATGGATTCCGGCGGTGCTGTGCATTTCACACCGCTCAACTTCCGGTGGTGCTGGACCTGTGACTGCTGCTACTGCTATCCATACATCTATCTCTTCACGACAGTCTGCAATGGATTTCCACGGTCGTGATCGGGTTGACCACAGTGCACCAACCAGTGCACCGCATTGCCGTCGTGTCTCAACATCTTCAACATGCTCGTCATCCAAGTACTATATCACTGGTTCTTGAAGTGGAGACCGTGCACTGTGTGAGCAGGGAACGATGCCACACAATAAGAGCAAATTGAGAGCGAGGGTGCATCGAAACCGTCGACAATGACTCACACGCTGAATTAACGTTATGCATGTACCATTATAATGCTCGCGCATTATCGTGCATGCGACTGGGGTGCTGCGACCGACGGCTTGCTGACCAGCCAGCCAGCGTGAAGTACATAGTCAACCGACGAATTAGCGGGCCAATTCATCCAGACCGGCAGTGAGAACCCATCAAGCAATGCCAACCGCTTTGATTTTCCGATGGTCGCAACTCGATCCACTGCCGGCTTCAACCTGCTGACTCGTTCGCTCACTCGCTTGCTTGCTGGTCTCAAATCCAATAGACTGCGTCGAGGCAGAAATACGCGCCGAGCGTACGTACCCCCGCCAGCCAGACGCCACATCGACCCATACAACAGCCAAGTCAACTCGATAGAAACAGCCAGAACCAAGCCGCTTAGAAACGACAATCAGGAACGAAATTAACGAGGCGTAACCCGCAATAATCTGCCGTCCCTGTCGCACTCACATCCAGCATGAATGCATGCCAGCGGACAGACACGCCCACCACCTCGTCACACGCAGCCTTGATCTTGTGCCGGTCGCCACGACCGACTCCAAGCACCAAGACTCTCATGACCATTCTGCATTCCACCAGCTACTGGTCAAGCAACACACCAACCACCTACCAACCAACCAGTCGACATGGCTCCACTGCCGTCCGCTGCAATGGCCACGCCCGACGTGGCGTCGACCACCGTCACCGCCGCGCAGCCACTCGACGACTCGGCCGACAAGGTCGAGTGCGGCTACGCCGTGATGCCCACGACCCCGAAGGCCGCGCCGGCCATGCCGTTCGCCACCGCCTCCAGCCTCGCGACGAAACCGCAGGGCCTGGCCCGCTTCGCCGTGCAGAGTGTGCACGTGCGCGAGTGCCTGGCCGAGTTCCTCGGCACCTTCGTCATGATCGTCTTCGGCATGGGCGTGAACAACCAAGTGACCAACTCGCAGGACGCCAACGGCACGTGGCTCAGCATCAACATGTGCTGGGGCATCGGCGTGCTCATCGGCGTCTACTGCTCCGAGGGCGTGAGCGGCGCCAACCTCAACACTGCCGTCACGCTCGCGCACTGCGTGTACGGCCGTCTGCCGTGGTGGAAGGCGCCCGGCTACATGCTGTCGCAGCTGCTGGGCGCCTTCTGCGGCGCCTTCGTCATCTACGTCATGCAGTACCAGAACCTGAACGTCATCGACCCGCACCGCGAGACGACGCAGAGCAGCTTCGCCACGTATCCGAGCGCCAACATCTCCAACTACACGGCCTTCTACACCGAGTTCATCGGCACGGCCATGCTCGTGCTCAGCATCTACGCCATCACGGACAAGCGCAACCGTCCGGCGGGTCCCGTGGGCGCGCCCTTCGCCTTCTGCCTCATGATCATGGCTCTGGGCATGGCCTTCGGCATGAACACGGGCTATGCCGTGAACCCGGCGCGCGACTTTGGTCCGCGTTTGTTCACGTTCTGCGCCGGCTGGGGCTCCAAGGTCTTCACCACGCGCAGCTACTACTTCTGGATCCCGCTCGTGGCCGACTCTCTCGGCGGCGTGTGCGGCGCGGGGCTGTACCGCGTGTTGGTGGAGATCCACCACCCGCAGCCGCAGTCTCCGCTGCTGTAAGGGATGCCTTTACTTGAGGGCAGAGAGGATATCCGCCGCGTGGGCAAGGGTCCCAGATAGAATTGAGTGTATGATAGAAGTCAACGAATAAATTATTACTTTGTCGCTTGTGCTGTTTCAGTTTCAGTTTCTTGTTCTGGTCTTGTTGGTGTGCCGTATGTCTAACGTTAGTTAGGTAGTGTCAGCAGTATCCGTTGGGGCGGGTTTGTTGGCTGTCGTTGTGCTGTGATAACCACCGCGGCACAGCAGTGATGCGTGGGATACCTATCGTATATACTAGTAGACTTGGAGTTGATGGCCGTGTACACGCGCCCTCGCTGTCAATTTGCTCTTATTGCGCGGCATCGTTCACTGCTCACACTGCACTCGACGCTTCCAAATTCAATTATGGATTCCGGCGGTGCTGTGCATTTCACACCGCTCAACTTCCGGTGGTGTTGGACCTGTGACTGCTGCTACTGCTATCCATACATCTATCTCTTCACGACAGTCTGCAATGGATTTCCACGGTCGTGATCGGGTTGACCACAGTGCACCAACCAGTGCACCGCATTGCCGTCGTGTCTCAACATCTTCAACATGCTCGTCATCCAAGTACTATATCACTGGTTCTTGAAGTGGAGACCGTGCACTGAAACGGACACACTCAATTAACTTGAAATCGTCGTTGTTGCAACGTTGATCAAGCCGATATTGGATCACTAGCTCGCATGCGACTGGGGTGCTGCGACCGACGGCTTACTTGACTTCGGCCAGCCAGCCAGCCAGCGTGAAGTACATAGTCAACCAGCGAATTAGCCGGCCAATTCGTCGAGACTGGCAGTGAGAACCCATCAAGCAATGCCAACCGCTTTGATTTTCCGATGGTCGCAACTCGATCCACTGCCGGCTTCAACCTGCTGACTCGTTCGCTCACTCGCTTGCTTGCTGGTCTCAAATCCAATAGACCGCGTCGAGGCAGAAATACGCGCCGAGCGTACGTACCCCCGCCAGCCAGACGCCACATCGACCCATACAACAGCCAAGTCAACTCGATAGAAACAGCCAGAACCAAGCCGCTTAGAAACGACAATCAGGAACGAAATTAACGAGGCGTAACCCGCAATAATCTGCCGTCCCTGTCGCACTCACATCCAGCATGAATGCATGCCAGCGGACAGACACGCCCACCACCTCGTCACACGCAGCCTTGATCTTGTGCCGGTCGCCACGACCGACTCCAAGCACCAAGACTCTCATGACCATTCTGCATTCCACCAGCTACTGGTCAAGCAACACACCAACCACCTACCAACCAACCAGTCGACATGGCTCCACTGCCGTCCGCTGCAATGGCCACGCCCGACGTGGCGTCGACCACCGTCACCGCCGCGCAGCCACTCGACGACTCGGCCGACAAGGTCGAGTGCGGCTACGCCGTGATGCCCACGACCCCGAAGGCCGCGCCGGCCATGCCGTTCGCCACCGCCTCCAGCCTCGCGACGAAACCGCAGGGCCTGGCCCGCTTCGCCGTGCAGAGTGTGCACGTGCGCGAGTGCCTGGCCGAGTTCCTCGGCACCTTCGTCATGATCGTCTTCGGCATGGGCGTGAACAACCAAGTGACCAACTCGCAGGACGCCAACGGCACGTGGCTCAGCATCAACATGTGCTGGGGCATCGGCGTGCTCATCGGCGTCTACTGCTCCGAGGGCGTGAGCGGCGCCAACCTCAACACTGCCGTCACGCTCGCGCACTGCGTGTACGGCCGTCTGCCGTGGTGGAAGGCGCCCGGCTACATGCTGTCGCAGCTGCTGGGCGCCTTCTGCGGCGCCTTCGTCATCTACGTCATGCAGTACCAGAACCTGAACGTCATCGACCCGCACCGCGAGACGACGCAGAGCAGCTTCGCCACGTATCCGAGCGCCAACATCTCCAACTACACGGCCTTCTACACCGAGTTCATCGGCACGGCCATGCTCGTGCTCAGCATCTACGCCATCACGGACAAGCGCAACCGTCCGGCGGGTCCCGTGGGCGCGCCCTTCGCCTTCTGCCTCATGATCATGGCTCTGGGCATGGCCTTCGGCATGAACACGGGCTATGCCGTGAACCCGGCGCGCGACTTTGGTCCGCGTTTGTTCACGTTCTGCGCCGGCTGGGGCTCCAAGGTCTTCACCACGCGCAGCTACTACTTCTGGATCCCGCTCGTGGCCGACTCTCTCGGCGGCGTGTGCGGCGCGGGGCTGTACCGCGTGTTGGTGGAGATCCACCACCCGCAGCCGCAGTCTCCGCTGCTGTAAGGGATGCCTTTACTTGAGGGCAGAGAGGGTATCCGCCGCGTGGGCGAGGGTCCCAGATAGAATTGAGTGTATGATAGAAGTCAACGAATAAATTATTATCGCATGTGCTGCTTCAGTAGCTTGTTCTGGTTTTGTTGGCGTGTCGTTCAGGTAAGCGTTGGTGCAGGTTGCCCTGTGGTAGAGTGAACTCGACCCCAACCCGATTCGTGGAATTCATTTTCATCGATGTTCATTGATACGGCATCGGCTTTCCCTGCAACGGACTCGGCCCTTTGGGTCGACATGACTAGAGAAGATGATCACGTGGGTGAAGGTGTGTACTACCATATCGAGTTCTCATTATCGTGGTTTCTCATTGAGAATTCCATCGCATCAACCTGGTTGATTCAACCACCAAATCTCTTCAAACACCAAGGAATTTGTTGTGCGAGAAAAACAAAGTCTATTTCGTGGTGGTACAGTCTACGATGGCGATACGCCACATTGTGCTATGCTATGCGAACCGAAGTTACTGCTGAGGCTGCGGGTGGTGCATCTCCACCATGACGCGGTACAGCCCCGCGCCCGCCACGCCACCGCACAGCGGAGCCACGATGGGGATCCAGAAGTAGTGGTTGCGCAGCGTGAAGACCTTGGTGCCCCAGCCCGCCAGGCACGTGAACAGACGCGGGCCGAAGTCGCGCGCGGGGTTGATGGCGTAGCCCGTGTTCATGCCGAAGGCCATGCCGAGCGCCCAGATGAGCAGGCAGAAGGCGAACGGAGAGCCGACGGGGCCCGCCGACTTGTTGCGCTTGTCCGTGATGGCGTACACGCCCAGCACCAGCATGGCCGTGCCGATGAACTCGGTGTAGAAGGCCGTGTAGTTGGAGATGTTCTCGCTCGGGTACGTGGACCAGCTTCCCTGCGTCTTCTCGCGCTCCGGGTCCACGACGTTCAGGTTCTGGTACTGCATGACGTAGATGATGAAGGCGCCGCAGAACGCGCCCAGCAGCTGAGAGATCATGTAGCCGGGCGCCTTCCACCACGGCAGGCGGCCGTACACGCAATGCGCCAAGGTCACCGCAGTGTTGAGGTTGGCACCGCTCACACCCTCGGAGCAGTAGACGCCGATGAGCACGGCCACTCCCCAGCACATGTTGATGCTGAGCCACGTGCCGTTCTTCTCCTCGGAGTTCACGACTTGGTTGTTCACGCCCATGCCGAAGACGATCATGACGAAGGTGCCGAGGAACTCGGCCAGGCACTCGCGCATGTGCACGCTCTGCACGGCGTAGCGCGAGGGGGCCTTGCCCTGCGACGCGGAGCCGGCCTTGGTCGTTTGCGGCGCGTCGACGTAGCCCGTCTCGACGTTGTCGACGAGCTCGTCGTAGGAGACGGCGGCGTCTTGCTTGGAAGCCATGGCGAAGTGAAGTGAGGAGGAGGTGTTGTTGTGGTTGGTCTGTGAGGGTGGGTGTGGTAGGATGCAGAGCACTATCTACTCGCGGCGGAGCGAATAAGTGAGTGCAGGACTTGCTTGACCCGTTGGAGGTGAAATGCAGAATGGGACTAGATCACGGCGAGCACTGCTCTTCGACTCACAAGCTGCTGTCCTTGGTCGGGTGTGAATCTGTGCAAGCAAGCCTGGGCCCGAGTGGAGATTAATTCATTGCCGATTACTTCGTGCGGTCGAGTTCCACTGCGTGTGCCTGTGCGCGTGTCTATCGGTTAGCTTAGCAGCGCAGTGTTGGGTGGGTGTCAGGCTATGAAGAGAGCACTTCACAATCGGGCTCGCTGGATCGAGCCGAGCCGGATGGCCGAGCCTGGATTTGCTTGTTAATTCACGCCCGGCTTCGTCCACATCTCGGCCACGGCGCTTGATCGATGTCTTTGCTGCCAGCTGTATGTAGGCCAGTCAGTCTATGCAGCTTCAGGCCACAGCGCGCGCGAAGGCTGTCTTGGTGTGGCGGCGGTGTTGACTGGCATCTGTGTCATGTGGCTGTCAGGTGCTGTACCGAGTGGCAACTCGATAGACACTGCCACTAGGTGCAGGCTAGTTGTACACTTTCTCACTACAAATACAAACGCTCACCTCAAGTGAACAGTATTCTAGATCTGGGTATTGTACTATTCAATTTGGATAGTTTAGTTCGCGCGAAACACGTGTGTGTTTGCACAATTTTACATGTTCGAGCGAGTCGACCACTACATGTACATACATACTTGCCTGTTAGAGACACCCCGCGAACTGCTCGATGGAATGGACGCTGCTGGTACGACCACTACATCTCTACACATTCCAAAACAGTCTACATCTCCGTAAGTTTAACACCCTACGCAATGATGTTCTCCGGCAGCAAGCACGGTCGAGCGGTGACTAACTTATTATGAGTTTGCGTGCTAAATCTTGTCGAACGCATTGGGGTAGTCGATGAGTTGTCACGATGGAGGCTTCCAGCAATGTAGGCTTTGTGTCTGCTCTAGACTAAAGTCTTCGCAAAATTAAATGAGGGTGCGTCGGATCTTTCAGCACGACGGTCGCGTGCGTAGTCATAACAAGTCGATATACACGTAAGACGCAAACACGCCGCCCTCGGAACGGAGCAGCAAGCTGCCACTCCATTGCCATTGGCAGGCCCACCACGACCGCCGGACCTCCAGCCCAAAATGGAGAACGACACCCGTTTTGGTTCGACTCCCAACGCCGTAGCAACCCGAACCGAATTGTGTGGTTCGGTCGGTCCGTGTCATTACGACAGCGAGTCGTGGTCGAGTCGCGATCGTTGATAGGCAGGATGCCAACATGTTGAGTGGTCATCGCGAGCGAGCGGTGTTTGGCATCATGAGCAAGCAACCAGGCGCACTCGAATCCAGTTCGCCCTCTTGGCCAGGAACTAAAAGGCCGAGTGCGATAGCGCGACGCGCTGTCCGTGCTGTCAAAACAAACTTTTTAATCTGCAGGTCACATTAATCTGCGGGTCACATTAATGTGCGGGTCGCATTAATCTGCGGACCACTCTCCATAGCCGACAACCTCCCTACACATACATTTTCGTGTTCAACCTGTTGGTGGCACGATCTAGCAAGCGGATACACGACCCGAGCAAACGTGAACTGGCATGGGTAGCTAGCTGCATGCATTACGAAACGACTCCGTCGACAGCCTTACGTTGCATTATGTACTACGAAAAGAAGTATTCGAGTAATTACAACCGAAAACTGTGCGCACAACGAATCGAATCGGAGCAAAGACCATTATCGATACTCAATTCACACCTCGACCATGTATCGCTGAGTCTTCCTTCCAATGAGACACCAAACCTAGCCAAGAAGTTCTCACTAACCTCAACGAACGCCCAGACTACATACGTAGTGCAACTAAAACATAAAGTCTATTTCGTGGTGGTACAGTCTACGATGGCGATACGCCACATTGTGCTATGCTATGCGAACCGAAATTACTGCTGAGGCTGCGGGTGGTGCATCTCCACCATGACGCGGTACAGCCCCGCGCCCGCCACGCCACCGCACAGCGGAGCCACGATGGGGATCCAGAAGTAGTGGTTGCGCAGCGTGAAGACCTTGGTGCCCCAGCCCGCCAGGCACGTGAACAGACGCGGGCCGAAGTCGCGCGCGGGGTTGATGGCGTAGCCCGTGTTCATGCCGAAGGCCATGCCGAGCGCCCAGATAAGCAGGCAGAAGGCGAACGGAGAGCCGACGGGACCCGCCGACTTGTTGCGCTTGTCCGTGATGGCGTACACACCCAGCACCAGCATGGCCGTGCCGATGAACTCGGTGTAGAAGGCCGTGTAGTTGGAGATGTTCTCGCTCGGGTACGTGGACCAGCTTCCCTGCGTCTTCTCGCGCTCCGGGTCCACGACGTTCAGGTTCTGGTACTGCATGACGTAGATGATGAAGGCGCCGCAGAACGCGCCCAGCACCTGCGAGATCATGTAGCCGGGCGCCTTCCACCACGGCAGGCGGCCGTACACGCAATGCGCCAAGGTCACCGCAGTGTTGAGGTTGGCACCGCTCACACCCTCGGAGCAGTAGACGCCGATGAGCACGGCCACTCCCCAGCACATGTTGATGCTGAGCCACGTGCCGTTCTTCTCCTCGGAGTTCACGACTTGGTTGTTCACACCCATGCCGAAGACGATCATGACGAAGGTGCCGAGGAACTCGGCCAGGCACTCGCGCATGTGCACGCTCTGCACGGCGTAGCGCGAGGGGGCCTTGCCCTGCGACGCGGAGCCGGCCTTGGTCGTTTGCGGCGCGTCGACGTAGCCCGTCTCGACGTTGTCGACGAGCTCGTCGTAGGAGACGGCGGCGTCTTGCTTGGAAGCCATGGCGAAGTGAAGTGAGGAGGAGGTGTTGTTGTGGTTGGTATGTGAGGGTGGGTGTGGTAGGATGCAGAGCACTATCTACTCGCGGCGGAGCGAATAAGTGAGTGCAGGACTTGCTTGACCCGTTGGAGGTGAAATGCAGAATGGGACTGGATCACGGCCTGCGAGCTGCTGCCAAGCCGATGCTGGCGATCGCAATGCTGCGGCGATTAATTCCTGACTACCGACTCGGTAACCGAGCGGTATTTTCTGCTTGGACGTTCGGTTTGGCCGCGTGTCTTTTGGGTTGGGATGGGCGACGAGCCGAGTCCAGGCATATGTCGGCTTGGGCTCGTGCTGCGAGCTCGGCTCGTAACGGACTGCCACCTGCCCTGTCACATGCGAGCCGACGGATAAAGCACGGTACCAGGGCCGATGCAATCCCCAACTCGTAGCAACACAGGAAAGCTCGCTCGGACACCGCCGCACCAAGAGTGCGAGGCTGAGTCACTGGAGCGTTACACTGCTCTAGGACGACGGCGGTGGCGCTGAGCGAGTGCAAGGGTGGTGAGACCGGTTATCGCCACGCGTTTCATTCTGGTGGCCGACAGCTCTCGAAGTCCGGCCGTGAGTTTTTAGTCACGCCGGCTCACGTCAGCACGCTGCGCTGCGCGTGTATTGCTGGCGGGTCGCTGGCTTAACGGTGGTGGTGGTGCGGAGCTAGCCGCCTGCGCTGCCCCGGCAGATTAAGTTAATCTCCAGGCATCAAGGATCGGACCGCTAATACCACCGCCGAAAAGCGCTTCGCCACCGTGATGCTTGCTCGAGTCGTGCAGAGCGCAGACGCAGGAGCGAGTCGAGTCGATACGAGTGTTAAGGGCCCTCAGTCGAGCAGACTGATTAAAACCGGCGGGCTGCCGGTCGCGCGACATGCCGGCGACTTGAGCACCATCAAATGCATCGAATGAGTGCACTGTGTAGTGCGGTGAGGTGGGTGGGTAGGAGAGGCCGCTCGACGACAGAGTCTGTCTGCCTGATAGACACGGAGAGAGGGGGATCGTCCGCTGGACCAGGCGAGGAAGGGTGCGATGCCCCTGCAGGCAAATTTGTGTGGCGGCCATGGCCGTCGCGTTTTGGCAGCGGCGGGTCCGTGTCGCTGCAGCGAAAACGGATATGACGAGCGCCGACAGGCTTCCTCGAGAGTGGCATCTGTCCGTGCCTTGCTTCAGTTCCTGAGCAAGCAACGTGCTGGCGCCGGCGCCTCTCTTGCGCGCGCCGCGTCTACGCCGGATTGTTTAACTCGACTAGAGCCTCGATCCTTGAGCCTCGCGTCTCGAGCCTTGCTCTGCGCTCTGTGTGCCATGAAACGCCGCATGCAATGGATGCATGGATTGGCGGGCGACCTCCGAAGAGCAAAGCCTCGCTGCTCGTCAACGCGAAAGATTGACATACCCAGCGTGAGGACGAGCACAAGCAAACTCAGACCGCACACTCTCTTAAGCCGGGCCGAGTCGAGTGCTCTCGGCAACGATCCACATGACGTGGCGCTGACAGCTCAGCTCAGCTCCATCTCGGTGGGGGCCCGATCGGGTGGCCTATAGTGTGTATATGGATTGGAGACGTTACCAATGGTAACTTACCATGAACGGCCGTCTCCGACGTCTGCTCAGAAGCGGTCACCAGAACGGCAGTGGTGCTGGCTCGGCGCGCCGATGCTGTCGCCAGACACCATCACAAACGACACCGTAGCCGCAAATGTATGGGGCGGCTTGTAAACTATATCTCTGGCGATAAGGTAAAAGCAGTGAGAGTTTGTACTGCGATGCGATGCAGCGAGAGACGGTAGAAAACCAAATAATCTATTACACGCTTTACAATCTATAAACTAGCGAGCGCTTGCGCTGCGCTGTGACGGGGGCGCTGGCTGCGCTCTGTGGGTTGGCTGCTCGGTTGGCCTTTGCTCTTCTCTTCGCTTCTTCGCTGTCACGCGTCGGCTCGCTCAAAGCAGCGGGCCCCGCGGGTGGTGGATCTCTACCAACACGCGGTACAGCCCCGCGCCGCACACGCCGCCCAGCAGGTCGGCCACGATGGGGATCCAGAAGTAGTAGTGGCGCAGCGTGAAGACCTTGGAGCCCCAGCCGGCGATGGCCGTGAAGATGCGCGGACCCAGGTCACGCGCCGGGTTGACGGCGTAGCCCGTGTTCATGCCGAAGGCCATGCCGAGCGCCATGATCATGAGTGCGAACGCGAAGGCATTGCCGTATTTGCCGGCGGGACGGTTCTTGGTGTCCGTGATGGCGTAGATGCTCATGACGAGCATGGCCGTGCCGATGAACTCGGTGTAGAAGGCTGTGTAGTTGGAGATGTTGTCCCGCGGGTACGTCGCGAAGCTGCTCTGCGTCGTCTCGCGGTTCGGGTCGATCTCGTTGAGGTTCTGCCACTGCATGACCCAAATGCAGAATGCGCCGCAGAAGGCTCCGAGTAGCTGCGAGAGCATGTAGCCGGGCGCCTTCCACCACGGCAGACGGCCGTACACACAGTGCGCGAGGGTGACGGCAGTGTTGAGGTTGGCGCCGCTGATACCCTCGGAGCAGTAGACGCCGATCATGACACCAATCCCCCAGCAAATGTTGATGCTGAGCCACGTGCCCTTCTCGAGCTCCGAGTTGGTCACTTGGTTGTTGACGCCCATGCCGAAGAGAATCATGACGAAGGTGCCGAGGAACTCGGCGAAGCACTCGCGCAGGTGGACGCTCTCGACGGCGAAGCGTGCAAGACCCCGCGGCTTGTCCTCGTTGGGGTAGAGCGGTGTGGTGGCCTTGGGGGTCACGGGCATACCGGCGTAGCCACTCTCGACCTTGTCGGCCAGGTCGTCGAAGCCCTGGACTTGGTAAGCGGGCGACACGCCGGCGGTCTGGTTGGACGGAGTCGGGGCCATGTCGGTGAAGCAGGCGGCGAGGGCTCGCTTGGTTGGGGGTTTGCTGGTGGAGGCGAAGGCTTGGCCAGTAGCAGGAGAAAAGCAGAATGGCACCTGCTCCGCGGCGGCTTCTGGTCGTGAGCCTTCCTTCTGCTATATTGATGAGGAGACAGAGCGCTCCTCGAAGTATCTAGTCCACAGGATGTCTTGCTTGTCTAGGTTGAAGTGGAACGTGCGTGTTTTTCGCGCTCGAATCTTACATTTTTGTAACGGATCCGTGTTGGATCGCGAGGCTGAAGCAGTCAGAGTGATGTTCAGTTCGGTCAGCGATGCCTGTCAGAGACACCAGGTTTGGCGATGGATAGTGCAGGTGATGCCCGGTTGCCTTCGTTTTCAGTATTTCTGAGCAATTCGTGGTCGTATTTTTTCGAAAGAGGGTGGCGCTCGTTATCATATTATGAATGCTGCGACTACTCAACCAAAGCGGGCTTTCGCCTGAGGCACAACGGCTGCCTAGTATGTTTTGACCAGGGAATTCAGCCTACGCAGGCAACGATCACGTTGGCCTTCTCCCGCACGCGTGCACTCAAACATGAATCGCTCCACGGCCCAACAGCATCGGCCTACGGCTGATTCGAAACTCCCTAGCAAAGAAACCGCCCTTGAACGAGTGGTTCGTACCCAGGCGCAATGACCACGCATCAAACACAAATTAATCCGGGGCCAACAACTTAGCTTGCTCGAGTCCAGCAAGCTCACTCCGCCGCGTCACCAAAGTAAGCAGCAGCAGCACCGCGCTCGCGACTAGAAGCCGCCGCGGAGCAGGTGCCATTCTGCTTTTCTCCAGCTACTGGCCAAGCCTTCGCCTCCACCAGCAAACCCCCAACCAAGCGAGCCCTCGCCGCCTGCTTCACCGACATGGCCCCGACTCCGTCCAACCAGACCGCCGGCGTGTCGCCCGCTTACCAAGTCCAGGGCTTCGACGACCTGGCCGACAAGGTCGAGAGTGGCTACGCCGGTATGCCCGTGACCCCCAAGGCCACCACACCGCTCTACCCCAACGAGGACAAGCCGCGGGGTCTTGCACGCTTCGCCGTCGAGAGCGTCCACCTGCGCGAGTGCTTCGCCGAGTTCCTCGGCACCTTCGTCATGATTCTCTTCGGCATGGGCGTCAACAACCAAGTGACCAACTCGGAGCTCGAGAAGGGCACGTGGCTCAGCATCAACATTTGCTGGGGGATTGGTGTCATGATCGGCGTCTACTGCTCCGAGGGTATCAGCGGCGCCAACCTCAACACTGCCGTCACCCTCGCGCACTGTGTGTACGGCCGTCTGCCGTGGTGGAAGGCGCCCGGCTACATGCTCTCGCAGCTACTCGGAGCCTTCTGCGGCGCATTCTGCATTTGGGTCATGCAGTGGCAGAACCTCAACGAGATCGACCCGAACCGCGAGACGACGCAGAGCAGCTTCGCGACGTACCCGCGGGACAACATCTCCAACTACACGGCCTTCTACACCGAGTTCATCGGCACGGCCATGCTCGTCATGAGCATCTACGCCATCACGGACACCAAGAACCGTCCCGCCGGCAAATACGGCAATGCCTTCGCGTTCGCACTCATGATCATGGCGCTCGGCATGGCCTTCGGCATGAACACGGGCTACGCCGTCAACCCGGCGCGTGACCTGGGTCCGCGCATCTTCACGGCCATCGCCGGCTGGGGCTCCAAGGTCTTCACGCTGCGCCACTACTACTTCTGGATCCCCATCGTGGCCGACCTGCTGGGCGGCGTGTGCGGCGCGGGGCTGTACCGCGTGTTGGTAGAGATCCACCACCCGCGGGGCCCGCTGCTTTGAGCGAGCCGACGCGTGACAGCGAAGAAGCGAAGAGAAGAGCAAAGGCCAACCGAGCAGCCAACCCACAGAGCGCAGCCAGCGCCCCCGTCACAGCGCAACGCAAGCGCTCGCTAGTTTATAGATTGTAAAGCGTGTAATAGATTATTTGGTTTTCTACCGTCTCTCGCTGCATCGCATCGCAGTACAAACTCTCACTGCTTTTACCTTATCGCCAGAGATATAGTTTACAAGCCGCCCCATACATTTGCGGCTACGGTGTCGTTTGTGATGGTGTCTGGCGACAGCATCGGCGCGCCGAGCCAGCACCACTGCCGTTCTGGTGACCGCTTCTGAGCAGGCGTCGGAGACGGCCGTTCATGGTAAGTTACCACTGGTAACGTCTCCAATCCATATACACACTATGGGCCACCCGATCGGCCCCCCACCGAGATGGAGCTGAGCTGAGCTGAGCTGTCAGCGCCACGTCATGTGGATCGTTGCCGAGAGCACTCGACTTGGCCCGGCTTAAGAGAGTGTGCGGTCGGAGCTTGCTCATGTTCGTTTTCACGCTGGGTATGTCAATCTTTCGCGTTGACGAGCAGCGAGGCTTTGCTCTTCGGAGGTCGCCCGCCAATCCATGCATCCATTGCATGCGGCGTTTCATGGCACACAGCGCAGAGCAAGGCTCGAGACGCGAGGCTCAAGGATCGAGGCTCTAGTCGAGTTAAACAATCCGGCGTAGACGCGGCGCGCGCAAGAGAGGCGCCGGCGCCAGCACGTTGCTTGCTCAGGAACTGAAGCAAGGCACGGACAGATGCAACTCTCGAGGAAGCCTGTCGGCGCTCGTCATATCCGTTTTCGCTGCAGCGACACGGACCCGCCGCTGCCAAAACGCGACGGCCATGGCCGCCACACAAATTTGTCTGCAGGGGCATCGCACCCTTCCTCGCCTGGTCCAGCGGACGATCCCCCTCTCTCCGTGTCTATCAGGCAGACAGACTCTGTCGTCGAGCGGCCTCTCCTACCCACCCACCTCACCGCACTACACAGTGCACTCATTCGATGCATTTGATGGTGCTCAAGTCGCCGGCATGTCGCGCGACCGGCAGCCCGCCGGTTTTAATCAGTCTGTTCGACTGAGGGCCCTTAACACTCGTATCGATTCGACTCGCTCCTGCGTCTGCGCTCTGCACGACTCGAGCAAGCATCACGGCGGCGAAGCGCTTTTCGGCGGTGGTATTAGCGGTCCGATCCTTGATGCCTGGAGATTAACTTAATCTGCCGGGGCAGCGCAGGCGGCTAGCTTGGCACCACCACCACCGTTAAGCCAGCGACCCGCCAGCAACACACGCGCAGCGCAGCGTGCTGACGTGAGCCGGCGTGACTGAAAACTCACGGCCGGACTTCGAGAGCTGTCGGCCACCAGAATGAAACGCGTGGCGATAACCGGTCTCACCACCCTTGCACTCGCTCAGCGTCACCGCCGTCGTCCTAGAGCAGTGTAACGCTCCAGTGAGTCAGCCTCGCACTCTTGGTGCGGCGGTGTCCGAGCGAGCTTTCCTGCGTTGCTACGAGTTGGAGATTGCATCGGCCCTGGTACCGCGCTTTATCCGTCGGCTCGCATGTGACAGGGCAGGCGGCAGTCCGTTACGAGCCGAGCTCGCAGCACGAGCCCAAGCCGACATATGCCTGGACTCGGCTCGTCGTCCATCCCAACCTAAAAGACACGCGGCCAAACCGAACGTCCAAGCAGAAAATACCGCTCGGTTACCGAGTCGGTAGTCAGGAATTAATCGCCGCAGCATTGCGATCGCCAGCATCGGCTTGGCAGCAGCTCGCAGGCCGTGATCCAGTCCCATTCTGCATTTCACCTCCAACGGGTCAAGCAAGTCCTGCACTCACTTATTCGCTCCGCCGCGAGTAGATAGTGCTCTGCATCCTACCACACCCACCCTCACATACCAACCACAACAACACCTCCTCCTCACTTCACTTCGCCATGGCTTCCAAGCAAGACGCCGCCGTCTCCTACGACGAGCTCGTCGACAACGTCGAGACGGGCTACGTCGACGCGCCGCAAACGACCAAGGCCGGCTCCGCGTCGCAGGGCAAGGCCCCCTCGCGCTACGCCGTGCAGAGCGTGCACATGCGCGAGTGCCTGGCCGAGTTCCTCGGCACCTTCGTCATGATCGTCTTCGGCATGGGCGTGAACAACCAGGTCGTGAACTCCGAGGAGAAGAACGGCACGTGGCTCAGCATCAACATGTGCTGGGGAGTGGCCGTGCTCATCGGTGTCTACTGCTCCGAGGGCGTGAGCGGTGCCAACCTCAACACTGCGGTGACCTTGGCGCATTGCGTGTACGGCCGCCTGCCGTGGTGGAAGGCGCCCGGCTACATGATCTCGCAGGTGCTGGGCGCGTTCTGCGGCGCCTTCATCATCTACGTCATGCAGTACCAGAACCTGAACGTCGTGGACCCGGAGCGCGAGAAGACGCAGGGAAGCTGGTCCACGTACCCGAGCGAGAACATCTCCAACTACACGGCCTTCTACACCGAGTTCATCGGCACGGCCATGCTGGTGCTGGGCGTGTACGCCATCACGGACAAGCGCAACAAGTCGGCGGGCCCCGTAGGCTCTCCGTTCGCCTTCTGCCTGCTCATCTGGGCGCTCGGCATGGCCTTCGGCATGAACACGGGCTACGCCATCAACCCCGCGCGCGACTTCGGCCCGCGTCTGTTCACGTGCCTGGCGGGCTGGGGCACCAAGGTCTTCACGCTGCGCAACCACTACTTCTGGATCCCCATCGTGGCCCCGCTGTGCGGTGGCGTGGCGGGCGCGGGGCTGTACCGCGTCATGGTGGAGATGCACCACCCGCAGCCTCAGCAGTAATTTCGGTTCGCATAGCATAGCACAATGTGGCGTATCGCCATCGTAGACTGTACCACCACGAAATAGACTTTATGTTTTAGTTGCACTACGTATGTAGTCTGGGCGTTCGTTGAGGTTAGTGAGTACTTCTTGGCTAGGTTTGGTGTCTCATTGGAAGGAAGACTCAGCGATACATGGTCGAGGTGTGAATTGAGTATCGATAATGGTCTTTGCTCCGATTCGATTCGTTGTGCGCACAGTTTTCGGTTGTAATTACTCGAATACTTCTTTTCGTAGTACATAATGCAACGTAAGGCTGTCGACGGAGTCGTTTCGTAATGCATGCAGCTAGCTACCCATGCCAGTTCACGTTTGCTCGGGTCGTGTATCCGCTTGCTAGATCGTGCCACCAACAGGTTGAACACGAAAATGTATGTGTAGGGAGGTTATCGGCTATGGAGAGTGGTCCGCAGATTAATGCGACCCGCACATTAATGTGACCCGCAGATTAATGTGACCTGCAGATTAAAAAGTTTGTTTTGACAACACGGACAGCACGTCGCGCTATCGCACTCGGCCTTTTAGTTCCTGGCCAAGAGGGCGAACTGGATTTGAGTGCGCCTGGTTGCTTGCTCATGATGCCAAACACCGCTCGCTCGCGATGACCACTCAGCATGTTGGCAGCCTGCCTATCAACGATCGCGACTCGACCACGACTCGCTGTCGCAATGACACGGACCGACCGAATCACACAATTCGGTTCGGGTTGCTACGGCGTTGGGAGTCGAACCAAAACGGGTGTCGTTCTCCATTTTGGGCTGGAGGTCCGGCGGTCGTGGTGGGCCTGCCAATGGCAATGGAGTGGCAGCTTGCTGCTCCGTTCCGAGGGCGGCGTGTTTGCGTCTTACGTGTATATCAACTTGTTATGACTACGCACGCGACCGTCGTGCTGAAAGATCCGACGCACCCTCATTTAATTTTGCGAAGACTTTAGTCTAGAGCAGACACAAAGCCTACATTGCTGGAAGCCTCCATCGTGGCAACTCATCGACTACCCCAATGCGTTCGACAAGATTTAGCCCGCAAACTCATAATAAGTTAGTCACCGCTCGACCGTGCTTGCTGCCGGAGAACATCATTGCGTAGGGTGTTAAACTTACGGAGATGTAGACTGTTTTGGAATGTGTAGAGATGTAGTGGTCGTACCAGCAGCGTCCATTCCATCGAGCAGTTCGCGGGGTGTCTCTAACAGGCAAGTATGTATGTACATGTAGTGGTCGACTCGCATGTTTGATTCGAACATGTAAAATTGTGCAAACACACACGTGTTTCGCGCGAACTAAACTATCCAAATTGAATAGTACAATACCCAGATCTAGAATACTGTTCACTTGAGGTGAGCGTTTGTATTTGTAGTGAGAAAGTGTACAACTAGCCTGCACCTAGTGGCAGTGTCTATCGAGTTGCCACTCGGTACAGCACCTGACAGCCACATGACACAGATGCCAGTCAACACCGCCGCCACACCAAGACAGCCTTCGCGCGCCGTGGCCTGAAGCTGCATAGACTGACTGGCCTACATACAGCTGGCAGCAAAGACATCGATCAAGCGCCGTGGCCGAGATGTGAACGAAGCCGGGCGTGAATTAACAAGCAAATCCAGGCTCGGCCATCCGGCTCAGCTCGGCTCGGCTCGATCCAGCGAGCCCGATTGTGAAGTGCTCTCTTCATAGCCTGACACCCAACACTGCGCTGCTAAGCTAACCGATAGACACGCGCACAGGCACACGCAGTGGAACTCGACCGCACGAAGTAATCGGCAATGAATTAATCTCCACTCGGGCCCAGGCTTGCTTGCACAGATTCACACCCGACCAAGGACAGCAGCTTGTGAGTCGAAGAGCAGTGCTCGCCGTACTCCAGCACCATTCTGCATTTCACCTCCAACGGGTCAAGCAAGTCCTGCACTCACTTATTCGCTCCGCCGCGAGTAGATAGTGCTCTGCATCCTACCACACCCACCCTCACATACCAACCACAACAACACCTCCTCCTCACTTCACTTCGCCATGGCTTCCAAGCAAGACGCCGCCGTCTCCTACGACGAGCTCGTCGACAACGTCGAGACGGGCTACGTCGACGCGCCGCAAACGACCAAGGCCGGCTCCGCGTCGCAGGGCAAGGCCCCCTCGCGCTACGCCGTGCAGAGCGTGCACATGCGCGAGTGCCTGGCCGAGTTCCTCGGCACCTTCGTCATGATCGTCTTCGGCATGGGCGTGAACAACCAAGTGACCAACTCGGAGGAGAAGAACGGCACGTGGCTCAGCATCAACATGTGCTGGGGAATCGGCGTGCTCATCGGCGTCTACTGCTCCGAGGGCATCAGCGGCGCCAACCTCAACACGGCCGTCACGCTCGCGCACTGCGTGTACGGCCGCCTGCCGTGGTGGAAGGCGCCCGGCTACATGATCTCTCAGCTGCTGGGCGCCTTCATCGGCGCCTTCGTCATCTACGTCATGCAGTACCAGAACCTGAACGTCATCGACCCGAACCGCGAGAAGACGCAGAGCAGTTGGTCCACGTACCCGAGCGACAACATCTCCAACTACACGGCCTTCTACACGGAGTTCATCGGCACGGCCATGCTGGTGCTCAGCATCTACGCCATCACGGACCAGCGCAACCGTCCGGCCGGTCCCGTGGGCGCTGCGTTCGCCTTCTGCCTCATGATCATGGCTCTGGGCATGGCCTTCGGCATGAACACGGGCTATGCCGTGAACCCGGCGCGCGACTTCGGTCCGCGTTTGTTCACGTTCTGCGCCGGCTGGGGCTCCAAGGTCTTCACGACGCGCAACTACTACTTCTGGATCCCGATCGTGGCGGACCTGATGGGCGGTGTTGCCGGCGCTGGTCTGTACCGCCTGCTCGTGGAAATTCACCACCCGCCGCTCCCGCACCAGAACTAATTAGTTGTTAGTTAGTTGTAGGTAGTAGTTGGTGTGTTGGAATTAATAGAAATTGCCCGTAGTTTTTCAGTTTCTGTTTTTTGTTGGTTTGAAGTGGATTGGTGAAAGATTGATTTGAACTGGTGATCCTGGTGCCAGACGAATACAGTACGGTATGTCAAGAAATGCCCCAAATTGCCCATGTGGTGAGCTCGGAGACTGCAAATGAGTTGATTGCAGTCGCCGAGCTCACCACATGGGCAATTTGAAATGAGCGGACTGAGTTCAATTTAGAAGATACTTTTAGATTTGCAAGGTAATTCTGGACGTTATAGCGGGCGATGTGCACTTGCACGACTGGTATATCCTGGAATCTCGTGTACGGTTGATCGTTGCCAACAGTGTCACTCACTGCTGGCCAGGCTATCAGTAGATATCGAGTTTGAGCAAGCGTCGTGGGAGCATTTTAGTCAGAACGAGATCCCTCGCGCGACTGGATCGTGTATGGGACAGAGAGTGCACTAACGGCGTGCCGTTTGCTTGCTCAAATTAACGCATAGAGACGATTACAATCTTACATAGTGTCTACTGTGAAAACACTCGGTATTTTGCGATTGACAAAATGTGAAGAGTGCTTGTATTCTCTGAACATGCTGACTTGGTCGATACGATCTTGCAGTTTTGATGCAACTCGACGCTGATAGACCTGCTAACGACGTGATCTACAGTATCGTGCGATGCGGTGAGATGCTTTCTTTTGGGAACCTGGTTTAAACCATCTCTGCATCAACCACTGCAATACACGGTCGATCGGACCCCCATGCGTATTATGCAGGAAAGACTACAATCTACCAACCACTCATGTCCGCTACGCCAACAGCCTCTTGTGCATGCACCTACTTAACTATGCTGGTTTTAAGTTACCAAACATACATGCAACATTCGTAGGTATGATATACCAAAGCGCCGAAATACATATACTAGCGCTGTGAGGTCTTGATGAGAATTCAATGCTGGAACCGCTACTACCGGCGGAACTTCGGGAGGTCGTCGCTTCAGTTTACATGGTCTATTAAAATTCACCGCCGAAAGTGCGAGCACATCGCTCCAACACTACAGCACCATACCACGACAAAACGTATCTCCGGTTCTTCCTTCTCTGACGAGAGAGGTGATCAACTGCATGTGCGGCTATCAACGGAACACGTATTCTGTAGGACGAGTAGTGTTGAGGTGTTTTCCTGCTGCAGGACTCCTGCGTGCCGTGGTTTCTCTACAGAAATCGGTAAGCTCATTGTGTCGTAAAGCGCCTGTGACAGGGCCGAAGCGTGACATTTGACTGTCAAATCTCCGCCGAGAGGCAGCCGCAGCATGCAAACCGGGTCGCATCGGGCGCAAACAAAGATGGTGTGGTCCCAATCCCTTGCTGGCTCTGCGATCTGAATCGACGGGGTGGTGACGCTACAACATCCCCAGAGAAACGCGCTTGGCGTGCGCCCCATGCAGCTGTGCAACATGGCCTGAAAGACGTCAAACCAACAACCCGAAATTAATCTTTAACCGCTTAGGGTGCGCGTCGCTGCGCGCGTGGGAGCGTGCCGTGACTTCCACATGCTCTACTCCATCGGGGCCCTGGATCCTTTGCATTGGCCCCACCTCCATCCTTGTCATTCTCAATTTTCCTCATTGGCAGTCAAGTCTTCACCACTCCAGCTCCCAATGACCCCTTCGATCCAAGACTACGACGCTGCGGACAAGGTCGAAAGCGGCTACGGCGGCATGCCTGAATCGCCTAAGACAACAACGTTCGTCCCCAAAGAACGCACCGGCCTGGCCCGCTTCGCCGTGCAGAGCGTGCACATGCGCGAGTGCTTCGCCGAGTTCCTCGGCACCTTCGTCATGATCGTCTTCGGCATGGGCGTGAACAACCAGGTCGTGAATTCCGAGGAGAAGAACGGCACGTGGCTCAGCATCAATATGTGCTGGGGAATCGGCGTGCTCATCGCTGTCTACTGCTCCGAGGGCATCAGCGGTGCCAACCTCAACACGGCCGTCACGCTCGCGCACTGCGTGTACGGCCGCCTGCCGTGGTGGAAGGCGCCCGGCTACATGATCTCTCAGCTGCTGGGCGCCTTCATCGGCGCCTTCGTCATCTACGTCATGCAGTACCAGAACCTGAACGTCATCGACCCGAACCGCGAGAAGACGCAGAGCAGTTGGTCCACTTACCCTAGCGACAACATCTCCAACTACACGGCCTTCTACACGGAGTTCATCGGCACGGCCATGCTGGTGCTCAGCATCTACGCCATCACGGACCAGCGCAACCGTCCGGCCGGTCCCGTGGGCGCTGCGTTCGCCTTCTGCCTCATGATCATGGCTCTGGGCATGGCCTTCGGCATGAACACGGGCTATGCCGTGAACCCGGCGCGCGACTTCGGTCCGCGTTTGTTCACGTTCTGCGCCGGCTGGGGCTCCAAGGTCTTCACGACGCGCAACTACTACTTCTGGATCCCGATCGTGGCGGACCTGATGGGCGGTGTTGCCGGCGCTGGTCTGTACCGCCTGCTCGTGGAGATCCACCACCCGCCACTCCCGCACCAGAACTAGGAGAAGAATAGATTGTAGACTGTAAAACGAATACAGTATGTTTTGAAAGGTATTGTAGCGGTCATAGTCATTGTGTGAAGTAGCTGAGCACTGTTGGTACACATAGCGAACCGTCTTCATTATTGATGAACGTGATGCGGCGCATTGGAATGAATTCTACTAGTGCAAAGGATAATGTTGTGTTGTTTCTTGCGTTGTCCTCTTTGCACACTCCTTCAGTATTGGATACTTCTGTGTGGCGACGTTTTCCGGCAGCGTAACAGCGCCAGACAGCTGTGTCTTTGACAAACGGCGTTTCGAGTCGAAGCTACCGACTCGACACCGAGCAGCACGACAGCTCGCGTTTCTTGGTTCTTGCATAAAATGCGGCCGCGAGCGCCGCGTCGTGGGAACTGATCGATGCGTTTGTTTGTTCTCCCTGACCTGCAGGCTCAGAGCTCTGAAACCTGGCTCCAACGAAGCCGTCGGTGCACGACTGAAACTTCGCGGAAAGACAAGCGGGGCAGGGATCCTTTTGACAGATCGGCGGTGTCCTGTCCTGCGCAGCATGGAGCGACTTGGGTTGTCTGGGTCGGTGATATAAGTGAGTAAGCGAGGTGGCTCGGCTCAATTGCGGCCTTGGGTTGGTGCAGGTCGTCTCGACGAGTGGCCCCCATCGCGTTGCTTGCTAAGGAATAGGCTTGGAAAAACATAAATACGGCGGATGCGTGACTCGGTGACCAGCGGAAGTCACTTTTGTCAGATTCAGCGCGGTTTTTAATTGGAGTCCGAGCCTTTCCTTTGCTGCCTTTGCTTTGCTATGAAGTAAAAAACGATCTCTGTGAACTACTGTAGAAAAACTCAAATCCGCGAGGAAGTAGGAGCCGTCTCAGGGGCTTCAACACATTTTCCCTCTTCATCACAAGCTAGAAAACATCAGGTACTGAAAACCAGTTGATCCGTTCAGGTATGCCACATTGCACGTCATGTTGGGGACAGTCAATTGGATCCTAGTATTGAACACTTGGCCAGTGCTATCGGTTAGTGCAGGTAGTGTATCCTATCCTGCACGGGAAAGCAGTCTAGTCAAACTGCTGAGAGTGCATCGTTCTACCTACAGACGCAAAACCCTTTTGCGAGTGTCCTCTATCACCGATTGCTTCTCTATCGCACAAGTGATCTCACCCATAAAGGCCAGTTCGCAGCGATCTGCACGTGGTGTTACTTCCTCAAGGAGGATCATTTTGAAGTTGTCGATCTGCATTTAGCTCTATTTGTCCTAGGCAGCTTCACACTTGTAAAAATCGGCACAATCGAGGCCATACATCGGCTTCATTCCACTCGTGAAGGTTCTGATACCTCCCAGCCGGGGAAGCGTTTGGTTTACGTGTTCTAGCTCGCCATGCTTGACTGGGCCTCGATTATGGCAACCGCTCCAGCATAAATACGCGGCGTCGGTACAACACCAAGCAGCCATGCAAGTCAGTCAACGCCTTAATTGTCAGCGAGCGAGTTATTAAGGCGCCGAATTAATGCTGCGTCGCCCGGTTGAGATGGGCGGCCCCGTTGTGCGTGCGACTGAAGCTGCAGTTTCCGTGGCGCCGCGAGGACAAGTGTTTGATCGCTTCCTGAGTATTCGAGGTCGCTATCGATGCCACACGTCCAGTCAACTAGACCGCAGTATCAGTGGCGGCATCCGTGCTTGCCCTCATCCCAGCCTCATTCTGCATTTTACCATCTCCCGGTCGATCGGATCTCCTGCTTCCAGCAACAATGGCCCCGCTCCCGTCTACCCAGAACCCAGACGTTGAGGCTGCCCCCATCCTCGCTGAGCCTCTGGCCATGAACGACGACTTCGACAAGACCGAGAATGGTTACGCCGGCATGTCCGCAACTCCGAAGGGTAGTGTTGCGTACCCAGAGCGCACCGGCCTGGCCCGCTTCGCCGTGAAGAGCGTGCACATGCGCGAGTGCTTCGCCGAGTTCCTCGGCACCTTCGTCATGATCGTCTTCGGCATGGGTGTGAACAACCAGGTCGTGAATTCCGAGGAGAAGAACGGCACGTGGCTCAGCATCAATATGTGCTGGGGAATCGGCGTGCTCATCGCTGTCTACTGCTCCGAGGGCATCAGCGGCGCCAACCTCAACACGGCCGTCACGCTCGCGCACTGCGTGTACGGCCGCCTGCCGTGGTGGAAGGCGCCCGGCTACATGATCTCTCAGCTGCTGGGCGCCTTCATCGGCGCCTTCGTCATCTACGTCATGCAGTACCAGAACCTGAACGTCATCGACCCGAACCGCGAGAAGACGCAGAGCAGTTGGTCCACTTACCCTAGCGACAACATCTCCAACTACACGGCCTTCTACACGGAGTTCATCGGCACGGCCATGCTGGTGCTCAGCATCTACGCCATCACGGACCAGCGCAACCGTCCGGCCGGTCCCGTGGGCGCTGCGTTCGCCTTCTGCCTCATGATCATGGCTCTGGGCATGGCCTTCGGCATGAACACGGGCTATGCCGTGAACCCGGCGCGCGACTTCGGTCCGCGTTTGTTCACGTTCTGCGCCGGCTGGGGCTCCAAGGTCTTCACGACGCGCAACTACTACTTCTGGATCCCGATCGTGGCGGACCTGATGGGCGGTGTTGCCGGCGCTGGTCTGTACCGCCTGCTCGTGGAGATCCACCACCCGCCGCTCCCGCACCAGAACTAAGTTTTCGAGTAGCACAAGCACCTATACTACATAGAGAACAAGACACGCCGGTGATGACAACGTCGCTGTGCGTACCAGGCAGAGTCATTAGGATTGAGAGCGTTTCGCGCTTTTGTAGGCTTGGAAAATGACACTTACGCTTTCGTCTTACTTTTTTGGTGGGGTAGAAATGGCTTCTCCGCGCGCGTCGTACGGGGTCAATGTCGCCTTCTGCAGAAACCCTGTTGTCGTCAGTGTCTTGTCGGAAGAACGAAGAATCGGTCGAACTCCCAGCTTCTTGGCCACCACATTACCCAACAGGCGAGCACAGCGTCCATTTCCGACGTGATAAGGATGAATAAAAAAACACCAACGCAGCGAAGGCATAGTAGACGGGTGCAAGAGGCCGCTTCTGCCACCGAGGCCCTTCATTTATCACGCCCAAGTAGTTGTGGAGCGCCCCAAAAACCTCGCCAGCAGGAAGGAACACGCGATGCAATCCTGGTGCTTCGTATCCGACAGCGGATACCAAGCGAAGGACGCCAGCTTGCTGCCTTGACGCACGAAGAAGGCACGCGTGCAGTGCAACTAGCTGCTCCATATCAACCATGGACGTATTGTTTTGGACAGTGTTGTTGATCACTTCGAGCATATCGTTCCAGGAACCCCGGGATGCACCGTAGTGAGCAGGCCCAATAGCATCAAAGAGCTAGCTCATGGTAAAATTCAGTGGCGTGTAGATGTGGCCACAGGCTTCAATAGCTTCGCGGTTACAGAAATTATCGTATTCGTTTTCCACATCGAGCAAGAACTGCAAGTACGACGATCGAACACACACGCAGGTAAGAAGAGAGTATCAAATCAGAAGTCATAGTAACCAGCAGACGTCGTACCGCTTTCAGTTTTCGATAGACTGGAGACCGGAGACCTCCAGCACCTCCAAAACACTGAGGGTCGGTTAGAGGGGGGCTTACTGTTAGCGGGGTCGCACTTGGTAGCAATCCTGGGTGAGCGTGGCCTATTGTAGAGTTGGTCAAGCGCCACGTCGGTCAGTTGTTCTCTATACGTACCATATACGAGCAATTGACGCACCCGGAACGTTGTACTTGCACAGGATGCATTCTACCCCCGCCCCTCGGATGAGATATTCATCGCTTCATGACGAGGAATTGGACCAGTTCCTTCGGTCGAGGTCTGACCCCCGATACTCTCATTGAGAACATAGAGTAGGTAGTTGACTTCGCTGAGCACGGGACCTTCCGGTAACCGAGTGTAAGTACTTCAAGTAGTGCTTGAGGTGCGCCGGGAGAGCCTCTTTGGTCCCAATGTCGCCTTTCGATGACTTTATCACGCTATTATAAGCGCTTAAAAGCGCTTCCTCAGCCAGTATTTTCTCGATGCGAAACTTGTTTGCTGGGACCAGAACATCTCCAAACGACCCACCACGTGCAAACAACACAAGTTCTTGCAGTACAGGGATCACTGCCACGTGATCTTCACTGTGCATCGACGTCGCGAGCTGGTGCACGGGGTTGAACAAGCGAAGTTGCAGCGCCAGCCTGACAGTGTCGATCTGCGAGGACGAATTGATGGGGCTAATTGCCGCGGCCAGAGAAGCACAATAGCGAGAACGACGAACACTCTCGTATCGGTCCGTAGCTGCGAAATGTGCGTCCTGTAGAAGAGCCAACATAACTCGTGCAGCTTGAACAGCATGCTAAATGCATTGCAGTCGTTGCTGAATGGGAGGAGAGACGGCGCTGTTTCCAACGTGTTGGCGCGGCGACGTCGTGCAGGCCATGTGCGGCGGCCAGGAGTCAGGGTCGACGTGCTCCGAAGCCAGGAAAATGGATTGTGAACAGGGCATTGAAGCACTGCGTTGGTGACTCAAACCACGACCTGTATAATGTTGGCTCGGAATGGCCGGTGGTTTAACAGCGATCTCTACTTCAAGGTTCTCCGTAGGAAGAAAGTGCCAGGCCACGCCGTCGTCGGATCCGATTGCGCAGGCACAACCAAAACCTCGCTCAACGTCCAACGCGATGACTTATATCTCACGCCGCAGAGTGGCGGGTGGCGCCCGAGTCAAGTGGGCTAAAAAAGGCAACAAAACTTCAAGTTGCCTTTTTGTGCAAGTACACTAACTAGTGTCACATACACATTTTTGGCGCTTCAAAGACGTGCACTGCTGCAGCATGGACCATGGACCACCACAACTTGTGGCACAAGCTCCACACTTCCAGCGGCACCGCCAGCAGTTAACGTTAATACCACCAGACCAGCTAATAGAAATTGCATCATGTCGGACATGGCCAAGATCGGGGCGGCCGTGACGGTGGGGGCCGCGTTGGGCGCCGCCGTCAAGTCCATCTGGGGCCTGGCCCGCGTGGAGACCATCTCGCCCACGGGCTCCAAGAAGGAGAAGCCCGCCGTTACCTTGTTCGTCTACGACCACTGCCCATTCTGCGCCCGGGCCCGCGCCATCCTGGGGCTCAAGCAGGTGCCACACGAGCTGGCCTTCATGGCCAGCCACGACGAGACCACGCCCGTGGAGCTCGTGGGCGCCAAGCAGGCCCCCATCCTGCTGCTGCCCAGCGGCCGGGCCTTCGCCGAGAGCATGGACATCGTCCGCTACGTGGACGAGCACTACGGTGGGCCGGCCGTGCTGGCCCCCGCCTCGGGCCGCGAGGACATCAAAAAGTGGGTCGAGGCGTCGGCCCACGTGATCCACGCACTGTACCACCCGCGGGCCCACAAGGCCCCGTTCGCCGAATTCGCGCAGCAGGAGAGCAGGGACTACTACCGGGCCAAGAAGGAGGAGAGCATGGGCTCGTTCGACGAGGCGCTCAAGCGCTCGCCGCAGCTCGTGGAGGAGGCCAACCGGCTGCTGGAGCAGCTGGCCGCCATGTTCTACTCGCAGCACTCGGTGAACAAGGCCCTGGGCTACGACGACATCGACCTCTTCGGCCGCCTGCGCTGCCTCACGCTCGTGCGCGGCATCAAGTGGCCGTCCAACGTGCGCGAGTTCCTGGACCACATGGCCAAGGCCGGCGACGTCCCGCTGCTCGACAACATGGCCATGTACTAGGAGCGAGCAGCTACAGTAGAGTGAATTCGCTGAGGACCCTGCTGCCTTGAAGCCGCAGCCAGATTAGCCAACTCGAGCATGATTACATGAATACGTGAATACACACATAAATCTTATTAACTCGCTTACTTGGTCGTGTGCGAGTGAGACTGCCAACGAGTGAACCAATGCGCTTCAACTTGCACAGCTCAATTTCGCGATAACTATCGTTTCTTTCAAAACTACCCTACCATCCGCACCCCACATTTACAACACACCTAGTAATTACAAGCCTGCATCTTCCCTATAAATGCAAATACCAGCTTCTCTCGTGTAAATACCGCGTGGACGCGTCTCGGCCGCTAGTCATCCACTCCCCGGATTCTTCGGAAGTGAGACCTTCGTCATGTCGGACTTGTCCAAGCTGGCCGCCACCTTCGCCGTGGGCTCGGCCGTGGGGGCCGCGGCCGCCGTGCTGGCCCTGCGTCAGCCGCGCAACCTCAAGGCCCTGCCCAAGCTCTACGTGTACGACCACTGTCCATTCTGCGTGCGCGCGCGCATGATCTTCGGCTTCAAGAAGGTGCCGCACGAGCTGGTGTTCCTGGCCAACCACGACGAGGCCACCCCCATCGGCCTCGTGGGCTCCAAGCAGGCCCCGATCCTGCAGCTGGCCGACGGCCACGCCTTCCCGGAGAGCATGGACATCGTCCAGTACGTGGACGAGCACTTCGGTGGCCCGGCCGTGCTGGCCCCGGCCGCCAACCGGCCCGAGATCAAACAGTGGATCAAGGACACGGCCGACGTGTTCCGGCTGCTGTACCACCCGCGCTTCCACGCGGCCCCCTTCGCCGAGTTCGCCATGCTCGAGAGTCGTGAGTACTACCGCGTCAAGAAGGAGAAGACCATTGGCCCGTTCGACGAGGCGCTGGCCAAGACGCCCGAGTTGGTGGAGCAGGCCAACACGTTCCTGGAACAACTGGCCCCCATGTTCCACTCCAGCCACTCGGTGAACGAGCAGCTCAGCTACGACGACATCGACCTGTTCGGCCGCCTGCGCGGCCTCACGCTCGTGCGCGACCTGGAATGGCCGCCCAAGCTCCGTGAGTACATCGACTACATGTCCGAGAAGTCGGACATCCCGCTGCTGGACAACATGGCCGTGTACTAAACGGGCGGGCCACGCGGTGATGTGGAGTAGCAGTGATGCGGCCCGAGGCAGTGACGGACAATTCCGTGTTAAGGAAGTACAGTCGCTAGTTTGCTACGAAATACTGTGGGGTTCACCTTGCTTTCGTGTTCATTTGCAGTGGATAAGCCCGTGTTTTCGGTTTTCTGAGTTGAAGAAGTGGGGGTTGGTTCTACGCAGAGCTACGGCGTGTTTTGAACTTCTTGGCGGCGGGCACAATGGCGCTCTTGAAGATCGCGTCCGTGTCGTAGATGGTGTAGTCGCCGCGGTAGGTCTTGAGCGACTCCAGGCCGAACTCCCAGTATTGCATGCTGGACCCGGCGGCGTACACAGCGTCGCTCCAAGCTTTGTACACGCTGGCGTTGTGGTTTTTCACGCCGTACTCCTCCATTACAACGGGCTTGCCGGCCTTCTTGCCCGAGGCGACGTGGTCGTTGATCCACTTCGTACCCCACGACACGTACTCGTTGGCGTTAACGTTCCAGCCGTCGGGGTACGTGTGGTATGCGCCGTAGTCGATGCTCTTGATCGCCAGGTTGGCGTCAAAATCGACACCGGACAGCCCGGAGTACAGGTAAACGCTGCTGTCCGTGTTGAAGAAGCCTTCACTTCCCGTAGCCACAAGATGGTTCGAGTCCAGACTCTTGATGTACTACAAGACCAGCTCGTGGTTAGTATCAGCGCCAAGGTGAAATGCAGCGCCAAAACAACTTACAGCGGACATTTCGGTCATCCAGGCGTTGATGGTTTTCGTCGTGCAAGACCCCGATTCAGGCAAGCCTCCTCCTGTACCGGCGCAGCGACATTCGTTGCACAGCTCCCATGTCATGATGGTGTCCTCTTTCTGCTCGTCACAAGGAAGTTTAAGCAACAAAACCAATTGGCGACGCTGCAGATGAGCATTCGGACACACCTTGTATCTTTTCACGAAGGTGGCGATGTATTTCTTGTATGCAGCCTTGACTTTTTTGTTGGTGTAGAAGTCATCGTGATACTTGCCTCCGAGCTGCTTCACATACACGTCTGGTTGGACAAGACAAGATAAGCCGACGAAACCCAGACGAAGGTAAATAAATGGCAGAGCTGGGCCTTACCCATGCCACCGTAGTCGGACCAATTGTTCACCAGCGGAACGACCAGTTTGACGCCTGCTGCCTTCGCTGCAGCAACAACCTTGTCAAAGTAGCCAAGACCGTTGTCCTTGGTGTTGATGGTAGGAGTGCCGTTTTCCCACAATTGGTAGACGATGTTGTAGGGGGCCGTGCCGACGGTGGTCAAGTCAGCGAAGCCCATGGTGCGGCAAACGGTGAGGTCGTTCGTAGCCATCGTCTTGAAAATGGTGGCCAGGTTCGCTTCGCTCTACACCACCAAGAATGTCAATGTCCCCGTCAAAGTTTTCTCCGCGGGGTTTTCAACGCGAACTACTGAACCTACCCAGTTGATCTCGGAAGCCCAGTACGCGTTGGTACCGAAGACGTTGAACGGCTTACCATCGACCTCAAACGCGGTTCCAGACGTCTTCACGAAGCCGGCATTCGCCACTTGGGCAGCGAGCGACCCCAAGACCACTGCGCTGGTAAAAACTTTCATCTTTACGCCGCGTGTCGTCTTGACAAATGGAAGGTGGTGTTCTTCTTGTTGAGCCAGGGGTGAGGCACAGTTCGTGGATTCACGACAATCGCATATCGTTTCAGGGAATTCATACAATTCCTGGGATTGTGATGTAAAGTCTATCCATCAGAGTTCGCTTACTGGTAGCCAGCCCAACGACAAGTCTAAATACCTCCCAGTTAATCATCTTCATTCGTCTTCTCTATCCCATCAGGAGCGTCTTCAACTGCTGTTTGTATTGCTTAAATGATGTCGGGCGCTAGCCTACAAATACCTCTGCTTTCAGCGCTTCAAAAAAGTGTACCCAGAACGCCTTCACCACCTCCGCCACCGAGTGATGAGGACGTGTGCCAGCTGAGCTTGCGGATTCCGGCTGAGTGAAGGCGTACGCGTTCGAGGAGGCATCTCCCAGGTCTTCCGAACTGGAAAACGACGCACTGCTGCCGTCGGACGAATTTGTGTGGTGAAGGCTCGGTCCTGTGGCGGTGGACGTTGGGGTCTTGTTTTCCGAGGTAGCGGTGACGCCTTGTGTGCTCACCACCAGTATGCAAGTTGCTGCTACGAAAAAGCGGCCCGGGTGCATCATTTACAAGAACTTGAGGCAGCAGTCTCGTGTGGTTTTGAGAGCAAATTCCACAATGAGCTGAGCTGGGAAGGAAGGAGAGTTCTGCACGGCCACGATTGGGAAGGCGGGCGGGCTCTCCAGTCTCGATTTAAGCGCTCGGAGTTATCCAAGAGTATAAAAATTCAATTGCATGAATCCGTTTGCCGGACTGTATGCGGATATGTAGCAGGATTCACTTGACTCCGGAATCCGGAGTCCGACGCTGTAGCAGTGCTGCAGTAGCACAGGTTGGAACTCTCAGCTGGAAATAATAATAATAATAATTGTTATTATTATTACGAATGGGTTGGATTTGCAATATAATTATGGGTGTGTTATTTACGACCCCGAAACATAATTGATTTAATATTACGCCCGAAAAATCATACATACCCGGAAACTTGAACGCACTGTGCACGAACTTGTATATCGGTGGATGCATGCAAAACAGTTTCTCCTGGATCTAGGAGGAATTATAGTCGCCTTCTTGCGTCCGCTTGTTTGAAAGACTCGCGCCTCCCCCGCGCCGCGCCGGTTTCTTCGGGAGTAATTTCGGGCGCGCGAACACGTGTCAAGGCATATCAAGTATCCAAGACCAGCCAATTTCGATTCGACTAATGTCGGACGGCTCGGTCGTGCCACAACGACCTATAGGAGCGGCTGCACGCGGCGGTCTCTCCTCGAAGAGATAGCTCTTGAGCAATGACGACTGCTTCCAGCGGTAGATGAAGTCTTCCTCGAACAAGCTGGTAGCTCGGGGGCCCCACAAGCGCAGTAGATCCTCTTCGTTATACTTCTCATGAACACAACCGGAACACTTTGCCGACCCCACACCGACGTCGTAGCCGTCTGCCACCACGTACTGCATGGGCATGATGTGATATGGTTGACCAAAATCCTCTGTCTCAACCCATCACGCGACTACCCGCGACCCCCATCTACCCGAAATCAGATTTTCTGATGGCGAACATACTTTAGCTGGCTAGCGATCCCAGTTTCGCTCTCCGATCCCAGTTTGGACTTTGGCGCGTTTAGCATGCGCAATGGCGCTGCAGGAATGACTCAGTGGTATGGTGGTATTCTGGAAGAGTGCGTGGTGTGTGGAATCTATGTGCAACAACCTAGATCCCAGAATTCGCTGGTGATCCCAGCGTTGGCGGATGTGACGAAAGGCGTGCACACTTGTGTTACTGGAATCGAAACCGTGGTGTACTGTTTTGTGAGGAGTGCGAAGCATGTGCCTAGTGTCTGCTGACACCCTCGCCTCCCAGTACGGTGTGACGAACCCAGTAAGGGCTCCGCTGATCCCAATGTTCGGCTATGGCTTTGGAGTTGGTAACTGAGGTACCAAGAATGTGCGCTCGGTTTATTGATAGCGGAACCATGAAACTGGGATACGTTAGAAGTGCAAGCAGTGAGGTGAATGTCTACTATCAATTTCGGGTTCCTGTATACCACGGTGAGCTAGGTATGTCTTCTCGGATCCCTGTGCGGACTCTGGAATCCCAGCTCTCGCTGACAGTTCGGGTATGGCTCCTCGGATCCCTGACTCGCTGCAAGCTTCAGTACGGTTCCTCGGATCTTAGCATCAGCCATGCTGATCTGGGATCCATTACACCATATACAGGCCCACGCCGAGAACTGGGATCCCAGATCCTTCACTCAACAATGGGATCAACCATACCGATCTGGAATCGGCCAAGCCATACTCAACTTCGCATCGAGCGCTGGGATCCCAGAATCGTCCCCAGTATCACGTGGTGACCCCGGTGTCGTGGCTTGCATCCCAGCGTCGACACTCAGATCCCGATGTGTGATGCGGGTCTGGATATATCATGGCGGATCCCAGTTTGAACTGGTTGATCCCAGTGCCAAGTGCCCGATTCCAGTGTGGTTGCCCAGACCTCAGGCCGATGTTAACTGCATAATCAGAGTTCGATTTCCTCCAAGGACGTGAGAGAGTGCTGCGGATTCCAAAAGGGCTCAAGCGGCACAAGGACCAAGCGCGCGCCGGTGTAAATACCTACCGACTTCCCTGGCTTGCAGTGGATAACTGCGTATAAGAGCAGCCAATGACATTGCAGTATTAGGGCCAGCTGTCGCCTCGGCATATAAGTTCCGCTATAATCATTTAGATACATGTTTACCGGTTTGGTACAAGTATTGTGATTCTGACTGCCACTGGAGGTAGAGCTGGAGCTCGTTAAGTGGGTCAACGGCCTCCGAAAGGAAGGCGTGCCCATTTCGAGTCTAACACTGACGCTAGAGGCCTAGGCAGTAGCAGAGGATTATGATGTGGAGGGTTTTGGAGGGTCGTGGTCTTGGTCGCACGCCTTCAAAGCCCGACACAAGTATCCATGAGAGCTAGGACCCGTGCTAGATCGACTCGGACGACGACGTTGGAGACGTCGAGTAGGCTAGATGCTAATAATATTTCAAACCGACCCTCATTCGGTATGTATACCGGTAACCGAAAAAGGCAAAGTTTTTTTTTGCCTGGTACATTGTGCCGGTAAGTGGGGTGTCCACTACAAGCCAGGGAAGTCGGTACTCCAAATAAATTCAAGTTCGTCAATTAATCTGTTTTCGGATTTCTTTTCGTTATTGGCTTGGTTGGCGTGCGCCCCACTCATCGGTTGACTGGCTTCGGTTGGACTGCTGGTGGTGCTTCATATTCGGGTCGAAGGTGATCGGCTCTAAGTTTTCAGGCAGCGTGACGCCTCGTGATAGTGGTTTGCGAACGTTGCTGGGAAATCTGTGTGGTTTGGATCCCAGGATAGTGGTTCCTGGATCCGGGTTTTAATTCGCCCAAGTCGGTGTGGTGCGCGGTTGCCCCCAGAGTCCACGCAGAACTCTGGGATCGGCAGACTCACCCCGAGGCAATTTTTCTCTGGCTCCTTTGGATCAAGGAGCGAGTGGATATCCAGCTGGCGGTTCTCAGTCTGAACCGCCCGGAAGAAGTGGAGCGACTGGAGCGACTCAAAGCCGGAGTCGCTGGGAAAGTGGAGGCTGTTAAAACCCGAGTCCAGGGTCTGAGAAGAAGGTAACAAGAAGTGTTTTGTGGAGAGTGATGCTTATATATTCAAGAAAACCCCGGGGGCATTTCGGATTCGAGTGGACACGTGTAAACAGGGATCTACTGGGTCAGGGCCATGCTTCGCTCAAATGGATTTGGAGATTTCTGGGGTCAAGCAGCAGCTAGTGTGGCAGACCCACGTCTGGACCCACAGCGTAGCTCCCGTCAAGAACCACCCAAGGGATTACAAGCGAGAGACCCCCCTCCTGACGCAGTCCGAGCGTCGAGTGATTCTGGAACCGCGCACTCGTGTTCTGGAATCCCTGGGATTTCAACCTTGGATTCTGGGATCTGAGTTTGCGATTTCTGTAAGGCGCGTCACCACAATGAACTGATCGTTGTTTTGTGATATTTCGACTCGATCTTGTTGCTCTTGATGAACATCGCCGGCAAGCCGTGTACAGGGTAGCGTGTTTGTAGTCCGAGTGATTCTTCGCCTTCAATCCTCTACTCGCCGCAGCAATCACTTCCGCAGCCAACGTCTTGTCCAAGAATCAGTAGAAGCGATAGTCAGTGTACGTGTGGCACTGCGACGATTCCGAGCATAGAGCAGGGGTGAGGGCTTTTCCTTCTCTTTCTCCATCTTCTGCCCGGTTCCTCTCTGTCAGTATTAAAAAATGTAAAACTAGAAAACGTGGATAATCAGACATAGTCTGCAATATACATCATGACTTGGAAAAATATTGCTGTCATGGTGCGGCAATTTGTGTAAACAGAAAACCCATTTGATTGGACGAATGGATTTGTCAAGAATACAAGGGGATATTTTAACCTTACGATACACTTCTTGGCCTCCTGCGGTTCTGTGAAATCCCAAGCAATTTTCAAGAATATACAGAACTTGTTAATATAATGAATCCCCAATGTGTTCCTTCTCCAAATAACTTACCGTTTAGCTATGCGCTGACCCACGTGCTCCAGCGCAATTTCCCCGTAGTCCTTGTCTCTCAGGAAAGACGTCATCCACCCTGGGTTAATCTTCTACATGAATTCGATTATCCCTGCAGTTGACATAATCTAATCAATTTTACAATCAATACCGAGAACAAAATTAACTTTCAGACTTACTGCTCCATCCCGGCGGGTGTCTCTCATGTAAGTTAAAAGGTTAGAAACGTCAGGAGGGTTTTTCCTCTGCATGTTTCGTTCATCCGTGGACGGTCCCGCGCACAAAGGCGAGATCGCGCACCGCCACATCGACTCCAACATTGTCTACTAAATCTGTCCGTCTGTGCTTTTTTTTCGGCCGCTTCATATTTCCGGTCGAACCAACACTGTATTAAGAGACAAACTTCCCGAAGCGCTGAGGCGTCCAAAAATCAACTATCGGATTAGCTACTGGATTGGCACAACATCCTCTTCACATTGAGGTACGGCACGGCCCGGCATTTTGACACCACGGGAGCCAAGTACATTTCCATCTCTAGCATGACTGATCGCGATGGTGAAAGTGGAGCAATACAAGCAAGATATAGAGCTGGCAAAAGCAGCGTTAGCCGTGAAGAAAGCACTCGTGCAGGCTGAGCGTGGCAAAATGAAAGCGAAGTTGGACGAAAAGAGAGCTCTCGAGCAGGCGGAGCGCGACCGAGCAAAGGCGAAGCTGGCGAAGGAGAATGCGCGCAAGAAAACAGCGTGAGACATATAGAAGGGGGACTTCGACTATGTGGCAGTCCGACAAGAAACTGACCAAGAGACGAAGGACAGGCATCGTCGCTTGGGTCGATATTTACAACTTGATTTTTAAGAGCAAGTGACCGGGAATATGATACAATCGCCGTTAGGTACCGTTTTTCTTGAATTTTGTATGAATCCGAAGTGACCGGAAATATGTAAATCACGGATAGTGCCTCTCGCTTGCGCTTGGCGCCCAGATCTAAGTGGCGATTAACCCTTTCACTACCGGAGATTTTGGTAGGTCCGTTGTGGACCTATAATTGAGCCAACCGGTGTAGAGTGAAGTAGGGAGAGTGGCCAACCAGATAGATAGAATTGAGCACGTCAGGCACCACAACGAAACTCACGGTACTTCGGGACCATTTGCAAATCCGAATTCAAGCTTCAGAGAGCAAGCATGGTGAACCCCGACGAGGAAAGCGCACGAATATGCCGCTTTTGCGGCGGATCTCCCTGCGAATGGGACCTATACGGCGCAGAGATCATATCCAGCAGACTGAGCACCAGCAAGCGAAGACGTCGAATTCCGCGCCACTTGACAAGGGCCCTCTTCCAGCTCTATCACTACAAGAAGCACGGGTGTTTGTCGAGGCATGGCGTTATTCGATTTCCACTTTCCATTGAGAGGTGTCTGGCAAGCGTTAGTAAAGCAATAATTATTGCAAATATGCGGCTATGGCTGTGACTGTTACCTACTCGTCTGAAATCATCTCAAGCTCATCGAGCGGTGCTATGATTTTTTTCAGGCGCGGGTGTACGCCAGCATCTCCGGCGGCAGCAGAACAAACAGCATCCAGTCCTTCGCGGACGCTGAGAGAAGTTGACGTGAACGCGTGCTGATGGTGGAAATTAGTGAAGCATGTGATGTGGAAACCCCTGTTGCAGCCCGTGGAGCCGTATCGGGACTTTTGCGCAGCCCACGAAGAGTACACAAATAGCAGACCAGTTTCCCCTTTGAATCTCTCCTCGAGTTTGGTGTGATTGCGTGCACACTGTTGTCGGCACCCACGAATTCTTGCAGCGACTCTCTTGGCGGCGGCAAGCGCCATCCGAATTCTCTGGGCTGATGTCATTTGCTCTGTAACACGGCGCTTGAATTCCCGAAGCGTGACGCGGCTACTAGCAGTGACAGCGACCTTTTTGTAGAGCGAGAACGCGTTGATTAGTGCCATGCCCATGGCCCAGGTGAGGACTTTCCTTGCGTCGAATTGGATTAGTACGTCGAAGTTGATCGACGCTGTCTATGCCGTTCATGAACAGGTTGTAGGCGACAATGACGGCTGGCACTTGAAACGTTTTTCTATGCATCTTCTGCTCACCTGTCCACCGTCTAATTGGTGCTAGTCCGTGGCACAAACGAACAGCTTCGTCTGGATTTTGCGTATGGACACGCTGTGACGGCGTGCCGACAAGGTCATTTGTATAAAACATGGCCATCTTTCTGTCTTTGAAGACAACGCATCCGGCATTCGCAGCAATGCTCATGGGCGGTACGTATTCGAATCGTAAGTGCACTGGTAGTCGTTGTTGTGCTTTTGGTGAGTCTTCTGTTGCTTTCCCCAGTCTGAAGGAACGGCAACAGCGGCGATTCAGCTTCCAAGTTCCTCGTTCAGCACTATCGATCCGCTGTTTTGCTGCGTCAAGCATGACAGCATTCCATTTTCCCTGAAGGGAAACCCGAACGGTACCAAGCGTGCGCATCTCCCCATCCGTAAATGCCAGTAGAGACTTTGCGAGAATGTGCCTCGTGTAAACGTTGTCGCTCACCAGTAGCCGGTGATTGTTTGGAGCCTGGTCCACCTTCGTCAGATGACCGCACATGGCGACCCAGAGCGTGCTAGGAGCCTGTCCAAAACCGTTGCCGCCACTTCGTGTTCTATACAGCGGTGAACATAGGTCTGGGAAAACCTCAACTTAGCGCTCTGCGGGGGTGGCAGTCAGCTTGTTACCAGACCAATTATCCCAGATAGAGTAAGCGTACAAGCATTCCCAACCAACTACAGGGTAAAACCGGACTCCATACTTGTTGGGCTTCGAGGGTAAGTGCAACTTAGCAGCTGATCGAGCTTTTGTTCGTACTGTGTTCTCATCTAAGCTGATGGCACCAACAGGGACAGCAATCGAGGCAAAAGTTTTCTGGATTTCGGCCACGAGCAGTCTGCTATGCCACAAGAGGTCAGTAGCGTGGCGGTCCGTTGATGCACTTCTCGGTGGATGAATGTGAAGCCTTCCGCGAATACTTTGGTAGCGGTTGCGAGACATTGTTGCTGCCTCATTTTGTTGCCCGAGAAACAGCTTCGTCGACCAAAATTCAGCAAGCTCTGTTAGCGGAGAAATACTGGTAGCGATCTCCACTCCAAGAAAAGCATCAAGTTTAATAGCAGTCATCACGTCCCTTTCTTTTTCGCGAAGTTTCTCGTTGGTCCAGCCCCGCAAGGAAGTCCGGAAATCCTGCGTGAAAAACAGCGAGAATAGTCCGACCTCTTGGCGTTCTTTGAAAGCAGCAGCAATCTCTCTCACGCACTATGTGCAAGCCGCTCTCCGCTATAAGCTCGTCTACATATGCATTCCCAACACGTCGAGCTGTTGATGCTTGGCCCGGCAACGACTCCTCCTCTGATTCTTCGCCAGAATCAACCCCCACTTCCTCGTTTTCAAGATAGCCCACGTCTTGGTCAAACGCCTCAGCGTCCTCGTCGTCGAATTCCCAGCTACTCAAGACGTCGTCAGCTTCGTTTAACAGCTCGGTGATTTCCATTTGTGTCTTGGCGCGCTTTGGTAGAGTGGCTAGACGCACGCCACTGGCTCGAAACACTTCTCCCAACTAATGTGGGATTTACGGTACTCGTGATCGTTCAGTCTCTTGTGGGTCCACAGCGAACCTGTACGCGCTCGTCACATGGGTTAGTCGTCACCACAAGCGATAATTAGCCAATTAAAGAGAGTGAAGGATCGTTTACGGGTCCATCGCGGACCTCTAAGGGTCCTCTCTTTCTGGTTGTGAAAGGGTTAAGGGCGTGTTTTGCTACGAGCCATTCAATAATTTTGTAGGCAATTGGCTCAAAAATCCCTAATGAGGCAGTTTAATTGGTTAATAATTTGACAGCCAAAGTCCATAGTAATTGTAAAGTACCACTCCGATTGCTGGATTTTTGTGTTACATGTACCGGATTTTTTTGTCGTTGTCTGGGCGTACCAGGAATTGTACCTAGTACGGTATCGTGTGTGCTACACCATATTCTTTTGCTGTACTTAGCTGTATAACTGGTTACGCGAACACCTACTGTACACGTATTAATATCGGATCATCATCACGCTATAATACTGTGGCTCGTTGTCCCCATGTCAAACGCTGAGGAGATGTCTAACTCGGAGATGTCGAGCTTTCTCCAGCTCGTGGACTCCGATAGCCTGGACGCCATCCTCAACTGCGATGAGATCGCACCCAGCGTCCAAGTTACTACTTCGCAACTCCACCAGGCGATGCTGAGTCCAGCCCCCTTACCTGAGCCTGACTTTGGGGTGTCGCCGAGCGACGACCACGAGAATGACGAGGTATTTCAAGCTGCCTTGGAGTTGCTGGACGAAGCCTACGACACTGCTAGCGAGCGTGGACATCAACTCAACCAGCCACCCAAATTTTCAGCAGAAGGCAAAGACGCGTCCTGCACCGTTGAGTTTGAAGCAGGCAGCAGCCTTGGCAAGGCAGCAAATGCAACGACCAAGGGACAACGCCGAATTTCCACCAAGCAGCACATTGACCAGCTGCGAGACACAGTCAACGAGCTCACGAGTCAGCTGCACTCGCTTGAGTCGGGTTTTACTCGAGCGCAAATAGTTGAAAGTGGTGACCGGTCTGCCGACTCGCGAGGCTCGGTGTGGCAACATATTGCCACTCGGCAGCTAGAACGCCGTCTGGAGGCGGAGAAGGACAACGCGAGGTTACGCACCATGCTAGATATACAGGTTCAGGAGGCCAAAAGCCTCAGGCGCCTTCTCAAGCGCCGCAAGAAAATCGAGGTACGAGATTGTTGGAGGGCTCCATAAACACCATCGACCATACTAACGTTGTCCGTGTCGCGAGCAGATGATGGAGAAAATGCTGGGTCTCAAGAGACAAAAGCTGCCAGTTATCGACAAAAATGGCGATAAAGATGGCGCCAGCTTTGCTATTCTGAAAGAAATGCTGCGAAATACCGACGAAGCCTATATCGACATCGATCGTGAGTTCGCAAGCAAAGCGATGGATCAAGTGCCTTGTCCTGGAAAAACGCGGGAGGAGAATCGGTGTGCGATGAATGATGTCTTCTTGGAGATCATGGAGAAGCAGTTAGTTCCCTTTACCGTCAAAAGGACTGAAAGGGCCGTTTGGGACGCACTCGGACAAGTCGGGATGCAAACGCTGCAATGTGTCAAGGACATCGACGCTCAAGTTGATTTCTACGCTCAAAACAGGCAAGAAACCGATGACACTTTGATGATCAGCTACGTGGCGGCTACAGCAGGCTTTAGAGGTTCCGAGAGTCGGACCATTCGCATTAGAAAGGTGATGCGCAAGTATGTCGAAGAAAATCGGACAGTGTTTATTTGCCGGATGCAAACACAGTCTGAAGGAGTGAGACTCCCGTTGCGTTGCTGTATTCGAGTTGTAGTGGAGCAAGGCGTTGCAGTGGAGGGTCATGACGCAGGAGTAACGCTCATCAAAAGTCAGTACACCGTTTCTCGGCACGCTCCATCGGACGAGAACTTTCAATCGTATGCCAATGTGGATATGGCAATCGCTGTGTGGGAAGAAACTATCTATCGGGTATCGACAGACATCGAGAACATCCTGCTGGATGAAGCTACGCAATCACACTGACGAGGGAAAATGCACCAGTAGGCTCCTTTGTAGAGTCTTCTTTGCAGCGCTCCAAATCCGCTGCTTAAGTTGAAAGATCTACAGCTCCAACAAGCAGTAAATTTGGTTACCTCGATTTCACGAGACTCAAAACAATTGTGCTCTAACAACTGAAATTGCATCATACAAGCAATCGCAACTGCAGCGTAAATCTTGGATGAGTTTAACAGGATAGTCCTTGGTTTGGGCTATTCAGCTACAGTAATTTATCAGTGGATATGAGCGAAATACTTCCTGATATACACAAACATCTTGGTGAACAGCACCGGATCCTTAATGAAGTTCTTCAGTGCTTGGGCCCAAGACGCAGTCGCAACGGATCGTTCCTCTGAATCGCCAGCATCTGGCTGAGTGATCTCCAGCACGGCGGGTGATCCTTCCGAAGCTGCTGGATCATCGTTCAGCATCACGATCATCTGAGCAGAACGGCTGCCGGCCTTCAGGTCGATGATCCCGACCCGGAGGTTGCGTGAAGTGTCTGGAGTCTCTTCATTCGTGGCTTCGGCGTTGGCGAAAACAGTGGCAAAGCTTGCGATCAGAGCGATCATCGTCAGCAACAACGTAAGGCTGAAACGCATGGTGCTTGGTCTAGGAAGTAAATGCGCGATGTGGGTGTGAGTAGCGACGGCGAATTGCAAAATGGAACTGGAAGGCAGTCTTCCTCCGGATGAGACCCTGGTCCAGGCTGCGGCAGGACCTCCCTGTTGGGATAGCACGAAGGGCTTTGCACCTGATCCGAGAACGCCAGCATGCAGAATGACTTACGTGTACATACTGTAATACCATGACTGCACATCGCGACGGTTGCGATCAGAACAGCAAGGGAGCATAAAGGATTACTTACCGTAATAATCGGGTCCAGTGCGACAAACGGTTTGAGTGCGACACCGGCAGACGTATTGGTGACAACCCCTCCCCTCCTAAAAAAATATTAAGAAAAAAGACTTGAAAAAAAACTTGCGTTTAACGTCTATTGATCGTTATCTTCCTCCTCGTCAGTGATGGTCATCTCTGGCAGTGGTTTTAGAGGCCTCAGCACCCTGTACACGAGCATCATCAGCAAAATGTTAAAAAACGAGTATCGAGCATGACTTCCGAGAGGCCGCACCTTCAGCTTCGTCTTGTTATTGTTCTTCGGCCTCTTCTTCATTTTCTTTTGTGACTGCGATGGCGCGAGGGAGGTACCGCAACCAACCGTGCGGGACGGACGTCATCCGAGCGAACTCTTTGAAAAACCTTACGAGGTTTTTTGCTTCACTTGATTATGACGGGAAACTGGGCCCGATTATTACGGTAAGTTAATCCGTATGACACGGACCGTATCTCACCAGGTCCGGCATGACGCGGCACTCATCAGTCAAGTCTGCGATTTTGGCTCGTCGGTTGTTCGTTGCGGTGGGGGGATACAGTACGTAGGAACAATTGCGTGAAATAGGCGCCACCTCTCACTACTGTTTCAGAAGTCTAAGCTCCTATCTAGCGGTAATAAGCATTTGCTTGTTCCTAGCCTTCATGTCCAGTCTTATTGCCTCGAGTCGAGCAAGAAACTCTTTCGGGTTTTTGAGCGCAACCTTCAGCGCCTGAAGCACCGACATTGGTGGCGCCGCTCTGCCCTCATTCTCGGTTGGACTACTGGCGTCCAGTTGAGTGAAATCGCAGGTGGCGGAACTGTCAGAGCTTGCAGAAGTCGACGAGCTCGAGTCCTCGTTGGCTGAGGCATTGACTTGCTTGGTGGCGAACTGCTCAATCTGAGCAGTAGAGCTGGAAATCGTTTGCGGCACTGGGTCAAAGTGGCAACCGCAACCTCACCACTGCTCGAGCAATTGTCGCCAGCAGAATATGGTCGAGCCTCATTATTCAGTCTCCTGTGACTACCGGTACCGGTAGCTGTTATTTCTTGGTCAAGCAACGTTTGCGGAGTGAACTGGATGAAAAGACCTCACCTCCCTCCTGTGGCGAAGCCGTTTGCGCATCAAAAGAGAAGCGTGCAGCATAATGTTTGGATAACAAAAAAATAACTGGCGGCTCCGGTGGCCCCGGAGCTCAAACGAAATGATGCGTTTGTTTACACTTTCACTGCGCTACACAATCACGAGGAATGGGATGCACGATACCCGCTCGAGAGATACAATTAAAAAAATGTTTTCTGTGGAAACCAAAGGAAACTTTTCATGCATTGGGTCATAATGCTCTGCGATAAAAAAAACAGCTCACACCTACGAACCGCCTAAGCTCGACGACGACGAACAGAGCACTTGTCTGACACAGCGGTTAACGCTGTTGCTGCGCTAGTTGAGGTTGCAGTCGTTGAGCCCGTGGTCGATGTCGATTCGTCGGACGTCCTACTACCTGAAGTCTCCGCCGCAGACGTTGACGTTGATCCTTCGCTAGATGTGGTGGAAGTCACATCGGTAGGAGCAGATGATTCCGATTTAGTGTTCGACGCTGCCATTGTCGTAGGAGATCCAGTCGTCGTTGTGTCAACCAACTCGCTCGCATCCCCCGCAACGCTCGTAGTTGAGGTCGCGATCGAGGCCGAGCTCGTGGATGATTTAGAGAGTGCTGCAAACTCTTCGGCAGCAGGGGCGATGACAGTAGTGAACAACTCGTCCGTGTCGTAAATGGTATAGCCGTCGTCCGCTGTACTCAGAGGGCTCACGCCAAACTGCCTGTACTGCATATTGGAAGCCGCAGCGTATACCGCGTCACTCCACGCCTGGTAAATGGAAGCGTTGAGCGTTTTCACGCCATACTCCTCCATCACGACAGGTTTACCGGCAGACACTCCTGATGACGCGTGGTCTTTAATCCACTGCACACCCCACGATTGGTACTCGCTTTCGTCAACTCCCCACGAATCTGGATAAGCATGGTAAGTGCCGTAGTCGATGCTGTCGATGGCCAAGTTGGCGTCAAAATCAACGCCAGACGGACCAGAGTAGAGATACACGCTACTATCCGTGTTCATGAAGCCCTCACTCCCCGTTGCCACGAGATGATTCGAGTCCAAACTCTTGATATACTGTAGGAAATGACAAATCCCGCGGTCGACGCCTCGATTGAGAGTGAAGCCAGGATGCCAATGAAAATACCAGCGTGAGCGAGCACCTTCATGCTGCTGTCACTTCGACTTCGGATGAAGCTGGAAAATCGGTGAATGCCAGAGTTGCTATGCGTGAAATCTGTCGACGCGAAAGACCATTGAGCCTATGTCTCCGAGCCAGGCAGTTGATCGGATCGGAGCCTTGGCTCGAGCTTCTCGGATCCGTAAAGGAGAAATTCATCTAGTGCGGGACTTCCTGTTCAACAGCTGAGTAGCTTATAATCCCACGAACGACGCGTTTAGTGCTGGTCGCGCATGATGCTGATAGATGAATTTCCTCGAGCAAATATTCAGGGCTCCATGTTGCACCGAAAGCTCTTCTGCCGTTAACTACGCATTCCGAGGTGTGGAATTACACTTACAACGCAGACACACTATCATGCTTCTGAAACAATCAAAACTTCCCGAACGTGACGTGTAGTACGGGGACTCTAAGCGCGACGGCGACGAACGGCGCACTTGTCATCCGACGGAGCGGTCGTGGAGGCAGTCGGGGCGTCCGTGGTGGTTTGGGTGGGCGAGTCCGATCCAGCCGTCGATTGCTCGGCCGAAGCCTCCGTGCTGTAAGCCGTGGGCGTGGTGGTAGTGTCCGATGAAGCATCCGAGCTGGAAACTGTCGGCGTGGTCGACTCCGACGAGGCATCCGTGCCGGAAGCTGGCGTGTCCGAGCCCGCAGCAGAGTTAGTGGCCGAGTCCACAGTGGAGTACGTAGTGGTGGTGCCCGAGCCCGTAGTCGAGTCAACGGGCGAATCCGTGGTCGATGTTTGGGTGGTGGAATCCGCAGACGCGTCAGTCGCGCTGGACGCGATGTCAGCCTCGCCAGCAACGCTGGAGGCCGCGGCAGGGGCAGTCGTCGTGGTGCTGGCGGACGAACTCGAGTTCGAGGTGGACACACCGCTGAGCGAAGCGAACTTGGCGGCAGCAGTGGTGATGGCCGTGGAGAACAGGGAGTCCTTGTCGTAGATCGTGTAGCCGTCATCCGTCGTGCTGAGCGACTTGATCCCGAACTGCCAGTACTGCATGTTGGACTTGGAGGTGTACACCTGGTTGCTCCAGGACAGGTACGAGGCCGAGTCGAGCGCCTTGATGCCGTACTCCTCCAGCACGACAGGCTTGCCCGCCTTCTTACCAGAAGCCACGTGGTCGTCGATCCACTGCACGCCCCACGACTCCGCCTTGGCGGTATCCACGCCCCACGAGTCCGGGTAGGCGTGGTAGGCACCGTAGTCGATGCTATCAATGGCCAGGTTGGCGTCGAAGTCAACTCCCGAGGGGCCAGAGTACAAGTACACGCTGCTATCGGTGTTCATGAAGCCCTCGCTACCCGACGCCACAAGGTGGTTCTTGTCCAGCGACTTGATGTACTGCAGAAGCACAAACACACCAAAGTCAGACGAACAGTTCAACAATGCACTGTTCACCAGCAGAACAATTTCGAACGCACCGCAGACATCTCCGTCATCCAGTCCGTGAGCGTCGCGCGAGTGCAGTTGCCCGACTCCTTGAGCGTTCCGGAGCCGGCGCAGCGGCACTCGTTGCAGAGCTCCCAGGCCATGATGGTCTCCTCGTCGGCGTAGCGAGTCACGAACGTCTTGACGAAGTTCTTGTACGCCGCCTTGATCTTCTCATTCGTGTAGAAGTCGTCGTGGTAGGTGCCACCGAGCTGCTGGACGTACACGTCTACAAGCATCAACAAAACAACAACATCCAGTTAACAAGTTGTCCACCTTCAGCCGTCTCATCGCGGGGGACCCACCCATGCCGCCGTAGTCGGACCAGTTGTTCACAAAGGGCACGACCAGCTTGACGCCGGCGGCCTTGGCGGCCGCGACCACCAAGTCGAAGTAGCCGAGGCCGTTGTCGCCCGTGTTGACGGTGGCCTTGCCGTTCTCCCACAACTGGTACACGATGTTGTACGGCGCGTTGCCAGCTTCCTTCAGGTCAGCGAAGCCCCACGTGCGGCACACGGTCAGGTCGCTGTCGGCCATAGTGTTGAAGATGGTGGCTAGGTCCGTCTTGCTCTGCACAGCAACAACCGTCAACAACCAGCCTTCTCCTATATGCATCAATAACAACAACGGGCTTACCCAAGTGATCTCCGACGCCCAGTACGCGTTGGTGCCGAAGATGTAGAACGGTTTGCCATTCAGCTCGAAGTTGGTGCCCGACGTCGTCACGTAGCCGGCGGTCGCGGTGTGCGCGGCCAGCGACGCCAGCAGCGCTGTAGCGGTGGTGAAGACCTTCATGGCGAGTCGATTCCTGGGAAATCTGCAAGTGGGTCACGAGATGGCAGGTGAAGGTGCAGCGGAGACCATGGTCGAGTCGAGCATGGCGTAGAGGATGTCCCTGCTTCGGAACCGGCTGGCGGTGCACCTGCCATCGGCCATGTAGCTCCAGCATGCATAGAGACAATTCACGCAGAGACCAGAGATGTCTGCAGTATGGCGGATGCTGCGCGATGGGATCGAACCGCACAAGTTTATCACAATACGCAGGACAAGCGCGCAGAGGGTGGAAAAGCGTGTCGATTTGCCCGATCAGCCCAGCCGTATTCGCGCTCCCGGCTGGCAGATGCACGCGCTCAAGCTCAGCATGGCAGGAACCTCTCCGCGCAGCAAAATTTTCATGATTCACCGCCAGCGAGAACGGGGAGTTGTTGAGTTACAGTATGCATTTTGTTGGCGGATGAAGGCAACGCGTCGCCCAGGGCAACAAGCCCACGGCTGTCGCGAACGAAGCGAACGATCGCTGCGGCTGGCCCCGCAGCGAGGTACTTCGAAGTACATTGAAGGCTGGCGTTCAGGACGAGTGGGTGAGCGGTAAGCCTTGACGTCGCGGTCCACACCGCCGACAATGCACTGATCGACCTCGCTTGTCAAGCTCGAGAAACCATCGGCGTCAACGTTGCTGCTGCTCTTGGTCGGCCCCTACAAGGACAAGCAGATAGGGTACATATTGGTGGTCGGGTGCGGTATGCTCGTCACGAGGGGCGTGGTGCAGCAGACTCTGAAGCGGTCACAGCCCCGAGACATGCCGGGGCTGCACCGCGGATGGGTCTCCAATAGTGACATTCGGAGACCACAGAGCGTCTCAAACGAAGCAAATGGAGCTTGTCGTGTTGAGCTTCACGGCGGCATGCATGGAGCGCTCGAGCGAAGGTCTTTGCGACACGGATGCGGCGGTGCCAGCATAGACAGACCCAGGGGCACGACTGGCGCCAGCATTCGATTCAGTCAACGTTATTCCTCGCGGAGCTCACGTCGCTAGGTCGAATTCATTCATGGGCATCAACCAGCAGCTCTCCCCGCGCGCAGTTGCCACCGCAGTCGCAAAGCCCCATAAAGAAGGAGATGGATCCCGTCGAGCAGTTCGCAGCCACTACCTCCGCCAGCGGCAGGCGATGCGAGCCCCGTTGCTCCCTGTGAGCGGCATGGCCATGGCCAAAGGCAGCGAGACCGCCTACGCCATGCTGCAGGGTGCAGCCAACCCACAGTCGAGACCTCAGCGCAAACAGATTCGGAAGCTGCGCTCGACGGACAATCTGCCGCCCGAAGCCGCCGCTCTTAAGCGCCGCATCTGGGAATCGCACCCCGGGTCCGTGTTCAAATTTCACCTCGGCAAGCTGAAGCGCGTGGTCACCCCTCCCGTGGAAATCCCTGCGCCACTCTCGGACCCGACGCTGCTGAGTCACATGGTCTCCGGCAAGACCATCCCCGTGACGAGGCACATGTGGCAGCAACAGCGCGACTTACTCAAGACGAAGCGCCTGCCGAGCAGCATCCGGGAGGGCATCGCGTACTAGCGACGGCGAACATCGTCGATCGTGTCGTCGAGGCCACTTTGATGTAGAGTGCGTGAAAACTAACTAAATATGAGCGAGACACGATTTTTCACAGCAGTAGCATTGCAACTCGCTGGCAGAGGATGCATTAACATAGCAATACGTTGTGTACAGTAGCCCTGTAAGGCTGGCAACCTTGCAGACGACCAAAGAACGATGCACATCTTTCGTCCACAGGCATTTCGCGCAAAAACGTTACACACGCCAACTCAGACCTGAACCTGAACTTCAGGCAGGGCTGCAGTCTGCAATTGACACCAACTAAGCTAGAAAGTGGAAAGAGGAGTAGCAGTATAAGCTGGATAAACTCAACTAAAAATGGTGGCGTAGCTCTGCTAAGCTTGAAATGGTTCTGCTAGGTTTATCGCACGAGCGTTCAACAACACTTCTATTGATGGCCGACTGCCTGCCACTGGCAGAGACATACGTGGCAAAAAACTAGATATCCCCCCAGAATACGACTACAAATGAACCATGGCACAGTTTAAATAATCATGGAATAAATGTATTTCCTGACAGGCAACTCCACGTAGGGCAAGTGTAAACGGATAACCAAAGGACTGCCAGGAACTACACGAAGATCGATTTGAGATGGCAGACCGCTCGCTCAATTACAATGCTCGTATCGACTGAAACGTGCTCTAGTCGGATGAAACGTAGGCTCGACGGTATTGTCAATCAGGTCCATTTTTTCATGGCCTCTCCAGGCTGGAGACTCCAGCACGCGGTGTGTGCAGCTCAGATCTGTCTATAAGCACTGCTGCCGGTTGGGTAAAAGGAGAGTGGAAGTCATCTCGATTGGCGCATGATGGCACGTAAATTGCTATGGATAAAAGCTCCAGAAAACTGCAAATACCAGGACACAGGCTACCTACGACCCACGGTCTGTGGACACTGGACCCGAATCTTGTGTCGAAAGCGTTTTCGACGCAGCAGGAACAGGCGGGAAGGCAAACTTCAACTTCGACCGACTTCATGGATGATGGATCGTAGCAAACTGGAAATTTGAAGCGATTAGGATACGTGTACTTCTGCTTTTGAGATACAACAAGCAGATTCATATAGACCAAACGTACTCATTCGTTTTCGTCGTCATCTAGAATGGGCGGTCACCCGCGAACGTAGACAACGAAGCATGCATTGCAAGATGCAAACGAACAGAATATGCCTTCTTTCACCGCAAAATATTTGTGTAGGGAGGTTCAACTCCCAGCTAAGTGTTGGCGCACAACTACATGTAAAACCTTCAGGGCGACGATGCCTAATAACACGCGATGCAAGTTGCAGGTGGACGGCGTGCTCCCCCGCATAAAACGATAATATTGATTTTAGTATGCTATACTCAACTCCATATAGGTTCTTTTTTCTTTGCTGGATACGCCATCTGGTGGCCAACTGGGATGAGCTGGGTACCCTGTACCTCCATATGGTGGCATCTGGCTCTCTGAGACCATACTTTATTCTAGTACGGGTTCCGTTTTCTCGACTGTACCACCGCCATACAAAATCCAGGTGTACCAACCGGCGGTCTCAGCACCACAGAAACGCCGAGGCTTGAAGTCCAAGCTCTTTGAATCCGCCCGTGCAGCAATGCAGGGCCTCCACTTGGCGTCACGTGGAGGCGCCAAGTTCGCGCCAACGTCTCCAGCTCACCAGCGGGTGTGCGGCACGAACCTCGTGCGTCAGAATGCCCGCAACTCAGGGAGCGCTGGGGCAAGTGAGCATGCACACCGGTCGCACACGCTCACCTAGACAATTCGTGACATAAGTGAGACGTGTAACCTGTGAAAACCCATACTGTACCACAAAAGACTTCTCCCGTATCCGGACACCATATAACGCAAGGTATAAATATTTGTAACCTACCTCGCATACCAACTATCACTTATTATCCGGATACTTGATCAGCATTTGTGAGCCGGGAATCGGTGCGACAGAGACCGCGTCGCCGAGACTCACTTCTGCACCACGCGCGCCGACTTGCGCTCTTCAGAGCAGGCTTCATTCCGCATTTTGCCTCGAAGAGCGCAAGTCTCCTCAAAAGAAAACACGCTACGTATTCCACCACCATGGCCATCGCCAAGTCCCTTTTCCGCAAGCCCGTGGTCGACGCCGAGGTGCCCAAACACAAGGGCCTCGCGCTGTTGGGCTTCGGCCGCCACCACAAGGCGCTCGATGTGACGGTGGAGAATCCTCCGTCCTCGCGCCGCGTCACGCGCAAACACAAGCGCAGCTACGCTGGCCACCAGCCGCAGCAACAGCAGCAGCTTGAGTGCAGCTGCAGCTGCGGCGCGGTCTACGACCAGTGCCTCAATGACGCCATGACGCTCAAGGAGCGTCTGCACCGCGACAACTCCAAGCCGGCCACGCGCTTCCGCCTCGCGGTCATGAAGCGCGTGGTTGTGCCACCCGTGTCGATCCCCAAGTCCATCGCCGAGCACCGCGGCAGCAAGGACTTCGTGGGGGGCCACCGCGTGCCCTTCACGCGCTGCATGTGGGAGACGGAGAAGATGCGCCAGCAGCTCGTGCTGCGTCGGCTCTACATGCTCCCGATGCTGCGCGAGGACGCCTGCATCGAGGCTTGAGCGGCCACTAGCGGCACAACCACCACTATTTTTCCAGATACTCTACCTTGTAAATACCCATCGTCAAATACAAACAAAGCAATTCACTACACCAAAATCCGATATTCGAGTTTGTCTTGTCTGTCATTGCATCCATGTTCGTCGGCGATGGATATGATACGTCCGTCGTGTGGGGGCTGTACCAACGCCCAGCTGGAGGTTTTAGGTGCCTCACCAGATCATCTGGCAGATGAGCACACCCGAGTTGCCTTTGTCGTGTCGGTGTCGGTTCGTGCGCATATCCTCTGCTTGGTGCGGCCGCGCGGCGCTCTCACGTTCAAGGTCAGCATGGACACGCGTGCCCACCTTGCACTTACCGGTAGCCTCAAGTTGCCCCTGTACGTGTTGGCACTGGTGGATACGACTCCACTACAAGCTGTAGGTAGTGCGTGTACATGCAACGCTGTCGCGCAGCTCGGTCAGCTGCCACGGTAGAGTACATGTAGCAGCAAGCTCTGGTTAAAGTGGCGTCAATGGCTTTCGAGCTGCCAAAGACCATATTGCGCACAACAAACTTCAGCGCCACCGCCGAAGCAGTTCGTTGGATCGGTCGATTGGTACACGCGCTGCCACCAGCGCGTTCCGTCGCAGCGATGTCTCAATCGCCGGGAATCGGTCGTCCAAGTCTTCCGGGCCTGTTCAAGTTGCTCCGCTTGCGCCATCCTCGAAAATGCCGGGGCTGCGTCCTGCGTCGCGCCATACCCCGGGAAAATCGCCCGCGCTGGCAGCCCACCGCGCCACAGTCTCCGCTGCGATCAGCACCTCCCAAGCCCGATGCGGGCTCATTTCTAGCCACTGGATTGAACACTGGCGTCGGGCTTTGGCCAGATGCAGTGCAGGACAACGACCGGGCTGGCACAGCTTCCTGCTCACCAGCCGACAGCAACAATAGACGAGTCGAGGAACGAGTGGTGGCCGCGGAGACAGAGACCATGGCCAGCAGCAACACCGGGCTCAAGTCCCCCCTTCCTCGTCTGCACAACCGCTTTCGACGCGGACAGCGCTGATTAAACCTCTTCGAGATCGCCATGGCCATCGCGAAGCCGTTGCCACGCGCGCCGCTGGCCAAACCAGAGGCTCCGAAGCTCAAACGTGGCCGCAGCCTCATGTTCCTGGCCAGCCACGGCGGCGTGGACCTGGCCCCGCCCCCTTCAGCGTCTCGGCAGTCCAAGCACAAGCACCACAAGCACCACAGCCACAGCGAGCACCGCCACCGCAAGCAGGTGTCTGCGACCCCCGTGTACGACCAGTGCCTGCACGAGGCGATGAAGCTCAAGACACGCATCCTCATCGAGCACCGCGAGCGGCCGACGCGCTTCAGCTTGAGCGTCATGAAGCGCGTGGTCATCCCACCCGTAGCTATCCCGAAGAAGCTGGTTGTGCGGCGAGGCAGCCGCGACCTCGTATCCGGGAAGCGTGTGCCGTTCACCAAGGCGATGTGGGAGGCGCAGAAGCAGGTGTACTGCAAGACGCACGGCCTGCCCGTCATCCACGAAAGCGTGCACTACAGATAGCTACATGCAGATAGATAGACAGCCACACACACGGACCAGGCCGTCCGCCTAACTTAATCCACATCTAGATACTCATGGCTGCGCTGCAGCGCAGACCCCGCCCACTTCCGTCCAAGTGAGACCACCGACGGCATTTACTGTCACGTCGGACTCGGACTCATCGCAATGCTTTCGCCATCGTTGAACTTGAAGCCTGCTTGAACCAGCGCAGGATGGTCATCAGAACCCTCACGCAGTGGTGCCGAGCGGGTTCTGATTTCGCTCACTCCACCGCGAAGTTATCGCGCTTCACTTGGAGATCGCCGACGGCGGAGAGAGCACTCGATCCGGCGACGAAGCCATTGCGGCATTCCGACGGCGTATAGAGACCGATCTGGAAGAGGCGTCGTGAAAACGGTTCCGGTTCGTACTAGCGGTTCGAAGCAGTAGAAGCACAAGGAGATGGCGGTGCCGGTCTTGGCCAGCGTGGCGGTGGTATCCCGTCACGTCGACGCGATCGGGACGCTTGAGCACGTCCAGCGTAGCATCAGCGATTGCATCGACTACTCGAGGTGCTGGACAATGGCGAAAGCGGCATCGGGAGGACACGTCGCGTTGCTGCGCCGTCTTCACGCTGCAGCGGAGGCAGACGGACAGGACGCCGGCAGCTTCTCAATGCATGACGTTGAGCGCGCGCTGGAGCTGGCCGCTCACCGAGGCCACCTTGAAGTTGTGCAGTTCCTCCAGGTCAACTATCCGCAGCGCGGCAAGACGTGGAGTCTCGAGCTGGCCGCTTCCGGCGGTCAACTCGCCGTGCTGCAGTGGCTGAGCAAGCACGGTGGGGGCAAGGACCGCCTCACCATGTCGGCGTTCGACGACGCCGCGGAGAACGGGCACCTGGACGTGCTCAAGTGGCTGCACGACAATCGGTCCGAGGGGTGCACGACGCGCGCCATGGACTGCGCCGCGCGGACCGGCAGACTCGACATCGTGCAGTGGCTGCACGAGCACCGACAGGAAGGGTGCACGACGCAAGCGATGGACTGGGCGGCGCAGGCCGGCCACTTGGAGGTGGTGCAGTGGCTGCACGTGAACCGGCGTGAGGGCTGCTCCAGCATTGCGATCGATGCAGCAGCAGCCAACGGCCACCTCGATCTCGTCCGCTGGCTGCACGAACAATATCAATTGGCGTGCTCCTGCAACGCCCACGCGACGGCCACACAGCGTGGACACCTCCACGTCTTGGAATGGATCGAGCACAACTAGGCAGCAAAAAAAAACATCACTACATGTACAACCTGCCCGTAACGAAACATGTGAGCATTGCGTGAATTGGTTTCGGACTGGCTCAGTCCTCCATCTGCCCGGTCTCCGTCACGGTGGCATGAGCTTCCTGCCCCTGGACGAGCTGGACCCGACGCTGTCGGACGTGCTGGCGTTCATCGACGGCTTCGCGGGCACTATCGACGGCCCGAGCGCGGATGAGGCCGCCGCGATCAAGCGCAAGAAGAGCCGCGCAGACGCGTCCAGGCGCTTCCAGCAGAAGAAAAAGGCCGAGCTATTGGCACTACGAGAGCAGGTAACGACGCTGCAGAAGCGGCTGAAGCAGTTGCAGGACAATGGAAACGCTGGACGGCGAGGTGGGGGACGTCTGGACGAGACGCAGAGGCAAAAGGTGGTGGCCACTTGGTTGGGCCGAGCCGAGGTGGAAAAGCACCGGAGACTGCAGTCTGAAGCGCGCAACCGACAGCTGAAGGCGGTGCTGGCCAGGCAGAAGCACACGGCCAAAGTGATCAAACACTTGGTGCAGAACGTCACGTCCGTCGTGGTACGCTCGCTATGTTGCAAACCTTTTTTTTTTATTCTGAGGGGGTTCTTACGCTGGTTTACTGTTGCGTGCAGCATATTGAGGAAGGCCTGCGGACGCCTGGGCCTGCTGTTGGGCTCGGCTGCTTTGTGCCGAGCTTCAACGACGCCATTTACGCCGAGTTGGCCTCGAGAATGAGCGACATGTATCTGGACGCTGACTTGGTGCTTTCGATGGGGCACCACGTCAAGGAGACGAGATTTATTACGGACGTGGTGGAGATTTGTTGGGACCCGAGGACGGGTGTGCCGTATGTGGAGCTGAGGGCGACGCAGTCTGTGAACATGAGTGTCCAAGAGGCGGCGGATATGTCTCGACACGCAAAGGCATATGACCGCAGCCGATATGTGAGACCTCTTCGATGCAGGTCTGCGTAGTTGCGTTTTGTACTGACAGTCGTTTGTGCTTTTGTTGTTGCCGCTCCGTAGAAGAAGCACGACGAGACGGAGCTGGGACTGAAAAAGGAGTCGGAGATCAAGCTCCATAATTCATCGAAGACAATGCCGATCAACGTAATGTCTCTAGCTCGGATGTACGACGAGGACGATCGTGTGCTGAGTATGTGGACGTCGCTGGTATGCGACCATCCTATGAATGCGACGGTGATGTTTCGTGAGCAAGGCTGGGTCGTGGTTTCCGCGTCACCTTTGAACCCGCTCCAGCGCTCCATTATACAAGTCTGCTATCGATTGACCCCAGACATGAAGCCGGGGCTGGCCTACGTCCCCGGCCGTGACGCAGATGCAGTGACCGTATTCGTGCTACAGGAACTCGGGACTCATATGCGTGATAATTTCCAGTACATGGGTAACGCATACAGCAACGGACGAGCATAACTCGAGGAACACTCAGCGTTGTAGTAATCTCAGGAATCCTGAGCGCACATTCCAAGCGCGACCACAACGGTATCAATTTCATGCTTCGCATTTTACAGTTGATTCCTTGTTCAATTATCGGCGGAGGCCAAGAAATTTGGCGCTACATGTAGTAGTGTCAGTGGGTTCTGCGAGTGTAGCCGTGATTCCCGTGACATCCATACGTATCCAAGATATTGTTTACTTCTAAAGTCTACTATGTATGTATGGATCCTTTAACTGGAGCAGCCCTCAATACCCCACGATATCGATCGTCATGTTTGTATTGCCTGGTTTCCACGGGTCCGTCTCGCACAATACGCTGGAGCTGATAATTTTCCAGGATCTGAGTGCTTTTGCCACGGCAGGAAATACGCTTTTCATCTTGCCGAGAATCAGCTTGCTCACTATTAAATGGCCCTGCGCTGTAAAGTGCAAACCATCGCATAATATTGAATTGCGCATCGAAGCGGGCTTGGAGCTAAAAAACGTGAACAAGTCCAGCACAGGAATGCCGATTTTGTTCGCTGTTTCGACGCATGCACGAGCATACATCCCTGATCTGGCATGGGATCGATCAACAATTCCCTTGAATTTACCGGTGTCTTCGTTTGCATGCTTGCGTCTGGCCTCATCATCGACGTGTGGTGGTGTCACTAACAGGATATCGACGGTAGGTACGAGTGTTCGAAATCGGCGTACGATTTCAATCAGATTTTCCTTGTACGACTCGACCGAGACGTGCTTCTCCGCCCTACTGCCGTTCATAATGACGGCGTCGTTTGTCCCGAACCAGATTGTTACCACGGTTGGAGTGTACGTGCGGCTCAGGATTTCTTCCTCAATGACCGGCATTGCGTAACTCAGCGCCCACCTGTCAGACAGCCAAAGTACACAGCAAATGTGAGATGCAAAGACCATAAAATATCACGAAAGCGTCGTTGTGGCTGTACCTTGTATTGTAGCCCGAGAGTCCATGGGCAACGACATCAGCCGAGCGCGACACCATATTCTGCAGCACTGGGATATACCCCCCCCTCGCTGGATTAATGCCTTCCTCCGTGATTGAGTCTCCTAGGAAGAAGAACAAGGGTTTCGACTGCAGGTTTGAAGGTGCGTCATTCTTGGGCAACAACACGCGCCTAAAATGTGCTTCAACCCGTTGATAGTCCGCGAGAGCAATAGCGAGCATTACTGCGACAGACAACATCGCGACCAATGCAACGCTCCTCTTGACTTTCTTCCTGAGATCAGCATCGAGTTCATCCAGACCAGCATCGAACCCCTTGGAATCCCCCATCCTGTCTAGCTTGGCTGCTTCAGTCGTTGGAGGTAAAACAAAAAAATGAGGAGAGCTGCAACTCCCGCTCGAGGCATCATCGCGTGGTGAGATGCGCCACGCGATCCTACTTGTGATGGCGAGCCTTATCGTGAATTTCTCGCCTTCATCGGGTGATCCACGTGCAGAAACTGCTCAATCCCGTTTTCACCTGTAACGAGTTTGGTTCTATTTTTTCGCTTTGTTTTAAAACTGTTAGAATATTAATATTTTCTCGTATAATTGCATGCTCTACTACGAAGTATAATAGTAAAACATTCCGGGAAGTAGCCTGCATTTTATAACGCAAATGTTTAGCAATACTAACTAGCATCGTTTGAGATCCTTACCGTGCCCACATGCTTGTTCACGTGGCGACGGTATTTCTCTCATTTTCTCATTGCATACCCTCTGACACTGAGTCGTGCACAAACAAAGATATGTTTATCTAGTTGGCGAAGCTTTGGCCGTCATGAGCGGAGCGAAATTGGCGGGGACTCATTATCGTGAATTTAGATATTTGGACTCACTTTTAGACAAGAGGCCCGGGCGGCTACTCCGTAGTGGTGTATCGACGCCTCATCATGATTCTTACGAATTAGAACACACAAGAACATCGATTCATCGTACCGGTAAAGATGATAACAAAACGAAAGTATTCCCTAGAACACAGACTAAGTTTTCTTTACGCAACGCTATACCTGCTTTCTTTGTTTATTATCCGCAGTCTGTGCGAGTGCATATGCCACCGATGGGTCAAATAAATAACAAGCGAAAAAAATCCTTGCACTTGAAGCACATTATCAACTTGATAATATTGAGAGATGAACCCTCGCAGTTCATAATTCACCACATTTGACTTGAAATTGGAGAACCAACGCAGGGTGAGTTAATACGCGTTAGGGAAGTGATAATATTACAGCGCGTCACACAGATGAATAATCTGATTCTATCCGTAATCTATCCGAGAACTGGGAACTAATCCAAGTGCGCCAAATCACCACTATGAACAAACTTAGTTCCTGACATCCCACACCTACCAGCAAGCTCATTTTTTCGACGCCAAGTGCTGTAGCGCAGTAGCACTGTACCCCAGGCCTGGCTCCCCATTGACCGTGCAATCGGTAATGTCCATAAAATCGTGACCATGTCAATTTTTTCAAATCAACGAGGTTTTTGGGATTACCGCGATCGGGTCAACTTACTCCTACGTTTACCACATTGGTTTTACGTGCGCTTCTTGCGGCGAGGGATTTTACAAGCCGATAAACTCTGTCAGGTACTTTTATGAAATTAGGGCTTATATAAGACCTTATTGCGAAAAATATTTCTAATTCTAGGGATTTTTCAGTCCTCCCCCCCCACCCCCGCTGCTCACGATTCTAAAACACTCCTATCCCATTGCAAGAATTGATATACCCACTTGGTAAAAATTATATGGGAGTGTAAAACAGAGTTACTAAATCAGAGCTACATCATTAATTAAGAATGTCTCAATTGTTTTACTTTTTCGTCGCATACATCGATTCAGGAGAGATAATGAATTGTACTTTCTATTTGTTATCGTTGCCGCATCGGTACGTTACAAGCCAACAGAGCATTCACGGGGGCGTCGCCCGAAATTATGTCAACATAATTTTAGGATGTCGCCCCTTAAGCAAGCCTAGCTAGGAATTAAATCTCCATGGTAATTCGAATCCAGCGTACCTCTTCCTCAAACGATTGCATCCAAGTCACTAAACCGACTCCATGTCACTAAATCAAGAACCCCACTCCAGGAATGACTGTGCAGTAGTCATTCCCGATTTTTCCTCATCGAATAGAAATGGGCAGCTTTTTGCCGCTGGACGAGTTAGAACCCACGCTGACGGACGTGCTGGCCTTCATCGACACGTTCGAGAGCGACGCGACGGCCTCCACGGCCAGCAGCAGCAGCAGCGACGACGGGAAGCTGTCGCCCGTGGAGCGCCGCAAGACGCGCAAGGCCGCGGCCTCGCGTCGCTGCCAGCACAAGAAGCGGGCCGAGCTGTTGGCGTTACGCGCGCAGGTTACGGCGCTGGAAGAGAGGTTACACGAGCTTCAAAAAGCCCAAAAGGGGGTGGTGGGTGATTCGAAAAATCTGGGTCGAAGACTGGATAAAACCCAAAAGATGCGGGTGACGCAGCTTTGGCGGGGCAAGGCGCGGCTCGAGCTGCAGCTCCGGCTGCAGAGCGAGCAGAGGCACCGGCAGCTGTTGGACGTGCTGACCAAGCAGAGCAAGGTGGCCCAGGCCGTCCGCGACGTGCTGGACAACGTGACCTCGGTGGTCCACATCGAGGAGGCCCTGAGGACCCCGCCACCCACCCACGTTGGGGGTTTTATGCCCAACCTCAACGACGCCATCTACGGGGAACTCTCGGCCAGGCTGGGCAGACTTTACGTGGATATTAGCACGTCTATGGACGTGGATCAGATTCAGATCCAGGAGGTGTCCACTGGGTTCCAAGTGAGACGGGATACAGTGACCGGCCTGCCCTACGTGGAGCTGACGTCCGCCATTATAACGAGCTTGACCTTTGAGCAGGCGGATGCGGTGGTCATGAATAAGAAGGGGGGCCACTACAGGACACACGTGAGTTTCGAGATTTTTTGCTTCTGGTATGACTTTTTGTGGGAGAACTTATGTTTGTTTTGGGGGTGGTGTTCCTCTTCGGATTTTAGAGAAAAATCGAGACGGAGCGCGGGATGCAGAAGGAGACGGAGCTGGAACTGCGAGACGAGGAGATGGCGGTCGCACTGAGTACAATGTCGCTCTCGCGGAGGTACGAGGAGGAGAACCGGATGATACTCACGTTTTCGACTTTGGTGTCCGACCAACCGCTGAATGCCGGGACGCGTTTCCGGGAAGAAGGATTCGTCGTTGTTTCCAAGTCCCCCGCGAACCCTCATTCTGGCACTGTTATTCAATCACGGTATCGGCTGGTTCCAGAGGTTGACGCAAATCCGTTCTCGTCGGGATCGAGGACCGCTACCGGGGCACAAAACGCAGAGGCGGCGAATATGTTTGTGCTGCAAAATCTGGGAGCGGTGATGTGGTCACACTTTGAGAAGATTCAAGCTGACTGCATCGAGGCGCAACAGAATCCGGAGCTAATTCCTGCCACTGGTCGTCACAATATAACCCTTTGCTAGTCACAGGACTATATTGTGACGAGCACGTGGATGAAGCCGCTGCGTCCCAGCAACAATGGCAGAAGGGACCCAATTCGGCAGATTTCCTAAGCGACTTAGGTTCTCTTAGGTTCTCCATAACTGATTTACGTCCACCGTATTGATCACTGTGCCTGCGTATGCTGCCGAATGCTCAACGGGTTGGACGTGCAAGAAGAGATTTTCGGAAGTGGAGTAACGTCGTGCGGTATCATATATGTGTCTCTTAGTTTTACACACCCACTCATAACCACAACATCAAGTACAGTCGTACTACATAGTAGGTCTTTCTTCTCGCGTGACAAGTCGAAACTTTGCATTAAGCTCGCAATTAGATTCGATGAATGATAACGGTGACTTTGGCCATGAATTCACTATCGTTTCTCTCGTTATTGACATCATGTTGTCACCCGTCCAGATTCCTCAATCTGCATGTTTTGAAACGACTGCCAGAACATTCGGATCTTCATGGCCATCGCTCCGAGAACGATATCTTGGGCGTACGCGATGTCCTCGGGCCGTAAAGGGACAATCGCATCGTTGCTGTCCAAGTACAGCTTTAAATACGACCGCGACAGTGTCTGCTTGGGGTCGGCCGTTGAAGGTGTCAGAAGTACAATTCCTTCAGTTCTGAAGTGGAGCTCGCTTTTCGTAGGTAGCACCATGATATCAGCCCAGCAGACAAGTGTCTGGTCCCTTTCTTCGTACTTTCGCACGAAATTGAGTTTCTCCGCTTGTATGGGACCGTTGCGACTCGACATCGTAACTACAGTCTTCTTCAGAAGCGTGTTCGGCTTAGTCCCCGGTGTCTGTAAAATAGCAGACAAGCATTAGACCACCAGCCTGCGAAATTACACCATTATAGCCGCTCACCCTGTCAGCCGCGAATTCTCGCCACACGAAACTATTAGCATCTTTCAGCGAACAGGCCAGCGGTGTGGTGGACTCGAACTCGATGACTTTGGCTTGTCGTCGCTCATCGTATTTGCACTCCATTGAGGTGCTGAGTGACGGCGAATCTTGATTCAACCGGAAAATTCTACCAAAGTGATGGCGAAGATGCTCGGCTGTTTCCTCCAGATCCGCCATTGCAGCATCAACAACGCTGCAGCGAGAAAGCGCAGCACCGCACCTTGACACTTCGCTCTTCATCAAGTAGTCCATGCCCTGCACGCAAAATTCCCACCACATTATCAAACACTGTCGTCGATGAAACGAAAAGGTAGAGTTCACTCACGTAGAGCGCAGATCGCTTTTGCAAGACACCACACAGCGTCTCGCGGAGCTTGACTTGGTTCTTTAGGATTGACGTCAAGTGTCGATTGGTTTTCTCAGACTGCAGTCGCAGACGATATTGCTCGATAGCATGTCTGTACCATTCGGAACGCCCTGAATCCATGGCCACAACTGCAGTCCGTGTATCTGTGTGCGATGAAGGGCCAGCAACGACGCCATGCTTCATCTGAGCGAGAACACTTTCTAATTCTTCCGCTTGCTCACGTAAACTCGCAAGCTCCGCGCGTTTGCGTCGCTGGAGCCCAGTCGATGAAGTCTCAGCGTTCCTGACTCGACGCTTCTTCGTCGTCTTCTGCTTTCGTTCCTTGCAGATTTTATCTTGAACTGTCGAGGATTTGGCGTTTTCAGTGATCATGTCACCAGCCTCTAGTAGTTCGAGGTTGTCGCTATCAACAAGATCATGGAGAGAGGGTATCCCATCGAGGCCGCTGTCGCCGTCTGTCGAGTCGACTCCAGAAGAGGAACCATGCCCTCCACAAGCTTCATCAATGAAGGCAAACGCCTCGCTTAGAATGGAATTGTCGTCTTGGGTGACCAGGAAGCTCATACGGTTGGGGAACTGTTGCAGAATGACGCAGCTCAGCGTGAGCGGATCCTGCGGTGGAGTCGTGCAGTTCCTTCGAATCGGTTGATTATGCATATTCTGCGATTATGCATCCTGCGACGCATGTTTAGCGTCTCAGAAACTGGGTAAAAAGTCTGAAACTCGTTCCGAAGTAATTCACCTCCTCATTGGCTAAAAACGCGTACGTCGCTCTGAACGAATTTCTGATTTTATACCGTTCTACATGGCGTTCTCAGAACAGGCGTTCTGAGTAGGGAACGAGTTTTGGAGTGGTCATTTGCTAACCCACATCACTATTGATGCATTTCACTGCGAGAGAAGCCCCACGCTTCCTCTTGCTGTAGGATTACGCGGAGGTAGACAAGGTCAACATTGGTCCCTGTGTGATGGAGCTCGCTTGTATGTGGCTTGCAGGACGACTACGAATCTCTCATCGCCTCGCAGTGTGTGAACCGCTATTACACGCCCAGAACTTGCTCAGAGCTCGTTCAGAACTCGTTCAGAACTCGTTGGTGTTTGGGAACCAACTCTGGAACTCGTCTACTTTGACTACAAAGTCGTTCCGGCCTTACCCACTTCCTTGGGCAATTCTCAGCACAGTTTTACTCAGACCAGTGCCTAACCCCTGCACAAGAACAGAAAGGAAGAGGGTGTATTATAATAGTTAGTGTACTCTACCAACGCCTTGATCATTCTTCGTGGTGGACGCGACGGCTTGAGAACAATCGCGTCCTGAGCGTCATGACAGGTTTGCTTTGACGCACAAAGTGTTCGGAGACATCCATTTATTAATACGTAGCAGCCCACTGCAACATGCAACGGGCAGCGTCAAACTGTGCAACTTGAAGAAAACTAACTTCAAAGAAACTGCTCATGTTTAGTAAATCGACTCCGCTATCGCTCATGATCATGTCTGTCTGATTCCCAATCATTTGCTCTGACTTATCCCCCCGAGCACAGCCACACATGTACTACCAGTTGGCGTCATACATGTGCATGTAATACCAGTAACCTACTCCAGCCTAGGTTACCAATGTAGGGTTGCCATGGTTTACGGATAAACAAATCTGCCTGGTGTATTCAAAACTAAGTAATCAGTGTACGTCTGTACAAGTACAATACACGTGAGTCGGCCCAAACTGCCACCATCCTACCGACATCGACCATCCCTACCACGAGCTTCGTGGTACCGGTACGAATTAAAACGTCAGTGAAACGTGTACCGGTACGGTTGTCACTTCTGAATCTACTCAAGCCTTCATCAGCACCAGAACGAACACCAGTGAGAACTTCATGGCGACGCTCAGCGAGGCGATCGCTTTCATCAATTTATGTGAGGATGAGAGCACACCTGAAATACCAAGTAGAAAAGAAGCCGCTACCGATACAGACAACGACGGATAAATCCGGACTCACTGAATGACATCCTCCATACTATAGGGCAATCTCCGCTCCCGACACAAAAATCCGGGGAGTAAAAATTCTGCGATTGGATTGGTTGATAAACTAACCTATGGTACAGAAAACGAAGTTGAAACCGTATGGAAAAGCAAAAAAAATCCGTCTTTTTCGACAGTTACCTTAGGGTACCTAGGAATTGTTTTTTTTGATGCTGCGAATTATCGCCTTTGTCGGTATGGCGTTCCACACAGCAATAGTGGCATGAATAGCACGAAGGCGTTTTTCTTTTCCGTGCCTCCAGTAGCTTTAGCACTATTTCTTAGCTTCGTTTTTTAGTGGCCCCATGACACCAGCACTAAGCGGTTGGCACAACGGTGAGCTGTTCGGTGGCAACCTCACACCCGGATATGCGTCATGCTGACCTCCCAACCTCCCACACCACGGCGCTGCTCGCTCTCTCCCCCCCCCCCCGCATGCTCCAGATGACCCCACCACGTCCCCAAGACGGAGGCGCTTCAGCTGGTCCGTGCTCTAGTCCTACAAGGGAACTGGGTGGCTCATGAGCATGGCCTTCCTGGACCTGGGGGAACCTCGAGGCGGACCTGCAGAGCGGCGCCTACACGCGCTACCAGCTGCTCTACTTGGTTCTAGTCAACACGTCCTTGGGAGGGTGCTGGCCGCCCGCCTGGGGGCCACCACCGGCCGCCACTTGGCCCAGTTGTGCCGCTCCGTACCCTGTAGCCGTCACGTGCTCGACGTGCTTCATTGCGCAACTGACCTCAAATTACTGTGTCGGCAAAGGAGTTTAGCTTCACACCACTCATTATCTTTAACTTTCTGATTGGCTCTAAAATAATTCATTTAAGCATTTCATTGGATAAAAATGGGGTTAGATTTTGTATGGGGATCGAATGGGGATCTGTCTCACCCGGATTTTAGTGTCGCCCGGATTTATCCGTCGTTGTCTGTATCGGTGACTTGCTGCCTATCGAAGATCCCGACGAGCTGCTATGCATAGAAAACACATCACAATCCGATCGAGGACTCACGTAAAATGTATTTTCGTACTGGAGAATGCCCAGCAGAGTTTCGCTTAGCGATCCTTCGCTTCTTTCAGGCGCAAGTTCGTTTGTCCAACCTGCAGGCGCTCTTGATACTCAGAAACAGCAAGACTTGTTAAATCACGGTAAGTGAGCTGGAGCTGGGAAATGAAGAACTGATGCATTATCTAACCTGTTTCCTACTCCTGTGCAGAGAGCCGCGCCTCGCAACCACCGCGCCGCCCTGCAACCCTTGGTAACCACTGTGGCTGCGACCACTCACGCCCGCAACCGCCCGCAACCGCCCGTACCATCGCACGCAACGACTGCGAGTTCCAACACTCCTTCTCGCGCGGTCACGTCGTGAGCATGACGAGCACCCGAAGTTCCTCGAGCCTCGGTGCCGGCAGGGTCTTCGTCAAGATGTCCGCGCGCATCAACTTCGACTCGCAGTAGCTGACGTTCAGACCCTTGTTCCTGGACAAGTCCTTGATAAACTTCAGCCTTATATCGATGTGTTTCGCGCGCCCGGACGTGTCTTCGCCTTCTATCTGCTTGATGGCCGCTTGGTTGTCCACGTGCAACTTGTACGGTACCTCCACCTTGATCCCTATCTCACTCAGCAGCTCGACGATGCCTAGCATTTCGGCCGTCACCTGCGAAGCTGCCACGAACTCCGCCTCCATGGTCGACAAGGCCACGCTGCCCTGCTTCTTGCAGATCCATCCGGCCACCATGCCACAGACCATCAGCACACCGCCGCTCACCGACTTGCGGTCCACGCGGTCGCCGGCGAAGTCGGCGTCGCTGTACCCTTCCACCACAATAGTGTCCTCGCTCATGCTTCCCCTGGGCGCGTGCATGGCGAACTTAGTGTCCACCGTCCCTTTCAAGTAGCGCGCAATCTTCTCAGCTAGTCGCCAATCACTTACGCGAGGCTCGTGCGTGCGCCTCGTCACCCGATGCACAGCGTAGGCAATGTCCGGCCTAGTGCACCGGGCGACCCACAACAGACTGCCGACCAAGGACTGGAAGGTCTGCACCGTCGGCCTCTGAGGGCTACCTGCCCCGTCATTCGGTAGTAGCTCTCCATCGACATCACTCTCGTGCTCGCCACCAATAGGCACCCGCACTGCCGACGCCTCGCTCAACCCGAACTTGTCCAGCATCCCCAGGATCGCTTGGCGCTGCTCGAGCAGCCATCCCTTGTCCTTGTCGTACTCGAACCCGATGCCCAGGAACTTCGAGACGACTCCCAAGTCTTTGAGCTCCAGCACAGCCATGTCCTCGAAGAACGCGTCCACGCGAGCGTTGCTTGTACCCGTGACCAGCAGGTCGTCGACGTAGACGCCAACAAGCGTCACACCACTCGCGTCGCGCTTGTAATACAGACAACCGTCCGTGTAGCACTGGCAGAACCCGAGCTTCACCAGGATCTTGTGAAGAAGCCTGTTCCACAACCGGCCAGCCTGCTTAAGGCCGTACAGACTCTTGATCAAACGCAACGCAAGTTGGCCCTTGTGCTTTACCCCAAGCAGAGCGAGCAACTCGTCGGGGATCTCCATCCCGTCCGGAATGTAGAGGTAGATCTCCAACCCTTCCTCCTTGTCAGCCTTGACGTAGGCACTTGGCACATCACCGTGGCGCGCCGGCACTTCCCAGACGTGCGCCATCACAAAGATCAACTTGCCGGTGGTCAAGTCCAACACGGCCGAAAAAGTCACGATGTAATCGATCCCATACTCCTGTTCATTTCCGCATACCACAAGCCTGCCCTTGTAACGCTCTACCGTGCCGTCAGCATGCGTCTTGGTCTTAAAGACCCACTTCGTGTGCAGCAGTTTGCTGTTCCGAGGCCTCGCTACCACCTCCCAGGTGTTGTTGCTCTCGAGCGCCTCGAATTCAACCTTAATAGCCTCCTTCCACTTGTTCGCACGCGCGTCCCGCATCGCCTCTCGATAGTTCCTCGGGTCGGGCGTCACGACGGCATGCACCACTTGGACCGGCACGTGCTTGGCGCCCATGTGCCGCGTCTGCATTCTCGCTGCTGGAGCAGCGCTGGCCGCTATTGGGGCGAGCTGCTCCCCAGCTCCTTCTGACCCTTGGTCACCTTCAGCGTCTTCACCGACGCCATCCGTGCCGTGTGCCTTCTTTTTCTTCTTCTTGCCCTTGGCCTGCTTCTTCTTCTTTATGGGGACCTTCTCCTTCTGCTGCGTGGCCTCCCCACGCTCCTCGATCGAGCGCCACAGCTCGGGATCCTCCCTCTTCAGCTGCGCCTGCAGCTGCACATTCTGTTTGCTGTCGAGCGTCTCGACGTTCTCGATGTGCTGGGTCGTCACCACGACCATGTCCTTGGGGATGTACACCTTGAAGCCCTTGGTCTCGTCGTTCTTGCCGACGATCATGCCCACCTCGGCCCTTGGCTGCCAGGCCTTCTTGCCTGGGTCTCGGTACACCGTGCACGGACTGCCGAAGGTCACGATGCCCGCCATGTCCGGGCACTTGCCCGTCAGAACCTCAATGGGCGACATCCGTCTGGTGTTGGCGCTGCACGCGCTGCGGTTGAGCACGTACGCGGCGTAATCGACCGCGTACCCCCAGAACTTCAACGGCAGCCCGCTCGCGAATAGCATGCAGCGGGCCATGTTCAGGATTGTCCTGTGCATCCGCTCCGCCTTACCGTTCGAGGCCTGGTTGTTGGCTTCACTCACCTGCCGACGCACGCCGGTCGCCCGACAGAATTCCTCGACGTTCATGTACTCGCCCCCGCCGTCGGTGCGCAGCACGTGTATGCGGCAATTGTGCTCCTTCTCAAAGAAGACCAGGAAGTGCTCGAACTTCTTTGTGGCCTCAACCTTGTTCTTAGCTAGGAACGCTCTCACGTAGTTTGAGCTGTGGTCCACGAAGTTGATCATGTAGCGGTTTCCGTGCCTGTCTCTCGGGGTCATCGGCCCCTTGATGTCACTGCATATGACACCGCCGATCTTGTCCACCGGGGCGTTCTGGCCCGTGTCCTTCTTGGATTGATTCACCTTGTGCTGCTTGCCTTGTGCACAAGTGAGGCAGTTCAGCCTGACTCGACTGGTCAGCTTGACGCCCGAACCCGGAGCGTCCGCCATGCGCTCCAGCGTGTCGAACGCGAGATGGCCAAGGCGATTGTGCAGCTCGAGTAGCGTGCACTCGGTCACCGCATCGGCGCTGATGCCGCCGCTCTCGACCGCTGCCATCACTGCATTCACGCGCTCCTGCTTGCCACACCCACCGAGAGTCTCCACCAGTAGTACACCGTTGGCGCGGTCGCACCTCAAAGATGCGCCGTTCGTCCGACTCACGCATGACGTAGCTCCTCTTGTTCAGCCTTGTAAGGTACACCCCTTTTCCTCAAGCAAGCCGTAGCTGATGATGTTATTAATCACTCCCTTGCTGTAGTACACGTTCGTCAAGTCGACGCGGCTCTCGCTGCCGTCCACCACGGTGCGCAGCTCCACCGTCCCTCGCTTCGTCACACTAAGCACGCCTCCGTTGGCGGTGCTCCACGAGTCAACGTAGTCCACAGTATCGCGCAGTAGACTCTCGTCGTTCACCAGGTGAACACTCGATCCACTGTCCAAGATCCACACGCCATCGTCTGCCAGCCCACGGGTCGTACATGCACTGCTCACAGCGAGCGTCACCTTCCCGCCCTTCGGAGTCTTTTCACCAGGGCAGTCGCGCTTCATGTGGCCTTCCTTGCCACAGCCCCAGCACGCGCGATCTCCGCCGGCATCAACACGTCCGACGAATCCTTGTCCTCGGCCACCTTGGCCACCGTGGCCACCTCGACCACCAAAACCACCGCGGCCACTGCGTGACACGCCACTGCGAGCATGGGTCTTGCCGGAGCTTATCTCATACTCCGCCGCAAACGCGACGAGCTCCCATGCATGCTGGATGTAGTCAACCCGACTGGAGTCCAGGCGAGTCAGCATCGCCCTCTTCACGTGTTCCGGTGCTGAGTCGCAGAGGCACTGCAGCACGAACTGGTCCGGGCAGCCTGCCCGCTCAGCCACGTACACTAGGTACTGGAAGTGCTCCGTCCAGGTCTTGTTGCTCGGCTTCGTCTCGGACATGAGGTCCATCGCCTTCGACACCGGCACCTTCGTCGAGTAGAAGCCCAGCATCCTGTCCATGACATGCTCCACCGTGTTCGACTCCGCCACCCACTTCGGCAGCATCTTGTCGAAGAAGGCCAGCGCCGGCCCCCTCCAACTTGTTGTTCAATGCCAGTATCTTGAAGTCGTCGGGCCAGTCCCCGCCGCTCATCAACTGCGCCGCCACCAGGCGCTGCACGAACTTCTTGCCCCACGCGAGGAAGTCTGCACCGACCCCTGCGTAAATCTCCTTGCCGGAGAACTTCGGAAACCCCGGCCAGTCCAGGTCCTTCATCTTCGGCATCTTCAGGCCGAAGTTCTGCGGCGGGACGAACTGCACGTACTGCTGCTGCGCCGCGGGAGCAGCTCCGTGCGGCAGCGGGTTCTGCTGCGGCGCTCGGAACGACTCCGGCTCTTGTGCGGCATGCGGCAGCCGTGTTGGTGCTGGCCTCGCTCCCTCGGACTCGTCCAGCGAGCCCATTCGCATGCTCCGGTCGCGCGTCTTCATGTAGTCGCCGAAGGTGCCCGACCCGTGCTCGGAGGATGTTGCAAAGAGCCTGTGCCCACTTGACCGTGGTGCCTTCTGCGCACGCTGCGCCTCTGTCACTTGCTGCAGCTGGGTCTGCATCTGCAGCTGCTGCGCTGCAAACTTCGCCGCCATCCCCTCGAGGAGCCCTTCAATTCGGTCCATGCGCTCCGAGCTCGCGTCAGAGTCCCGACCGCTCCTTGCGTGAGCGTCGTACGCGCCCGAGAGCGAGCGCGCCTCCTCGAACAGCTCGAACGGGTCCGTCGTCGTGCTCAGTCTTCTAACTTGAGTGTCTGGGACGATGTCGGCGGGTTCGGGCGGGCTTGAGGAAGTGTCGGGGCCCTTTGGGCTCATAACCTGTTAAATCACGGTAAGTGAGCTGGAGCTGGGAAATGAAGAACTGATGCATTATCTAACCTGTTTCCTACTCCTGTGCAGAGAGCCGCGCCTCGCAACCACCGCGCCGCCCTGCAACCCTTGGTAACCACTGTGGCTGCGACCACTCACGCCCGCAACCGCCCGCAACCGCCCGTACCATCGCACGCAACGACTGCGAGTTCCAACAAGACTGCGCCAGTTCAATGCATTGTCTCGTTCCGTAAGCGCTGGTGTTGTTGTCAGATACTGGAGTCTGGAGCTGCGACCATTTAGCCTCTTCAACTGAGCCAAATACTCTTCCAGTTGTCTGGCTTCTTGCCGTAACACCGTGATCTCAGTTTTTCTTTTATTATACGTTGGAGGGTGGTGGAGGAACTGATAGGACATAGATGTCATTAGCCAAAGAAGTTAAGTGACAACAATGTACCGCACTGAAAAACAAAAACAAAGAACTGGAAGCTTGTCGCACTCGTGTTTGCTTCCGAGGTGGTGACGTTGCACTTTCTATCCGACTTTCACATGGACGAGAATTCGCGAAGAAACTTTTTCGTCTCTACTTGTCAGAAGCACGGAAATTGAAGGTAAAGGCAGACGTTCTGGATTATTGAAGGCTAGGCTCACGAATGTGAGTTGATGGCGAAGCCTTTTGGTTCCCACCATCTCACCTATTCCTACACACGTTAAGGTTTAGCAATAGGACGTGCTTGCATACTATATTCTTATTATTAATACATTTTAGCGTGTCTGCAGCAAAGCCAGTTCACACCCCAACCCTTATATGTGCTATTATATCGTGTCTCTGTCTGGCAAAAGGGTAGTTTTCCACGCGAAGTGAGTGCAGTGTTGAAGCAAGGCGGAATGAGCAAGCGGACGAAGCTGGGGAAAAGATGTTTTGAAGCAGAATGAAGACATTACGACCAAGGCCTCAAATTGAAGACCCAACATCTAGTTGTGCAGAAAATGGATAGGTGGGCTGGCCAATGCCGATCCTGGACCAGGAATCTTGGCCCCCCTTCCTGTCGGGGTTCATTTGGAGTTACGTCGACGCGTGAATCAAGCCCTCACGACCGCGCCGCCGTACAAGTGCTGTGGGCGTTTCACCAGCGTTGCGTCCAGCACCACGTCTGCCATATCGGCGTAGTTGTAGGAGGCAAGCGGAGCCCATCGCTACGTGCTCTCGTCTATCCTGCTGAATCACGCACGGCACGGGAGCGAGCTGCTGGTGGTGGACGCCGCGGTGGCCGCTACGTCCTCGCTCTGCTTCCTGGTGGATGTTCCCAAGGCACGGATGCTTTCGTTTGGAGCTCGGCATAGAGCCGTGCCACTGGTTTCGGCGCGGCTCCATGTTGGTCCCCAAGGTGACGACGGACCGTGCGGATGACGTCTCGGCTTGCACGCTCAAGGAGGGCTCCGTGGACCACGTCACGGTCGGCTGGTCGTGCGGCAACTCGCAAACCAAGCACAAGACGAAGCGCCAAACGAAGCACAAGAAGACGCACAAGAAAGCGCACCGGAAGAAGCACCAGAAGAAGCACTAGAAGCACCAGAAGCACCAGAAGCACCAGAAGCAGTACAAGACTCAGATCCATGTCATGGTCCGCGACGCCAGCAAGCTGAGAGACGGGAAACTGGAACGTCGGCGCCATGACCAAGTACAATGTCGGGAAGTCCTTCTCCGTCATTTATGCGCACGGTGCGGTACACCCACTACGAAGCTCGATTTACATTTCTTCGGGGGCTTCTCACTTCTCCACACAAGCACCCAGCCATTGGATACGTGGCCGCAACACTCCACCGACGACAACCAAAGCGCGCAACAGCCAGTTTTCGGTTTGCCTGGTGAGCGGCCCTGACGCTGCCGGGTAATGCCTTCGAGCTTACGCTCCGCCCGACCATACAGTCGAGCACTCGGTACACCTGGTGAGCGGCCCTGACGCTGCCGGGTAATGCCTTCGAGCTTACGCTCCGCTCGACCATACAGTCGAGCACTCGGTACGCCTATCGGCCTCGAGCACAATCAGTATACCTACTTAGTTGGGTCAGATTCAACGAGGTCAATGTAGGTCATTTGGGTATGGCCATTTCGGGGGTTGCCACTCGGCACCTTGCCTCTCAAGCAAGGCAAGGCATCTTCATGCCTTTGACCTTAACCAAATGAACCACATTGACCCCTAATCTGATTGAATGCTGCAAATGTCTTATTAAAGACACGATTTCACCTGTATCGTGTTTGCTGATGTAACGGGTTACATGGAATAGTGACCCTGGCACTATTCAGGGATGACTACAAAATGTCACTCCCCTGAGTAGTGACACAATAGGCTAGAGAGCCAACCGATACATTTGATATAGGATAAACTATAGGGGACTTCAGATTTGTATGCAGGCCAACTCTGTACTAACCTATAAATACACTCAGTCTTAGATCTACCGTACTTCTGATCAATCAGTCCCCTTAGGCCAGGGACACGTGAACTGCCGTTGACTGAGAGTTTGTATACTCTCTTAAGCACACTTCCTCTGTGCAAGGTGCTCGTGTGGCCCCGTCACACTTGGTAGCACTTGTAGTTAATCCTACACCTACGCGGGTAGATTGGACTACCTGAATCCTCTGTGGTCTCAACGAGTGAGCCAAGATGGACAGACGTGAGTTTCCTCATTTGAACGACTCGCAGTTCGAGTCGGTTCGGAAGATGGCAGGCATCTTTGGAATAGATGCTCTGCGTAGCTTAGCGGCAGCGACGCCGGCTGAGCAGGGCGTTCGACACCTATGAGCAAGGGCTCATCGCCCATGTTCGGGGGCTGCAGGCTTTCGCAGCCACGCCGAAGCCGGTGCAACCGAAGCCGTTGAGGCTGAAGGTTCACCCCTTTGAAGGGAAGGAGGACGGGAACCTTCACTTCTGGGTCCGAGAGGTTGAGCTCGCGATGGACGCGGCTCTCGTCTCGGACGAGCGACTTCGTGTCGCTTTTGCGCTTTCCAACCTTAGTGGTCGCGCTAAGAGTGGGCGTATACGCGCGAAACGACAACGCCGGGATGCTTTGCATGATGGTCCCAGCTCTGTGAGCAGCTACGGGCTACGTTCCTTCCGGCGAACTATGAGTATCGACAGCGCTCGCGCTTCCTCGCTCGCAAACAAGGAATGCGCGAGCTACGCGAGTACATACAAGAAATGAGAGAACTCACAGCCTCGCTGGCGGGGACGCCCCTGCCCGAACACATCAAGGTGACCATGTTCATGGACGGTCTGCGTGTTGACCCAGCCCGCACGCAGCTGTTCCGGGTGCAAGCAATCACTATGGAGGAGGCGATACAAACCGCCCTCCACGAGGAGTACAGCCACATACAGGCTCGTACCCCCGCCACAGTATGGCAAAGTAACCCTGTGCCGGGTGGTGCGCCGAATAGTGGTTCCAGCAATGGAACCTCCAATGTGCCAGTTTCCATGGATTTGGGAATGGCCGAGCAGAATGACATTCGCTGCTTCGGCTGTGGCAAGCTTGGACACATGAAACGTGCCTGTCCTGCGGGAGGACAAAAGAAGAGTTACTCTTCGAAGCCCTTTGAGTCTAAGGGTCGTTGGCAGAAGCCGCGACCCAGGGACCAGGGAAACGCAGGACACCAGTAGGGGCGGGGCACCCTACTGGGGAGTTCCTAAGTCTTCATGAGGGGTGTGCGGGTGGCGCGCGTCATGGGGACTTAGCCCCTGAAAGTCTATGCACTCTCGAAGCGGAGAAGGGCTCGTGGTGCACGCGAGTGTACCGGGATACGATCATCCCTTGAGAATCTTGATCGATTCTGGGGCGTCAAAGAATTTTGCGCGCCGCCAGACAGTCGCGCGCAACCGCGACAGGTATGCCGATGCTCTACGTGGCAGCAAAGGCAACGGGCTGGTCTCCGTAAGGCTAGCCGACGGTACGGTGGTAGAAGTACCTCGGGTCCACATGGACCTGGCTGTCAAGTTCGAAGACTTTGACAGCAAGGAGCCGTTCTTGGTTCTAGACATGGACCGTACGACTTGATCCTTGGCATGCCGTGGTTAGAGAAACACGAGCCTTGGATCGATTGGCGCGGCAAGGCCATTGGGGCAAACCATCCCCCGCGCTCTGACAGAGCTTTGATGAGTCATGTTACCACCTCTGGCAGAAACTGGGGCGCCCGTGAGGGCCGCCAGGGCGTAGCGGCGTCCAAAATGTTCATTGGGGTCGTTGAGACTGACGGCGACTCCGAGAGTGACCGAGCCGACCAGGTTCCGGGTGTTGGGGTGTCAGACGGCATCTAACAGGTGGGTAACTTAGGTCCACATATAGGTAACAGAGTTCAGCGGGCGGCAAGTGCCGCTAGAGAAGGCGCCGTCGGCGCTGGCGTTGGTAACGTAGTTCCACGTCCGGTCACGCAGACCTTAACTGATGAGGAAGCCACCACAAGCGCTTCCTGTGTGGATAACGTAGTTCCACACGAGGTCGATTAGACCATAACTGATGCGGGAGTCGCTGGGAGCGCTCCTGGTATGGGTAACCTAGTTCCACACGTTAAGGCGGGAAACATAGTTCCGCACGAGATCAAGACGATCCGTGGTGCCGTCAAGTCGGCACCACCAGACGTAGACACCAGAGTGTCACGTCGTAAGCCGGGTCTAGTCGTCCGTTCGGTGACACCCGTCACCAACGAGTTGGAGCCATCCGTCTGGGCTCCAGCCGCCAAAGAATGCTATCACATCTTCGACGGCGTGACCGGTTGCCAGGTCAAGGCAGGTGCTGTTCAGCTTACGGCCCTGCCCGAGGTTGCAGAGTTACTGAACCTCGAAGAGCTCGCAATGGAGGACTTCTTGGCCGAGTTGAAGGCCGGGGAGATCTCAGAGTTGGTCCTCCTAAGGCCGGAGCCAACGTCAGTGGAGTTAAACTCCTCCTCTGTCATGGACAAGGACGTCCTGGAGGAGTTCCAGAGACAGCGCGTGTCGCGCATGGGCCCTGAGATTCTCAAGAATCCACGGGATCCGGTGTATCCCTTAGTGAAGGAGTTTGAGGACGTAGTGTCGAAGGACCCTCCGTCCCAAATCCCACCAGACAGGGGAATCAGGCACGAGATTGATCTCATGCCAGGCACAAAGTACTGTGTCACGAGTCAATGGCCTCTTCCCCGGGAGCAATGCGAAGTCATTGATGACTTCTTTGGCGCCAAGGCGAAGGCAGGCATGGTGCAGGAGTCGAAGTCTCGGCACTCGACGGCCACCTTCTGTGTTCGAAAGCCGAACGGAAAGTGGCGTCTAGTTCATGCTTATAACAATTGAACAGCGCGACGGTGCCAGCGCAGACACCGATCCCGCGGAAGGACGTGTTGCTCAACAACATGGCCGGGTGCACATTGTAGTGGGTCTAACTTGACTCACTACTTTAGCTTACACGTCGCGCTACGTGTATGAGGAAGCGTAAGTACTTAGTAATTACTTGAGTTAATTATATTTGAATACACAAATATAATTTAAATCAGATACGACTCCAAGTGACTTAGATTAGGTAAAATGAGAACTGTTTGTTTGTAAATTGATCTTCCTCCTAAATCTTCTAAAACTGTTTATCATCTATGAAAGGGGTTGACAGTGGCTGGCGGTCAGAGCCCCGCCATTATGCACGTCTCTAATTGGTAGAAAGATGCTGCTTTCTACCAATAGGACCTTTGGGTAGGTGTGGACCACTCATTGTGGTGGCCCACTTCAATGTATCCATTGGTGTGACTTACACCAAGGTGAGGAAGTATCTAAAACTTTTAACAGATATCTTATCTGTTAAAATCACAAATGGCTTGTAGCCACTTGTGCGTGTAACCCCGTTACACCATTCCCCCCCCTTAAGGTTAGACGCGCGGGGTCTCCGCACGTCAATCTTCGGAATTGAGCATTCGTCAATTCTCAGCGTTTGGAGAAGAAACCCGCGCTCATTCAACGATGAGCGCCCCTCAAGAAAAGAAGAATCCGAAGTCGGTGGAGAGTCATCTCTCCATCGATGACCACTTCGAGCGCCAAAAGGCGAAGTATGGCGACGTCGTCGACTTTGACGACGACTATGAAGACATGGAGGACGAGAAGGACTTGTCCTCAAGGCGCAGAGACTCAGTGTCGAGCGAATTGCTCGACCCCCATGCTAAGAACGTTCGCCCGCGTGAAGGGGACGAATCGGAAGCTTCGAGCTCGAAGCGTTCGCGAACTGAGAGCGATACCCCACTCGCTTCCGCTGGGGCTCTCAGTACTCCGCGCGCTGCAGTTGCAGCGCGTGATTCTAAAGCTCAAGGCTCTCCGCGCGCTGCGCCTGCAGCGCGCGATCCGTGGATGCCGTCCGCGTCCAAGATCTCGGACCGGTATGGGAACTCGGTACCTCCGAATGAGGTGCCGTTATACGTATGCAGCGCCATCAGAGATGACGCCGTGGCTGCCGAGCTGCACTTTGATGCGGAGACACATCAAAGGCGCGATTATTACATCGGACTCTTCCATGAGCCCCGATGGTTTCAAAGCAAGATGACATCTTCTCGCAGCAAAGTGCCCGAGTGGCAGGCACTTTGTCAAAGTTGGAATGCGTTTGTTGAGAGCTTCAACAAGAAGCCGAGTGCTTACCGTGATCGGATTAAGCAAGCGCGTGATCGCTTCGAGACGTACTCGAAGCGTGGAAAGTTGAAGCAACTCCACGTTGCTGCGGAGGAGGCTAATGTGCCGTGCGCTGTGCCCGAGGGCTTTCAGTGCGCGAAGCGTTTCCGGGGCGCGGTCCGCTTGAGCAACCGCGACCTGAACGGGCACAGGTCGTTCCGTGTGCCCGAGAATCTCAAAGAGCTCCGTGCTAAGTTCTTAGCACGTGAGGGTTCGGGTGCTAGCGATGATCGTAGCGCTCGTACTACTTCCGCTGCGCCAGCGTGAACCGCTCCTCGTACGCCCTCACCACTTCCGGAACGTCCTCCAGCAAGACGTTCCGCAGCTCCCATGTATCTTGATGGGGAGGAAATCCTCCCCAACGAATACGAAAACAATCCCCTTGAGGGTTCGTTTTCGGGATACTATGGTCAACAATCCGCTCAACAATCCAGCGGGTTGAGCCGCGGGCGTCACGGATCGGCGGTGGCGGGGGTGGGAACACGCCCCGGGTATGATCAGCCCCGGGCTGATCAGTAGGCGCCTCTCCACGTCCGTGGAGCGTTTGCAGGGCGCTGAGTTCGCCGCCCTGAAACAGGAGCTGGCGAACCAGAAGGCCCAAGTCGCGGCGGTCTCGCAGACCGCCTCGAATATCCAGGTCGAGCTGGGGACCCAGATGAAGGGGTTGCTCCAGCGCGTCCGCGCGCTGGAGGAGAGGCTGCTCGTCGCCGAGGCCAAGTCCTCCGCCTCTGCCTCGGCTCCTGCCGAGGCTTCGGGTCAGCCGAGCTAGATGGCTCGTGCTGCAGGTATGGCTTCAGCCGTTCGACGTAGAAGGTCGGATGGAGGCGCATGCTAGACGGTATGTCTAGCGCGTAAGCGTTGCCGTGCCGTGCCAACACAGTGAACGGCCCGATGAAGCGCGGAGCAAGCTTACTTGCTCCGAAATCCGAAACTGCATGTTTAGGCAGGTTTTGTGTAGCTAACAAAACTAATGAACCAACTTTAAATTCATTTGTGTTGCCTCTGCCCACATTGTCTGCGTTCAGCTTCTGTTGGTCAACAAAAGCTGCTATTGCACTTGGACAAACCGAATCACGGCTTGTCTTTTGGTAAGGAAGTTTATTGCATCCGAGCTGAAGTCATTCAGCTCGCTCACCGCTAGAAGCCCGGCCTCTGCGTGGTTCTTCGCGGTGTCTGCGCCCTGCGCAGACCCGTGGACTTTGGCCTTGTTAATGGAGGAGTCTGCGCAGGGCGCAGACTCATGCGTTTTGTTCGATGTTGCAGCTGATACGGTGCAAGTGTCAGCGGTTTTCTGCAGCTGCAGTATTGCAGTCGTAGATCCCCCCACTAAGGTCTGCGTGGGGCGCAGACCTGGTTGTCTTGTTCCTTGTTGTCGCGGCTGACACTTTGCAGGTGTCAGCGGCTTTTTGCGACTGCTGTGTTGCAGTCGTAGATCCTCTCCCACTTAAAGTGGGAGCCATCACTCCGAATAAACTCGGTAGACGGGGATGCCGCATGGCATTCACGTAGAACGGTATATGCCCGGTCGAGGCATGCACTGAGTTGTTGATGGCAAATTCTGCCATCGCTATGCACTCGCTCCAGTATTGGAACGAGTGAGCGTAGCTCTTCAAAATGACGACGAGCACGCGATTCACGCGCTCGGTTTGGCCGTCCGACTGCGGGTGATCCGCCGTCGACATTGAAAGTTGGCTCCCAAGAAGTGTAAACACTTCTTGCCACATGTGCGCTGTGAAGCGTGGGTCTCTCCGACACAATGTCGGTCGGCGTGCCATGGTGTTTGAACACCATGTCGACGAACAGACGGGCCGTCTGCTTCGCGGTCACCTCTGCCGGCACCGCAGCAAGATGTACCATCTTGCTGAAGCGGTCGACGAAGACCACAACACCGGTATTCCCTCCGCTGTCCGGGGGAAGACCAAAGATGAAGTCCAATGACATGGACTTCCAACACTCCGACGGAGTCGGTAGTGATTGCAATGGAGCCTGCGCAAACGGCGCAGGCTTTACGCGTTGGCACACCTCGCAAGTACGGGCGTACTTGCGCACCGACTTACACTGGTGGTGCCAGTAGAAGTCGCGCGTGAGAAGGACGTATGTCTTCTCACGTCCGAGATGTCCCGCAGACGGGGCATCATGATACTCGTACATGATCCTGAGTCGCAGGTCATGGTAATTCGGCACGACAACGCGATCCACGTTGTCGTCGACTGCATTATAAAGCAGTATTCCGTCGTGCACTCGAAAGCGGTGTACACGCGCACGAAGGTGCTTGGGCAGCTTCTGATAGGACTTGTCTGAAGGCGCTGTGCCATAGGCCAGCAACGGTTTCGTGTCCGCGTCGTGCGCGTACGCGGCCTTCCCGTCGTCCAACAGAGACGATGTGGGTTTGCTCGATCGCATGACGTCAATGGTATTGGCGTCACCAGCTTCTGCGTAGTCCGGCCGACCTGATAACGCGTCGGCCGCTACATTCAATCTTCCGGGTTTGTATTCGACCCGGAAGTTATACTTTGCAAAGAATGAGAGCCATCTCGCCATTCTTTGTGAAATGTGTGGCGACTTCACTGCGGTGCGCAGTGAAGCATGGTCGGTGTAGACCACAAATGGTCTACTCCCAAGCAAGTACACTCGGAACTTTGCGAGTGCATACTTCATGGCAAGGAGTTCCTTGTCATGCACCGGATAGTTGCGCTCAGCTGGCTTCAGCTGACGCGATTGGTAGTAGACGACACTATCACGGCCCTCGTGATCGTGCTGCATCAACGCGCATCCGATCGCGAAATCGGATGCGTCACGCACTACGTGAAACGGGCGATCTTGGTCTGCCACTGCCAAGATCGGCGCCTCAGTCAAGCCCCGCTTGACTGCATCGAATGCCTTTTGGCAATCGGGTGTCCAATTCCACACAGCTTCTTTCTTAAGAAGCTGTGACAGCGGGCGGATCTTGCCCGCATATCCTCCACGTACTTGCACAAGTACGTGGCCAAGCCAAGGAACTGCCTCAGTTCCTTGACACTTGAAGGCGTTGGCCATTCATTTATCACTCTGACCTTTTCTGGGTCAGGGCGAACACCATTTTCCCCTACGAGACACCCGAGGACGGGTATCTCGCTCGCCCCGAAGATACACTTCTTCAGGTTCGCGTAGAGCTTATGCTTTCGCATAAGCTCAAGTAGCTTCCGGAGATGCACCCTGTGCATCTCTACGTCGGTCTTCTCGCCCACATCCCGGCTGTGCATGAACACATCATCGAAGTAGCTCGGCGCGAAGTCGCGCACCGAGCGCAACAAGTGCGTCACGCACCTGTTGAAGCTCGCAGGGGCATTCTTAAGCCCCTGCGGCATCACTAGCCATTCCCAGAGCATGCCGCTTGGTGTGCTCACTGCCGTGAGAAGGATATCGCTCTCACGCACTAGGATCTGATAGAATCCATCTCGTAAGTCGAGAGCACTGTAAACGGTGCTCCCGGCCATCGAATCGATGATGACATCTTTTCGTGGTATCGGCGTCAGCGCCGGTACCGTTGCATCGTTCAACTTGTTGTAGGCATGAAGGATGCGCCATACGCCCTGTGGCTTTTTGACACAGAACGTCGGAGCACTGTGCAGGGACTTCGATTCCCGCACTTGTCCAGCTTTGCGACGACTTTCAAAGTAGTCGTCGATCGCCTTCACTTGGGTTACGCGGCAGTGGCCACTGCCGCGTGACACAGTACTTCGTGCCCGGCACGAGATCAATCTCGTGCTGAATGCCCTTATCGTGCGGAAGCTCCGCAGGAATTTACGTCTTTGTACTCCCTCAATAATTCGTAATAGGGACTCGACTTTAGTGAGTCCCAACCTTGTTCCTCGAAGCGCTCTCGCTTCGTCTTCGCACTGAGAGTGTCTTCACTCTCAGTGGTACTTCCCATGAAGAGCTGCCTCAGCTCTTCGCTCTCGCTCGCCGTTCTTTCGCTGTTCGAAAGAACGCAGACCTGCTCGATGCGTCTGTCGTGCAAGTCGCGCGTGAAGCGCTTCCAGCTCGTGGCTGGAAGCGAAGTCAACTCCGACGCCCTCGTCGGAGGATTAGCGAGTTTAATTTCACGATACTGGAATCCAGTATCGGTGCGCGTCAAGACGCTTAGCGTCTCGACGTCCGGCCTCACCGCCTCAGTCTGCCCAGCAGACGGATGTTGTGGCGTCTCGGTCTCGGACCGAGACTTGCGCAGCATTCTCCGCTTGCGCCGTCTTCTTGTTGTGCGGGGCCCGGCTCCGCACAATTGTTCATCTGGTCCAGGCCCGGCCGTGGACAGTTGTTCGCCGGCGAACTCTGTCCGCGGGCGCGCGGTATCAAGCCCGGTTTGACCGCATTTTCCTTCGTTCAGCCCGGCTGCACGACAGCATGCCAATTGCGTCCGTGTGGTACGTTTGCAACCGTCCGCACTGTTTGCAGCGTCAACTCCCGGAGTGGATACGCCGTTGTCACCTCGACGCCATTCATGACCGAGGGTGCGTCGGCTCCCGGAGCCGACGAGTCGTCGTCGACCTGACCTCTTCGGGTCAGGGACTGTCCCATGCGTACTCAACGCGAGTGTTGGTTCCTGGAACCGCCACATCCTCATCTTCCGACGTCGGCAGCACCGCCGACGTGGATCCCACTTGTTTGCGCCCTCGCGTACTTCCAGGGCACTCCGGGACAGCAGCATTAAGCGCTATCTCGACTGGTAAGCCGCGCGCACCTGCTGCTGCGTGCGCTGCGGTAACAGGGCCATCGCTCTCTGTTCCGCTGTCGCGACCGAAGCGCACGAGCATGCGCTTCTTCCAGTCAATTTCCGGATCATGCCATGCAAGTCACGGCATGCCCATTACCACGTCGAACTTATCGTCCAGGTCCAGGACGATAAAGTATTCGACAAACACCCGTTGTTTGTACGAGAAGCGCACGTTCACGACGCGCTTCTCGGTCTTCACGATGGCACCTGTTACCAGTCGCACTTCCAGAAGACTTCCAGGTACATTTGCCTCCTCGAAGTCAAGTCTCGGCAGGCTTCTTAGTCAAACAATATTATTCGACGCGCCCGAATCTACCAGAGCTCGAAGAGAGTCACTCACTCTCTTCGAGTAAACCTTCAAGATGACTAGGTTCGGCCTGTCATCTTGTTTCTTGCAGCTAGAGGTAGTCTCACTGGGGGCTGCAGTCCTCAGTGTCGCCTGCCCGATGTCGGCACGCGTGACTGCATTACCAGTAGGGCGCCCCGCGCCTACTGGATGTTCGCGTTTTTTGTTGGTCCGCGGCGATGCCTAGCATCGCCACGGCGGCCACCTCCAGGGGGCATGGGAGCTGTGCACTCCCGTGCAAAGTGACCGATCCTTCCGCAACGGAAGCATCGCACGTTGCCTCCCTGCTGCTGGTAACCAGCAGTTGTTGCGTTCGAGAGGTCCATTGGTTCCGGACCTCCCGTTCTCGCTACCGGGCGCGGATGCGACTTCGGCACGTTTGCATGCAGTTTAGCCTGCCGCAGGCTAAACTCTTCTTGCATGGCAAGGGCGATTGCAGCTTCGAGAGTACTCGGGTACTCTCGGAAGAGATAGGTCTTCACGGGCCCATCTCTAAGTCCCTTCATGAACGTGACGACCTTAGTCTCCTCGTGAATCGGATTAGTCACGATATTTGAGACCAAGTATCGTGCACGTTGTGCGTAAGCATGGACGTCATGCTTACCCTGCTGTAGGTCGAAGAACTCTGCCCTCGACCGGAACTCATTTTGCGGGGGCTCAAACGCTTGTTTGAGCTCCTCTTTGAACACTTCGTTCGTGCTGAAGCACGTAGGATCGGAGAGTCGGCGTCCATACGCCCAACTCCTTGCGCGTCCGCCAAGGCAGGGCATGGCGAAAACGACCTTCGACAGCGGGTCGATGCGTCGAGCCGCTATGGCTGTGTCGAGTTCGACAAGCCACCGGAGGAGAGGCTCGCCCTCTCTTCCCACGTAATTGCTTACGCTCAATTTCAATGATTGAGCACGCGGTGTCGTCCCTGACGACGCCGTCACTGAGGAAGCAGCATCGAGCTGCTCCTTCATGATGAACCCCAGAGCAACACCATGTTGCTCCGTCGGCGATAGCGTACGCAGCATCGTAGCTATCGCCGCCTCCCCAATGACTGTTGACAGTCGTTGGAGGGCCTCCCACTCTGGGTCAGGCAGGTGGGGGCAGTCAGCGCGTGCAACATGCGTTGCAGGCGTATTGGAGCTCTCCATGGGCACCTCCGTGCTCATGTGGTTCTCGGCTCCGCGTTCGTACACCTCGTACGAACGTCAAGCAGTCGGTCATTGGACAGACTACAAAGTGCTACCAGGTGTAGTGGATATAACTTGACTCACTACTTTAGCTTACACGTTGCGCTACGTCTACGAGGAAGCGTAAGTACTTAGTAACTACTTAGGTTAATTATATTTGAATACACAAATATAAGTTAAATAAGAAGGGATTACAAGTGACTTAGATTAGGAAAAATGCGAACTGTATTGTTTGTAAATTGATCTTCCTCCTAAATCTTCTAAAACTGTTTATCATCTATGAAAGGGGTTGACAGCGGCTGGCGGTCAGAGCCCCGCCATTATGCATGTCTCTAATTGGTAGAAAGATGCTGCTTTCTACCAATAGGACCTTTGGGTAGGTGTGGACCACTCATTGTGGTGGCCCACTTCAATGTATCCATTGGTGTGACTTACACCAAGGTGAGGAAGTATCTAAAACTTTTAACAGATATCTTATCTGTTAAAATCACAAGTGGTTTGTAGCCACTTGTGCGTGTAACCCCGTTACATGTACTAACCTAGAAATACACTCAGTCTTAGATCTACCGTACTTCTAATCAATCAGTCCCCTTAGGCCAGGGACACGTGAACAGCCGTTCACTGAGAGTTTGAATACTCTCGTTAGCACACTTCCTCTGTGCAAGGTGCTCGTGTGGCCCCGTCACAGTTGAGTACATAGCGCTTGTGCTGAGACAAAATGTGTCAGTTCTCTCTTCATTGCTGAATTCGCCCGAGGACCCGCCATCACTAGCATTGTCACCGGTACGTCTTTTTTAGGCGTTCGGGCTCGAATCTTGCGTTTGTTCCGTGATTGAAGAATCAACGAACCGTTTTCCAACAATCCCTTCGTAGGGGAAACCTTCGTCGTGTTTGACCACCTCAGGGTGTGGTGTGGTGGCGCCCCAACGATATCCACCATGTTAGGACTTGAGGTGGGCAAGTGATCCAGTTGTCGGTGTCGTTGACACATCAACCGGGATAGGTGAGCTGATCCTTGAGCTGTGAGCACGGGGTACGCTTCAAACGCATTTGACAGCCATCTACCCAGTAATCTGATCACCAACCGATCTGCACCAGCATTGCGGAGGGCGGTTGCACCCCCGATACGAATCGAGTGCGTGGAGAACCGCTGGGATCCTGTCTCGTCCTTGTTGCGGCGATTTTAATCGCCGTCGACACATCGTTCGCAGTGATACCGCTAGTCGGACCAATTGCAAGTGCGGGCATGTCAGCCCGTGTCCCGATCGCTTGTGCTCCTTTGACGATCCATCGTGCTGCCCGTACTGGGCACAACGTAGAATCACCTGACTGACTGTGAAAGCGGAACACTTCACGACCATACTGGTTGTTTTTCGCGCCCTGTTGTTTGATGCCCACCGTCGTGGCTGTGTCCGCGGGGGTCCGAGTACCATGATCGTCGAAGAACCGTATGTGACCCAGCTTCAGAACATAGTTGTAGCGCCTTGATCCAATGAAGAGATACTCCGAACGCCGGAGTAGGAAGAAATAAGCAGCAGAATCCCGCCCCAGAGTACTTGGTCGTGCGCCTGGGATAGATCCAAGCCGGTGACTAGAGCTCGCAGGAGTGGGGCCGAAACTGGGTGCTGCTTGAGTACTGGATCCGAGAACCGGCGAATTCCGCGTAGTAAAATAGCATGAGTCGTGGAAACACCAAATTCGTAACCCACTGTTGACTTGCGGTGCCAGCATACAGCACATAACTTGCCGCATATGGTTGAATAGGTATTACCCTCGAGTCGCTTGTTCGCGCCGAATTGCCACAGGTAGACAGCAAACGCACCCAACTGTGTAGCGTTCCCATGGACGTCGTCTGCACTGAGCCACTCTAGGAATTTCATCAATTTGCACCATCTGTACCATTGATGCCAGGCTCGCTGGTACAACGTGCTCGAAGAACTTGCGAGGGCCCCTGAGCGGAGAAGCGCTTCCATAGACTCGAGAGATCTCTGCAGTCAGCTGGGATCGTCACCTGTGACCATAATATAGATTGTTTAGCAAATAACGATGCTAATTTTGGGGACTGCCAAACGCGACTGCCTGCATCCGCCATCACGTTGTTCACTCCTGGGATATGGGCTGCCGACGCGTAAAACCCATTTTGCACTTCTAAAAGACTTAATATCCGCAGCAGTAACTGGCCGCGGGTTTTGCGACTTGCGCGTTTATTGTTCCACGCAATCGCCGACTTATTGTCGATCCAGAAACGGACGTGACGGTGTTCGCCATCATGGCGACCGGACCAATGGTGGCCCCACGCCAATGCCGCGTACACAGCACTCGTTAACTCGCGGACATTAATTCCGAAGCTGGAGGTGTCTCCCTCGTTAAACCTTTCGATTTATTTGCGTTCGCTGGCTGTGAAAGGGACTTGGACGTACTGTGGCGATCCGAAAACGGCGCACATACCCCGAAGTTGCTGGCATCCATGTGGATATGATAGTCAACAGTTTTGTGTCGGCCAAGCGGGCGACAGGAACCGAATTGAGTTGACCAATAGAGAGGATGTGTTTGAACCAGCGTAAATCTCTAGGGCGTCTTTGGATACGCGGATACGCCATGACCGACTCGGGGCACGAGTCAAATCGGAGATACTTTGGAAGAAGGGTATCGCCGGCCTGACACATGTCACCACGTGCCGTAGACTCCCAAGTAGTTGCCGTATCTGTTTGCGGGTGGCATAATTTTGTGAAAGCATCAAATCGAGTCGAGATGATGCATTCGTAATTTTCTCAACTGGCATCGAGAGCGTAGCTGAAGGAAGATCCCAAAGTAAGCCAAGGGCTTTGCCGCGGCCAAACCATCCAGTAAATGTCTTTTCCAAGGATGATACTTCGGTAGTGGTAGGGGGCAATACTGTATTGTCGCCTGTCAGCCCATTAGAAGGGCGTGGCGAGGCGGGTTCTTGGAACGATGAAAATCGGCGAATGACTACTTTCTAGCTGGGCGGAGGTTTCTCTAGTGCTATTCTTGTCTCGTCCTCGGGTTCTGACCTTGGTGCTCAGAACTTGAATGGCACCACGACCAAAGTATCCATCCGGAAACCGCAACATCCTGCGAATGTCAACCATTTCCAAGGATGATACTTCGGTAGTGGTAGGGGGTAATACTGTATTGTCGCCTGTCAGCCCATTAGAAGGGCGTGGCGAGCGGCCCCCGATGTAAATTGCTCGTCCGCGCTGTTAGTGGGCTGTAAAGCGCTCAGATATCGTCATTCGGCGTGAAAGTGATCTAGTTGAATTCGCAGCTTGTGACGGATACTCCTGGTAACAATTTGATACCCAACGGCCAAGCAGCTTTATAGACAAGTGATCTGCTCCACCACTGAGTAAGGCGGATGCTCCACCAATCCGGATGGAATGTGTCGAGTAGTTCGAAGGCGGAACGTTGGCCATTCGAGCAACCGATTTGAGAGCCGATACCACACGTGTTTCGTCCAGATCCGCACACAAATATTGTGATCCATGTTGACCACTTTCTTGTCGTGCTTGTAGAATTTGCTTTAGGGCTTCGACAGGACAAATGATTGCATGTCCTGACTTGTGCATTGTGCGGTAGGCACCTCGGCCGAACTGGTCGTTCTTGGCACCTTCTAGACCCAATGTGACAGAAGACGCCCGATCTGGCGTGGTTTGCCTTCCATGCTTGTCCGAAAAGAACACATTGCGCGTCTTCAAGCAGTAGAAATGCCGCTTCGTGCCGATCTTAAGATATTCTGATCTCCGCAAGAGGAAGAAGAAAGCCATCAGGACGCTACCCCACAATAGCCGCTCGCGAGGCTGTGCGAAATTGGTGCAGCCGTAGAGGAGGCGGAGAAAAGCGGGTGTGATAGGCTGAAGCTTCCGTTTTGGTGCAGACAACCGCTTAATTCCTTGTAGCAGAATTGAGAATTCGGGTGTGCCAGCCAAATCAATGCCAACATATCGGCGGTGGAACCATTTTACCGCGGCCAGCTTTAATTTGATTGTGTCGTAAGAATTGCCTTGTCGCGCCCGATTGAATCCAAATTTCCAGCAGAAAACCGCGAAACACCCCAACTTGTTGTTGCTCGAGCGCCCTTGTTTAGTTAACCATGGCGACCATCCGATGTTTCGTGAGAACTGGCACCATTGATTCCAGGCTGACTGGTACTTCTCAGAACTAGATTCTGCAAGAGCGACATCTCTGAGAAACTCTCCCAGGTTTTCAAGAGATTTTCGTAAGTTGGATGAATTGGAACCTGTGACCACAAAAAAGATAAGTTAGTCCATAAATCGTGTAGTCGATGATTTTTTTGTGCCAAGCTCTCGATCCGGCGTCCGCCATCACATTTTCGGGTCCAGGAATATGAACTGCCGAAAATGTAAGACCGTATTGAAATTCTGCGAGCGAAATTAAACGATTGTACAGCCGAGCCAGAGGATGTGGACTGTTTCTTTTATTCACCCACGACACAGCACTTGTGTTATCGATGTGAAATCGGACGTGAACACGTTGCTGCTGATATGCTTCACCCCAGGTTGGTCCCCAATGCAGAGCCGCTAGAACTGCGCTCAGAAGCTCTCGAACATTAATCGAATTGTCTGTTTTGGATGCTGAGAATTGATTTCTAGTTTCTTCGTCAAACTTTAACCGAAGATATTGCTTGCTCTGGGGTGCCAAGGCACAGAGGCCCGTGTCTGATGCATCCATATACACGAAAATGGATGGCGTAGAAATCTGAGCGAATTCCACCACTGGAATTGAGTTCAAACGATTTTCGTGCGTCAGTACGGCCAAAAACCATTTCAAATCCTCCACTACGTCCGGCGTCAGTACTCGCTGGTCAAACCTTCGAAACCTGGCTTCAAATGCCTGAAGATTTTGGTAGAAAGCGCGCGCTGGTGGAAAACATGTAGCCACGTAGCGCAAACTTCCAACGAGTTGGTGTACAATCGTAACTGTAATCGCTTCACCGTGTAAAACACCGAGAATACGAGCTCTGGCTTGTGCAATTTTCTCCTGAGGTATTGAGACTGTGTTCCTGGTGGTATTCCACAGCAGACCTAACGATTTTGTGTTCGTTGACCAATTTGTGAATTTATCTTCGTTGACTGCTTCAGGACCCAAAACTGTAGCCATAGCGTGGCGAAGTGCAAGGTTCGCCTCAAAGCAGCGTGAACCCGTGTCAACCTCTGCACACGTGTGATCATCGCACCATGTGTTCGGGCCGAACCGACTTTTGTCGAACTTTGAGAATTTTGGATGAGGAGCTCGGGATCCGTACAGTGAATGTATCTGTCGTCCAGCCAGCGCATAATATGCAGGAGAACCGCTCCAACCAAAACCGCACGAAAGATCGATCACAAGATAATTATCCAGCACAAAGACAAACATGTGGACGTGATTTTCGTGGACTGGAACATGCCGAAACGCTCCAGCGACGTCGCCTACCTTCATCAAAATCACCGAATTCGGATAGCGGGCACGTAAATGATGCAGACGCCGGGCGATATCAGCAGGAGGATTATATGAAATAGGCGGCAGCGCCTCTTGATTGGTGAAATCGTTGACAGACGCTCCATCAGGGTAAGAATAGTCGTTAATGAGTCGAATGTCAGCACCACCCGACTTGTCCACGACACCGATAGGGCTTACAAATATTTCAGGCCATTGTTGACACAGGTCTTCGTCAACAATTAGATAGCGTCCTTGCCGGTGGCCGTTTTGTACATGACGTCGAATTTGGTGCAAATGCGCCTGAACAGAACTGTGATTTCTTGGCCGTACCGCTTGCCGGGTAGGTTTTGCTGGCGTCCATTGAGGCTGCACTCCGTGCTTCACTACGTCGTTCCACAGCAGCACAAACTCCCGCATGTGAGGGTCCGTAGGTAGTGGCAGCTCGTATAAGGATTTGTTCGGTCGGCCGCCCTCGTCAGTTTGACCCCGCCACAATCGAACAAATTCAGACAATTGCAGACCCGAGCGCCGGGCAACTGCCGAGTCAAATTTGATACGGTTGTAGTCTAGCTCACCACTCTCGGATTCGTGATGAGCAGGATACTTCAATCCCCACTTCTGCGCAGCAGTGAGGTAATGATTAGTTTTCGCTTTTAGCCGTGCGTTAAGGAGCGCGCTTTGAGTGTTCGTGAATCGGTTGTGATCTCGTTTGAGAGATTCACAGTAAGCCGCTTCAGTAAGTGGCTTGGATTGAATGTTGAGCTGAGACTGATGAATTGATGACAATTGAGACTGACATGGATGAATGAGGTCACCGGAGCCATTCACTCGGGGGGGTGGACGTGAAGAAAACGCAGATATTGATGCGTCCACGACCCGTTCCTGGCTTCACAGCCCCTGAAACTCCGCCGACAACCCACCGAAGTTGTCGTCAATGAATCGCTTTGCATCTGCTGGGAGCGCCAACGGACGAAAGTGAGCTCGGTCTGTTGCGTAACAATTTCCCGGGCTTGGTCCCGTGCACCCCTTTTGTGATAGATATCGGAGGCAAAGCTGTTTTCCACCCTGCGACGGCAAAAGGCCAGATACCTCGCGTGGTACCTTAGTTGCTCGTCGCACGTCGCGATATGGTTGAGAACGGTGGCCATGCTGAGGACGGGGGGTTTGCTGAATTTTGGGTCCAGTGGCTGACAGCATAGAAGCAATGCGTCTTTCTTGCTGAGCTTGATAAAGCTCCATCAGCTGGTTGTCGTGCCTGGTGAATTCAGAACTGATCTTGGTGGCCTCATCAATGCCGTGGGCGATAACTTGGCTGCGGAATTTACCGAACTTGTTGTTCAGCCAGAATACAAGCATGTTGCACGTGACGGGGTCAGGACGCTCGAACGAAGCGTAGCCAGCCATGAACGTGCGACTAGCTTTGATGAAATTGAGCACTGTCGAATTGTAAAAGCATGTTGCAAATCGAAGTAGAGCATCGAGAGCATCTACGATCTCGCCGATTGTTGAAGCTTGTGCAGGTTGCTGAATAGCGTTCGATCGGGAGAAATTGGTCATGTTGATGCCAGATGTAGTTGCTCTCATAAGTGCACTGGGCGTGACGGGCGAGAGGTGCATGATGGAGAGCCCTCGTAACCCAAAACTGAAATCGTATAGTGCTCGCAGAACTGGTGGGGTTGCTAGAAAGGTCGTACTTGGAGCTTGTTGCACAGATTCAATAGATGCTTGAGGGTTCTTACCTGTTAGAGTCGGGTGGACAATGGCGTCATGAACTCGCCGCTCGAGAACAGATGGTCGAAAAGAAGACGCGTGAGTGTCATCCATGCTGGCGATGCTGAGTGGGCCCTGTGTAGATGCGAGAGTCGGCACCCTGTCCTGGCCAGGATCATCATCTTCGTGAGCTCGCTTGCGAAGTTGCCTATTTTGAAGGCGCACTGCTGCGATATCGCCGTGAATACTCGGCGCCATCACGCTTGAGTCACCACCATCGGAGTCATCTGAATCTGGGAGTTCTGACGACGAAAGCAGCTGAGATTGTGTAGTGTTGACGTTTGGCCGCGCATCAGGTGAGTCGTCCGTAAACACGTCGATCGAGGTAGCCCCTCTTGGTGCAAGCTCGTATGTCACTATGTGTTGACGCCGTACTTGAACAATTTGTAACGTGTCCGGCCGAATGAGCGGTACACGCTCTTCCGGCTTGTATGGAACGCTCAGTAATGTTGCTGTCACACTTGCTGGAATCCCAGACCGGCTTTTACCACATGCGATGATAACTTGATTCTGGCGATCCAGTAACTCGGCTGCATTAAGCACAGAGACGTTCACGCCAGCTCCCGTACTCAACGCGTAATTGAGACGGTCAGCAATAATTACGCGTGGAGGGTCATGAAGCTGAATCCGCAACGTCACATCATCAACTTGGACGTGTAGATAGGCATCAGCCTCTGACATGTGATAGCCGGTAACCAGACCATAAGCCCATTGATCACAGTGAGCTCCTGTAGGTTGAACAAAGGCAATCGGATGTCCAACAAAGGTGCCGGGCCACAGGTCCGCTTCAGCAGCCGCGACTAGGCGATGCCGGAGCACCGACACCTTGACATCAAATCCTTGAGGGTCGTCACCAGCATCTGGCCCCACAACGCGTACGGTGGCCATGGTCCCTTGAACGGCCACCACGGTCACGTACGTGAACGCTTCCAACGCAGGAACGTGCGAAGGACCGAGGAACACGAGGCTTCCACTGGAAATCGAGTTTGATGCCATGACGTTGAGGGTGAGTAGTCGGGGTGTAACGGTTCTGTTTGAGAGACTGGTACTGGAAAGCTCTTCTTGGAACGATGAAAATCGGCGAATGACTACTTTCTAGCTGGGCGGAGGTTTCTCTAGTGCTATTCTTGTCTCGTCCTCGGGTTCTGACCTTGGTGCTCAGAACTTGAATGGCACCACGACCAAAGTATCCATCCGGAAACCGCAACATCCTGCGAATGTCAACCACTTCATTCATTGATTCAGGCCCGGGTACAGCAACCATCGCGCGACAGAGTGCTATGTTTGACTCTGCTAGGCGCGAACCAATATCTGGCTCGATACAGTTATGATCGTCGCACCAGGCCCTGGCGTCGAAGCGATCTGAAGCATGAGCTGGCTGTCGCTGCCAGCTCGGCGAGCTCGCGCCGTAAATATGATTGGTCGCTGCTCCTGCTATCCAGTATTGGCGCGGCGAGTCACTCCAACCGAACGGGCATGCCAGGTCGATAACGAGGACGCCGAGCTCGCGAATAACGCCAGCAAAGCGGCCTACATGGTCCGCGTGAACAGGAATATTTCAGAACGCACCGGCCTCGTCGCCCGACAACATTTTTACGAGACCTGGACACTGCGCGCTCACTTCAAGGATACACCGGGCCAAAATGCTCGCCCCGTCGTATTCCACCTCGATGTCGAGCGAGTCAGCGGTCAGGTCGTTGACGGAGGTGCCCTCCGGAAAGGAAAGATCGTGTAAAGGTGCGGGGTCCTCGGACAAGGGGGCTTCACTTTTCTGAGTAGCCCCAAACGGACAGGAAGTAACCGACGCGCCCAGCTCGCCCAGCACATCAATGTCGAGGAGCAGGTACTGGCCTTTGTCTTGGCCCTTTCAGAGGCTCTCCACCACGCTGTTCAGGGCTTCATACAGCGAACCGTGATTCGGCGGAGGTTCAGGTTGTGTCGTAAACCCCCTGGTCCAGTTGGGGACTACACCATGCCAAACAATTTCTTCCCAGCGAGTGCGATGATCGTACCCAGACACTCTGGTAAGTGATCTGGGATTTCCAAAGCTTTATTGGGCCGAGGGTCAGATTGAGTTTCACCGCGAATGAACAGTACGAAGTCAGCAAGCTCCATACGCGATCGACGAAGAAATTCACTAAAGACGATTTGCTTGTTCCGATCGATGAGGTGCACCACCTTACCGTCCACGGTCGGCTACATCGATATGGATTGGGTAAATTCAAGCCCGCGTGTTTAAGTGCAGTTGCTACCAGGGAACTGATAGTTGTGCGATGATGTACAAGTAGCTGAGTCCGTATTCTCCATGTTGAAGTGAACGCAGTTTCGCATCCAGCGTCGTGGTCTCTGCATCATTAGGATATGCTGTGTGGACAAACGACAATGGCCCTGGAGCGATAATCCCACCTGTGATCTCCGGTTTGCCGAGGTTAGCAACGTCAACGGGAGTGGGTACGTCGCCCTCCGTAAGGAGTTGAGGTTTCGCGTGGCCGATAGTACATTGACTGGTATCTGGCTGAGATACGAGTATGGACGTAGCATCCTTCGTACCCCGTTCCAGCGCACTGGTTCCACTAGCAGCGTCACCAAAATTCGCCAAAGAAGCTGCGAGAGTGGGCTGAATGTCCTTCACAACTCCTGGCACGTCGCCGGTTCCGCTGGCGGTGACGCTAACGGAGCCCATGAGAACTGCGGAGCTCGCCGCACTGTCCGCTATCGACGATGTGTCGCAGTTGCGTGATCGGCTATTAGACGACTCAGCTTTCGTGACGACGGATCCGCATCGTTGTTCGGCGACATGCAGGGCCTCCAGAATCTAGGTGGATCTTGCTAACGAAGGCGGATGTGACTGCGGTGAGCAACAAAATAATTATTCACTGCCGCATCTTCATGCGCCTTCATCAGCTGGAGTATCCGCATATGCCTGCGTCAAACCCCCCAAATCGCTCGTTGATAAAGTCGACGATAGCGGCCCGTAACCTCTCCGGCTTAAAATGTGCTCGATACGAGACCGTGCACCTGCCATCACGACCTGAGCACCCTTCATTCGAAATGTGCCGCATACAGCTATCGGCTACTACGGTACACCCACTTCCTCGAAATGGTGTAGTCAATCTCAAAACTACTGTAGTACATTCTCCATATTCAGCTGCGTATTGCTTTTGGCTTTGGCGTGCAACGCCATCGACGAGTTCCAAGCCTAGCATTATTCCGGTATCACCATCCGCTATAGTTTATTTCAGCTCTCAACCATTCAGGTTTTCTAGCAATCTTTGTCTTATGAGATATTCCATCGTGATAATAGTTTCCTTCCCTTCCAGGCACTCATCGACCCGTTAATACATAAGATACTACCCACTGAAAAACTTGCTGACGACGTTCATTGAATCCGTCAACAATTGGTCGGATTGGCCACTATGGATCGTCATCTAAATCTGAACCGACAAATACCATGCAGCACAACATCTTCTCAAAGAAATGCTGTGTCATTCCGAAGTGTGTTCCATAGTTTGCAGGAGTAGCTATAGTCCCCTCTCATATACCACGATCCCAATGGACCTTGAGAGGCTTCGTCGTGGGTCAACTGGCATGGCAAGTCGGATTCCAATGCACTTGAACAAGTCTCCCATATTGATAATTCGATACTGCTTTCGTTCTAAGATGATGTCGGTACATGCCAGCGTACGCTCAACGCTAGGCATCGGATACATGAGGTAGAGGCATTTGACAAGTGTCTTCTCCCCAAACGCCAGTGACTGTGGCCAAAGCAGTAGATGTCTGCAAGGCGGAATGTGGGCACCAGGGTGCAGCAAAACTGAGGTACAAAGAATCCACTTTCGCTTGCTAGCGAATATGAATCCATTCTCGTAGGGATCGTCTTCAGCTACATCTACTTCATTGGACGGTGATGCAGAAGAGTCAATAGAAGCTGTGATTTCCGTGTTTGACTGCCGAAGAAGCTCCTTAAACGATAAAGTTGAGTTTTGGTCTCCGCTGGTAGATGCATTTTGGTCCACTGCAAGGCCAATTGCTCGAGATGCTACTGTCTTCGTCGTTCCGCAACTCCACTGAACATCAAATTCGTGCTGCCGAGATATTTTACGGACAGCCTTCACCACGCCAACCTTGCCTCTGGTTCTTTTACTTTTACCAACAACACGAGACCCGACCTGCATCGTCGCCATGTCTATTTGTTGATTTAGACAAAAAAACGACACGACAGCCAGACGCTTCAGCTACACGATGTTCTACTAACCGATGCTATCTCCAAGTGCATGGCTAAAAAAAAAACACCTCTCCACCGACTCGCACCCACACCACGGTAAACCTGAGCATATCGGTATGCTCGGGATCCTGCGGGTATGTTCGGCCGGGGAGGGGTGATTAATGGCGAAAAACAATACAAACGAGTTTTACGATCCGAACTAACTTATCTCCTGCAGTTCTGGTTGTGTTCTTGTTCAGATCCAGCGTTCATGCGGTTGTGCGAGCCCCCTCACGGCTTGTTCCTTGTGTACAAGCCGGTAGAATTTGCTGCCACAGTCCCCGTCGTAGCTCATCGGCACTGCTGTACGCGCCATGCTGGTTCTCGTTCTTCTCATTGGGCTCCAGCTCGAGTAGCGCCGTAAGCTGACGCTGGTGCCGAGCCAAAGCTTGATCTTGAGCCGCAATCATGGCGACACTGCCCTCCAGAGCTTGGTCATTGCAGGAGCGTTGCTCTGGTCGTCGAACTGAGCATTGAGTTCGCCGTTACAGCTTGCGTTCACGTAGGCGCGAACCTAGGCAGGCACGTCCTGAAGCAGTATACTTAGTGGCGCCCATGAATTTCCGATGGACTGGAAACCAACCACGCCAAGTAGGGTCCCCCGGCATCGGAGGGCTTGACTGAAGCGAGGATCAGTGAATTTCTCGACACCTAGTTGGATACGTTGACTTCACACGGGTTCCACCAGGTTCGTGGTCATGTTTACCTCAGCATCGACATAAAAATAATCAGCGAATGAATCTCGTACTTCCGTCCAGGGACATAATGCTCAATTTCAAATGAGTGCGGTAGAGCAGCAGTCACATTGAAGGAGGCAACTCAGTGACCTAGAAGTTTGTGGTTTGGCCGGCTCTGGTAACGGTTTGACCTAAAAACGAAATCACCGACATCGAATTCGGTAGGATTGCCATGGTGTGCTGCCATCTCGCACAGTCGCTGTCGTTCCTTCATATCGACTACTTCCTGGTGAATGGTGTGCAAAGATGAACGAAGCCTATCCAAATGCTCCTTAATATTGCCAGAGCAACCACGCGCTCACTACTCTCGCCCGTTGCGGGCACGACAATTCCACCTAGAGCCGAAGACGCCGGAAGGGCCAACTGGGGCACGAACTGCGAGCGAATGAACCCGAGTATGGTTCAAATTCGCCTGCACAGCCGACGGCCACTCATATTGGTCTTGTCCGTACTCTATTAGCAGCGCCCCGAGTACCTGCAGTATGTCCTTGTCTCCCAAGCATTCCGTTGAGCAATGGCAAGTAAACTGGGGTAAGACTGACCTCCACTTTCAACGCCGAAACCCTCTCCAAGCGATAACAAAACTGGACAACCTCATCCCGCTCATTGGCTTGCAGTAGCGGGTCGTACGGCCGGGTAATTAGACGTGGACCCTTGGAGTGTTTACAGAGTAAGCACTGCCAGACAAATTTCGTCACTTTGTCCTCGAGTTTTGTGATGTAGAAGTGCCCTTCAGTACCAATAGCATGAATCCTGGTCGTGGTGTCCCTGTGAGTTTCAGCGAGCTACTACGAAAATCCGAGCGATCAAATCATTTGTGTTATGAGGGATATGAAGCGAGGAGGGTGAACGCATTTATCTTCAAAGTGTATAGTGCGAGTGCCGGGGGTCTGGAAATATTGAAGTAGAACTTCCAGATCCTGGAGTACAATTGGTGTCCGTCACCACGATCCAGTCACCAACCCACTGAATGAGTTGGAATCGGAACGGGATCAGGATTACTGGATCGAGGATCCAGTAATGGCGTGTGTCCTTGAGTCAACCCCTGTCAGTACGTTTATCTTTGGCGGACCGGATTTGCCACCTGAAGTTGTTAATAATATACAATTGAGTATGCAGAAATGTAAGTTGCTCGAAAACTGTCCTGAATGGAGTATGCTCAGACTGAATGGCAGGAGTCACAGTTAGACCCGTAATTCAGAATAACCAACAACTCAGAAATATAATGCCGAGATAAACGTCACACAATATACAGCCACCACTTATTCTTTGAGACCCTTGGGTGGGGGTCTATACACCAGTCAACATCGAGTCTTCTTCCAGTACACTGGTCAGTAATGGATGCGAACTCAGCGTTCGCGCACCACCCTCACTAAGTAAGGGAAATACAATACAATACAATACAATACAAAATGCTGTCTTGTCACACAGCAGTAAATCAATTCAGTCCCGGGGGTAACCGCTAACAACCGCCTGAGACTACAGTAAGGAAATATGAAATGGACGCGGCAACTTGGTTATTAAGCTAGAGCAGATCACCCCAGGGTGCGATTCCCCAGGTCTTGCCCGCCTCGGCTTGAAACAATCGAGAAGCCACTCACCCAACGTTCGTAACGTCAGGGAGACCTCAAACCGACCGTCGTCTTGGGCCCCGGGCAATGTCCCGGGCAGCTTGTCCTCCACGCGGGACTAGAGTCGTCTCCGGGTCCGTCGAGCCGCTCTCGGCAGGGGGGGGGGGGGGGGGGGGGGGGGGGCTTGTCTTGTTCTCGGCAAATTGATGTATTGTGTAACGGGGTTACACGCACAAGTGGCTTATAGCCACTTGTGATGTTAACAGATAAAATATCTGTTAAAAGTTTTAGATACTTCCTCACCTTGGTATAAGTCACACCAATGGATACATTGAAGTGGGCCGCCACAATGAGTGGTACACACCTACCCAAAGATCCTATTGGTAGAAATCAGCATCTTTCTACCAATCAGAGTCATGCATATTAGCGGGGCTCTGACAGCCAGCCGCTGCCAACCCTTTCATAGATGATAAACAGTTTTAGCAGGTTTTAGAGGAAGACCAATTACAAAGGATACAGTTCCCATTTTACCTTAAACTAGCTACTTGGAGGCTTGTCTAAGTTAACTTATATTTGTGTATTCAAATATAATTAACCTAAGTAATTACTAAGTACTTACGCTTCCTCATACACGTTGCGCAACGTGTAAGCAAAAGTAGTGAGTCAAGTTAGGCCCACTACACCAGGTAGCACTTTGTAGTCCGTCCAACGACCGACTGCTTGACGTTCGGACAGGGTGTACGACACAGCCATTGCGGCTCGACGTATCGTCGACCCGTTGTCGAAGGTTGCGTTCGCCATGTCATGTCTTGGCGGACGAGCGAGGAGTTGGGCGTACGGACGCCGACTCTCCGATCCTACGTGCTTTAGCACGTACGGGATATTCAAAGAGGAGCTCAAACCAGCGTTTGAGCCCCCGCAAAATGAGTTCCGGTCGAGGGCAGAGTTCCTAGACCTACAGCAGGGTAAGCATGACGTCCATGCTTACGCACAACGTGCACGATACTTGGTCTCAAATATCGTGACTAATCCGATTCACGAGGCGACTAAGGTCGTCACGTTCATGAAGGGACTTAGAGATGGGCCCGTGAAGACCTATCTCTTCCGAGAGTACCCGAGTACTCTCGAAGCTGCAATCACCCTTGCCATGCAAGAAGAGTTTAGCCTGCGGCAGGCTAAACTGCATGCAAACGTGCCGAAGTCGCATCCGCGCCCGGTAGCGAGAACGGGAGGTCCGGAACCAATGGACCTCTCGAACGCAACAACTGCTGGTTACCAGCAGCAGGGAGGCAACGTGCGATGCTTCCGTTGCGGAAGGATCGGTCACTTTGCACGGGAGTGCACAGCTCCCATGCCCCCTGGAGGTGGCCGTCGTGGCAATGCTAGGCATCGCCGCGGACCAGCAAAAACCGCGAACATCCAGTAGGCGCGGGGCGCCCAACTGGTACTGCAGTCACGCGTGCCGACACCAGGCACGCGACAATGAGGACTGCAGCCCCCAGTGAGACTACCTCTAGCTGCAAGAAACAAGATGACAGACCGAACCTAGTCATCTTGAAGGTTTACTCGAAGAGAGTGAGTGACTCTCTTCGAGCTCTGGTAGATTCGGGCGCGTCGAATAATATTGTTCGACTACGGAGGCTGCCGAGTCTTGATTTCGAGGAGGTAAATGTACCTCGAAGTCTTCTGGAGGTGCGACTGGCAACAGGTGCCATCGTGAAGACCGAGAAGCGCGTCGTGAACGTGCGCTTCTCGTACAAACAACGGGTGTTTGTCGTATACTTTATCGTCCTGGACCTGGACGATAAGTTCGACGTGGTAATGGGCATGCCGTGACTTGCATGGCATGATCCGGAAATTGACTGGAAGAAGCGCGTGCTCGTGCGCTTCGGTCGCGACAGCGGGACAGAGAGCGATGGCCCTGTTACCGCAGCGCACGCAGCAGCAGGTGCGCGCGGCTTACCAGTCGAGACAGCGCTTAATGCTGCTGTCCCGGAGTGCCCTGGAAGTACGCGAGGGCGCAAACAAGTGGGATCCACGTCGGCGGTGCTGCCGACGTCGGAAGATGAGGATGTGGCGGTTCCAGGAACCAACACTCGCGTTGAGTACGCATGGGACAGTCCCTGACCCGAAGAGGTCAGGTCGACGACGACTCGTCGGCTCCGGGAGCCGACGCACCCTCGGTCATGAGGGGCTCCGCCAATGAATGGCGTCGAGGTGACAAAGGCGTGTCGACTACGGGAGTTGACGCTGCAAACAGTGCGGACGGTTGCAAACGTACCGCACGGACGCAATTGGCATGCTGTCGTGCAGCCGGGCTGCACGACGAAGCGCCATGCGATCAAGCCGGGCTTGATATCGCGCGCCCGCAGACAGGGTCTGCCGGCGAAGGAACACATTTCCGTGCAGCCGGACTGCACGAAGGAATATGCGGTCAAGCCGGGCTTGATACCGCGCGTCCACGGACAGGGTCCGCCGGCGAACAATTGTCCACGACCGGGCCTGGACCAGAAGAACCATTGTGCGGAGCCGGGCCCCGCACAACAAGAAGCCGGCGCAAGCGAAGAACGCTGCGCAAGTCTCGGTCCGGGAGCGAGACGCCACGAGAACCGTCTGCTGGGCAGACAGAGGCGGTGACGCCAGTCGTCGAGACGCTGAACGTCTTGACGCGCACCGATATGCTATGCGTACTGATACTGGTTTCCAGTATCAGGAAATGGAGCTCGCTAATCCTCCGACGAGGGCGTCGGAGTTGACTTCGCTTCCATCCATGAGCTGGAAGCGCTTCACGCGCGACTTGCACGATGGACGCATCGAGCAGGTCTGCGTTCTTTCGAACAGCGAAAGAACGGAAAACGAGAGCGAAGAGCTGAGGCAGCTCTTCATGGGAAGTACCACTGAGAGTGAAGACACTCTCAGTGCGAAGACGAAGCGAGAGCGCTTCGAGGAACAAGGTTGGGACTCACTAAAGTCGAGTCCCTATTACGAATTATTGAGGGAGTACAAAGACGTAAATTCCTGCGGAGCTTCCGCACGATAAGGGCATTCAGCACGAGATTGATCTCGTGCCGGGCACGAAGTACTGTGTCACGCGGCAGTGACCACTGCCGCGTAACCCAAGTGAAGGCGATCGACGACTTCTTTGAAAGTCGTCGCAAAGCTGGACAAGTGCGGGAATCGAAGTCCCCGCACAGTGCTCCGACGTTCTGTGTCAAAAGCCACAGGGCGGATGGCGCATCGTTCATGCGTATAACAAGCTGAACGACGCGACGGTACCGGCGCAAACGCCGATACCGCGGAAAGATGTTATCATCGATTCGATGGCCGGGAGCACTGTTTACAGTGCTCTCGACTTGCGAGATGGATTCTATCAGATCCTAATGCGTGAGAGCGATATCCCGCTTACGGCAGTGAGCACGCCAAGCGGCATGCTCTGGGAATGGCTAGTGATGCCGCAGGGGCTTAAGAATGCCCCTGCGACTTTCAACAGGTGCGTGACGCACTTGTTGCGCTCGGTGCGCGACTTCGCACCGAGCTACTTCGATGACGTATTCATCCACTGCCGGGCTGTGGACGAAAAGACCGACATTGAGATGCACAGGGTGCATCTCCGGAAGCTACTTGAGCTTATGCGAAAGCATAAACTCTACGCGAACCTGAAGAAGTGCATCTTCGGGGCGAGCGAGATACCCGTCCTCGGGTGTCTCGTAGGAAAGAATGGTGTTCGCCCTGACCCAGAAAAGGTCAGAGTGATAAATGAATGGCCAACGCCTTCAAGTGTCAAGGAACTGAGGCAGTTCCTTGGCTTGGCCACGTACTTGTACAAGTACGTGGAGGATTATGCGTGCAAGATCCGCCCGCTGTCACAACTTCTGAAGAAAGAAGCTGTGTGGAATTGGACAGCTGATTGCCAAAAGGCATTCGACGCAGTCAAGCGGGGCTTGACTGAGGCGCCGATCTTGGCAGTGGCTGACCAAGATCGCCCATTTCACGTAGTGTGTGACACATCCGATTTCGCGATCGGATGTGCGTTGATGCAGCACGATCACGAGGGCCGTGATCGTGTCGTCTACTACCGCTCGCGTCAGGTAAAGCCAGCTGAGCGCAACTATCCGGTACATGACAAGGAACTCCTTGTCATGAAGTACGCACTCGCAAAGTTCCGAGTGTATTTGCTTGGAAGTAGACCATTCGTGGTCTACATCGACCATGCTTCACTGCGCACGGCAGTGAAGTCGCCACACATATCACAAAGAATGGCGAGATGGCTCTCATTCTTTGCGGAGTATAACTTCCGGGTCGAATACAAACCCGGAAGATTGAATGTGGTGGCCGACGCGTTATCACGTCGGCCGGACTACGCGGAAGCTGGTGACGCCAATACTATTGACGTCATGCGATCGAGCAAACCCACATCGTCTCTGTTGGACGACGGGAAGGCCGCGTACGCGCACGACGCGGACGCGAAACTCTTGTTGGCCTATGGCACAACACCTTCTGACAAGGCTCGTCAGAAGCTGCCCAAACACCTTCGTGCGCGTGTACACCGATATCGAGTGCACGACGGATTACTGCTTTACAATGCAGTCGACGACAACGTGGATCGCGTTGTCGTGCCGAATGACCATGACCTGCGACTCAGGATCATGTACGAGTATCATGATGCCCCGTCTGCGGGACATCTCGGACGTGAGAAGACATACGTCCTTCTCACGCGCGACTTCTACTGGCACCACCAGTGTAAGTCGGTGCGCAAGTACGCCCGTACTTGCGAGGTGTGCTTAACGCGTAAAGCCTGCGCCATTCGCGCAGGCTCCGTTACAATCACTACCGACTCCGTCGGAGTGTTGGAAGTCCATGTCATTGGACTTCATCTTTGGTCTTCCCCCGGACAGCGGAGGGAATACCGGTGTTGTGGTCTTCGTCGACCGCTTCAGCAAGATGGTACATCTTGCTGCGGTGCCGGCAGAGGTGACCGCGAAGCAGACGGCCCGTCTGTTCGTCGACATGGTGTTCAAACACCATGGCACGCCGACCGACATTGTGTCGGAGAGACCCACGCTTCACAGCGCACATGTGGCAAGAAGTGTTTACACTTCTTGGGAGCCAACTTTCAATGTCGACTGCGGATAATCCGCAGACGGACGGTCAAAGCGAGCGCGTGAATCGCGTGCTCGTCGACATTTTGGAGAGCTACGCTCACTCGTTCCAATACTGGAGCGAGTGCATAGCGATGGCAGAATTTGCCATCAACAACTCAGTGCATGCCTCGACCGGGCATATACCGTTCTACGTGAATGCCATGCGGCATCCCCGTCTACCGAGTTTATTCGGAGTGATGGCTCCCACTTTAAGTGGGAGAGTATCTACGACTGCAACACAGCAGTCGCAAAAAGCCGCTGACACCTGCACAGTGTCAGCCGCGACAACAAGGAACAAGACAACCAGGTCTGCGCCCCGCGCAGACCTTAGTGGGGGGATCTACGACTGCAATACTGCAGCTGCAGAAAACCGCTGACACTTGCACCGTGTCAGCTGCAACATCGAACAAAACGCATGAGTCTGCACCCTGCGCAGACTCCTTCAACAACAAGGCCAAAGTCCACGGGTCTGCGCAGGGCGCAGACACCGCGAAGAACCACGCAGAGGCCGGGCTTCTAGCGGTGAGCGAGCTGAATGACTTCAGCTCGGATGCAATAAACTTCCTTACCAAAAGACAAGCCGTGATTCGGTTTGTCCAAGTGCAGTAGCAGACAATGTGGGCAGAGGCAACACAAATGAATTTAAAGTTGGTTCATTAGTTTTGTTAGCTACACAAAACCTGCCTAAACATGCAGTTTCGGATTTCGGAGCAAGTAAGCTTGCTCCGCGCTTCATCGGGCCGTTCACTGTGTTGGCACGGCACGGCAACGCTTACGCGCTAGACATACCGTCTAGCATGCGCCTCCATCCGATCTTTTACGTCAGACGGCTGAAGCCATACCTGCAGCACGAGCCATCTAGCTCGGCTGACCCGAAGCCTCCGCAGGAGCCGAGGCAGATGCGGAGGACTTGGCCTCGGCGATAAGCAGCCTCTCCTCCAGCGCGCGGACGCGCTGGAGCAACCCCTTCATCTGGGTCCCCAGCTCGACCTGGATATTCGAGGCGGTCTGCGAGACCGCCGCGACTTGGGCCTTCTGGTTCGCCAGCTCCTGTTTCAGGGCGGCGAACTCAGCGCCCGGCAAACGCTCCACGGACGTGGAGAGGCGCCTACTGATCAGCCCGGGGCTGATCATACCCGGGGCGTGTTCCCACCCCCGCCACCGCCGATCCGTGACGCCCGCGGCTCAACCCGCTGGATTGTTGAGCGGATTGTTGACCATAGTATCCCGAAAACGAACCCTCAAGGGGATTGTTTTCGTATTCGTTGGGGAGGATTTCCTCCCCATCAAGATACATGGGAGCTGCGGAACGTCTTGCTGGAGGACGTTCCGGAAGTGGTGAGGGCGTACGAGGAGCGGTTCACGCTGGCGCAGCGGAAGTAGTACGAGCGCTACGATCATCGCTAGCACCCGAACCCTCACGTGCTGAGAACTTAGCACGGAGCTCTTTGAGATTCTCGGGCACACGGAACGACCTGTGCCCGTTCAGGTCGCGGTTGCTCAAGCGGACCGCGCCCCGGAAAACGCTTCGCGCACTGAAAGCCCTCGGGCACAGCGCACGGCACATTAGCCTCCTCCGCAGCAACGTGGAGTTGCTTCAACTTTCCACGCTTCGAGTACGTCTCGAAGCGATCACGCGCTTGCTTAATCCGATCACGGTAAGCACTCGGCTTCTTGTTGAAGTTCTCAACAAACGCATTCCAACTTTGACAAAGTGCCTGCCACTCGGGCACTTTGCTGCGAGAAGATGTCATCTTGCTTTGAAACCATCGGGGCTCATGGAAGAGTCCGATGTAATAATCGCGCCTTTGATGTGTTTCCGCATCAAAGTGCAGCTCGGCAGCCACGGCGTCATCTCTGATGGCGCTGCATACGTATAACGGCACCTCATTCGGAGGTACCGAGTTCCCATACCGGTCCGAGATCTTGGACGCGGACGGCATCCACGGATCGCGCGCTGCAGGCGCAGCGCGCGGAGAGCCTTGAGCTTTAGAATCACGCGCTGCAACTGCAGCGCGCGGAGTACTGAGAGCCCCAGCGGAAGCGAGTGGGGTATCGCTCTCAGTTCGCGAACGCTTCGAGCTCGAAGCTTCCGATTCGTCCCCTTCACGCGGGCGAACGTTCTTAGCATGGGGGTCGAGCAATTCGCTCGACACTGAGTCTCTGCGCCTTGAGGACAAGTCCTTCTCGTCCTCCATGTCTTCATAGTCGTCGTCAAAGTCGACGACGTCGCCATACTTCGCCTTTTGGCGCTCGAAGTGGTCATCGATGGAGAGATGACTCTCCACCGACTTCGGATTCTTCTTTTCTTGAGGGGCGCTCATCGTTGAATGAGCGCGGGTTTCTTCTCCAAACGCGGAGAATTGACGAATGCTCAATTCCGAAGATTGACGTGCGGAGACCACGCGCGTCTAACCTTAAGGGGGGGGGGAATGGTGTAACGGGGTTACACGCACAAGTGGCTACAAGCCATTTGTGATTTTAACAGATAAGATATCTGTTAAAAGTTTTAGATACTTCCTCACCTTGGTGTAAGACACACCAATGGATACATTGAAGTGGGCCACCACAATGAGTGGTCCACACCTACCCAAAAGATCCTATTGGTAGAAAGCAGCATCTTTCTACCAATTAGAGACGTGCATAATGGCGGGGCTCTGACAGCCAGCCGCTGCCAACCCCTTTTATAGATGATAAACAGTTTTAGCAGATTTAGAAGGAAGATCAATTACAAACAATACAGTTATCATTTTTCCTAATCTAAGTCACTTGTAATCCCTTCTTATTTAACTTATATTTGTGTATTCAAATATAATTAACCTAAGTAATTACTAAGTACTTGCGCTTCCTCAAACACGTTGCGCAACGTGTAAGCAAAAGTAGTGAGTCAAGTTAGACCCACTACAGACGGAGTAAACTTTATCTGAACTTTGGCACGTAGTACGACGAGCGACGTAAAAAAGTGATTAAGCCGACGAAAGATCATTCGAAGCGCCCCACTTGATTTTAGCAGGAAAAGGCAGGTTCCGGTTTCCGATTCGTAGATCTGCTCGACAACGTCGCGATCAACAAGTCGTTGTATCTCACGACGCGCTGCAGCGCTGCGCGCGACCGAGTATGATTTAGCTTGCAAGGGTCAGTAATCTGTGGTCAGGTGCATCACGCAGTCTTGAAAACGAATTCTTCCCAGCTGACCACTGTATCGATCGTGAAACGCTTCCAGGAGGTTAAATAGCAATGCGGTAGAGCTGCGTCACGATACTGCGGCAGCAGATCAGCAGGTTTGACATCCGTGGCATCACTTGCAAATAGTCCAGCATCACACTCTTCCTCAACCCCCACTAATCCACGGCACTAGTCGTTTGTGGGACCTTGTCCGCCGTCTTAATTGTCATTTCACTGTCGTCCCAATTGATTCTTCCAGCTCCAAGTCTACCATTAGAGCGAGAGCTGTCACGATATCTCGTCCGGTCACCATCTCGTCCTTGATATTTGGCAAAATTTCAAAGGCGTGAACAGTGACCGATCCGCGCTTTTACTGCGGGATACGGAATCGAACGATCATGCTTCCTTGGCTGGATGGGTTCTCTTCTACCAACGTGAACGAGACCCGCGACATTTCCAACGTGTATCCTTTGAACTGCAATTCTTGCATGAAGTTACTGCGGATAATTCTGCGAAGCAGCTGTCGAGCGGGGCGGGGTATTGTTCGTTGCCGTTGTCCAACTTGATCACGATGTGCATCGACAGCTGCGACGGGTTAGATGGAGTGCGGAGTCCCACAAACACGTACACTTCAGCTGGAGCCATGCGCACGCTGCTCTACATGCCTTTCCAGACTATGGGCGTTCTCAAAGAGTTGCCGAACGCTACGGCCGCGCTGGTGATCAGCTTGTTGATGTTCCCCATGCTGGCGGTTTTGTTGGAGAGCCCGACAGTCGCCTGAATGCTGTGCGTGGTTCTTTTACGAAAGCTACCGTACTTGTTGCTGACGATTGTTGCTGTTTAGGTGTGGCGGTTGTAGCTGTTGTGATGCCCGTTGCTGCGTTAGTTGTTGTGGTAGTTGTTATTGCGGTCTTCCTGGTCACGCGTGCTCGGGGCAGGATGAAGACGCTTCTCGCGTTGCTCGATACGCTCGAAGAATGGACGAATGTAGCAACCGTCGAGTAAACCCGCCCATTGGTGTCGTACTTACTTGCAATTCAAACGGAAGGCCACGCTTGAATAAGCGGCATAGTGCATCCTCGCACATGGCAGAGTTCTCGGTCAGTCCGGTCAGTGTTTTCTCCATTCAGGCCAGCGCTCGGAAGCTCTTGCTGTATTCGGCGAGGGACTCGGCTCGGCTCATGTTGACCTACCAAAGCTCTTTCTGGAGCTTTTCACTGTAGTCTACAGGTAAGACCAGCATGGCGTACGTGCTAGAATTCATCCTCCAATCGCACATCTCCGTCAGAGATGACTTCAAACTCGAACGCGTCGCGCAGGTCACCTTCCAGCAGAAGTGATGGGGTTGACAAAATTATCCTCAGCGCCCCAGTGCTTCGTGCCTGCGAGCTGCTTGAAGTTGTACACCCACTCAAGAAAGTCCTTGGATCCCCCATCGATGAACTTGAGTATTTTCTTGAGGACGATCTCTTCTTCGATTCCATTCACTTCGACGGCATGACGAACGACGATTGGGTACGTCGAATAGAGCTTCTTTTCATCCTTGCGCTTGGAGCTGTTCATCTTGGCGGGTTTGACGCGACCGGTGTGCCCCGTCGCTTTTTGATATGAACCGGTTCAAAGTGGCAATCCCCGCCACTTGGGCGCTTGTGAGTAAAATGAGCACTGAACGAGATTGAGAGAAAGCTGGCAGTGTTGCTCTACTTCCTCCTGCTCACCCCTTGCTAGCTACCTTACACATGTACACCTTGGGTGCGCTTCCTTAAGATGCCTTGAACTTGGGGAATTGGCGAGCCGATCTATCCGTTGAGCCCAGGTGCAATAGGTCGAGCATGAGTGAAAGGGATGACTTGTCTGCTTGACGTTGTCAGGCGTTCCGTTGTCTTACAGGGGCGCAATAAGTGTCGGGTAATCTGGTAGTGAATCATGCAGCGAATTCGTAGGACATACATAGTACTGCAATTCGACCACCATAGCAGGTAGGGGCAGATCAGCGAGAGCGCTGACGCGAGCGGGGTCATGATGGACACCGTCGATGGAGATAAGACGTCCGCACCATAGGATCTCCAGCTCGAACAACGACGAGTGCCTATATTATGCTTGATATTGGCTTCGGCCACCAGCTCAAAAAAACTGCAAGCGTCTACACGAACTCATGGATTCTTGGCGGGAACAAAATGACATCGTCCACCCACCCTAACGCCGAGCGTGGTATCGGGGGGGGGGGGGGGGGGGGGGGGGGTGCGGCTTGGTCTGCACTTGGCTCTGATAGTACACAGCAGAGTCGATCGCTCCCTGCGGGACACGAGTTGGCGTTTAGACGCCATCTGGAGTGATGAATGAAATATCTCGCGGCTGGCCTCGTTTAGGGGCAACTGCCAAAGTTCCTGCGCTATGTCAAAACGCGCGAATATATTTTTGCCGCTATACAAGTCGACCGTAGTCGCTACCAGGGGCATCGTACCGGCTATAGGAACGGCTACGCGGTTGACGGGCCGGTAATCGATGGTCAGCTGGAACTTGGCCTGTGTGCCAGGTTTGCGTACTCGAACTATAGCACATGTTCATCGAGGTGCATTGTTCTGCTTCACCAGGGCATTGACAACAAGCGACCGTACATACTCGCGTATAAATTGAGATTGCAGCAGTGCGTATTGACACGACGGGCCGCGGTGAGAACGGCATCTGGCCTCTACGTAACTCGGAGGATCTCAACCTCCGCTGGCGGAACGACGCCAACGGCCTCGCGCCACACATCAGGAAACCTGTCCAGCAAGCCAGGGACTTGACCGACATACTCCGACTGTAAAGCGTTTGCCACGGCACGGTCCACCATCTGAGTACGCGCACAGGCAGACTCCGGGCCTGCAACAGGGTCCGGGATATCGGCTCCGACAGGAACTTCGTCTACTTCTCCGTCCAGCAGAGATGGTCCAGCCAATTGAGCGCGCTGTTGGTTAACGTCAATTCCGAGTCGTTTTAGCACATCGTGTCCTAACAAAAACCCATCCCCGTTCCCGTCGCCGACCAAAACCAGACAGGGTACCGACCACAATGAGACCATACCAGCAGTAGTCGTCAACGCTAAGTCGAGTGGCATTTCTTGGTCGCACGGCTGAGGTCAGCGATCCGTCGTCGTTGCTTCCACTGCAGTGGGGAGGTTCGTCACTTGGAATGTTGGCTGCATGTCACGGAGAGCGTCGATAGTTTCTCGGGGCACAACGCTCTTGTCGGCGCCAGTGTCTGGCTGGTATGACATCTCTACCAGCCCATTAATTCTCAGGGTGCGGTCACTATCTGCGTATCTAGCAGGCTTAGAGTGAACTGCGTCCGCACGATGCCCCTTAGACGCGCAATACTTTACTCCACTTCCTCGAGTTAGGCGTGGATCGCTGCTGGGCAGTCGGTCAGCCTGTACCCCCCCCCCCCCCCCCCCTGCAAAAGAGGTATCCATCATGGGGCGGAGGGAGGAACGATCGCGTGCGCGGATAGGAGTAAACGTTGGGGCTATGAACGGGGTTGAGTGTGCCGGCTCGACCTTGGCGCCGGCGTTGGCATTATAGGTCATCTGGGCCTTTCCTTCGGGCTTCGCCGCCTTCGAATCCGCCTTTGTCGCATAAGCCTGCGAAATCCGACGAAATCGCTGTTGCGCCTTCGCATATTCAGTATCAAATCGAAGAGGGCGACGTCATCAGATTTACAGTCACACCTCTCTATATCGATAAGTTGGGTGATTTGTGCCTTGAGGATTGGAGGCTGCCGATTTTCAACCAATAGGCGACTACGGGCCTTCATTCCGCTCTTGAAGCCAGCGTCAGTCGGATTTTATGCACCGATTAGTCATTGTAGGTGTGATGCAGCGTGATCAGCAAAATATGCAAGATCACTGGATCCAACTTCCTAACAGTGCCTGGACAATGACCAAATGAGGGGGTCCCCCAATGATCCGTGATCTGTGCAGAACTTCTCGCGTTGTGTACCCGTCGATAGGGCTACATCGGAGGTTCTCTGGTGTCTTCCGAAGAGTCTAAGGGGTGGAGAAGGAATGTCTTGACGAGACGCGGGGATCCGGGTGGAGCAGCGTGGAAATCATCCCACTACACACGGTAGGTACTCCAGATCCAATTCCCGTGTACTTGGATCTGGCGGCCTGGAACTGGCTCCAGCCGAAGCGATGCCTTTTGTGTGTTTGAGGCGCCTTTTCTTGTCCTGTGCAGGTCTTCCTGTGTCGTACTTGTCGTCTCCTATGGCAGGATCTTCGGTTGCGAGAGCTGAAAGGATCTGCCGGCCAAGTAGATCTAGGCTTAGGATGGATCTCCAGGAGGTTGAAGCTGGCCAATATATTATCCATAATCAATTACCAACGCTAGCGTTCCTACCACTATCCTTTCTACGCAATGTAGTTCCAGGTTCCAGGCGAGGGAGGGAGGTCCTGCGATGTCCAATGCAAATTCAGGTCTGATCACCGGTAAGTTTGGTTTAATCCCAAAGTCCTATCATCCATATGGATCCTATCTTCCCACTGATTCTACATGACCTGTATACCTTCATTGCGTGCTCCTTGATTACTCCCACTAAGCCACAGCCGTAGATCCATAGCGTGACTCTAGATCCAAGTAGCCGGTTTGATCCAGGAATCAGATCAGATCCACCTGAGTCTGGATCCAAACGGATCCTGGATCCAAATCCATCCAACCTGTGGATGTAGTCTTCCCATATCCCGCGTTGTCTTCAGGGGTTTTGACTGTTATCTCCACATACTCCATGCACTTCGTTGCGCTCTACGTATCCCAGGTCCATACCTAGTAGTAATTTGCTTTCATCTCTGGGATCTGGATCTAGCTCCGTCAGTCTTATGGTTTTATGACGTTGTCCGGATCCCGCATTCTCCCATTTCCCAAATTCTCGAGAACTACCGCACCACATAGGCCGTCGTCCTCCATGATCCCGTTGAAGTACTCGTATCAGCGGAACACTCGCGCATCGCAGTCATCAATGGACAGGTCCATCTTGAGCCTCTGACAAATCAGAGACGTGGCGTCAGGCACAATCTCGTTCTTGAGCGTGCAGCAGCGGGCCTGCACAGCCCGCATGATGTCGGCATCGGTCACATCCGCCACCAGCTTTGTTAACACGTAGGTAGCTAGGTTTCTCAGCGTTTTGTGTTCGAACAACTCTTAATAATGGCTACCACGTCCTCGTACGTCTCACCAGTGGTGGTGCACCGGTGGCTCATCTTCGTTCCCATTCCCGAAGCGACTCGATCAGAGTAGCATGATCCCAGCTGGATAATTCAGGGGCTCGGGTCACTTCGAAAATTGGCTAAGGGACCCACATCTCCACGTCGCCATCGAAGTCCACCGTGCAGCCTGTCATGGTTGAAGTTTCTCGAACTTAAGGCGAACTTAACATAACCACACTTAATCCAGTACCGAACTTTCGCAAATTCGTACTTAGTCGACGTAGATCAGTAGAGTTGGACCAGACGGGGCATTCCGGGATCAAGAAACCCACGCTTCAGAGAGCGCAAAGCTAGCTTTGTCGCGAAACCGGGGGGGGGGTTCCTAAGGCCGGTTCTCAACCGAAGCGTTTTTCTCGACGCGTGCGTTACATGCGTGCCCTACCCCGTATGCTCGGTTGAGAATGGAACTGACCAAATTTGATTGGACCAGTGTTTGATCAATATTATCCAATCATTGTACTGTTACTCTGTGTGATCTTCGTGTGGTTCACGACTCAACAATATCTGAAGCGCTGACCAAGACTCCCCCGTCCGGCAATGGGGAGCGAAACTGGTCCAACCCACCAAGTCCCTGTAGTATCTCTTGAAAGCTGAATCTCTAAGTAGCGTAGAACCATGCACTCGCCACGAAATCCGCTCTCGAACTGTTGAATTTTTTTTTCGTGCTGCTTGGTATGGCTTGATGGCTACCAAACAAACCAGAAGGCCGCACAGCTCATCTTCAGCTTTCCAGCGACGCCGTTACCTTGCGGTGGGGGTGAAGCGCGGTGGAGAAGCACGTCGAAGCCGGACCGACGCCATGTCAGAGGAGGGGGGGTGCTTTGAGGGGGAATGCAAATAATGCAGTGCACTGATTGGCCAAAAGTAGTTAACGCTTGCCAACTAGTCCCCCCAACGTTAATTTCAACCTCGCGGTTGAGCCAAACGTCAAGAATCAGAGGTTGAGGTTAAAGCCTACGTCTGTACACTTTCATTGCACACTTTATACTCATTATTGGAGGGAAGGCAGTTGCGCCGCAGATGGTGGACTTGCGCATCGTGCTGCAGCAACTGCTGGGCCTCGCGCATTAGAAGTGCGTGACCTGCCAGCGTCGGTGTGAGTCTGTGTGAGATGCTGGAACACGACGGCCGCGCGCGTCTCGTGCAGACACCAACGACCACGGGCCTGCAGCCAGCCTTCGGCGCCGCGGCCACCGACACGGACAGCTGGGCCACGACGGACAACAACCTGCTATATAACACGATCGGTACGCAGCCGATGAAGGCCGACGGTGCGCAGTGTGAGGCGTTAAAAGCGCAAGCAAAGATATCATCAATTAGCAAGTTAAATCCTTATGAATTAGTTTTACACAACGTTTTTTTTGCGGTCGGCATTTTCAGCCATGAAAACTATATCACGCACTAGGCTAGGATCCATTTGACAGCGCTTCGCTGTCACTGTGTTGCCTGCCGTGGAAAACGCCCGTTCTGATGGCACTGATGTAGCGACGCATCCTAACCACTTTCGTGCCAATAGCTTAAGAGAAGGGTATTGTTGACCGTTCACAGACCACCATACAAGGGGATCCTGCTTACGGGGGACAATCTTCGCAGCATCGAGATAAGAAACAAATTCCTGAGCGCACGTGAGCCGAATATTTTGAAGCAACAGACCATCACCAGAAGGCAAATTTTCTTCTTCGTCATCAGAGCCCAACACGTCGTCCCAAACACCAGTTGTATCATCACTTGAAGATCGCTGCAAAGAGCTTCTGCGTGAATGCTGGGCCGGTGTACGTGGTTGTTCTGCAAAATCAAAGGTTGCTAATGCAGCAGCGTCAACTAATGCGTTTTTTGCTGCCTTAACTTCATCAGGTCGTACCAAATTCATTTTGTAGAAACACGGATCCAGAAACGTGATCCAAACCAGCTCAAACTTCAGTCCTTGAAAGCGCTCTATGAAAAGCGAAAGAATGGCTTTACGAACCACGTGCATTTTTGAAAGCGTATCGGCTTGAAAGCCATGGCGGCCCACAAGTCGCGCCTGCTTATCAAAGATAGTTGAGCTACTAAGCACTTTTTTGATCCTGCGGAGCATCGGGAAGGCCAATGCTAATGTAGGATAGTAATTACCTCCAAGAACCTTCGTAACAGCGGCGATAGGGTCCAGCAGCGCTACCATACACTTAATCATAAACCAATCCCTAGGCACTTGGTACTTGTCTTGACTGAGATCCCTAAATTCCGCCTTCCCCTCTGGCTTCTCAAGATAAGTAAAAAAGGTATCTAGAGGTGCTTCGAGCTCAATAAGTCGCTCCAGCATATCACGACACGAATTCCATCTTGTCGGACAATCTGTGATTAAATGCAGCGGTGGTCTTTTCCATTCCTCGCTCTGTATTGCGTCCAAGCGATTTGTCGCTTTTGGCGACTTGCGAAAATACGTTGCGAGGGTGCGAAATCGCTGGACAACGTCACGAATGTCGGCTAACGCACGTTTTGCAGCTGTGTCGTTCTTTAGTGACTTACGTAGATTTGTTTCGATCTCACTCAGCACCTCTTGTTGCTTCTCCTCGGAGGCAGCAACAATTTCATTTTCTTGTAGAGTTCCGCCATGAACAGGTACATCGATGGCAGCTGTCGTAATGGAAGTAGCCACCATAGTTTCACCAATAGATCCTTTCTGTCGCGCCAAGGCGCTACCCAAAACTAGATGCAGCGAGTGGGCGATGCATGAGATGTTATTTACACCTAATATATCGCTAGCGAGAACGGCACTTGAAGCGCCGTCGCGAACCAATAATGTGCACATCGCCAAGTTAAGCTCCCACCGTTCCAGCATTTTCTCCAACCCGGTCGCTATAGCAACACCAGTATGCATACCGGGAAATACCTCAACTTCAAGCGTCCAACTACACATTGTGAAGTCTTCTTCGAGGTAATGCAGGGTTAGCGCCATATAACTTTGGGCCCGGCGACTTGTCCAAATGTCCGTTGTAATGCAAAAGTACTGACAACTCGTGTGGATACGAGCTTTTAATGAAGCTCTCAACTCAGCCGCAACTCGCTCAATATCAGCTCGTAACTGTGTAGCACCCGGTACATCTAAAACTACACCACCCAGTTCCTGCGTAATAAAAACAATAAATTCCAGGAGACCGGGATCCTCAATGATGGCTAGCGGCCGCATGCTTTGTGCCACCCACTTAGCAAGTAGTCCGTTGGCATAGCTCTGTTGAGCCTTTGTCACCGCCGTAAGCTGTCGCTTGGTCGATTCTGGAACCAAATCAAATGCATTCTGCAGCTGCCGTTTCGCCGTACGAGCCCTGATCTCTTGGCGATCTTGTTCAGCTCTTAGAAGCACATCCATATGATACTTCTGCATATGCAGCTTAACTGAATTGGTCGAGCCATGCGAATACTTCACGAGAGAGTGGCATTTTGTGCAGTATGCTGAAGATGCCATTTTAGAGTTGAGCTTATCGATCGGTAGCGATGCCCACTGGTCACCGGGAACAAGGCGGATAAACTCCCACCTTTCGGGGTACTTTGGGCGCCACATTTTGAACAGGTTGCTCGGTTCAGGCGCTCTGGGCAGGGGAGGCTCAGCATGAACTTGTGAGAGGCTTGGCGCACTCAATCTTGGCGACCGTATGACGGCGATAGGTGGGCGAGAAGACCTCGCGGACGACTGGCTTCTGGGAGTTGGCGCTCGGTTTCGAGCTCGAGACGGAATCGGCGAAGTGAACGATAGTGTCGACGCAGAACGAATAGCCGCAGGTATGACAGGAGAACTGTGAGGGCCTTCGTTCATGGTATTCGCAGCTGGAGCTTCTATTGCGTTCCGCAGGTAGATGACGGAGTTTGTCAGATTTTCTAGGCTAGGCAATGTGAGGCTGACAGCGCTTTACCAACCTCTCAACCTCAACCGACAACGTTTCGGTTAAGTCCGTTGACCGAACGTTGAGCCAATCAACGTTGAGAGGCCTATTACCAACGCATGAGTTGTGCAGGATCATTTTTGTAACGTCCTGTTAACCAATCAGATCACAAAGTGTCCGAAAACGCGTGCGTTGAGAACCGGCCTAAGGGGAAAGTTTATTAACGCTGAAACACAATGCAAACGAGTTTTACGATCCGAACTAACTTATCTACTGCAGTTCTTCTTGTGTTCTTGTTCAGATCCAGCGTTATGCAGTTGTGAGCGTGTACCTTTGCCCACTTACAGCTTGTGCCTCGTGCACTAAGCCAGTAGAATTTGCTGCCGCAGTCCGTCGTAGCTCATTGGCACTGCTGCACGCGCCATGCTGCTTCTCGCTCTTCTCATTGGGCTCCAGCTCGAGCAGCGCCGCAAGCTGACGCTGCTGTCGAGCAAAAGCTTGATCTCCAGCCGCAATCATGGCGACAAGTGTCTTTATCAAGACTTTGGCAACGTTTTCCAACCGCAGCAGGCCCCAATCGTCAGAAGCAGAAGTGAACCTAACTACGATGAGAAAACCTAGTCGCGAACTCTCGAGTTCATCACCACCACGTCGCTTGAGATTTCCACTGACGCTGTAGTCGACACACTTTGAGATTTTCTCGCGAACAAATTCGTAAGATGATGTCCAGAGCTGTCAGTGGTGCTTCAATTCATGCTATTATTTTCTAGTATCGTGATTTTACTGTATAGGCGAAAAGACCAGAACTCAATCTTGATCACCGCGGTTGTGTTATTCACTTCGACAAGTTCCACTTTCTTCAGAAGTTTGAGAGGTGGGTCCGGTCGTCATCATTTGGTCCGACTGTTTGTTGCTCTCTTCGAAGAAATGTCCGTACCGCACTCTGGGATACACTGTCATCACTCCGCTGGAAACGAATCCGTTGAAGGAGTGTATAGTTCACACCGAATTGAAGCTTCACAAGGAATGCGGAGGCGAGACAACTGCTACTAAAGGTTTCGACGAGGCTCACAACATGGCTCTAAGCTCTCTCAGCAGGATGATGAAGAGTTTCTGGAATACCGAGCAGAATCGGTTGCACTCCTGTTGTGCAGTAGAGCAACTCGCTACTCTAGGTTCCTTCGGTTTTGTGACAGTGATGGTTTCGAAAAGTACACTGCATTGACAAGGTCATAGCTCTTGTGTGCTGCCGCGGCGTCGCTCTTGTTTGCCTAAATAATGCGGGTGATACAGATTAATACTCTCCACTCTACACAAATCGGCTGCCACGAACTTCCAAGAAAACTCGGATGTGTGTCAAACGAGCTTGCTTCACCATGACCTCGAATGTATCGAACGCGGTATTAATCACTACAGGATACACGTGAGTTTCGTGGATAGATTTTTTGCTACTGGTATGACTTTTTTGTGGGAGAACTGATGTTTGCTTTGGGGTGGTGTTCCTCTTCGGATTTTAGAGAAAAATCGAGACGGAGCGCGGGATGCAGAAGGAGACGGAGCTGGAACTGCGAGACGAGGAGATGGCGGTCGTGTTGAGCACCTTGTCGCTGTCGAGGAGGTACGAGAAGGGGAACCGGATGATACGTGTTCGACTTTGGTGTCCGACCAACCGCTGAATGCCGGGACGCGTTTCCGGGAAGAAGGATTCGTCGTTGTTTCCAAGTCCCCCGCGAACCCTCATTCTGGCACTGTTATTCAATCACGGTATCGGCTGGTTCCAGAGGTTGACGCAAATCCGTTCTCGTCGGGATCGAGGACCGCTACCGGGGCACAAAACGCAGAGGCGGCGAATATGTTTGTGCTGCAAAATCTGGGAGCGGTGATGTGGTCACACTTTGAGAAGATTCAAGCTGACTGCATCGAGGCGCAACAGAATCCGGAGCTAATTCCTGCCACTGGTCGTCACAATATAACCCTTTGCTAGTCACAGGACTATATTGTGACGAGCACGTAGATGAAGCCGCTGCGTCCCAGCAACAATGGCAGAAGGGACCCAATTCGGCAGATTTCCTAGGCGACTTAGGTTCTCCATAACTGATTTACGTCCACTGTATTGATCACTGTGCCTGCGTATGCTGCCGAATACTCAACGGGTTGGACGTACAAGAAGAGATTTTCGGAAGTGGAGTAACGTCGTGCGGTATCATATATGTGTCTCTTAGTTTTACACACCCACTCATAACCACAGCATCAAGTACAGTCGTACTACGTAGTAGGTCTTCCTTCTCGCGTGACAAGTCGAAACTTTGCACTAGGGTCTCAATTAGATTAGATGAATGATAACGGTGACTTTGGCCATGAATTCACTATCGTTTCTCTCGTTATTGACGTCATGTTGTCACCCGTCCAGATTCCTCAACCCGCCTGCTTTGAAACGACTGCCAGTACATTCGATACTTCATGGCTATCGCTCCGAGAACGATATCTTGGGCGTACGCGATGTCCTCGGGCCGTACAGCGACAGTCGCATCGTTGCTGTCCAAGTACATCTTTAAATACGACCGCGACAGCGTCTGCTTGGGGTCGGTCGTTGAAGGTGTCAGAAGTATAAGTCCTTCAGTTCTGAAGTGGAGCTCGCTTTTCGTAGGTAGCACCAAGATGTCAGCCCAGCTGACAAGTGTCTGGTCCCTTTCTTCGTACTTTCGCACGAAATTGAGCTTCTCCGCTTGTATGGGACCGTTGCGACTCGACATCGTAACTACAGCCTTCTTCAGAAGCGTGTTCGGCTTAGTCCCTGGTGTCTGTAAAATAGCAGGCAAGCATTAGACCACCAGCCTGCGAAATTACACCATTATAGCCGCTCACCCTATCAGCCGCGAATTGTCGCCACATGAAACTAATAGCGTCTTTCAGCGAACAGGTCAGCGGTGTGGTCGACTCGAACTCGATGACTTTGGCTTGTCGTCGCTCATCGTATGTGCACTGCATTGAGGTGTTGAGTGACGGCGAATCTTGATTCAGCCGGAAAATCCCACCAAAGCGATGGGGGAGATGCTCGGCTGTTTCCTCCAGATCCGCCATTGCAGCATCGACAACGCTGAAGCGAGAAAGCGCAGCACCGCATCTTGACACCTCGCTCTTCATCAAGTAGTCCATGCCCTGCACGCAAAATTCCCACCACATTATCAAACACTGTCGTCGATGAAACGAAAAGGTTGAGTTCACTCACGTAGAGCGCAGATCGCTTTTGCAAGACACCACGCAGCGTCTCGCGGAGCTTGACTTGGTTCTTTAGGATTGATGTCAAGTGTCGATTGGTTTTCTCAGACTGCAGTCGCAGACGATACTGCTCGATAGCATGTCTGCACCATTCGGAACGCCCTGAATCCATGGTCACAACTGCAGTCCGTGTATCTGTCTGCGACGAAGGACCAGCAACGACGCCGTGCTTTATCTGAGCGATAACACTTTCTAATTCTTCCGCTTGCTCACGTAAACTCGCAAGCTCCGCGCGTTTGCGTCGCTGGAGACTAGTCGATGAAGTCTCAGCGTTCCTGACTCGACGCTTCTTCGTCTTCTTCTTCTTCTGTTTTCGTTCCTGGCAGATTTTATCTTGAACTGTCGAGGATGTGGCGTTTTCAGTGATCATGTCACCAGCCTCCAGTAGTTCAAGGCTGTCGCTATCAACGAGATCATGGAGAGAAGGGATCCCATCGAGGCCGCTGTCGCCGTCTGTCGAGTCGACGCCAGAAGAGGAATCATGCCCTCCACAAGCTTCATCAATGAAGGCAAACGCCTCGCTTAGAATGGAATTATCGTCTTGGGTGACCAGGAAGCTCATACGGTTGGTTGGGGAACTGTTGCAGAATGACGCAACTCAGCCTGAGAGGGTCCTGCGGTGGAGACGTGCAGTCCCTTGAAATTATTGATTATGCATATGTTGCGGTTATGCATATGTTGCGATTAGGCATCCTACGCCAGAAAGGAAGAGAGTGTAGGTAGTGCACTCTACCAACTCCTCGATCACTCTTCGTGGACGCGACAGCTTGAGATCGATCGCGTCCTACTAGTCTATAACGAGCTATCACATGACGATAACAGATCCATCCATTTCTTCGAAGGTGCCCCATTCTTATGAATCGACCAGGTGAGTTTCAACGAGAGCGACGTGATACCCTACCTTATTTGATATCAAAAGTCCTGCAATCGACTACTGGACGTCAACACCTGGACACCACCGTAGTTATCGCTGGCGCGGTCCCAGCAATATCTCGCACATTATTAGCCTATCTTGCCGCCAACCGAAGCCGACCAGTTGAATTTTCGTCCTTGCGTCTCCAAAAGAAAAACTGAACGATGCCTTCAAATTAGGCCACCTGACTCCGTTGTGCTGCTGCTGACATAAAATAACATGTCCTCTTCCTTGCCTCAAGTGGAGTCGAACAGTTCATAGTGAGAACAGCGACACTCGAGCGGTCTGCTGCACTTTTGACTGGCACCAGCGTAGCGACAAGAGAACCGAGTACGACGCGGTAGACACGCATGATGCTGTGACGGAGTCTTTGAATCTGGATTTGAGAAGCCCTGCTGGAAATAATGGCAGGGTAACCTGCCGTCGCGTCATGGCAAAGTTTGCTTTGATGCACAAAGTGTTCGGAGTCATCCTTTATTAATACGTAGAAGCCCACAACAACATGCAACAGGCTATGCAACTTGAAGAAAACTAACTTCAAAGAAGCTGCTCATGTTTACAGTAAATTGACTCCGCTATCGCTCATGATGATGTCTGACTGATTCACAAACATTTGCTCTGATTTACCCCCTCGAGCACAACCATACTTCCAGTTGGCGTCATACATGTGCATGTAATACCAGTAACCTACTCTAGCCTACGTTACTTGCCACGGTTTACGGATAAATACCTCTGCCTGGTGTACTCAAAACTAAGTAATCATTGTACTGTACGTCTGTACGAGTACAATACTAGTACACGTGAGTCGGTCCAACCCCACCCCCACCATCCTACATGTACTGACTTCGACCATCCCACAACGCCGAAGTATCTAGCGCGGTACATAACTTGGAGCAACAGAACAGAACCCGCGTCTGAAGACACCGCTTGCGAGGAAATACAGTGTTTTGCCTCAATAGCGCAGCCATCACATCTAATAACCTCGAACTATATATAATCCGCACGAACAGCAAGATTGAGCCATCATTCAACAACTGGAGGCGCGTTCTGCACAAGCGAAATGCGCGAAGTGTAAGTTTGTGTCTGTGTTGCTTGCTCTGTGAGAAACTCACCGCTTGCTGTGGATGTCGTGCGATCCAGATGCTCGCTTCGCCTATCTCAATTTCCGCAACTTCCAATTGGAAAGTAGTCAGCTCAACACACTCACGACGTACTCTTGCAGACCGATCGATGCACCAGTCTTGGCAATGCGAGCAAACTTGATTGCTGGAACTTAATTCTTTCTCTTGCAAGTAGATTTAGAGTTATCGTCGTAAGGATTAATCTGTTTCTTGTTCTCATGGTGTTAACTATTTTTGCAAGGCTGGTGTCGTGTAGTAATAATTGAAGCGAATTATCACATCAATCAACGATAATTTGTTGCAAAATAAGGTCGTCGTTATTGGTCAACCACTTCACCTCGTAAAATAACATTTTGGCCTTGATTTACCTCAAACCTCGGATGAACGATGAACTGGAAGAGCACAACGGATAAAATGGGGCCCCAAGTTGGTACCGCTACACTGTTCCTCTCTTCTGCAGAATTTCCACCTGCACAGCCAATACAATGTCATGCAACCTTCTGTCTCCGTTCTTGCTGTCCTGGCCGTAAAGTCTGTCACGAGTTCAAGAGCTCACGTCACCAACTGTTGGACAGCACGTCTCGTTTGCTGCTTATCGACGCCCTGAGGCACTAAGACCGAAGTAAACACCACATGGCCCGGGTGCTTCTGCTGCGACACAAAGCTTCGTTCCTATCCCCCATCTTACCGACAACCGCATACATGTACCGTATTACGGCGACCCGGTGTCTCGTCCAGTGCAATAAGCAATCAAGCTAACCGAGGTTACAGCAGTATCACTGCAATGAATGGAGACAACTTGGTCACGCTGGATGAAGCTTTGGCTTTCATTGACTACTGCGAAAGACGCAGCGCAGATGAAGACAAGCACTCCAGCGCTTTGTCGCTGGAGCCCCTCTCGCTTGAAGACATCGAAGACCTACTAGGCGAATATGCGGACGCGATAACCCCCGCGAGAACAAAGCACTCATCCAAGCCGCAGACGCCATCACTGCCACGAAAGAAGAGGAGTGTGCGAAGTGCGTTGAGCTCCTCCACCTACCTCCAACGTCGTAAGAAAGCTGAGCTCGAGGCGCTGAGAAAAGAAGCTGCAAAGTTGGCAGGGTATTTGGCTCGATTGAGAGCTGAAAGCCACCATATTGCGCCGGCTGTCACTTCAATCGATGGTCAAGGTTCTAGTTGGCGCCGTGAAGTGGCGACACAGCGTGAAAGCCGGCGGCAAGCGGAGCAAATGAATGCGCGGCTGAAGGAAACACTCGAGAAGCAGTGGAGAGTTTCCAATAAGCTGAAGGGTATGATATTCAAGCGGAACGTGTTTACTGTAAGTACTCGAATTAAAATGGCTCTCTAAGCGGGCAACAATGGTTAGCTAACCCCGTTGGTTCGGCAGGGAATGGATTTTGTGCGGTCGTTTGAGTCCCCGTACTATGGAGACGCGCACTTCACGTTCGATCAGTCTTCGATGCTGATGGAGCAGCTTCAAGGTGAAGTGGAGAGTGTTTATCGGCGTTTTAATAAGGTGTATCGACCTCAGAATGGTCCTACACCTTTCTCGATTTCTCAAACCTTGTACAACGAGACATGCGAGCTCAATGTGATGGAGTTTGAGACCACGACACCGCTGGGTTGGCCCATGAAAGCCGCGTTCGATCACGTTTGGGCTTCTCTCCAAAGCAGCTCGGTACGTGATTGCTGGATTGGCGAGTTGGCTAATGCTAACACGGGTTTACTGCTCAGAATCGCAGTCGCAAGTCCAACACGGTGGAAACGAAAGTGAACGGCACACTTTCTCTTCACGGCAGCAGCTACCACTTCCACAAGTTGCACTTCCTGCGCAAGTTTGAATCGAATGATCGGATCATCGTTATCTGGTCCGACCTGCTCCAAATGACTACTAAAAACCTTCGGTTCCGAAGTCAAGCCTACGCGGTCTTCGCTCGATCCAAGATGGATCCCTTCAATTCGTGCGTGATGTACACGAACCTGAAACTCTCCATGTATTCACCAGCCGACGAGCAAAATCTCTCACCCGAGGACGTTCAACACGCCCACGACACGATTTTGCGTGGCATGGGCAGACTGATGCGTGAGTTTTGGCAAAGCGAGCAGAATCAATTGCTGGATCTTACTTCTGGCTCAGTCGCGTAGAAAAAATTACTATGTATGGATTCAAGTAGAGGGTGGTGTCATTGTTTGCCCACACTAGAACGATTACATTGGATTCATGTCGCTCTTCCTAGCTTTTATAATAATACATGACAAGAAAATAGTTAGCACTACTACTTAGCAAGTTGAGAAGACCCAATAATCGGTAACCAACACTTCTTCTTTTATAAGCGAAATAAAGCAATCATGCTCGTGCGAGTCATAAAAGATAAAACTCCAGCCCTGACGTATGCAATAGTGCCGCTGACGAACGATGCCTGCTTTACTACAGTACAGTATAAGCAGACCCGATAACTCCAGCTCAACTACAATGTAGAGAGCCGTTGAGGAGTCGAAATTGTCTCGTGCACTATGAAAGGGGCAACTCATGTTGACCGGGCCAATGCAAGCGATGGATACTTGTGTACTGTGTGGCATACGACGAGAACGGGGTAATCTGGTATAACACCCATGTGATGCCCGTCGACGTGGCTCACCTGCCAGGTAAGCCACGTGGACGGGCATCAGGTGACCTGGTGCTACCGTTGCCAGCTTGCTTAGGTCACTTCCGTGAACTCTCCTGGATACCCCGCTGTCCATGCTGCAAGCTGCTCTGCTGTTGCTGCATAAAGCATGGTCCGGTCGACTGTGTGGTGACCTGTACAATATGCCGTATGCAACGCGTGACTTGCTCCGACTCTTGGGTCACGGGATCACGTCCTCGATAGGCACGGCAAAGGCGTGCCACATAATCGCCAAAACCGCGTCAACATGACCTGGCTGTGCCTACCGACAGTGGAAGTCTGACACTACCTATCCCGTCTGTCGATCTCCGAGATCATCTTGAGGGAAACGGGGAAGGTCCCAGGTCGTACTCTCGTACATGTAGTCCACATATAACGTGTTGAGTGAGGAGGCCAGGGACATTATTCATCGTGACGAAAGGCCCTCAGCCATGGAAATCCTCGTAGCTGAAGACGACGCCTTCGTCTCACTTGAGGAGGCTCTCGCCTTCATTGACGGCTGCGAGGCCCAAGACCAAAGCTTATCGGAGACCTTGGCCGGAAGCGCCCTGCACATCCACAGTTCTCCGCTCGATGTGTACAGTCAAATCACGCCAGCTGAACTGTTGACTCCGAAGCCTGTAAGCGCGAGACCCGCCACCAGGAAACGCTCGAAGCCCCAACGCACGACTTCAGAGTCGTCCTCGAGTGCTGATACTAAGCCTGTTAAGAAACCTCGAACCCGAAGTGCCGCTAGCTCGTCCACGAGACTCCAGCAACGCAAGCGAGCGGAGATTCAGGCGCTTCGAGAACAGGCCCAGGATCTCGAGGCTCAAGTGGAGTTGCTCAAGAAGAACAAATTCTTACCCGCAGATGTGGCGCTGGGTCTGGCCGCAGGGCAGGACGACGGTGCGTTGGTGGTGGGCGATGTGATCCAGAAGCCACCAGCGAACTGGCACGAGATGGCCATTGTCCAGTACCGCGAGCGACTGGTGTCCGAGAAGACAAACCGCAGACTCAAGTCCATCCTAGAAAACCAGGAGAAGGTGAACGGAGCTCTGAGTGGACTGCTGCAGAAGCGCTCGGTGCTCAATGTAAGTGCTTATCGATACTTCTCTATACTATTGTGGTGGACCTTAGCGACACCGGATATCTGAGCTTGCCCACGTTTTGTTGATGCATAGGGCATGGAGTTCGTACTCTCGACGGAGCCTCGAACAGAGCAATCGCTACTGACGGCTGACAGCTCAATAGGTCTGGCAGACGGTGACAACAGCAAGGAGATTTTGATGGAGCTGGAAGAGCTCGTGCAGGGGTTGTACAAGACGTGGGAGACAAAATTCCACGCTACGACGCAATCCCCAGCCATTTCTTGTGATATGCGAATCAAGCAAGACGCGCAGCGTGGAAAGGTGGTTGAGTTTATCACAACGACGCCGTTGTCGTGCTCCGTGCAAGAAGCGAGCGAGATATTGTGGAAGGAGCTGACGACGTACCGCGACTACCCAGGCAAGGTGTACAAATATGTAAGTCTGCACATGTATCTTCTCCGTCGATTGTGCTGGGACTGACACGCGTGTATTTGGTATTTCAGATGAAGGCTAGCAAACCGAACGCACACGAGAAGAACTTTGTTATGAACGCGCGGAGCCCCTCGGGGATGTTGGAGCTGAACGGACTGCAATACATGCAGAAGTTCGAAGAGGCAGATCGCACTGTCTTCGTCATTGCCGAGCGCATGATACTTGCTTCCAAGAACTTCCAATTCCGTGACGAGTGCTGGATGACAGTCAACCCTTCCAGTGCCGAGACGAATGCGTCCGTCGTGGAGATTTATCTGGAGCTTTACATGGAACACGAAGATGAATCCCAGGTCAGTCCTGAAGACTTTTCGTACGCGCAGAGCAGTATCATAGGAAGTCTAGGCAACGCCTTCCGAAAGTTCTTTCAAGCACAACAAAATGCTCTGATGGAGAAGGCTGGACGTATTGTTCTGCCGACCTCGTCAAAGGTGAGTGTTATTGATTAAATTAGTTGATAGATTAACATATAAATCGTATACCTCTGATCGTGTGAAAATAAAACGCGTTGGCTTCCAGCATGGTAGTTTTTACGTATTATGTACCGAACAATGTCAGGAAATACAGGATCGAAAAGAAAACCAAGGTTTTGAGACAGTAGAGCTCGTACTCCGACGTACATGTAAGTACATGCAACTGGAATTCGAGTTTTCTTACGCAACTTCTCAGACCAGTCTCCATAAAACAAGATGTAGTTTGCCTAATGTAATGGGAAATTGTTAAAATGCCACGATGGATACAAAGTTTACTAAAAATTAAATGCCACCCACGCGAAAGGCAGCGATGAAGTGTAAAATATTGCTGTGGACATGTGATGAAGATGCAAATCGCCCGTAAAGGAAATCTTATATCCACGTAAACTTGTTTGGCCTACAGCCTAAGTCGCGTTAATTACCTGATTTGATTCAAGTCTATTACTTTATGCATGTTCCAGCACTATCTGGTAGGCGGAGGTTTTAGGTGCTTCGCTTTAGGACCGAATCCACCGCAGCGACGCTTGTTGTGGCTCGTGACACCTCAAGAGGCAGACGATCGTCACAGATTTCTTTCAAGGCGTGAACACACCACGAAAGATCCGAAAGGGATACATAAAGTTATACGGAGTCATTTCACTTGAGGAGACTGATTCGACACCCTCCATATCGCTTTTTTACAGGGAAAGCATCAACAAACTCACAACGGTCCACTTTTTCAGGTACAGAGCTGCTGCCTACGCTTTGGGTTGTTGCGCAGGTGCAGAATCGTATTCAGACTCGGTCTTAGCTTTCACTAAGTTGAGAGAACAAGGTCATTCAGAGCTTTTCTGTTATTATACCCACCGGCCTAATATTTTCTTCTAAAGGATGATCCCACAAAGGGTGATCACTAGCCACAATAATTGCAGAGATGAGGCCTTGCTTGCTAGAACACGCCGTGCTAACTCGGAACACGTTTAGGGGTTGATTACCATGACTGGTTCTGCATCCTCTATTTGCAGCACTTGCATCCTGAATATATGCGCTCAATAGATGCAAGAGCTCAGTGCAGTTCCGATTGGTGCAGGCATATCTGCGCTGACAGTATCGCGGAATGGATATATTGCCCTTTCGAGTGGAATTTTAATAAACATTGTACCATCGTTGCATTTTAGTAAACGGGCAAAACTGGCAATTTAATAGTTTCCCCAGGTTTACTTTCTGCCCAGCAACACACTCAGCATTGATGAACTGGTGCCTACTAAGTTGTGTAGATATCATGTAAGTAGTACGGTGTCGAATATTTTGCGCTAACTTGAGGACTGGTGACCATACTCAGTTCTTCATTGATGGATCAAAACGTAACGGTGCTCAGGTCTGGCAGCAACTGCGATGAATTTCTTACTAGTGGAAGCTGACAACTCCCTCGAGATACTCGCACGAATTCATTCCACCTGCGACAGTCCGACGGTGGGTCATCGTGTCAATCTCACCGAGAAAGCCACGTCGGAGCCGAAATGAGTCCAAACCTGGAATAAAAAGAAACGAATAAGGCGATAAAGAACGTCGTCAGCAATCCCACCAGAGGGCGGAAATAATGGTTTTCCGGGAAGCACAAATACTACAAGCAGGCTGAAGGAGAAGGACACGACAGCAAATCCGGCTACGCTGCTAACCTATATGCCAGACGTTTCGAAACTAAACCGCAAGCTGAAAGTCTTATGGGCTAATCAGCACCGTGTCAGCGATAGTTTGCGTGGTATGGCAATTCTTCACGTTAGTAAGTCATCACTTTGATAAAGGTATCCCGAAATTATTGGCGTTGACCAATACCAGTACGACACGTCATAGCTGAGTGAAATGAGAGTTGTCTACTACTCCGAAGTAGTTTGAATCCACTGCGTGTGGAGACAAGATGCATTTCAAGATGTAGTCCCTCAGCTCCCCAACTAGACTTCTCAAGTACAAAGCTTAGCTATTGAAGGGACTGACGTTATATTTGGTGCCGAATAGCAGCATGCGTGGTATCAATGGTCTTGTCATGAGCGTTTTAACACCACTGAGCCGTCTAAACCAGGCCCTCTACCCAAAACTGATAGTGTCTGATTAGTTAAATATTTGGACCAGCTAGCATCGTGTCTTGTGGGGCGTGACAACCTAAACACCATAGAAAAAAAACATTACAATGGTCTAGCAACAGTCTACCAATTCTAAAAGTGTGTATAGTTCATGTTAGGCCTAACACTACTATCAGTTCGATAGAGGACATATCTCGCTAAATGGACGCGAGAAAGCACGGGTACAACAACTATGAATGGCTGAATCAAAACCTACAGTATGAAGCGATCAGTCCGTAGCGCGAATGTCTGTCAACACGAAGGACCTTGGTCTCTTTTATCAAACCCAGCTGGAGTGGATAGCGATCGTGATACGTATGCTCCTGAAGCGAAATGATTTGCTAGCTGTAAAAAAAAACTACTGCATTGTAGTAGGTTTAACTACAACAACTCGAATTCACGCCTTACACTATTTGTCGAGATAACGACGCTGCTAGTGCCTTTACGTGGACTATCGGAGTAATATGCGAGCTTTTTCTCGCGAAAAAGTTGTCGTAACAGACTGAACCACGGAGAATTGTTACGTTGCTGTTGGATCCTGACCCCAGCCAAGCGACGAGTCGAGAACACCACTATTTGTTATATTTGTTTAGTCACTGCCAGAAACAAAAAAATAATACGAAGCAAAAACGCAAAATCCTCAAATGCTTAGAAAAGAAGTATGGCTAGTCCTCATAAATGACTAGTAGCCACAAACATACCAACTTCTTTAAAAGCATTTCGAAGTTTGGTTTTGATTCATTGGCTGCCATTGGTGAGCTGTAGTAAGCCATGGTTGTGGCAAAACAAAGAGAGAGCTGCCGCGTTTCCCTTTTCTTGCAACACGTAATCATCGATGACGCGCAAACACGGAACGAACAACATCCGCAACGCGTTAGTGTATCTCGAGGATGACTAGTGTTTTGCACGTGTTTAACTAGCAAAACTCGCTATGCCTGTCAAGCATCGCCTGATGGAGCATCAGCAATGATGACTACGCCCCGCTGCGTTGGCGATCACACAGACCAGGACCGCAATAATAGATACACCTTCTCGCCGTTCGTCAAGGGCAAATACCGTAGATTTACGCAAAAGCGATCTAAGCCCAGACAGTAGGATGTATTCCTTTGCTGAGTCCACCACTAGTATCGCCGGCACTTGTACCAGGACACGTGTGTAAGGCTATGAATCTATAGCTATCTCGTCACCGTCACCAGCGCAAAATGCCCTCAAAACGCAGCGGGAACACAGGGAGGTGCCCTTTCTACTAGCGAATTGCAGCAACTGCGCCAAACGACGGTTTACGAGAGCTTGGTGGGCGCGTAGCTGGCGTTAAGCGGACGCACACGTTGCAGATGAGCATCAAAGAGGAAAGGTCCAACGAGCCAGCACCAATAGATTCGTGCGCAGGCGCCAATGAGGTCTCCCCATGAAATAGTACTTGGCATCGCCATCGCCGTCGTCGTCCAACGGAATTCGGGTAGTTCGTCACTTTCGAATTCTCACCGCCAGAGCGACACACACAAATACGCGAGTACGAACATGACTCTGCAACTGCAAGACGACGACATGGCTATCGTTGAGGAAATCCTCGCGTTTGTCGATACATTCAAGATGGACGAAAGGGCCTTCAACGAGTGCGGTATCGCCGACGCAGACCTCAAGTTGGCCTTAGTCGAGAGCACCGAGTCCGTCAGACGAGCGACCTCCGCCAGTGAGACCAAGCCGCCCCCGAAGCGCAAGCGTATCCGCACCGGCTGGAGCTCGTCTACGGGACTGCAAAGGCGCAAAAGGGCGGAGCTCGCGTTCCTTCGCGCGCACGTCCAGGAACTGGAGACGTACCTCGAGCAGCTGAAAACCAGAGCCTCGCAGCCGCAAGTGGCCGTTGTCGCGAACGACCGAGGCGTGGATTGGCGCGAGGTGGCGCTGGACCAGTTCATCGAGCGGAAAAAATCCGAGGAGGCCAACCGCGTGCTCAAGACGATTCTCGACAACCAAACGCTCGTGGGCCAAACGCTCACCCAAGTGCTGCAGCAGAGCCCCCAGAGCCCCAACTTCAACTAGAACTTGCCTTTCTGTTTTGTCCAATCACACTTTATCGCTCCATCCATTGGTTGAAAACCTTGTCGTGTGAATGTTGGTCTGTGATTACGCAGTCAATATGATTATGTAGTCCACATAAGTCAGCGCCAGTGCAAAAGTGACTGGTATTCCCCTACTCGACAGCTAATAATGAGCATTCTGGTCACTGACGCCGACGAAGCCGCTACGCTAGAGGCCACGCTGGCCTTCGTGGACGAATGGAGCTCCCCAATGGGCGTTTCTACCGCGCCGAGGTGCCTCACGCCGCAGCAGAAGCAGCAGCAGAAGCAGCAGCAGCAGCAACAAGGCGAGCCCTATGCTGCTGGGCCCAAGAAACCGCGTCGGAAATACCCGAACAGCTCCTCGACCGTGCTACAGCGCCGCAAGAAGGCGGAGATTGTTGCTCTGAGAGTCCAAGTCGCGCAGCTTGAGACTCGGTTGGAGGAACTTAAGCATGGAGCAACACAAGGTCTGGATGTTGAAGATACTACGTTGCTGCAACAAAAGGGGCATTAACTTACGCGGAGCAGGCGGCGCTGCAGTGGCGAGGGCGTCTCCAAGCGGAGAAGACCAATACCAAGCTGAGGAAGATCATGGCCAACCAACTCAAGGTCAGCGAGACGTTGCGAAAGTTACTGCAGGGGACAGCAGCGATGGAGGGCATGGACTTCTTGCAGCCGGAGCCGTGTCGACCGCTGGTCGATGAATCGGCGTGCAGCTTGGCGTTGCTGGAGAGGAGCGTGGAGAGCTTGTACTTGGAGGCAGACGCGGTCTATCGGCCGGAGGCGCTGCAGTCGATCAGTGTGCAAGCGATGGTGAAGCACAGCCAGTCGCTGGGTAAGACGGTGGAGATTATGTCGACCACGCCGATGATGTGCCCGTTGAAGGAGGCGAGCGATACGCTGTGGAAATGGTTCAGTCTCTCCAAGGTACGTGCCGTGATTTTTTGTATTCGATACGCAGTATTTTTACTTACAGTGGGGACCTCTGTTTGTCAGTCGTTGGGAGATCGACCAAATATTCTCGAGCGAAGCTACGCTCTAATTCTGGAGAGTCAAATTGGCACGCTCGAATTCAGGAAACAGAACTTCGTACGCAGGTACGAAGAAGCTGATCGAGTCGTCATTATTTGGGTAGACACTTTGCGGCTGCCGAAGTACCAGTTGCAGTTCCGCAATCAGTCGTGGATGTTCATCACGCCGTCGGCGGATGCCCCCAAGGACGCATCAGTACTACGCTCTTTTCAGCAGTTATTTTTCGACTCGGAAGCGAGTCATCCAGTCGAAGAAGCTTCCTTTGCTCGAGAATCAGCGTTTCAGGAATTGAGCAAGCTGTACCGCCACTACTTGCAGTCGCAACAGAACGTGATGCTGAACGAGACTCGATCTGCGGTGATGATACCGGGGATCTCTGTGTGAGCGTGCGCTGAATGGAGCAAAGCGACTGTGTATGAATAGCTGCGTGTTGAGTACCGTAAATCTGCAAGTATGAACTTGAACCGGAGTTTCACATAAAACCCAGCAAGCTATCCGCAACGATACCATAGCAACACCTTTCCAAAGCACTAGCGCTAGATCAAAGCGTCTTGGACCACGAGCAGAGCCGGCGATGATGCAAAGCGCGTAGATCGACTAACGTGGCGGTGGCAATGAAAAGCGTCGTTTTCAGGCTCAGGGTATCTGCTTTTTGCACAGTGGAAACGCACTGCTGTAGGACCTCACCCATTCTGGCGCGAGCTGCAGTTGTCACGGCTGCATATTCACGCAGCTTATCGACGCAGCCTATCGATGTTCACGTGAGTATTGGGCCTGCATAAACACCCGGTGTTCGTCAACCTTTTGCTATCGTAATCACTAACTCGGGTGGGTGGACCGCATCGCTCATTTTTCGTCTTGCGTGATCGGACCTAGTTACAGTAATCGCTTCTCATGAGCTTCTTGGTCGGGGAAGCGGATACCATATCGACGCTAGAGGAGCTGGTGACTTTTATCGACGCGTGGGATGATGGTAACAGCAACGGCACCGGCGACGTCACTACGAGTGAGAGTGAAAACGACAGCTCTCCTTACAGCAACGAAGACATGGAATCGGTGCTGCTTGACTCGCTTGACGGTGTGCTGGAGGAGGCGAGTTTTCTTCCAGAAAAGCAGTTAGAGGCTCCAAAGCCTATGAAGAGGAAGAGGAAGAAAGCTCCGGGCGCATCTACGCAACTACAGCGTCGCAAAAAGGCCGAGATATTGGCGTTGCGGGCTCAGAGCCACCAATTAGAAAGGGAATTGGAGCGACTTCAACGGAATCACGCTGGACCAACTACTTTACCATGCTTGGTGAGCGTCCCACTTGAAAATGGAGAAACCAGTTTAGTGCCGACTTCATGGGCTACGATTGCTTCAACTGAATACCACGAGCGCCTCAAGTCGGAACAGCTAAACCAGAAGCTACGAGCGGTCCTGCTAGAGCAAATGAAGATGAATGCAGCCCTACGTGATGATTTCCCGGCGCAGATCTCTCTTCGAGTACGTACTCTGCTGTAATGTATTTCTATCGCAAGTTTTTTTTTTTCCTAACCTTGCTTTCGTTTATACATGTACAGAACTTTGAATCTGTCTTTGGCAGACAGCCTTCCCCTTTGGCTCAACTTCCGTCGACTGAAGCAGGATGCGCTGTGGATGTGATCGACGGGCTGGAGAAGACGACTGAAGGGCTGTATCTCGATTCTGAAGTAGTATTTCGTCACAAAGAAACTCCTTCGACTGACTCCGTCCTGTGCGTAAAGCAAGAGCCTACATGTGGCAGGGTGGTCGAGATCACAATGACGACCACATTGCCGTGCTCGGTGCAGGAGGCGAGCGCGATGTTTTGGCGAGATCTTCTCGCTGTTCGGCAATACAACGACAAGTCGTACCACTTCGTAAGTCAGTTTGAGGTTGTTGCCCTGACCCGTAGTTACTAACTTCAATTTCAACATTGCGCGCTGCTTGTTTTCCAGCACCGACAGCGCAAGCCAGCCTCCGTGGAAAAGAGCTTCGTGTGGCTATTGCAAAGCGATGTGGGTGCGAGAGAGCTCAGCGGGTTTACATTCGTGCGCAAGATCGAAGAACCGAACCGCGTGGTACTGGTCCAGGCCGATCGTTTGGTTCTCGCAACAGGAGGAATCCAATTCCGCATGCATCGCTGGACTATCATCACTCGCTCCGACGATGAAGCACGACCAAGCTCGGTTGTCCGAACAATGCTGCAACTCCACGCCGAATACACAACCGGCTTCACCGGGAAGAAAGACTGCCTTCAAGAAGTCGAAGACTTGGTGATGGGGGTACTAAGCCACCGACTGCGATCATATCTTCATCGACAGCAGGGAGAGTTTGCGCTGGAAGCCGAGCAGATCCGCATGCCCACCAGTGGTGCAGCAACATGTTGTCCGGTATGAGATGCCGCCAGCGACATTAATGAGACTACATTTTGGTGAATGGATTTTTGCTCAGCGTTTGCGGGACATGCTTCGCTGGACGCCTCCAACAACACGCACTCGTGTACATGTACTGTATTCCTTCGGTGTGTACGGCATGGTCACGATCGGTTGCGTTACTTGCGCGTTAAAGCTGGTGGGCCAAAAGCCCAGGATATGTTTCTTCCTAATCGTAGGCATTACGTATAATACCACCCATTGTTTAACACCCAGACAGCGCACCAGGGATATAGCAATGTGCAAGTTGCGGCACTGTGCATTTGCGTGCGAGGTTCAGTAAGCAGAGTGGTTTTCAGGGTCACGCTGATTCGTGAAGGAGACCGTCTACAATGGACAGCGGAGAGCAGGTGATGTTTGATGTGGTGTTTAATGTGGTGTTTGACGATGATGACAGCAGGATACAGCAGCATAGTGACGTAACGGATCAAGGACGGCAGGCGACGGCGTGGAAAGATTGCAGCACCAGCGAGTGCAGACCGCCATGACATCGTCTGTATGGTTGACAATTGTGTGGCTGAGGCGTGTTGGCAAACGTCGCTGCCAAAGATCGCCCGCCCCAAAAGACACGCTCAGCCAGGACCAAGGATAGCGAACCCAGAAGACGGCTCAGTCTGAGATCTGCGGAGTCGGTGGCAAGCCGAAGACGCGGAAGAGCGTGCGCTGCGAAGCAAGCGCCAACCAGAGCATTGTATCTGCCGGTACAGGCAGCAGCAAGCTAACGAAGACATATACTTGAGTTCCTGAGCGAGCATCTACTTGAGTCAACTAGAGGAGCGCTAGTGAAAAAGCCACTGTCGAACGAAGTCGTGCGGAAGCAGCTGAAGCCGAAGTAAGCCGTAGTCGCCGTACTACTGGTGACGTACGTCGACAGGCCCCACGGTAGAAGACCGTCGGAAGGGAGAACACGAAGACTGTGCGCGCATGTGGGCACGGTCTACATAGTGACAGCTCTAACCAGCTATAGCCTCTCTGGGCCTAAAGGAGAAGCAAAGGGTCGAGAGCACGTGCAAGCAGTCCTGGGACAATTTCGGCGATAGCGAAGCTCTGTCTGTCAGTAGATATTGTACATTGCATAAATAGTTGAACTGTCGTCGTTAGCCACCGAAGACCTCACGACTGCAGGCGCGAGATTTGAGCAAGGTACAGGTGGTAGCTGGCAAGACAGAGGTAGCTTACTTGGTGGTCATACAGGGGCCGATCAACACGGTTGGTCCTACTGCTGAGGCTACGTTGTGGGCCTTCACGAGACTAGGTTCAAGCGGGCGCGAACTCAGGCAAACATGTGACGAGGTCCGAGCCAATTCTAGGCGAGGACCCATCAGTCAGAAGCCCAAACCCTATCACGTACCGGCCACATGTCACTTGAAAATTGGATATTTCTTGACCCAAGTCTGGTTTTTGTACATACTTTGTAGTGGGTCTAACTTGACTCACTACTTTTGCTTACACGTTGCGCAACGTGTATGAGGAAGCGTAAGTACTTAGTAATTACTTAGGTTAATTATATTTGAATACACAAATATAAGTTAAGTAAGAAAAGGATTCCAAGTGACTTAGATTAGGTAAAATGAGAACTGTATTGTTTGTAAATTGGTCTTCCTCTAAAACCTGCTAAAAACTGTTTATCATCTATGAAAGGGTTGGCAGCGGCTGGCTGTCAGAGCCCCACTAATATGCATGTCTCTGATTGGTAGAAAGATGCTGCTTTCTACCAATAGGATCTTTGGGTAGGTGTGGACCACTCATTGTGGTGGCCCACTTCAATGTATCCATTGGTGTGTCTTACGCCAATGTGAGGAAGTATCAAAACCTTTTAACAGATATCTTATCTGTTAAAATCGCAAGTGGCTTGTAGCCACTTGTGCGTGTAACCCCGTTACACCATCCCCCCCTTAAGGTTAGACGCGCGGGGTCCCCGTACGTCAATCTTTTGGAATTGACCATTCGTCAATTCTCCGCGTTTGGAGAAGAAATCCGCGCTCATTCAACGATGAGCGCGCCACAGAAGAAGTCCTCGAAGTCGGTGGGGAGTCATCACTCCATCGACGACTACTTCGAGCGTCAGAAGGCGAAGTACGGCGACGTCGTCGACTTCGACGACGACGATGAAGACATGGAGGGCGAGGAGGACTCGCCCTCAAAGCGCAAAGACTCAGTGTCGAGCGAATCGCTCGACCCTCACGCCAAGAACGTTCGCCCGCGTGAAGGGGACGAATCGGACGCTTCGAGTTCGAAGCGTTCGCGTACTGAGAGCAATACCCCACTCGCTTCCGCTGGGGCTCTCAGTACTCCGCGCGCTGCAGCAGCAGCGCGTGATGTCAAAGCTCAAGGCTCTCCGCGCGCTGCGCCTGCAGCGCGCGATCCATGGATGCCGTCCGCGTCCGAGATCGCGGACCGGTTTGGGAACCCGGTACCTCCGAATGAGGTGCCGCTGTACGTATGCAGCGCCATCAAAGATGACGCTGTGGCTGCCGAGCTGCACTTTGATGCGGAAACGCATCAAAGGCGCGATTACTACATCGGACTCTTTCATGAGCTCCGATGGTTTCAAAGCAAGAAGACCTCTTCTCGCAGCAAAGTGCCCGAATGGCAGGCACTTTGTCAAAGCTGGAACGCCTTTGTTGAGAACTTCAACAAGAGGCCGAGTGCTTACCGTGATCGGATTAAGCAAGCGCGTGATCGCTTCGAGACGTACTCGAAGCGTGGAAAGCTGGAGCAACTTCATGTTGCTGCTGAGGAGGCAAATGTGCCGTGCGCTGTGCCCGAGGGCTTTCAGTGCACGAAGTGTTTCCAGGCGCGGTCCGCTTGAGCGACCGCGACCTGAACGGGTACACGTCGTTCCGTGCCCGAGAGTCTCAAAGAGCTCCGTGCTAACTTCTTAGCACGTGAGGGTTCGGGCGCTGGCGATGATCGCAGCGCTCGCTCTACTCCGCTGTGCCAGTGCGTACTGCTCCTCGTACGCCCTCACCATTTCCGGAACGTCCTCCAGCAAGACGTTCCGCGGCTACCATGTATCTCGATGGGGAGGAAATCCTCTCCAACGAATACGAAAACGAGCCCCTTGAGGGTTCGTTTTCGGGATACTATGGTCAACAATCCGCTCAACAATCCAGCGGGTTGAGCCGCGGGCGTCACGGATCGGCGGTGGCGGGGGTGGGAACACGCCCCGGGTATGATCAGCCCCGGGCTGATCAGTATGCGCCTCTCCACGACCGGGTGACCGTCGTGGAGCGTCTACAGGGTGCTGAATTCGCCGCCCTAAAACAGGAGCTGGCGAACCAGAAGGCCCAAGTCGCGGCGGTCTCGCAGACCGCCTCGAATATCCAGGTCGAGCTGGGGACCCAGATGAAGGGGTTGCTCCAGCGCGTCCGCGCGCTGGAGGAGAGGCTGCTCGTCGCCGAGGCCAAGTCCTCCGCTTCTGCCTCGGCTCCTGCCGAGGCTTCGGGTCAGCCGAGCTAGATGGCTCGTGCTGCAGGTATGGCTTCAGCCGTCCGACGTAAAAGGTCGGATGGAGGCGCATGCTAGACGGTATGTCTAGCGTGTATGCGTTGCCGTGTCGTACCAACACAGTGAACGGCCCGATGAAGCGCGGAGCAAGCTTGCTTGCTCCGAAATCCGAAACTGCATGTCTAGGCAGGTTTTGTGTAGCTAACAAGACTAATGAACCAACTTTAAATTCATTTGTGTTACCTCTGCCCACATTGTCTGCGTTCAGCTTCTGTTGATCAACAGAAGCTGCTATTGCATCTTGGACAAACCGAATCACGGCTTGTCTTTTGGTGATGAAACTGATTGCATCCGAGCTGAAGTCATTCGGCTCGTTCTCCGCTAGAGGCCCGGCCTCTGCGTGGTTCTTTGCGATGTCTGCGCTCTGCGCAGACCCGTGGTCATTGTCCTTGTTGGTGAAGGAGTCTGCGCCCTGCGCAGACTCATGTGGTTTGTTCATCGTTGCAGCTGACACTGTGCAAGTGTCAGCGGTTTTCTGCGGCTGCTGTATTGCAGTCGTAGATCCTCCCCCACTTAAAGTGGGAGCCATCACTCCGAGTAAACTCGGTAGGCGTGGATGTCGCATGGCATTCACGTAGAACGGTGTATGCCCGGTCGAGGCATGCACTGAGTTATTGATGGCAAACTCTGCCATCGATAAGCACTCGCTCCAGTATTGGAACGAGTGAGCGTAGCTCTTCAACATATCGACGAGCACGCGATTCACGCGCTCGGTTTGACCGTCCGTCTGCGGATGATCCGCAGTCGACATGGAAAGCTGGCTCCCAAGTAGTGTAAACACTTCTTGCCACAGATGCGCTGTGAAGCGCGGGTCTCTGTCCGACACAATGTCGGTCGGCATGCCATGGTGTTTGAACACCATGTCGACGAGCAGACGGGCCGTCTGCTTCGCGGTCACCTCTGCTGGCACCGCAGCAAGATGTATCATCTTGCTGAAACGGTCTACAAAGACCACAACACCGGTGTTCCCTCCGCTATCCGGGGGAAGACCAAAGATGAAGTCCAATGACATGGACTTCCAACACTCCGACGGAGTCGGTAGTGATTGCAGTGGAGCCTGCGCGAATGGCGCAGGCTTCACGCGTTGGCATACCTCGCAAGCACGGATGTACTTGCGCACCCACTTATACTGGTGGTGCCAGTAGAAGTCGCGCGTGAGAAGGACGTAAGTCTTCTCACGTCCGAGATGTCCCGCAGTAGGGCCATCATGATACTCGTACATGATCCTGAGTCGCAGGTCATGGTCATTCGGCACGACAACGCGGTCCGCGTTGTCGTCGACTGCGTTGTAGAGTAGCAGTCCGTCGTGCACACGAAAGCGGTGTGCACGCGCTCGAAGGTGCTTGGGCAGCTTCTGACGGGACTTGTCAGAAGGCGCTGTGCCATAGGCCAGCAAGAGCTTCGCGTCCGCGTCGTGCGCGTACGCGGCCTTCACATCATCCAACAGAGATGATGTGGGTTTGGTCGATCGCATGGCGTCAATGGCATTGACGCCAACAGCTTCTGGATAGTCCGGCCGACGTGATAACGCGTCGGCCACCACGTTCAATCTTCCGGGTTTGTATTCGACCCGGAAGTTATACTCCGCAAAGAATGAGAGCCATCTCGCCATTCTTTGTGATATGTGTGGCGACTTCACTGCCGTGCGCAGTGATGCATGGTCGGTGTAGACCATAAATGGTCTACTTCCAAGCAAATACACTCGGAACTTTGCGAGTGCGTACTTCATGGCAAGGAGTTCCTTGTCATGCACCGGATAGTTGCGCTCAGCTGGCTTCAGCTGACGCGATTGGTAGTAGACGACACGATCACGGCCCTCGTGATCGTGCTGCATTAACGTGCATCCGATCGCGAAATCGGATGCGTCACACACTACGTGAAATGGGCGATCTTGGTCAGCCACTGCCAAGATCGGCGCCTCAGTCAAGCCCCGCTTGACTGCATCGAATGCCTTTTGGCAATCGGGTGTCCAATTCCACACAGCTTCTTTCTTAAGAAGTTGTGACAGCGGGCGGATCTTGCCCGCATAATCCTCCACGTACTTACACAAGTACGTAGCCAAGCCAAGGAACTGCCTCAGTCCCTTGACACTTGAAGGCGTTGGCCATTCATTGATCACCCTGACCTTTTCCGGGTCAGGGCGAACACCATTCTTCCCTACGAGACACCCGAGGACGGGTATCTCGCTCGCCCCGAAGATACACTTCTTCAGGTTCGCGTAGAGCTTATGCTTTCGCATAAGCTCAAGTAGCTTCCGGAGATGCACCCTGTGCATCTCTACGTCGGTCTTCCCGTCCACAGCCCGGCTGTGGATGAATACATCATCGAAGTAGCTCGGTGCGAAGTCGCGCACCGAGCGCAACAAGTGCGTCACGCACCTGTTGAAAGTCGCAGGGGCGTTCTTGAGCCCCTGCGGCGTTACTAGCCACTCCCAGAGCATGCCGCTTGGCGTGCTCACTGCCGTGAGAGGGATATCGCTCTCACGCATTATGATCCGATAGAATCCATCTCGCAAGTCGAGAGCACTGTAAACGGTGCTCCCGGCCATCGAATCGATGATAACATCTTTTCGCGGTATCGGCGTCTGCGCCGGTACCGTCGCATCGTTCAGCTTGTTGTAGGCATGAACGATGCGCCATCCGCCCTGTGGCTTCTTGACACAGAACGTCGGAGCACTGTGCGGGGACTTCGATTCCCGCACTTGTCCTGCTTTACGACGACTTTCAAAGAAGTCGTCGATCGCTTTCACTTGCTCTCGCGGCAGTGGCCACTGCCGCGTGACACAGTACTTCGTGCCCGGCACGAGATCAATCTCGTGCTGAATGCCCGTATCCTGCGGAAGCTCCGCAGGAATCTCTTCCTGGAGTACGTCTTTGTACTCCCTCAGCAATTCGTAATAGGGACTCGACTTCAGCGAGTCCCAACCTTGTTCCTCGAAGCGCTCTCGCTTCGTCTTCGCACTGAGAGTGTCTTCACTCTCAGTGGTACTTCCCATGAAGAGCTGCCTCAGCTCTTCGCTCTCGCTCGCCGTTCTTTCGCTGTCCGAAAGAACGCAGACTTGCTCGATGCGTCCATCGTGCAAGTCGCGCGTGAAGCGCTTCCAGCTCATGGCTGGAAGCGAAGTCAACTCCGACGCCATCGTCGGAGGACTAGCGAGTTCCATCTCACGATACTGGAATCCAGTATCGGTGCGCGTCAAGACGCTTAGCGTCTTGACATTCGGCGTCACCGCCGCAGTCTGCCCAGCAGACTGCTCTTGTTGCGTCTCGGTCCCGGACCGAGACTTGCGCAGCGTTTTCCGCTTGCGCCGTCTTCTTGTTGTGCGGAGCCCGGCTCCGCACAGTTATTCTTCTTGTCCAGGCCCGGCCGTGGATAGTTGTTCGCCGGCGGATCCCTGTCCGCGGGCGCGCGGTATCAAGCCCGGCTTGACCGCATGGCGCTTCGTCGTGCAGCCCGGCTGCACGACAGCATGTAATTGCGTCAGTGCGGTACGTTTGCAACCGTCCGCACTGTTTGCAGCGTCAACTCCCGGAGTTGACACGCCTTCGTCACCTCGACGCCATTCATTGGCGGAGCCCCTCATGACCGAGGGTGCGTCGGCTCCCGGAGCCGACGCGTCGTTGTCGACCTGACCTCTTCGGGTCAGGGACTGTCCCTTACACGCTTGAACGTGGGTGTTGGTTCCCGGAACCAACACATCTTTTTCTTCCGACGTCGGCAGCATTGCCGACGTTGGTCTCACTGTGCGCGCCCTCGCGCACTTCTTGAGCACTCCGGGACAGCAGCATAAAGCGCTGTCTCGACTGGTGAGCCGCGCGCACCTGCTGGTGCGTGCGCTGCGGTAACAGGGCCATCGCTCTCTGTTCCGCTATCGCGTCCGAAGCGCACGAGCGTGCGCTTCTTCCAGTCTATCACCGGATCATGCCGTGCAAGCCACGGCATGCCCATTACTACGTCGAACTTATCGTCCAGGTCCAGGACGATAAAGTGTTCGACAAACACTCGTTGTTTGTACGAGAAGCGCACGTTCACGACGCGCTTCTCGGTCTTCACGATGGCACCTGTTGCCAGTCGTACCTCCAGAAGACTTCGAGGTGTATCTACCTCCTCGAAGTCAAGTCTCGACAGGCTTCGTAGTCGAACAAAGTTGTTCGACGCGCCTGAATCTACCAATGCTCGAAGAGAGTCACTCGCTCTCTTCGAGTAAACCTTCAAGATGACTAGGTTTGGCCTGTCATCTTGTTTCTTGCAGTGAGAGCTGGTCTCACTGGGGGCTGCAGTCCTCAGTGTCGCGTGCCCGATGTCGGCACGCACGACTGCATTACCAGTAGGGCGCCCCGCGCCTACTGGATGTTCGCGTTTTTTGTTGGTCCGCGGCGATGCCTAGCATCGCCACGACGGCCACCTCCAGGGGGCATGGGAGCTGTACACTCCCGTGCAAAGTGACCGATCCTTCCGCAGCGGAAGCATCGCACGTTACCTCCCTGCTGCTGGTAACCAGCAGTTGTTGTGCTCGAGAGGTCCATTGGCTCCGGACCTCCCGTCCTCGCTACCGGGCGCGGTTGCGGCCTCGGTACGTTTGCATGGAGTTTTGCCTGCCGCAGGCGAAACTCTTCTTGCATGGCAAGGGTGATTGCAGCTTCGAGAGTACTCGGGTACTCTCGGAAGAGATAGGTCTTCACAGGCCCATCTCTAAGCCCTTTCATGAACGTGACGACCTTGGTCGCCTCGTCAATCGGGTTAGTCACGATATTTGATACCAAATATCGTGCGCGCTGCGCGTAAGCATGGACGTCATGCTTACCCTGCTGAAGGTCGAGGAACTCCGCCCTCGACCGGAATTCGTTTTGCGGGGGCTCAAACGCTTGTTTGAGCTCCTCTTTGAACACTTCGTACGTGCTGAAGCACGTAGGATCGGAGAGTCGGCGTCCATACGCCCAACTCCTTGCGCGTCCGCCAAGGCAGGACATGGCGAACGCGACCTTCGACAGCGGGTCGACGATGCGTCGAGCCGCTATGGCTGTGTCGAGTTCGACAAGCCATCGGAGGAGAGGCTCGCCCTCTCTTCCCACGTAATTGCTTACGCTCAACTTTAATGGTTGAGCACGCGGTGTCGTCCCTGACGACGCCGTCACTGAGGAAGCAGCGTCACGCTGCTCCTTCATGATGAAGCCCAGAGCAACACCATGTTGCTCCGTCGGCGATAGCGTACGCAGCATTGTAGCTATCGCCGCTTCTCCAATGACTGTTGGCAGTCGTTGGAGGGCCTCCCACTCTGGGTCAGACAGGTGGGGGCAGTCAGCGCGTGCAACATGCGTTGCAGGCGTGTTGGAGCTCTCCATGGGCACCTCCGTGCTCATGTGGTTCTCTGCTCCGCGTTCGTACACCGCGTACGAATGTCAAGCAGTCGGTCGTTGGACGGACTACAAAGTGCTACCAGGTGTAGTGGGTCTAACTTGACTCACTACTTTAGCTTACACGTTGCGCAACGTGTATGAGGAAGCGTAAGTACTTAGTAATTACTTAGGTTAATTATATTTGAATACACAAATATAAGTTAAGTAAGAAGGGATTCCAAGTGACTTAGATTCGGTGAAATGAGAACTGTATTGTTTGTAAATTGACCTTCCTCAAAAATCTGCTAAAAACTGTTTATCATCTATGAAAGGGTTGGCAGCGGCTGGCTGTCAGAGCCCCGCTAATATGCATGTTTCTGATTGGTAGAAAGATGCTGCTTTCTACCAATAGGATCTTTGGGTAGGTGTGGACCACTCATTGTGGTGGCCCACTTCAATGTATCCATTGGTGTGTCTTACACCAAGGTGAGGAAGCATCCAAAACTTTTAACAGATAACCTATCTGTTAAATTCACAAGTGGCTTGTAGCCACTTGTGCGTGTAACCCCGTTACACCATCCCCCCCTTAAGGTTAGACGCGCGGGGTCCCCGTACGTCAATCTTTTGGAATTGACCATTCATCAATTCTCCGCCTTTGGAGAAGAAATCCGCGCTCATTCAACGATGAGCGCGCCACAGAAGAAGTCCTCGAAGTCGGTGGGGAGTCATCACTCCATCGACGACTACTTCGAGCGTCAGAAGGCGAAGTACGGCGACGTCGTCGACTTCGACGACGACGATGAAGACATGGAGGGCGAGGAGGACTCGCCCTCAAAGCGCAAAGACTCAGTGTCGAGCGAATCGCTCGACCCTCACGCCAAGAACGTTCGCCCGCGTGAAGGGGACGAATCGGACGCTTCGAGTTCGAAGCGTTCGCGTACTGAGAGCAATACCCCACTCGCTTCCGCTGGGGCTCTCAGTACTCCGCGCGCTGCTGCTGCAGCGCGTGATGTCAAAGCTCAAGGCTCTTCGCGCGCTGCGCCTGCAGCGCGCGATCCATGGATGCCGTCCGCGTCCGAGATCGCGGACCGGTTTGGGAACCCGGTACCTCCGAATGAGGTGCCGCTGTACGTATGCAGCGCCATCAAAGATGACGCTGTGGCTGCCGAGCTGCACTTTGATGCGGAAACGCATCAAAGGCGCGATTACTACATCGGACTCTTTCATGAGCTCCGATGGTTTCAAAGCAAGAAGACCTCTTCTCGCAGCAAAGTGCCCGAATGGCAGGCACTTTGTCAAAGCTGGAACGCCTTTGTTGAGAACTTCAACAAGAGGCCGAGTGCTTACCGTGATCGGATTAAGCAAGCGCGTGATCGCTTCGAGACGTACTCGAAGCGTGGAAAGCTGGAGCAACTTCATGTTGCTGCTGAGGAGGCAAATGTGCCGTGCGCTGTGCCCGAGGGCTTTCAGTGCACGAAGTGCTTTCCAGGCGCGGTCCGCTTGAGCGACCGCGACCTGAACGGGTACACGTCGTTCCGTGTGCCCGAGAGTCTCAAAGAGCTCCGTGCTAAGTTCTTAGCACGTGAGGGTTCGGGCGCTGGCGATGATCGCAGCGCTCGCTCTACTTCCGCTGCGCCAGTGCGTACTGCTCCTCGTACGCCCTCACCATTTCCGGAACGTCCTCCAGCAAGACGTTCCGCGGCTCCCATGTATCTCGATGGGGAGGAAATCCTCTCCAACGAATACGAAAACGAGCCCCTTGAGGGTTCGTTTTCGGGATACTATGGTCAACAATCCGCTCAACAATCCAGCGGGTTGAGCCGTGGGCGTCACGGATCGGCGGTGGCGGGGGTGGGAACACGCCCCCGGGTATGATCAGCCCCGGGCTGATCAGTATGCGCCTCTCCACGACCGGGTGACCGCCGTGGAGCGTCTGCAGGGCGCTGAGTTCGCCGCCCTAAAACAGGAGCTGGCGAACCAGAAGGCCCAAGTCGCGGCGGTCTCGCAGACCGCCTCGAATATCCAGGTCGAGCTGGGGACCCAGATGAAGGGGTTGCTCCAGCGCGTCCGCGCGCTGGAGGAGAGGTTGCTCGTCGCCGAGGCCAAGTCCTCCGCTTCTGCCTCGGCTCCTGCCGAGGCTTCGGGTCAGCCGAGCTAGATGGCTCGTGCTGCAGGTATGGCTTCAGCCGTCCGACGTAAAAGGTCGGATGGAGGCGCATGCTAGACGGTATGTCTAGCGTGTATGCGTTGCCGTGTCGTACCAACACAGTGAACGGCCCGATGAAGCGCGGAGCAAGCTTGCTTGCTCCGAAATCCGAAACTGCATGTCTACGCAGGTTTTGTGTAGCTAACAAGACTAATGAACCAACTTTAAATTCATTTGTGTTGCCTCTGCCCGCATTGTCTGCGTTCAGCTTCTGTTGATCAACAGAAGCTGCTATTGCATCTTGGACAAACCGAATCACGGCTTGTCTTTTGGTGATGAAATTGATTGCATCCGAGCTGAAGTCATTCGGCTCGTTCTCCGCTAGAGGCCCGGCCTCTGCGTGGTTCTTTGCGATGTCTGCGCTCTGCGCAGACCCGTGGTCATTGTCCTTGTTGGTGAAGGAGTGCGCCCTGCGCAGACTCATGTGGTTTGTTCATTGTTGCAGCTGACACTGTGCAAGTGTCAGCGGTTTTCTGCGGCTGCTGTATTGCAGTCGTAGATCCTCCCCCACTTAAAGTGGGAGCCATCACTCCGAGTAAACTCGGTAGGCGTGGATGTCGCATGGCATTCACGTAGAACGGTGTATGCCCGGTCGAGGCATGCACTGAGTTATTGATGGCAAACTCTGCCATCGATAAGCACTCGCTCCAGTATTGGAACGAGTGAGCGTAGCTCTTCAAAATGTCGACGAGCACGCGATTCACGCGCTCGCTTTGACCGTCCGTCTGCGGATGATCCGCAGTCGACATTGAAAGTTGGCTCCCAAGAAGTGTAAACACTTCTTGCCACAGGTGCGCTGTGAAGCGCGGGTCTCTGTCCGACACAATGTCGGTCGGCATGCCATGGTGTTTGAACACCATGTCGACGAGCAGACGGGCCGTCTGCTTCGCGGTCACCTCTGCTGGCACCGCAGCAAGATGTATCATCTTGCTGAAACGGTCTACAAAGACCACAACACCGGTGTTCCCTCCGCTATCCGGGGGAAGACCAAAGATGAAGTCCAATGACATGGACTTCCAACACTCCGACGGAGTCGGTAGTGATTGCAGTGGAGCCTGCGCGAATGGCGCAGGCTTCACGCGTTGGCATACCTCGCAAGCACGGATGTACTTGCGCACCCACTTATACTGGTGGTGCCAGTAGAAGTCGCGCGTGAGAAGGACGTAAGTCTTCTCACGTCCGAGATGTCCCGCAGTCGGGGCATCATGATACTCGTACATGATCCTGAGTCGCAGGTCATGGTCATTCGGCACGACAACGCGGTCCGCGTTGTCGTCGACTGCGTTGTAGAGTAGCAGTCCGTCGTGCACACGAAAGCGGTGTGCACGCGCTCGAAGGTGCTTGGGCAGCTTCTGACGGGACTTGTCAGAAGGCGCTGTGCCATAGGCCAGCAAGAGCTTCGCGTCCGCGTCGTGCGCGTACGCGGCCTTCACATCATCCAACAGAGATGATGTGGGTTTGCTCGATCGCATGGCGTCAATGGCATTGACGCCAACAGCTTCTGGATAGTCCGGCCGACGTGATAACGCGTCGGCCACCACGTTCAATCTTCCGGGTTTGTATTCGACCCGGAAGTTATACTCCGCAAAGAATGAGAGCCATCTCGCCATTCTTTGTGATATGTGTGGCGACTTCACTGCCGTGCGCAGTGATGCATGGTCGGTGTAGACCATAAATGGTCTACTTCCAAGCAAATACACTCGGAACTTTGCGAGTGCGTACTTCATGGCAAGGAGTTCCTTGTCATGCACCGGATAGTTGCGCTCAGCTGGCTTCAGCTGACGCGATTGGTAGTAGACGACACGATCACGGCCCTCGTGATCGTGCTGCATTAACGTGCATCCGATCGCGAAATCGGATGCGTCACACACTACGTGAAATGGGCGATCTTGGTCAGCCACTGCCAAGATCGGCGCCTCAGTCAAGCCCCGCTTGACTGCATCGAATGCCTTTTGGCAATCGGGTGTCCAATTCCACACAGCTTCTTTCTTAAGAAGTTGTGACAGCGGGCGGATCTTGCCCGCATAATCCTCCACGTACTTACACAAGTACGTAGCCAAGCCAAGGAACTGCCTCAGTCCCTTGACACTTGAAGGCGTTGGCCATTCATTGATCACCCTGACCTTTTCCGGGTCAGGGCGAATACCATTCTTCCCTACGAGACACCCGAGGACGGGTATCTCGCTCGCCCCGAAGATACACTTCTTCAGGTTCGCGTAGAGCTTATGCTTTCGCATAAGCTCAAGTAGCTTCCGGAGATGCACCCTGTGCATCTCTACGTCGGTCTTCCCGTCCACAGCCCGGCTGTGGATGAATACATCATCGAAGTAGCTCGGTGCGAAGTCGCGCACCGAGCGCAACAAGTGCGTCACGCACCTGTTGAAAGTCGCAGGGGCGTTCTTGAGCCCTGCGGCATTACTAGCCACTCCCAGAGCATGCCGCTTGGCGTGCTCACTGCCGTGAGAGGGATATCGCTCTCACGCATTATGATCCGATAGAATCCATCTCGCAAGTCGAGAGCACTGTAAACGGTGCTCCCGGCCATCGAATCGATGATAACATCTTTTCGCGGTATCGGCGTCTGCGCCGGTACCGTCGCATCGTTCAGCTTGTTGTAGGCATAAACGATGCGCCATCCGCCCTGTGGCTTATTGACACAGAACGTCGGAGCACTGTGCGGGGACTTCGATTCCCGCACTTGTCCTGCTTTGCGACGACTTTCAAAGAAGTCGTCGATCGCTTTCACTTGCTCTCGCGGCAGTGGCCACTGCCGCGTGACACAGTACTTCGTGCCCGGCACGAGATCAATCTCGTGCTGAATGCCCTTATCCTGCGAAAGCTCCGCAGGAATCTCTTCCGGGAGTACGTCTTTGTACTCCCTCAACAATTCGTAATAGGGACTCGACTTCAGCGAGTCCCAACCTTGTTCCTCGAAGCGCTCTCGCTTCGTCTTCGCACTGAGAGTGTCTTCACTCTCAGTGGTACTTCCCATGAAGAGCTGCCTCAGCTCTTCGCTCTCGCTCGCCGTTCTTTCGCTGTCCGAAGAACGCAGACTGCTCGATGCGTCCATCGTGCAAGTCGCGCGTGAAGCGCTTCCAGCTCATGGCTGGAAGCGAAGTCAACTCCGACGCCATCGTCGGAGGACTAGCGAGTTCCATGTCACGATACTGGAATCCAGTATCGGTGCGCGTCAAGACGCTTAGCGTCTTGACATTCGGCGTCACCGCCGCAGTCTGCCCAGCAGACTGCTCTTGTTGCGTCTCGGTCCCGGACCGAGACTTGCGCAGCGTTTTCCGCTTGCGCCGTCTTCTTGTTGTGCGGAGCCCGGCTCCGCACAGTTATTCTTCTTGTCCAGGCCCGGCCGTGGATAGTTGTTCGCCGGCGGATCCTGTCCGCGGGCGCGCGGTATCAAGCCCGGCTTGACCGCATTTTCCTTCGTGCAACCCGGCTGCACGGTAATGTGTCCCTTCGCCGGCAGACCCTGTCTGCGGGCGCGCGATATCAAGCCCGGCTTGATCGCATGGCGCTTCGTCGTGCAGCCCGGCTGCACGACAGCATGCAAATTGCGTCAGTGCGGTACGTTTGCAACCGTCCGCACTGTTTGCAGCGTCAACTCCCGGAGTTGACACGCCTTCGTCACCTCGACGCCAATCATTGGCGGAGTCCCTCATGACCGAGGGTGCGGCGGCTCTCGGAGCTGACGCGTCGTTGTCGACCTGACCTCTTCGGGTCAGGGACTGTCCCTTACACGCTTGAACGTGGGTGTTGGTTCCCGGAACCAACACATCTTTTTCTTCCGACGTCGGCAGCATTGCCGACGTTGGTCTCACTTGTGCGCGCCCTCGCGCACTTCTTGGACACTCCGGGACAGTAGCATAAAGCGCTGTCTCGACTGGTGAGCCGCGCGCACCTGCTGGTGCGTGCGCTGCGGTAACAGGGCCATCGCTCTCTGTTCCGCTATCGCGTCCGAAGCGCACGAGCGTGCGCTTCTTCCAGTCTATCACCGGATCATGCCGTGCAAGCCACGGCATGCCCATTACTACGTCGAACTTATCGTCCAGGTCCAGGACGATAAAGCGTTCGACAAACACTCGTTGTTTGTACGAGAAGCGCACGTTCACGACGCGCTTCTCGGTCTTCACGATGGCACCTGTTGCCAGTCGTACCTCCAGAAGACTTCGAGGTGTATCTACCTCCTCGAAGTCAAGTCTCGACAGGCTTCGTAGTCGAACAAAGTTGTTCGACGCGCCTGAATCTACCAAAGCTCGAAGAGAGTCACTCGCTCTCTTCGAGTAAACCTTCAAGATGACTAGGTTCGGCCTGTCATCTTGTTTCTTACAGTGAGAGCTGGTCTCACTGGGGCTGCAGTCCTCAGTGTCGCGTGCCCGATGTCGGCACGCACGACTGCATTACCAGTAGGGCGCCCCGCGCCTACTGGATGTTCGCGTTTTTTGTTGGTCCGCGGCGATGCCTAGCATCGCCACGACGGCCACCTCCAGGGGGCATGGGAGCTGTACACTCCCGTGCAAAGTGACCGATCCTTCCGCAGCGGAAGCATCGCACGTTACCTCCCTGCTGCTGGTAACCAGCAGTTGTTGTGCTCGAGAGGTCCATTGGCTCCGGACCTCCCGTCCTCGCTACCGGGCGCGGTTGCGGCCTCGGTACGTTTGCATGGAGTTTTGCCTGCCGCAGGCGAAACTCTTCTTGCATGGCAAGGGTGATTGCAGCTTCGAGAGTACTCGGGTACTCTCGGAAGAGATAGGTCTTCACAGGCCCATCTCTAAGCCCTTTCATGAACGTGACGACCTTGGTCGCCTCGTCAATCGGAGTTAGTCACGATATTTGATACCAAATATCGTGCGCGCTGCGCGTAAGCATGGACGTCATGCTTACCCTGCTGAAGGTCGAGGAACTCCGCCCTCGACCGGAATTCGTTTTGCGGGGGCTCAAACGCTTGTTTGAGCTCCTCTTTGAACACTTCGTACGTGCTGAAGCACGTAGGATCGGAGAGTCGGCGTCCATACGCCCAACTCCTTGCGCGTCCGCCAAGGCAGGACATGGCGAACGCGACCTTCGACAGCGGGTCGACGATGCGTCGAGCCGCTATGGCTGTGTCGAGTTCGACAAGCCATCGGAGGAGAGGCTCGCCCTCTCTTCCCACGTAATTGCTTACGCTCAACTTTAATGGTTGAGCACGCGGTGTCGTCCCTGACGACGCCGTCACTGAGGAAGCAGCGTCACGCTGCTCCTTCATGATGAATCCCAGAGCAACACCATGTTGCTCCGTCGGCGATAGCGTACGCAGCATTGTAGCTATCGCCGCTTCTCCAATGACTGTTGGCAGTCGTTGGAGGGCCTCCCACTCTGGGTCAGACAGGTGGGGGCAGTCAGCGCGTGCAACATGCGTTGCAGGCGTGTTGGAGCTCTCCATGGGCACCTCCGTGCTCATGTGGTTCTCTGCTCCGCGTTCGTACACCGCGTACGAATGTCAAGCAGTCGGTCGTTGGACGGACTACAAAGTGCTACCAGGTGTAGTGGGTCTAACTTGATTCACTACTTTAGCTTACACGTTGCGCAACGTGTATGAGGAAGCGTAAGTACTTAGTAATTACTTAGGTTAATTATATTTGAATACACAAATATAAGTTAAGTAAGAAGGGATTCCAAGTGACTTAGATTCGGTGAAATGAGAACTGTATTGTTTGTAAATTGACCTTCCTCAAAAATCTGCTAAAAACTGTTTATCATCTATGAAAGGGTTGGCAGCGGCTGGCTGTCAGAGCCCCGCTAATATGCATGTCTCTGATTGGTAGAAAGATGCTGCTTTCTACCAATAGGATCTTTGGGTATGTGTGGACCACTCATTGTGGTGGCCCACTTCAATGTATCCATTGGTGTGTCTTACACCAAGGTGAGGAAGCATCCAAAACTTTTAACAGATAACCTATCTGTTAAATTCACAAGTGGCTTGTAGCCACTTGTGCGTGTAACCCCGTTACACCATCCCCCCCTTAAGGTTAGACGCGCGGGGTCCCCGTACGTCAATCTTTTGGAATTGACCATTCATCAATTCTCCGCCTTTGGAGAAGAAATCCGCGCTCATTCAACGATGAGCGCGCCACAGAAGAAGACCTCGAAGTCGGTGGGGAGTCATCACTCCATCGACGACTACTTCGAGCGTCAGAAGGCGAAGTACGGCGACGTCGTCGACTTCGACGACGACGATGAAGACATGGAGGGCGAGGAGGACTCGCCCTCAAAGCGCAAAGACTCAGTGTCGAGCGAATCGCTCGACCCTCACGCCAAGAACGTTCGCCCGCGTGAAGGGGACGAATCGGACGCTTCGAGTTCGAAGCGTTCGCGTACTGAGAGCAATACCCCACTCGCTTCCGCTGGGGCTCTCAGTACTCCGCGCGCTGCAGCAGCAGCGCGTGATGTCAAAGCTCAAGGCTCTTCGCGCGCTGCAGGTGCAGCGCGCGATCCATGGATGCCGTCCGCGTCCGAGATCGCGGACCGGTTTGGGAACTCGGTACCTCCGAATGAGGTGCCGCTGTACGTATGCAGCGCCATCAAAGATGACGCTGTGGCTGCCGAGCTGCACTTTGATGCGGAAACGCATCAAAGGCGCGATTACTACATCGGACTCTTTCATGAGCTCCGATGGTTTCAAAGCAAGAAGACCTCTTCTCGCAGCAAAGTGCCCGAATGGCAGGCACTTTGTCAAAGCTGGAACGCCTTTGTTGAGAACTTCAACAAGAGGCCGAGTGCTTACCGTGATCGGATTAAGCAAGCGCGTGATCGCTTCGAGACGTACTCGAAGCGTGGAAAGCTGGAGCAACTTCATGTTGCTGCTGAGGAGGCAAATGTGCCGTGCGCTGTGCCCGAGGGCTTTCAGTGCACGAAGTGCTTTCCAGGCGCGGTCCGCTTGAGCGACCGCGACCTGAACGGGTACACGTCGTTCCGTGTGCCCGAGAGTCTCAAAGAGCTCCGTGCTAAATTCTTAGCACGTGAGGGTTCGGGCGCTGGCGATGATCGCAGCGCTCGCTCTACTTCCGCTGTGCCAGTGCGTACTGCTCCTCGTACGCCCTCACCATTTCCGGAACGTCCTCCAGCAAGACGTTCCGCGGCTCCCATGTATCTCGATGGGGAGGAAATCCTCTCCAACGAATACGAAAACGAGCCCCTTGAGGGTTCGTTTTCGGGATACTATGGTCAACAATCCGCTCAACAATCCAGCGGGTTGAGCCGCGGGCGTCACGGATCGGCGGTGGCGGGGGTGGGAACACGCCCCGGGTATGATCAGCCCCGGGCTGATCAGTATGCGCCTCTCCACGACCGGGTGACCGTCGTGGAGCGTCTGCAGGGCGCTGAGTTCGCCGCCCTAAAACAGGAGCTGGCGAACCAGAAGGCCCAAGTCGCGGCGGTCTCGCAGACCGCCTCGAATATCCAGGTCGAGCTGGGGACCCAGATGAAGGGGTTGCTCCAGCGCGTCCGCGCGCTGGAGGAGAGGTTGCTCGTCGCCGAGGCCAAGTCCTCCGCTTCTGCCTCGGCTCCTGCCGAGGCTTCGGGTCAGCCGAGCTAGATGGCTCGTGCTGCAGGTATGGCTTCAGCCGTCCGACGTAGAAGGTCGGATGGAGGCGCATGCTAGACGGTATGTCTAGCGTGTATGCGTTGCCGTGCCGTGCCAACACAGTGAACGGCCCGATGAAGCGCGGAGCAAGCTTGCTTGCTCCGAAATCCGAAACTGCATGTCTACGCAGGTTTTGTGTAGCTAACAAGACTAATGAACCAACTTTAAATTCATTTGTGTTGCCTCTGCCCGCATTGTCTGCGTTCAGCTTCTGTTGATCAACAGAAGCTGCTATTGCATCTTGGACAAACCGAATCACGGCTTGTCTTTTGGTGATGAAATTGATTGCATCCGAGCTGAAGTCATTCGGCTCGTTCTCCGCTAGAGGCCCGGCCTCTGCGTGGTTCTTTGCGATGTCTGCGCTCTGCGCAGACCCGTGGTCATTGTCCTTGTTGGTGAAGGAGTGCGCCCTGCGCAGACTCATGTGGTTTGTTCATTGTTGCAGCTGACACTGTGCAAGTGTCAGCGGTTTTCTGCGGCTGCTGTATTGCAGTCGTAGATCCTCCCCCACTTAAAGTGGGAGCCATCACTCCGAGTAAACTCGGTAGGCGTGGATGTCGCATGGCATTCACGTAGAACGGTGTATGCCCGGTCGAGGCATGCACTGAGTTATTGATGGCAAACTCTGCCATCGATAAGCACTCGCTCCAGTATTGGAACGAGTGAGCGTAGCTCTTCAAAATGTCGACGAGCACGCGATTCACGCGCTCGCTTTGACCGTCCGTCTGCGGATGATCCGCAGTCGACATTGAAAGTTGGCTCCCAAGAAGTGTAAACACTTCTTGCCACAGGTGCGCTGTGAAGCGCGGGTCTCTGTCCGACACGATGTCGGACGGCATGCGATGGTGTTTAAACACCATGTCGACGAACAGACGGGCCGTCTGCTTCGCGGTCACGTCTGCCGGCACCGCAGCAAGATGTATCATCTTGCTGAAGCGGTCTACAAAGACCACAACACCGGTGTTCCCTCCGCTATCCGGGGGAAGACCAAAGATGAAGTCCAAAGACATGGACTTCCAACACTCCGACGGAGTCGGTAGTGATTGCAGTGGAGCCTGCGCGAATGGCGCAGGCTTCACGCGTTGGCATACCTCGCAAGCACGGATGTACTTGCGCACCCACTTATACTGGTGGTGCCAGTAGAAGTCGCGCGTGAGAAGGACGTAAGTCTTCTCACGTCCGAGATGTCCCGCAGTCGGGGCATCATGATACTCGTACATGATCCTGAGTCGCAGGTCATGGTCATTCGGCACGACAACGCGGTCCGCGTTGTCGTCGACTGCATTGTAGAGTAGCAGTCCGTCGTGCACACGAAAGCGGTGTGCACGCGCTCGAAGGTGCTTGGGCAGCTTCTGACGGGACTTGTCAGAAGGCGCTGTGCCATAGGCCAGCAAGAGCTTCGCGTCCGCGTCGTGCGCGTACGCGGCCTTCACATCGTCGAACAGAGACGATGTGGGTTTGGTCGATCGCATGGCGTCAATGGCATTGACGTCAACAGCTTCTGCATAGTCCGGCCGACGTGATAACGCGTCGGCCACTACATTCAATCTTCCGGGTTTGTATTCGACCCGGAAGTTATACTCCGCAAAGAATGAGAGCCATCTCGCCATTCTTTGTGATATGTGTGGCGACTTCACTGCGGTGCGCAGTGATGCATGGTCGGTGTAGACCACAAATGGTCTACTTCCAAGCAAATACACTCGGAACTTTGCGAGTGCGTACTTCATGGCAAGGAGTTCCTTGTCATGCACCGGATAGTTGCGCTCAGCTGGCTTCAGCTGACGCGATTGGTAGTAGACGACACGATCACGACCCTCGTGATCGTGCTGCATCAACGCGCATCCGATTGCAAAGTCGGATGCGTCACATACGACGTGAAATGGACGATCTTGGTCAGCTACTGCCAAGATCGGTGCCTCAGTCAAGCCCCGCTTGACTGCATCGAATGCCTGTTGGCAATCGGTTGTCCAATTCAGTAGTTGCATTAAACCACAAATGACCGCCCGTTTTTTTTCAACGAATATATTACCACCTACAGGTAATATAACCGTCGAATACCAAAAGTAGTCAAAAAAATGGGCAAGACCTCTCGATACCTTCTGATGCAAAGGGGCATTCTCTTATTTTTCAGACGCTACAATACTTCTAAATATTGTTTCAGCTAATGCACAAATGACTGCCAGTTTTTCAAATATAAAGAACGATCTATCCTGATAGATAAAATATAAAGATATTAATAATCATATATACGATCCAACGATCCAACCATAATTATGTGTGAATATATTATTCCAAGTTCAGGCAGGAAATGTAAAAAGGCACCTAATAAGCCATTTTGTCATATTGAGTGCCATCATCCGGATTATAAATCATTTACAACTGAATATCATATCCCGAAGCATGGTATTGACCCCTTTAGGGAAAGAAGACACCTATCAGCAATGGATAGAGCGTGGCTATTGAAGCACACATAAATTGTAAATATTTTTTTATCAAGCAAACAAGGCTCTATTTTTTTTCAAAAAAAATACCATTAGCTTAGAGCTCATTTAGAGCAGCTAACAACTTGGGCATCTTCTCATTAACAAAGTCATTCTTCTTTAGCCAATCGATGTATCCACAATCGAATGAATAGATCTGTTGGATAGTCTTCCCTTTGTGCTTTCCCCACGTCATTAGGAACGAGACGTCATCATTAGTGAATTTGCTCTTAAAAAACTCAGCAATCGCAGGGTTCGAATCAATTAGAATCTTTTGATTCAGCAGCCAACGACAGTAGCCTGGATCAGAAGCATATACATCTTCAATAACCTTTCCTTTATGCTTACCAAACGTTAATGAACTCATGATTATTATCCAGTCTATCTATATAGATAGGCATCAGGAAATATTTGAAAAAATAATATTTAATTATGGGCATTCATGATCTTAGAAAAAGCAAATCAATCATTAGCATAACTATAAATAACTTCACAGATAGAGGAGTCTTACACTTACTCGTGTCCCAGGTTAGTATCGATATAAAAGTTAAGCAAATCGCTCGTGGGTCAGGTAAGACGCTCCTATTAGTCAAGACTAATGATGATAGAATTATGTTAAAGAAAGGCGATTATATAATTGTTCGATCCTACAAACGAGAACTTAGTTAGCAGAATATTCTAAAAGCTCACCTGTGAGTCTATTAAACGTCATCTCGTTCTCGAATCCAACAAGAACCAACATGTTGCAGCCTTGTGTCGAGGCGTTCGTCCCCATTACCTGGATACTCTGAGGAACATCCTTCTCGGTCAAACGTGACACATCGGCTACGAGGACACGGTTAGTCTGCTGCCAGGTTTGGTAGTCAATAAGGCCGTTCGATAACTCCTTTGTTTGGTCACCAGGTCACCATTGATCGAGCCGAGCTTAGAGAACTCATTAATGAAATCTTGGAAATCATAGTGATAGCTGATATCAAACACTTGCTGACTACCAATACGTACATTGAAATTACGAATCGACGAACCAGGCTGGACGGTCCAAGGAGCGCTATCGAAGCAACTTTGGAATTGCTGAATGGTAGAGGCATTGAAGTTGCCTGAAGAGGTCTCCGCGAATGGAAGTAGAGCAACTACCTTAGCGTTTTTCAGGCTTGCCGACAGCTGTAGGTCAAACGCAGTATTTAGCTGAGTAGAAGATACACCAGTGCCAGCTCGCTGGTAAAACCACTGCGCGTAGTAGTCCATATATCTGATAGTCTTGTTAGGCTTACTGATGATAGCTTGGAGGTTCTCAAGATCAAGGAACGGAACATAGAGACGGGTAGTCGTGAATGGGAAGTATGTAGAATCAATAGTAGGCTCCAGGGAGTTTGTAATCGCACCCCACGCAACCGAGATTTGGCCTGCGGTCGTAGCATTAAACACACCTGAGTTCGGAGCAGAGCCAGCAGCAGATGCTACCATAATAGGACAGCTCTGACCCGAAACAAGTGTAGTTGATGATAGAGTCATTGCCTTAGTCGCACCAAGTGTGATGACGGACGCACCCTGATTCACTCGGAAACGAAGCCTGATCTGGGGGTTAGCCATGAGGTCCAACCCCTTGAAAATCGGGTGAAGATCGACGAGTTTGATCTTAAGCATATAGTTCCACGTTCCTGCAACAGCACCTGCAGCAGTTGAACCAGGTACAAAAGCACCACGTCCAAACTGGTTAGCGATCGTATTAGCAGCGCCCGATGCGATAGTAGCCCATCCGTTCGTGTTCTGACCACCAGCTACTGGAGGGTTGCTTAGAAGACGCTTGACGAATCCATCATTTACAGGGTACGAAGCAGCGCCGGTAGAAGACGTCCCAAGAGCTGGAGTAATATCCGCAGCAGTAGCGCTGTAGCCATCACCATAGAGACTACTGGCACCAGATGTGAATAACAACGAGCCCGAGCTATCAGGGAAAAGGAAATCTTCTGCACCATGCTTATTTACATAGTCGAGCGAAGTCTCCGCCTGAGCTCGTAGGTTGTTAGCAAATAATTTGTACTCACTCATGCTAATGACAGACTTACCATTGAGCTCGAGAAACATACCATCGATAACATTCCAAACACCACATTTAAGACCAACAGATAGACGGGTGGCTACAGATGCAAGTGTAGTACGTGCGTGGGTGTTCTTCATGCTAACTTTGTACGGGATTACAACGTACGCATCGCGAAGGCATGCGAAACCCTCCGCCCCATTGAGCTGAGCAGTAGCATCGATTGTAATAACGCCATTCGCGTATGAACCCTGATTTAGATCGATCACATACGGAACGCGCTTGCGTGAACTGACCTTGACGGCCGGGTCGCTCTTCAGCGAAGACTGATATAGAAATTGATCGGCGAGTTGAGTTTCCGACATACTTGTTGAGAGCACTTATATAGCTCTCGATATAGGATCTACGAAAAATAATTAAATGAACTTAGTCAAACCAGTCTCCTCTGATCACGATTTAATATCTTTAGCGAAGCAGCTGGATATCCATCTTGATCACATCTATGAGTCGAATGAGATCAAATCGGCTCTCCCAAGGAAAGGATCATTTCTGATTCTACTACGCAAGCCAAACCAATCAATAGGTCATTGGGTCTGCGTTGTTGATGGAGCGTATTTCGATAGTATGGGGGAAGGTCCTCCTATAAACTTGGGCTCAATGAGATACAACGAAATTCAAACTCAATCAGCTCATGGATCTTATTGCGGCATATGGTGTATCCTTTGGTTATATGCAAAGCAGCATAATCACATGGATATCTTCAAACGATTTTATAATTTAAATATCGTTGTGCTTTAAAAATCTGAGTTAAATATACTACGATCATGTACCGTGAACTTGTCATCTCAAGCGGTGTCCCCGCACATAAGCTACGTAAAGCTGTCAAATCTGGCAAGCTATCGCTTACAGCAGCCGAGCTGGCTGGAACAGGTGCCAAACTACACTTGCACCCTGAATCTCATGAAAAGGCGTTAAAAGCCAAAAAGAGCGGTCGTAGCGTCCGGCTTCACATCACGAAGCATGAAATTAAGAAAGGCTACAAGAAGGCTCGGGGAGGCTCTATCTGGAGTAAGATTTGGTCGGGAATCAAGTCTGGTTTCAAATTCGCCAAAGACTCAGGACTACTAAGTAAGGCTGCTGATGCTGCCATTCCAGCTCTTGCTACCGCGGTTGGTGCTCCTGAAGCTTCTGTGCCTGTTAGAGCAGGTCTAAAGCCTCTTACCGGAATCGGTGTAGAAAATTATGATAGTGATGAGGAAGGAGGTCGCGTTAGTTTCGCAGATGTCAAGCGACATGCGGGCAATGCCCTCCGATATGCTAAGACAAAGGGGATCATCACTGACGTCATCGATGAGAGCGAGCGTTTCCTACACTCTAAGGCAACCAAGCCTGAACATCACGAGCTCATCAGCAGTGTCCGCAAGGGTATCAAGCATCGCTTTGGAGTAGGTGTAGCACCTAAGCGAAAAACCAAGTTTTCGAAGGGTTCCCCTGAAGCTAAGGTTCATATGGCTAAGCTTCGTTCTATGCGTAAAAGCAAGTCCGGGGGCTCTTTCACTATGTGATCGTACTAAGAAAAAAAAAACTTATTTTTTAGCTTCGTTTCTTACGCAGTAGAAGCATGACATTAACGCTATTATCACGCAATTTCACTGGTTGATTGTTCTGGTTCCATATCGAGAGGGTAATGCTCGCCCGAGGGCCGTCATGCGTCTGGCACCAAGTTTCATGCGATGGGAAGTACTGAATCTGCTGACCTATACCAGCATTTCCTTTATCAAAACAGGCCATCGTATCTCCCGAAATCACGAAGTCATTCCTGATAAGATCACACCGAACTATGTAGCTCGTAGAAGGGCTGATAGCTGGAATGGTATTGCTCAGAAGACTCGTAGAAGTCGTCTGAGATGCACTCGGATATGTTCCTGTTGTAAAGCCAAGAATCGAACCAAAATTGGCATTATTGATGATCAAACGCGGAACTCGTGTCGTCGTTGGGAGACCAGTTCCAGTTGTCGAATACAGACCCGTTGCTGGTCGCGTGTATCCAGTTGGAAGCGATGTGGGCGTAGCTGAGCAATCAAGCCGGCACGCATAATAGGTTGAATTCTCTTCGATCTGAATGTAGAAAACATTGTTTCCATTACTATCAATCAGATACGCTCCAGCTGCGACCAGCGCCGTTTGTATGTTTCGGTTGATATCGGAGTACAAGTGGTATCCGTATTGGAGATTGACACTAATAGTAGAAGTGGTAGCAGCAGTAGGCACTTCAATCGCGAAACTGGTGTTAGCGAATTGCCCTGAATCAATGTTGAACTCGGAGTTGTAGAGTGAGATCGATTGGATCGAAGCCTCGACATCTTTGAAATTACAAGCTGAGCCTGGAAATTGATATCGCCAGGTATTATTCAAGCCGTTTTGGACTAAGTTAGTATTATCAATCTTGACGAAACTACTCATATTTGTTATATAATCCGACTAATAGTTTTCACCGATTTTAATTCTGATAGATAAATGATAATGATATAATATATCAGGGACAAGTGCAGGGGCAACAATGATTGGGCGCGTTTATAAGATCACCAATGCTGATGAAAGCATCATTTATATCGGTAGCACTACGATGTCGTTATCAAAACGTTGGAGTGCTCACAAAACCAACTTTAGGCGAATGATCGACGGAAATGGAGGTGGATGTTCTATCTTCTATCAATTTCAGCAACATGGCGTTGATGCATTTTCTATTCATTTGATAAGCGAGCATGAAATCGATAATCAAAATCAGCTATTTGAGTTCGAGCAACTGGTACTCGATCAGACGCCAAACTCTATCAATACTCAGCGGGCTTACAGAACCAATGAGCAAAGACGTGAATATGAGCGCCAGCGTCGTGCTAATAATCGCGATCACATTCGGAATCAGTATCGCACCTATTATCAGGCTAACCGAGAAATAATTGATCAGCGTAAGAGCGTACAGAGAGTCTGCGTGTAGTGGGTCTAACTTGACTCACTACTTTAGCTTACACGTTGCGCAACGTGTATGAGGAAGCGTAAGTACTTAGTAATTACTTAGGTTAATTATATTTGAATACACAAATATAAGTTAAGTAACAAAAGGATTCCAAGTGACTTAGATTAGGTAAAATGAGAACTGTATTGTTTGTAAATTGATCTTCCTCTAAAATCTGCTAAAAACTGTTTATCATCTATGAAAGGGTTGGCAGCGGCTGGCTGTCAGAGCCCCGCTAATATGCATGTCTCTGATTGGTAGAAAGATGCTGCTTTCTACCAATAGGATCTTTTGGGTATGTGTGGACCACTCACTGTGGTGGTCCACTTCAATGTATCCATCGGTGTGTTTTACACCAATGTGAGGAAGTATCCAAAACGTTTAACAGATAACCTATCTGTTAAATTCACAAGTGGCTTGCAGCCACTTGTACGTGTAACCCCGTTACACCATCCCCCCCTTAAGGTTAGACGCGCGGGGTCCCCGCACGTCAATCTTTGGAATTGACCATTCGTCAATTCTCCGCGTTTGGAGAAGAAATCCGCGCTCATTCAACGATGAGCGCGCCTCAGAAGAAGTCCGCAAAGTCGATGGGGAGTCATCTCTCCATCGACGACTACTCGAACGCCAGAAGGCGAAGTACGGTGACGTCGTCGACTTCGACGACGACGATGAAGACATGGAGGGCGAGGAGGACTCGTCCTCAAAGCGTAAAGACTCAGTGTCGAGCGAATCGCTCGACCCTCACGCCAAGAACGTTCGCCCGCGTGAAGGGGGACGAATCGGACGCTTCGAGTTCGAAGCGTTCGCGTACTGAGAGTGATACCCCACTCGCTACAGCTGGGGCTCTCAGTACTCCGCGCTGCTGCTGCAGCGCGTGATGTTAAAGCTCAAGGCTCTCCGCGCGCTGCGCCTGCAGCGCGCGATCCATGGATGCCGTCCGCGTCCGAGATCGCGGACCGGTTTGGGAACTCGGTACCTCCGAATGAGGTGCCGCTGTACGTATGCAGCGCCATCAAAGATGACGCTGTGGCTGCCGAGCTGCACTTTGATGCGGAAACGCATCAAAGGCGCGATTACTACATCGGACTCTTTCATGAGCTCCGATGGTTTCAAAGCAAGAAGACCTCTTCTCGCAGCAAAGTGCCCGAATGGCAGACACTTTGTCAAGCTGGAATGCCTTTGTTGAGAACTTCAACAAGAGGCCGAGTGCTTACCGTGATCGGATTAAGCAAGCGCGTGATCGCTTCGAGACGTACTCGAAGCGTGGAAAGCTGGAGCAACTTCATGTTGCTGCTGAGGAGGTTAATGTGCCGTGCGCTGTGCCCGAGGGCTTTCAGTGCACGAAGTGCTTTCCAGGCGCGGTCCGCTTGAGCGACCGCGACCTGAACGGGTACACGTCATTCCGTGTGCCCGAGAGTCTCAAAGAGCTCCGTGCTAAGTTCTTAGCACGTGAGGGTTCGGGCGCTAGCGATGATCGCAGCGCTCGTGTTACTTCCGCTGCGCCAGTGCGTACTGCTCCTCGTACGCCCTCACCATTTCCGGAACGTCCTCCAGCAAGACGTTCCGCGGCTCCCATGTATCTCGATGGGGAGGAAATCCTCTCCAACGAATACGAAAACGAGCCTCTTGAGGGTTCGTTTTCGGGATACTATGGTCAACAATCCGCTCAACAATCCAGCGGGTTGAGCCGCGGGCGTCACGGATCGGCGGTGGCGGGGGTGGGAACACGCCCCGGGTATGATCAGCCCCGGGCTGATCAGTATGCGCCTCTCCACGACCGGGTGACCGTCGTGGAGCGTCTGCAGGGCGCTGAGTTCGCCGCCCTAAAACAGGAGCTGGCGAACCAGAAGGCCCAAGTCGCGGCGGTCTCGCAGACCGCCTCGAATATCCAGGTCGAGCTGGGGACCCAGATGAAGGGGTTGCTCCAGCGCGTCCGCGCGCTGGAGGAGAGGCTGCTCGTCGCCGAGGCCAAGTCCTCCGCTTCTGCCTCGGCTCCTGCCGAGGCTTCGGGTCAGCCGAGCTAGATGGCTCGTGCCGCAGGTATGGCTTCAGCCGTCCGACGTAGAAGGTCGGATGGAGGCGCATGCTAGACGGTATGTCTAGCGTGTATGCGTTGCCGTGCCGTGCCAACACAGTGAACGGCCCGATGAAGCGCGGAGCAAGCTTGCTTGCTCCGAAATCCGAAACTGCATGTCTAGGCAGGTTTTGTGTAGCTAACAAGACTAATGAACCAACTTTAAATTCATTTGTGTTGCCTTTGCCCACATTGTCTGCGTTCAGCTTCTGTTGATCAACAGAAGCTGCTATTGCATCTTGGACAAACCGAATCACGGCTTGTCTTTTGGTGATGAAACTGATTGCATCCGAGCTGAAGTCATTCAGCTCGCTCTCCGCTAGAGGCCCGGCCTCTGCGTGGTTCTTTGCGGTGTCTGCGCCCTGCGCAGACCCGTGGTCGTTGGTCATGTTGTTGGGGGAGTCTGCGCCCTGCGCAGACTCATGTGGTTTGTTCATCGTTGCAGCTGACACTGTGCAAGTGTCAGCGGTTTTCTGCGGCTGCTGTATTGCAGTCGTAGATCCTCCCCCACTTAAAGTGGGAGCCATCACTCCGAGTAAACTCGGTAGGCGTGGATGCCGCATGGCATTCACGTAGAACGGTGTATGCCCGGTCGAGGCATGCACTGAGTTATTGATGGCAAACTCTGCCATCGATAAGCACTCGCTCCAGTATTGGAACGAGTGAGCGTAGCTCTTCAACATATCGACGAGCACGCGATTCACGCGCTCGGTTTGACCGTCCGTCTGCGGATGATCCGCAGTCGACATTGAAAGTTGGCTCCCAAGAAGTGTAAACACTTCTTGCCACAGGTGCGCTGTGAAGCGCGGGTCTCTGTCCGACACGATGTCGGACGGCATGCGATGGTGTTTAAACACCATGTCGACGAACAGACGGGCCGTCTGCTTCGCGGTCACTTCTGCCGGCACCGCAGCAAGATGTACCATCTTGCTGAAGCGGTCTACAAAGACCACAACACCGGTGTTCCCTCCGCTATCCGGGGGAAGACCAAAGATGAAGTCCAAAGACATGGACTTCCAACACTCCGACGGAGTCGGTAGTGATTACAGTGGAGCCTGCGCGAATGGCGCAGGCTTCACGCGTTAGCATACCTCGCAAGCACGGATGTACTTGCGCACCCACTCTATACTGGTGGTGCCAGTAGAAGTCGCGCGTGAGAAGGACGTAAGTCTTCTCACGTCCGAGATGTCCCGCAGTCGGGGCATCATGATACTCGTACATGATCCTGAGTCGCAGGTCATGGTCATTTGGCACGACAACGCGGTCCGCGTTGTCGTCGACTGCGTTGTAGAGTAGCAGTCCGTCGTGCACACGAAAGCGGTGTGCACGCGCTCGAAGGTGCTTGGGCAGCTTCTGACGGGACTTGTCAGAAGGCGCTGTGCCATAGGCCAGCAGAGCTTCGCGTCCGCGTCGTGCGCGTACGCGGCCTTCACATCATCCAACAGAGATGATGTGGGTTTGCTCGATCGCATGGCGTCAATGGCATTGACGTCAACAGCTTCTGCATAGTCCGGCCGACGTGATAACGCGTCGGCCACCACGTTCAATCTTCCGGGTTTGTATTCGACCCGGAAGTTATACTCCGCAAAGAATGAGAGCCATCTCGCCATTCTTTGTGAAATGTGTGGCGACTTCACTGCGGTGCGCAGTGAAGCATGGTCGGTGTAGACCACAAATGGTCTACTCCCAAGCAAGTACACTCGGAACTTTGCGAGTGCATACTTCATGGCAAGGATTTCCTTGTCATGCACCGGATAGTTGCGCTCAGCTGGCTTCAGCTGACGCGATTGGTAGTAGACGACACGATCACGGCCCTCGTGATCGTGCTGCATTAACGCGCATCCGATCGCGAAATCGGATGCGTCACACACTACGTGATATGGGCGATCTTGGTCAGCCACTGCCAAGATCGGCGCCTCAGTCAAGCCCCGCTTGACTGCATCGAATGCCTTTTGGCAATCGGGTGTCCAATTCCACACAGCTTCTTTCTTAAGAAGTTGTGACAGCGGGCGGATCTTGCCCGCATAATCCTCCACGTACTTGCACAAGTACGTGGCCAAGCCAAGGAACTGCCTCAGTTCCTTGACACTTGAAGGCGTTGGCCATTCATTTATCACCCTGACCTTTTCCGGGTCAGGGCGAACACCATTCTTCCCTACGAGACACCCGAGGACGGGTATCTCGCTCGCCCCGAAGATACACTTCTTCAGGTTCGCGTAGAGCTTATGCTTTCGCATAAGCTCAAGTAGCTTCCGGAGATGCACCCTGTGCATCTCTACGTCGGTTTTCCCGTCCACAGCCCGGCTGTGGATGAATACATCATCGAAGTAGCTCGGTGCGAAGTCGCGCACCGAGCGCAACAAGTGCGTCACGCACCTGTTGAAAGTCGCAGGGGCGTTCTTGAGCCCCTGTGGCATTACTAGCCATTCCCAGAGCATGCCGCTTGGCGTGCTCACTGCCGTGAGAGGGATGTCGCTCTCACGCATTAGGATATGATAGAATCTATCTCGTAAGTCGAGAGCACTGTAAACGGTGCTCCCGACCATCGAATCGATGATAACATCTTTTCGCGGTATCGGCGTCTGCGCCGGTACCGTCGCATCGTTCAGCTTGTTGTAGGCATGAACGATGCGCCATCCGCCCTGTGGCTTCTTGACACAGAACGTCGGAGCACTGTGCGGGGACTTTGATTCCCGCACTTGTCCTGCTTTACGACGACTTTCAAAGAAGTCGTCGATCGCTTTCACTTGCTCTCGCGGCAGTGGCCACTGCCGCGTGACACAGTACTTCGTGCCCGGCACGAGATCAATCTCGTGCTGAATGCCCTTATCCTGCGGAAGCTCCGCAGGAATGTCTTCCGGGAGTACGTCTTTGTACTCCCTCAGCAATTCGTAATAGGGACTCGACTTCAGCGAGTCCCAACCTTGTTCCTCGAAGCGCTCTCGCTTCGTCTTCGCACTGAGAGTGTCTTCACTCTCAGTGGTACTTCCCATGAAGAGCTGCCTCAGCTCTTCGCTCTCGCTCGCCGTTCTTTCGCTGTCCGAAAGAACGCAGACTTGCTCGATGCGTCCATCGTGCAAGTCGCGCGTGAAGCGCTTCCAGCTCATGGCTGGAAGCGAAGTCAACTCCGACGCCATCGTCGGAGGACTAGCGAGTTCCATCTCACGATACTGGAATCCAGTATCGGTGCGCGTCAAGACGCTTAGCGTCTTGACATTCGGCGTCACCGCCGCAGTCTGCCCAGCAGACTGCTCTTGTTGCGTCTCGGTCCCGGACTGAGACTTGCGCAGCGTTTTCCGCTTGCGCCGTCTTCTTGTTGTGCGGAGCCCGGCTCCGCACAGTTATTCTTCTTGTCCAGGCCCGGCCGTGGATAGTTGTTCGCCGGCGGATCCTTTCCGCGGGCGCGCGGTATCAAGCCCGGCTTGACCGCATTTTCCTTCGTGCAACCCGGCTGCACGGTAATGTGTCCCTTCGCCGGCAGACCCTGTCTGCGGGCGCGCGATATCAAGCCCGGCTTGATCGCATGGCGCTTCGTCGTGCAGCCCGGCTGCACGACAGCATGCAAATTGCGTCAGTGCGGTACGTTTGCAACCGTCCGCACTGTTTGCAGCGTCAACTCCCGGAGTTGACACGCCTTCGTCACCTCGACGCCAATCATTGGCGGAGTCCCTCATGAACGAGGGTGCGTCGGCTCCCGGAGCCGACGCGTCGTCGTCGACCTGACCGCTTCGAGTCAGGGACTGTCCCTTACACGCTTGAACGTGGGTGTTGGTTCCCGGAACCAACACATCTTTTTCTTCCGACGTCGGCAGCATTGCCGACGTGGGTCTCAATTGTGCGCGCCCTCGCGCACTTCTTGGGCACTCCGGGACAGCAGCATAAAGCGCTGTCTCGACTGGTGAGCCGCGCGCACCAGCAGGTGCGCGCGCTGCGGTAACAGGGCCATCGCTCTCTGTTCCGCTGTCGCGTCCGAAGCGCACGAGCGTGCGCTTCTTCCAGTCTATTACCGGATCATGCCGTGCAAGCCACGGCATGCCCATTACTACGTCGAACTTATCGTCCAGGTCCAGGACGATAAAGTGTTCGCCAAACACTCGTTGTTTGTACGAGAAGCGCACGTTCACGACGCGCTTCTCGGTCTTCACGATGGCACCTGTTGCCAGTCGTACCTCCAGAAGACTTCGAGGTGTATCTACCTCCTCGAAGTCAAGTCTCGACAGGCTTCGTAGTCGAGCAAAGTTGTTCGACGCGCCTGAGTCTACCAATGCTCGAAGAGAGTCACTCGCTCTCTTCGAGTAAACCTTCAAGATGACTAGGTTTGGCCTGTCATCTTGTTTCTTGCAGTGAGAGCTGGTCTCACTGGGGGCTGCAGTCCTCAGTGTCGCGTGCCCGATGTCGGCACGCGCGACTGCATTACCAGTAGGGCGCCCCGCGCCTACTGGATGTTCGCGTTTTTTGTTGGTCCGCGGCGATGCCTAGCATCGCCACGACGGCCACCTCCAGGGGGCATGGGAGCTGTACACTCCCGTGCAAAGTGACCGATCCTTCCGCAGCGGAAGCATCGCACGTTACCTCCCTGCTGCTGGTAACCAGCAGTTGTTGCGTTCGAGACGTCCATTGGCTCCGGACCTCCCGTCCTCGCTACCGGGCGCGGTTGCGGCCTCGGTACGTTTGCATGGAGTTTAGCCTGCCGCAGGCGAAACTCTTGTTGCATGGCAAGTGTGATTGCAGCTTCGAGAGTACTCGGGTACTCTCGGAAGAGATAGGTCTTCACAGGCCCATCTCTAAGCCCCTTCATGAACGTGACGACCTTGGTCGCCTCGTCAATCGGGTTAGTCACGATATTTGATACCAAATATCGTGCGCGCTGCGCGTAAGCATGGACGTCATGCTTACCCTGCTGAAGGTCGAGGAACTCCGCCCTCGACCGGAATTCGTTTTGCGGGGGCTCAAACGCTTGTTTGAGCTCCTCTTTGAACACTTCGTTCGTGCTGAAGCACGTAGGATCGGAGAGTCGGCGTCCATACGCCCAACTCCTTGCGCGTCCGCCAAGGCAGGACATGGCGAACGCGACCTTCGACAGCGGGTCGACGATGCGTCGAGCCGCTATGGCTGTGTCGAGTTCGACAAGCCATCGGAGGAGAGGTTCGCCCTCTCTTCCCACGTAATTGCTTACGCTCAACTTTAATGGTTGAGCACGCGGTGTCGTCCCTGACGACGCCGTCACTGAGGAAGCAGCATCACGCTGCTCCTTCATGATGAAGCCCAGAGCAACACCATGTTGCTCCGTCGGCGATAGCGTACGCAGCATTGTAGCTATCGCCGCTTCTCCAATGACTGTTGACAGTCGTTGGAGGGCCTCCCACTCTGGGTCAGACAGGTGGGGGCAGTCAGCGCGTGCAACATGGGTTGCAGGCGTGTTGGAGCTCTCCATGGGCACCTCCGTGCTCATGTGGTTCTCGGCTCCGCGTTCGTACGCCGCGTACGAACGTCAAGCAGTCGGTCGTTGGACGGACTACTAAGTGCTACCAGGTGTAGTGGGTCTAACTTGACTCACTACTTTAGCTTACACGTTGCGCAACGTGTATGAGGAAGCGTAAGTACTTAGTAATTACTTAGGTTAATTATATTTGAATACACAAATATAAGTTAAGTAACAAAAGGATTCCAAGTGACTTAGATTAGGTAAAATGAGAACTGTATTGTTTGTAAATTGATCTTCCTCTAAAATCTGCTAAAAACTGTTTATCATCTATGAAAGGGTTGGCAGCGGCTGGCTGTCAGAGCCCCGCTAATATGCATGTCTCTGATTGGTAGAAAGATGCTGCTTTCTACCAATAGGATCTTTTGGGTATGTGTGGACCACTCACTGTGGTGGTCCACTTCAATGTATCCATCGGTGTATCTTACACCAATGTGAGGAAGTATCCAAAACGTTTAACAGATAACCTATCTGTTAAATTCACAAGTGGCTTGCAGCCACTTGTACGTGTAACCCCGTTACACTGCGAGTGTGGATCAAGTGTATCATCGCGTAATATGGCACAGCATCGTCGCTCACAAAAGCATCAACGACTAATAGAACAACAAAGCGATTAATCATTCCAATTTTTTTTATCCTCGATGTGAATGACAGTATCGAAGTTATAACGGATTTGACCTCTAACGCTATCGAAAAACAACATCTGACCCTTACCACGCTCGATAGCACGATTGTAGTAGTGCATTATGCCATCCTCCGTCAGTCCAGGAATATTGAAATTGGTTAGTAGTAGCTTTAGATCGCGACGAGAGTTAGCTCTCAGTATCGCTACATATTCAGTATTCAAACGAATCATCTTATCAGTACCAAACCAGCTGTGGCTCAGAAATATCGTACTCAACTTATGATGGCGACCTATCGTGAAATAATGACTGAAAACGTTCTTGTGTAGACTCTTATCATTTGAATAATCATCGATGATGACAAGTTCGGGTTTGCTGCCTGGAGTGTGTCTGATGGCATCGACTTGCGGAGGAGTCTCATGAAACGTGATGAATCCTTCCAATTTGTCCTTGAGATAGTCGTACAGCTCTTGATGAGGATTCCTCGCGATGATGTGAAGATGACTGAAAACATGAGGTGAATGCTTTAGAATATGAAAAACCAGGTTGTTCTTGCCTGAGAACGATGGGCCAAGGATAACCATTCTAAATAGCTTTTTGATACCAAGCTCTTTGATATCACCTACCGACTCAGCCTTGTATTTCTTAGGCAGAGAACCTCCATAGTCAGGAATAAGCGGGATTAGAGACTTTGTCTCGTGGCTCGCGCCACTTGACTTCAGTCTAATAGAGCTCATGATTAAGAAAATCGTTCGACGTATATAAGAGAGGCTAAAAATGACAGGATTTAGTTATCCGCCACCATTATTCATTTCTAATTGCTATAACCCAGCATTCTACCTCTCGCTCGATCAGACGGGATACTTGACATATGCATACGCCCAAACACTATATCTCGGTATTAATGATTATCGACTGAGCTATATTACGGGCATAACAGCTGGAACAGCTATTCCTGGAGTAGCTCTTGTCGTTGCTCCAGATGGATCACTCAGCGGATTAGGAGCACTAAGTTGCTCGAGTCTAACTGTTAACGGTGCAGCAGTGTCATCGGCGCCAAGCTACGTCATCGGTATTACACCTGGCACTGCAGCTTTATCGAAATCACTGGTACTTGATGCATCGGGCAATATCACTGGTATCAATTCGCTATCATCTGCAAACCTTACTGGAACCATCCAAACCGCAGCCCAGCCTAATATCACTTCCGTTGGTACGCTAGCCGGTCTTACGGTGAGTGGAAACATTAGTGGCACTCTGAGTACATCATCTCAGCCTAATATCACTTCCGTTGGTGCGCTAACCGGTCTTACGGTGAGTGGAAACATTAATGGTACTTTAAATACATCGCCTCAACCTAATATCACTTCCGTTGGTGCGCTAACGGACCTTACCGTGAGTGGCAATATCAGTGGTACTCTGAGTACATCATTTCAGCCTAATATTACGTCTCTTGGCACTCTAACTCGAATAAGTTGCTCTGGTAACATTAGCGGAACCTTAACAACTGCTAGTCAGCCTAATATTACGGCTCTTGGCACTCTTACCTCGCTTGCAATTTCTAAAAATATCACGATTGGAGGCACAGCTGCAGCATATTATCCGTCCTGGGGAATCAATGGTATCCAGCACAATTCAATATCAACGACCTATAACATCAATTCGTCAGGCACCTTCGCTAGTGCTGTCGTTACCAGCTTTGCTCAGCCTACTATTGGTGGTTTTTCATCAACAACCGTTACAAATGGAGCAACTGTATATATCGTTAATAGCCCCGCTCCTGGTACTAGTATGACGATTACTAATGCATACAGCTTATGGATTAATGCTGGGAAAGTACTACTTGGAGATACAACAGCTTCGAGTAGTACCACTACTGGAGCTCTAGTTATTTCTGGTGGTCTTGGAATAGCCGGATCATTCAATTTAGCGGGATCCATTGCTGGAGCAACCACTATTGCAGCATCTGGCATTGTAACCTTATCGAATACAACATTTTCAACAAGTCCTAATTTTGGTTGTTTAGTAGCTAGCGGTGGTATTGGGGCTAGGAACCTCTTCGTCGGTCTTTCGACAACTCTAGCTTCGTGGACTACCCAAGGTCCTCAAATTGCTACTCTGTCGCAAACCTATACCAATTCAAGCACTGCTGCTTCTGGCACAGCTGCATCTGCTGTAATGAATAGTTTTGCCGCTTGCACCATTGCTGCAAGTAATACTGGCGTTATCACTAGCCGAGCGGCTACATTGTATATCGCTGGCCCTCCAGCTGCTGGAAGCAACATGACTCTGACCAATACGCATTCTTTATGGATACCCAGTGGTTCAACTTATATGAGTGGAGCTATCTCCGCTACATCACAAGCCACGGGAACCCTTATCGTAGGTGGAGGAATCGGTTGTGGTGGCGATATTTGGTGTAATCTAACTCAAGCCGTATCAGGCGTAATAATCAATCCTACTCAAACGGCTACTCAATCCGCATTTGCTACGACTGTGTCTGATGGATTACATTGGCTAGATGGATCATTTACGATCGTTCAGGACTGGTATGGATCTAATTCAACAGCAATGCGAGGAGTCGTAGAAATTAATAACGGGAGCAAGAGCACTTCAACTAATTCTTTGTATATAGGAACCTTTACAAACAATGATTTTAGATTAGGAACCAATGATCAAACTAATATTACTATTCAAGCAACTACTGGTAGGGTAGGTATTGGTAGTACTTCGCCTCTATATGGATTGTACGTGGGAATAACCGTTTCAACCACTATAGACGCTGGGGCAACTGGTGTAGCGTACTTCAAGCAATCTGGAGGTCTTGTCTCGATAGTTGGTCCTATAAGCTCTGTTCCAATAGCTATCGCTTGTGCTGGTTCAATGCTCAGCTCTACTGCTTATTATACATATAGTGATCGACGTCTAAAGCATTGTTTTGAACCGGTGGAGGACTCTGTGTGCGATGGTCTACTGAAAATTGAGCCTTGTATGTTTAAATACAAAACCGACTCGGAGGACACTCCTATGCACCTCGGATACTGTGCTCAGGAAATGCTGAAGGCAGGCCTCTACCATTGTATCAACTACGTTTCAAATCCAGATTTACACGTCGAGGATGAAACAGTTGATCTGGAAGGTCTTCAGATGACTGTTGACTATGGCAAGGTCTCCTGTCTACTTTATAAGCTGGTTTTGAGACAGCAGACTGAGTTGGAGATTCTCAAAGCGGATCGAGACGATGTGTATGCACGTCTTGATGAGTTAATAGAGCTGACTAAGAGCCTTAAGGGAGAGACCAACGAAGTTGGTTGATCGAGCCCTTTCAGGGCTCTCTCCGCACTTGGCGGAGTCGCGAGGCGAGGGTGTCCGTATGAGAGACCAACGAAGTTGGTCGATCGAGCCCTTTCAGGGCTCTCTCCCCTGAGGGATCTTCGATCCTCTCCCCCACCATCGTGAAGTCGCTCCGGGCGGGGCGTTAGCCCGCGCCAAAACAAAGTTGCTTCAATTACTTCATAGTGCAAAGATCTTGACCGATCGCTTCTTTTTTTTATAGGCCCATACGCCTGATCCGCTAGTATCACTGTGCTTCTCCCACTGTTCGCCAGAGGCATCAGTTTGTGTTGAGACAGTCTTTTTCGAGTATGGCTTAGAATCAGTTGCCCACACTGTCGGACGATTACGCGATGGAACCTCCTTAACGAGGAGATCCTTCATGATGGATTTGAGCTCTGTTAGATTATGATCAGCATTTAGATTATAGAGCCCTCCGCTCTTGGAAATATTTCGTGGGTCGAGTACTAACATAGCTATAACCTTGTTAGGGTCGCAGACCTTGACTTCGTCTAAGCTCTGCTCTTATAGTAGTCGCGTGATAATCGATTTGAATTCAGAATCAGAAATCAATCGATTGCTGTACATATCCACACATACTACCATGAGTTGCTTTAGAATCGATGGATTTGTATTGCCAAGCATCAGTTCTCCCTTGAGCTTATCGTATTCCATCCGAAGCGACTCGAGCGGGTCCTCAAGATGCTGATCAAAGTTGTATTGAAGATGGGTCATCTCAAGTATCTCTTTGAATAGCTTCTTATCATCAATAGATAGATGATCATACTTCACCTGACTGATATCGTTTCTAAATACCAGATCCTTTATCATGGTCTGTAGAGAATCACTGATCTCACGCATCGGACCAACCTTTCTGCGATTTGGCTGAACGATGGTCAGCGTCCTCTTGACAAGATCTGGCAATCTGATAAATTTAGAACCAAGCTTCCGATAAACATATGCTGATGGAGTCGCTTTGCCTTGAATGTCATTCAGGTTGTAAGTCCTACCTTTACGCTCAACACTTTCCAATGGCACGACACCTCCCCCTTGTAGTCCGCGACCTTTCAGCCCATTTGCCCGTTCAATCTTAGCAAGTGCTGAAGCAGACATTAACGTATCATTATCGCCCATTTGATCATTTTCTCGCTGCTGCTGAAGCTTGGATTGGTAAGCACGAAATTTGATTGAATATGCTGTTTTGGTAGCTTTTACCGCTGCCCTTAACGCTCTTACTGCGTCTTTATCAGCCTTTGATTCCGACTTCTTAGAATCGTGTATATTCTTCTCCAAGCGGCTTTGAGCTTCTCCGTATTCTTGAAAAGCAGATTCTGCGTCATCGTGTAGCTCTTGAAGGGTCTCATCGCCATAAGCTTCATATCTAAGTGGTGTTTTGATATCAGCAGCGTTGCTGAAGATGGCTTCTCGTAGCAACTTTAGATTATCATTGAGGTTTTTTTTCTATATTTCGATTTCCGGTATCATCAACATATTTCACACAGTCTTCTAGCTCAGTTAGTAAGGATTGGAATGTGTCCATCCATCGAATATTTCTCATCAAATGCGACATTGCGTCGCCTTTCACAGGCTTGTGCTGAGCGTTTCTAAAATATAGGGGGTTGTTATGAGTTGGCTCACCTAGGTAGTAAGTCGGGTGGATCTTCGAACCATTATCCGAATTAACAATCGGACGTAATCTTACTATTATCTTCACTGGATTATCAGCAAGCTTCCTGTAATAATCCGTGAGCATGGTTTTAGCTCCAAGTTCTGGGATAGCAAGCTCTTTGTCCATGTATTCATCTTTACCGGTTTTAACACCGGGTCGTTCATCGATGAGATCATCTGCTAATTCATAAGGTTTAGCAAATTTCTCGTTAGCCATCTCAGTATTTGATACTAAGCTAAGTCCTTTCTCCTTGACAATGGTCAAGAATCGTTCGAGCGTAGCAGACCAATTTACATTTTTTTGCACAGCGGGGTGATGCTTGTTAGAATCTATACCAAACACGAAGATCCTAAAATGACTGTCAATCCATAGATATCCACCCAAATACACTTTACCATCTCTAAGAATAGGAGTTATGCGTTTTTGTAGGTTGTTAGCCTCTAACATAGCTTTATTCTCAATGATAAACCATGTCAGCTTGTATTTAGCCTCATCATCATCGAGTTTTGTCGAAGTCGATTTATTTAAATATTTTAATGTAAGCCGTGGATCTTTTAGCGCATTATCGAGATCTTCAATATCATCTTCGCCCCTTCTCTTTCTATCTGATCGCGGTTGGGGAGGCCGACGTTGTTGGCCGATCGAACGCTCTTCGAGCGTTCTCTTATCTTCGGCGCGCATGGCACCAAGTTCATCAATCGAATTGCTTTCACCATCGTAGAGAATATCTCGTATTTTAGACTCGGTAGCGACCCAATCGATTGAGCCATAACTTTTAAATTTTTTGCCACTCTTTACCGATCGAAGAGATCCATTTTCCCGAATGACACGTTTTCTATCGTCTTTACCATCCTTCTTAACTGGGTTGATTCCAATGGCCGCCCAGTTTGGATTAGCTTTGTAGAATGCTTTAATCCAATTTCTTGATGCAACTTGATCTTCATGATCTCGAATGACCGCGGTTGCTGAGGTCTCGATCCATGCATCAGCGGTATCAGGTTTAACACCGGCCGATCTATCCATCACATGTGGCTTAGCTGTAGACCCCATATGTGCTATAGATGGTTTAGCAACTGCTTCAGCGTCAGCCATGTCTGGTCTGGCAGTAGTTTCAGCATCAACCATAATAGGCACTTTCAGTAGATCAGTATTGATTCCAACCGATGATAACTCAGGTATTTTCTGGGAGGATTTTAGTGAATCATCTTGATTTTCAGTTGCTACTGACGGCTTTTTTAAATCACCATCTCCAGCTTGATCATTCGAGTCCTGAGTGGCCCGCTTGTCAAGTGAGATGGTTTTGCCTGCGTCCGATGCCCATGATGCTTCCGCGTACATCTGTAGAGCTGCATATTTCTGTCTGACACGGAGCTTCGTCCGCTCGAGTAGATCGATACGCTTTTGCTCGCGTTGAGCAAGGGATGTAAATGATGGAAACATGTCGAATGCTATTAGATTGAAAATCGAAGGGTCGCAGACCTGAAATTGAAATCTCTAAGCTCTGCTCTATATGTGGCAACCGATATTATTTATAAAATCGCTTCTTATATTCGATAGTTTCAGGTACTTCGTCTGGAGTGTCCCAAAGTTGCATTGTGAACTGATGAACAATTGTGTTGCGCTTCTCGAGTAGCCTTATATAAGCTTCTTGACATTCATCGATTGGTAGCCCAAATATGTCCTCGACTTCGACGTTATAAACGGGATCGCAGCATAGGTAGCGGTATGGGCGTGTTGAGTCTAACTGCTGAAGTCGATACTTGATGTAGTCAAGGCGGTGGATATCACTGAGCATCGTATTCATTTTATTGAGTTTCTCTGCGTAGAAACGCATCCTCTGATGCATTTTCTTGAGTTCCTTCTTATACATTTGGATCTTGTAATCTTTCGAGTGTTGAGTACAGAATCCACAAGCGAGAGGCTCTCTTGAGCATGGTTTATTGGAAAGGGTGATCGCGATGCAAGGCATGTTGAACTTATGTATACATATAGTATAGTTAAGAAAATTATGGATATTGAGTATATTGACTACGATCCGCTGTCTGCTTACATATATGATAATAGCAAGGTCGTTGAAGAGGCTGAGGAGCTTAGTAAGCATAAGTCTAAGAAAAAAAATAGATCAGAGGATTATTGAGATGCCTAAGCCAATGCCAGCATGCTTGCCTGATCTAGCTTCGATTACCTTGTGAAATAAGTCTGTTCCAATTTACTTCTTCGATTCTTATTGATCAATCTAAGGTTGTCTTGACTCTCCCAGGTAGGTTCATCATATCCCTTCCACTTGACTAAGTACTTGAGCTTGCCAGATGGCATTTTTTTATGCTTCAATAGTCGCTCAGCTTCATAGATCTGTCCGTTTTCGAATGGTGCGTCAGTAGGTTTTGAATTGAATAGTTTGATATCGTTGGGACTCTTATAGAGGGTATGTCCATTTTTGGATCGAATCTGAACACGATATCCATCGATACCAACGATCTCATAGATGGTATTGCTCCATCGAGCGTTTTCCTTATCAAATACACCTTTAGATAGACGATAGAGTACTGTAGATTTGATTGGTAGATTTCCTTCTGCCTTTTCAATTAACTCACGATTATGATCAAGATCATTTTCTATGGTTGAGCCTTTGGCTTGATTTGGGGTCATTTTGATAGAACTATGCCACGTGTTATTATATCCACTTACAACGTCGCTAAGTAGTTTCTCAGTGATAGGCTCATTAATTTTAAGTAATCGCATCTTCAACGTTCGATTGAAACGTTCAATCTTACCCATTTTAGCGTGATCGCCAGCATCGTTATTGTAGTGTGTGATCTTTCGCTCTTTGAGGAATGCCTGAAGCTTACGATTGAGGAACTCCTTACCATTATCCGACGTTAATACATGAACCCTCTCTTCCTTAACAAATTGCTTGATTCCACCTAATACTGCGATTGCTCCTTTGTTTTTGAGGATCTTCGCGAAACCCAGTCGAGAGTTGATATTGATAGCTGCTAATATTGGAATCTTGTGCCAAAACGCAAGATCCATTTGCCATGAATTCGGGTCGTGAGAGGTGATTCTAAAGTTGTCGTAGGTATCCTTCTGCGATACATGTCTTTGGATGTCGAGCTTGCCCTTATACCACTCCTCAACATCTTTTAAGCGGATAGATGAATCTCTTTCCTTAGCTTTCCTAAATAAGGCTTTTGCCGATATGAAACCAGTGGCTGGATCATAGTATAACCCCTCAAGTAGATCATCCATAGCTTTATATTATATGATTAAAAAAATGGCAAATGTTTCCCTTAGATATTTAAAGGAACGGTAGAAATACCATCCGACAGTACTTGTCGCTTGTCGTAGTAGTAAGAAAGGGCTGTCTTTGTCTGAGAGTAGGTAATGATTGAATTAGTCTCTTTGCGAATGCGGAATCCAGTGTTATTTCCCTCGAAAGTGAATTGTTGTCCCTTGACAACGGCTTCAAAGTTGTCAGAGCACAGAACATTAGCATTCTTCGATTTTTGCACACCCTTAGCTGATAGCTTGATCTTCTCCTTACCAGTCTTATCATCGATTTGTCCACTCAGGTAGCAGATGTAGTTTTTGGACGATAGACTGACCATAGCATTGCAACGAAATTCCTCCTTGAAAAGACCTGGCGTTCTTCGATCGAAAGCAGCATTCTCCTTGGTATCGTCTCTTGGGAACCATTCATACTTATGTTTGTTGAAATGGTCAAGAAGCTCAGGCTTGATGAGATTTGGGAAAGGATTATCATTACTAAAGGCAATATATCCACTATCGGTATCCATCTCCTGATACTGGAAGTCAAATCTATCGAAGTAAAAGTCAATGCAATCGCAGTAAAATTGTAGCATACGTAGCTTAGCAAACTGATATATGGCAATAGAAATATGGATAGGATTGGTAAGCTTGATTCGTCGTTTATGCTTAACTAACTCAACAGTCCCATTGGAAAACTCCGTTCTTGATAGGTGTGTGAAATGCTCGATAGACTGCTTAATTTGCTTCTCATCATTCAAGAATTTAATTTCCTTGTGCTTGCTCATATCCATGCCAAAGCGACCGAAAGCGGCATTACCGACAAGCTTCATCATATCAGCAATCATAGCTTTGCTATCATCAACATCACCTTCTCGCCGTGCAGCAGACACCTGCTCCATGAATGACTTGAAGGGTCGATGACTGTGAGCCTTGATGAAGCTATACGTCTTCGTAATAACTAATCCATGCTCCAGATACCACTTGAGAAGAGGTGTATAGATGAGGATTTGCTTGCCGAAGTAGCTCCCAATAAGCTTGCGCCCTGCTTTAGCCATGTTCTTACCTCGAGTTTGATTGTAGTCAAACATATGCTGACCAATGACTTCAGCTGTCGGCTCGATCTCAATATTTTTGAAAATGGGGGTCATCTCACTAAAATAGTCTTTTAAGTGGTCTGGAGTTTCTATATCGCATTCAAGAAAACCAAAAATCTTATCGTCTTTGATATCGTCAATGATCGTTTCGTAGGCGTCAATAGTAGTCAATCGTCCGCAAGGCATCTCATTGCCTAGACACCACAGGTATAGAGCGTTAGCGTCGTATCCAATAACCTTCGTACACTTTTTACCACCAGGACCACGAAGTTTCGTCTCATTACGCTTTGCATAGCGATTGAAGATGATTGATGGTCCGCCGGCGATATTGGCCTTCATTTTGTAATAGATGTCTGACTCTTCCTTATCGAATGAGAATACCAATCGATTGGCATTGTAATCGAGTAGCTTCTTGTATCTGAAAGCCCTAATATCCATGTCCTTGCGTGCGACGTTGCATTCAATGCAAGTAATCATGACATTGTCATCGATATGCCCGAGCTTATTATTGATACGATCGACTGAAACAATCTCTTCATTTAGCTTGCAATAGCATAGGGCACAGAGATACCTCTGCTTCTTCATTAGCTTAGCCATGTGATCTTTCGTCATATCGAATTCACGTTTAGCTTCCTTGTCTTGAGCGATATAGCCTTGGAAACGCTTCGCAGGGAAGACGAATGATTCAGCCGGCTTCTTAGGCGGAAATTTGAGCTCACTCATTGTAGTCTGATACATGACCTTTTCGCTCAAGCCTGGCAGAGAGACACCATCACAGAACATATCCAAATCGAAACGCTTGAATAGCTCACGATGCTTTTCGATTGCCATCACGAATGGGGCAACGTCGAGGTTGTTATACCAGATGAGATGGTCCTTGATGGTCTTCATTCCATAATGCCTCCAAACGAACTGTAGGCGGGCATAGTCCTTATCCTTGATATTGATCTTGCGCAATTTGCTGTAGAAAGCTGATTTAGGTGGAAGCTCAGTCTCATTGAGAACACCATAACTGGTGATGTATTCGTATGGGAAAACACCTTTAGTCATACCACAGACACAACGAATGCTATCAACACATTTACAGCCACCGAGATAAGTTGTGAGATACTTATCAAGAGATGTTCCTGCTGGAACATAGTTGATGATATCGAGAAACTTATAATCGTCAGTCGATATGGCCATGTAGCCACCATTTTTGATGACCTTATCGATACGGCCTAAGACTTCAAACAAATCGGTTTTGATCATATTGATATCATAGCTCCCACTGTTGAAACCGAGAACTGGAACTTTCTTAAGGATACCCAATAGATGCTTAGCTTTCTTATTGATGAAGCAGTCGCAGGAACAATCAACGAATTCGGCCAAATTCGAAAACATTCCGGGTTTGATCCAACAGTGCAGATCCTTACTGAAGAATGTGTCGGTAAGTTCTTCGCCTGGAATCATAGTCATGCCAAGCGAATCCATTAGAGTGATAATCAGTTTCTCATACTTGCTGACGTTGTAAGCAAATATTTTGTCCCTAACCACTTTGATGTAGCACATCATATCAATAACAAGCTGCTTCGGGTCAGAATTGACAAAGCACTTAACCTCCCGTGTCAAGCTGTCGCAAACGCTTGCTGAAACAGGAACGTGTTCATTGAAGAATTGAGGTTTAGCTTCCTTATCGAAGTCTTGAGGTGCTAAAATGGCTTCAAGATCGAATACGATGAAATGATCAATGTAATGATCTACATTCTTCACGTTATAAGACTTCAGAATCGATTTAATGGTGTTAGTGTTAGGTTGATAGATCTTAGGAGCCTTAACAAATGATCCGATATTGATCTTATCACACTTACACTTGCTGTGCTCCCTCAATCTGATGCAGTTATCAAACGCCATCTTACAATCGGGACAAACATATCGAGACTGGGCCTTGTCTGGGCTTGTAATATAGTGTGCGTGATTAGCGTGAGATAAGATATTGATCGCATCTTCGAACTTACCGTCAGTAGGGCGAAAGTTCTCAACAGCTCCTGTCTCTTCATCGTATGTATACACATTAATGTTGAGATTGAAGCACTTCTCAAGGTTATCAAACTCAAGGAGGTCGATAGGCTTAAAGTTCTTATAGAGACTGAGAGAGTATTCAAAACCCTTGAACTCACAGTATTTCTTGAAGGCAGCTTTGACCTGGGTCTGAATTTTTCTTGAGTCCTTCTTATCCGAGAAATGATATGCAAGGCAATGGAATACGCACTTGTTGTTAGTCTTCGTGAAATTAACGATATATTTACGTTTCTTAATGAATTCAGGTACGAGAGCATCGCTGTCTCCAAGAGCATGATCGCGGTAATCGATTTGAATCAGAAAGCCCGAGATAGCTTTGAGCTTGACACCTGACTTCGGATATTTAAGTCCGTCGGCCAGCTCACGGGTTCTAATATCCGAAACATTTTTCTAGCATCAGCACGGCTATTGACGGTGAATGACCTGTCATACACCGCCGTGTTAGCAATGTTTGGATAGAAGTAAAATTCTTTATCATTGACTGGGTCATAAAGCGTATAACCCAGTGCGATGTTGATCTTATAAGCCTTAGGCTGATTTAGAAGCACGTTTTCGAGTTTATCATAGAATTCACTCGTTGGGATGTATTCATAGAAGTGTCTCTCACCATATTTCTCCTTCTTGAAAATGTATTGCGTATCGAGTTTGTAGTCGGGTGAAAGTTGTTTCGTGAGCTCATCGATCGAGACATTGTATTGCTTGGCAATGAGCTTCATATTCTTGGGTAGGCTTGGTTTTCCAATGAAAACCATTCTACCAGTGCGTCCACGCACCTTCAAACGGTAAGAGGTTCCCCATTTGATGGGCTTAATATCGAGTCGGCGTAGTCCTTCGAGTTCGTATCCAAACATAGCTATATATGGGTGGCTATATTTCGTCGCGTAAAAATGTCTTTATATTAGTTTGATCTTCGCTTAAGATAGACCTTTATATCTGATTGATGACAAAAAAAACGAAACTAATTAATTCGATTCCTTGGTTTCGTTTGCTGTTTGCGCTTCCTTGAGTGCTCTACGCCTCTCACGACGTCGAGCATTGATTTTGTCTTTGTTAGCAGTATCATATTCCTTCTACTTGGCGACGCGAGCTTCCTTATTCTTTAGATATGAACGCCTCATATTCTCTTTGAGGCGATCCTTGTTAGCTTGGTAGAATTCCGGAGTATAAGTCATTCTAGCTATGATTATCTATATATTATTGAATACTTTATATCAGGTTCGATGAAAACAAATATTTACAATTTATGTGTGCTTCAATAGCCACGCTCTATCCATTGCTGATAGGTGTCTTCTTTCCCTAAAGGGGTCAATACCATGCTTCGGGATATGATATTCAGTTGTAAATGATTTATAATCCGGATGATGGCTCTCAATATGACAAAATGGCTTATTAGGTGCCTTTTTACATTTCCTGCCTGAACTTGGAATAATATATTCACACATAATTATGGTTGGATCGTTGGATCGTATATATGATTATTTATATCTTTATATTTTATCTATCAGGATGGATCGTTCTTTATATTTGAAAAACTGGCAGTCATTTGTGCATTAGCTGAAACAATATTCAGAAGTATTATAGCGTCTGAAAAATTAGAGAATGCTCCTTTGCATCAGAAGGTATCGAGAGGTCTTTCCCATTTTTTGACTACTTTTGGTATTCGACGGTTATATTACCTGTAGGTGGTAATATATTCGTTGAAAAAAAACGGGCGGTCATTTCTGGTATAATGCAACTACTCCTTTCGTCACGATGAATAATGTCCCTGGCCTCCTCACTTAACACGTTATATGTGGACTACATGTACGAGAGTACGACCTGGGACCTTCCCCGTTTCCCTCAAGACGATCTCGGAGATCGACAGACGGGATAGGTAGTGTCAGACTGCCACTGTCGGTAGGCACAGCCAGGTCATGTTGACGCGGTTTCGGCGATTATGATAGGCACGCCTTTGCCGTGCCTATCGAGGACGTGATCCTGTGACCCAAGAGTCGGAGAAAGTCACGCGTTGCATACGGCATATTGTACAGGTCACCACATAGTCGACCGGACCATGCTTTATGCAGCAACAGCAGAGCAGCTTGCAGCATAGACAGCGGGGAATCCAGGAGAGTTCAGGGAAGTGACCGAAGCAAGCTGGCAACGGTAGCACCAGGTCACCTGATGCCCTTCCACGTAGATTACCTGGCAGGTGAGCCACGTCGACGGGCATCACATGGGTGTTATACCAGATTACCCCGTTCTCGTCGTATGCCACACAGTACACAAGTATCCATCGCTTGCATTGGCCCGGTCAACATGAGTTGACCCTTTCTTAGTGCACGAGACAAGTTCGACTCCTCAACGGCTCTCTACATTGTAGTTGAGCTGGAGTTATCGGGTCTGCTTATACTGTACTGTATATAGTAAAGCAGGCATCGTTCGTCAGCGGCACTATTGCATACGTCAGGGTTGGAGTTTTATCTTTTATGACTCGCACGAGCATGATTGCTTTATTTCGCTTATAAAAGAAGAAATGTCGGTTACCGATTATTGGGTCTTCTCAACTTGCTAAGTAGTAGTGCTAACTATTTTCTTGTCATGCATTATTATAAAAGCTAGGAAGAGCGACATGAATCCAATGTAATCGTTCTAGTCTGGGCAAACAATGACACCACCCTCTACTTGAATCCATACATAGTATTTTTTTCTACGTGCATGAGCCAGAAGTAAGATCCTGCAATTGATTCTGCTCGCGTTGCCAAAACTCACGCATCGGTCTGCCCATGCCACGCAAAATCGTGTCGTGGGCGTATTGAACGTCCTCGGGTGAGAGCTTTAGCTCGTCGGCTGGTGAATACATGGAGAGTGTCAGGTTCGTGTACATCACGCACGAATTGAAGGGATCCATCTTGGATCAAGCGAAGACCGCGTAGGCTTGACTTCGGAACCGAAGGTTTTTAGTAGTCATTTGGAGCAGGTCGGACCAGATAACGATGATCCGATCATTCGATTCAAACTTGCGCAGGAAGTGCAACTTGTGGAAGTGGTAGCTGCTGCCGTGAAGAGAAAGTGTGCCGTTCACTTTCGTTTCCACCGTGTTGGGCTTGCGACTGCGATTCTGAGCAGTAAACCCGTGTTAACATTAGCCAACTCGCCAATCCAGTAATCACGTACCGAGCTGCTTTGGAGAGAAAACCAAACGTGATCGAACGCGGCTTTCATGGGCCAATCCAGCGGTGTCGTGGTCTCAAACTCCATCACATTGAGCTCGCATGTCTCGTTGTACGAGGTTTGAGAAATCAAGAAAGGTGTAGGACCATTCTGAGGTCGGTACACCTTATTAAAACGCCGATAAACACTCTCCACTTCACCTTGAAGCTGCTCCATCAGCATCGAAGACTGATCGAACGTGAAGTGCGCGTCTCCATAGTACGGGGACTCAAACGACCGCACAAAATCCATTCCCTGCCGAACCAACGGGGTTAGCTAACCATTATTGCCCGCTGAGAGAGCCATTTTAATTCGAGTACTTACAGTAAACACGTTCCGCTTGAATATCATACCCTTCAGCTTATTGGAAACTCTCCACTGCTTCTCGAGTGTTTCCTTCAGCCGCGCATTCATCTGCTCCGCTTGCTGCCGGCTTTCACGCTGTGTCGCCACTTCACGGCGCCAACTAGAACCTTGAGCATCGATTGAAGTGACAGCCGGCGCACTATGGTGGCTTTCAGCTCTCAATAGAGCCAAATACCCTGCCAACTTTGCAGCTTCTTTTCTCAGCGCCTCGAGCTCAGCTTTCTTACGACGTTGGAGGTCAGTGGAGGAGCTCAACGCACTTCGCACACTCCTCTTCTTTCGTGGCAGTGATGGCGTCTGCGGCTTGGATGAGTGCTTTGTTCTCGCGGGGGATATCGCGTCCACATATTCGCCTAGTAGGTCTTCGATGTCTTCAAGCGAGAGGGGCTCCAGTGCGTTGGCGCTGGAGCACTCGTCTTCATCTGCCCTGCCTTTTTCGCAGTAGTCGATGAAGGCCAACGCTTCATCCAGCGTGTCCAAATTGTCTCCATCCATTGCAGTGATACTGCTGTAGCCTCGGTCAGCTTGCTTGCTTACTGCACTGCATGAGACACCGGGTCGACGTAATACGGTATGCGGTTGTCGGTAAGATGGGGGATAGGTACGAAGCTTTGTGTCACAGAAGAATCACCCAGACCACGTGGCGTAAACAGCAGACAACCCGAGCTGTCGATTACGACAAGTGACTCCTACGGTTACAATACATGACACGAATCTTACAAAAAAATAGCCAATACTATGAGAACAAGAAACATATTAATCCTTACGGCGATAACTCTAACGCTACTTGCACGAGAAATAATTAAGTTCCAGCAATCAAGTTTGCTCGCATTGCCAAAACTGGTGGCATCGGTCTGCAAAATTACGTCGTGAGTGTGTTGAGCTGACTACTTTCCAATTGGAAATTGCGAAAGGCGAAGTGAGCATCTGCATCGCACGAAATCCACAGCAAGCGGTAAGCTTCTCACAGAGCAAGCAACATGAGCACAAACTTACACTTAGCACGTCTCGCTTGTACAAAACGCGCTTCCAGTTGTTGAATGCCTAATTTTACTGCTTCCCAAGCTGTTATTAATCATACCTGATTTCCGGGTTTGGCCTGATGGCTAGGTCAGGCTTTCAGGTACAATGAAAGCCCTGGACAAAACTTGCTCGCTAAGTGTGCGCCGCCAATTTCGCCTCGCTCATGGCGGGCAAGGCGTCGGTAAATAGGTAGCAGAGCAACTACCTCGACCCGCGCGCCGACCATTGCAGACTTCCGCTTCGCTCCGGTTGCAAACGCTCTTATCGCTTTCACTTATTGCTACAAAATCGAAGGAACCTAGAGCAGTGAGTTGCTACACTGCACAACAAAGGAGAACAACCGATTCTGCTCGGTATTCCAGATGCTCCTCTTCGTCCTGCTGAGAGAACCTAGAGCCATGTTGTGAGCCTCGTCGAAACCTTTAGTAGCAGTTGTCTCGCCTCCGCATTCCTTGTGAAGCTTCAATTCGGTGTGAACTATACACCCCTTCAACGGATTCGTCTCCAGCGGAGTGATGACAGTGTATCCCAGAGTGCGATACGGACATTTCTTCGAAGAGAGCAACAAACAGTCGGACGACATGATTCAAACTTCAGAAGAAAGTGGCACTTGTCGAAGTGAATGACACAACCGCGGTGATCAAGATTGAGCTCAAGCACCGCCTGGAATGAGTTCAGTGTCGGTGCTTTCGCCTATACAGTAAAATCACGATACAAGAAAAGCCTGAAAAAATAAAATCCAGAAGTGACAACCGTACCGGTACACGTTTCACCGACGCTTTAATTCGTACCGGTGTCACGAAGCTCGTGGTTGGGATGGTCGATGTCGGTAGGATGGTGGGGGTTGGACCGACTCACGTGTATTGAACTTGTACATGTAGAAACGTACAATGATTACTTAGTTTTTAGTACTGATCAGGCAGATTTTTTTATACGTATGCCATGGCAACCCTACCTAGCTAGGTTACAGGACGCCAACTGGTATTAGTATCTGCTAGAGGAAAACCACGTGAGATTTGATGTCCAAGACATTATTGTTCGCGTGATTCATGCCAACAATCATGAAAACTGCATCACGCGGCGTGATGCAGTTCTCTGTTGCACACTTTCCCTGGGTTCACACTCAGTATCGGATTTGCGTAGCTGGCCAAGAGCTTGTTGGTCCCCGATTACAGTACTAAAGCACGGACGCGCTGACAACCATGGACCAGCAATCGCGGTCGACAGTCCGACCGCCTCGATGGCCCCAACTCTTGCTCGGAGGCTCTGCCTTGTTCTCGGTGATGATGTTGTTTTCCCTGTGGACGAAGCTACCGTCGCACGAAGCCTTGCGTCGGCCAGTTTCACCAATTCCAACGACTCCAGCACAGCTAGCCACACAGCCAAAGGCGGATCTCTTCACCCTTGTCCAGAAGCGCCGGAACGCGACCGTGACCGTCAAAGTTCTCCATATCGACGACTTGACGCTCTCCGAGTCGTACCAACACTGGGCGCCTGTTATCCAATCCGAATGTGTCCACGGAATGGACGGCCGAGCGGCTCCATGCATCAAGGAAGCCAACAAAACGAATCTGGTCGAGGCACAGGAGCTCCTGTATCCTGCGTTTAGACTCAAGTTGCCAAGTTTCACGAATGGACCGATGCAGAGTAAGTGGCTCTCGGGTGGCTTTCACGTTGCACGGATGCGTATATCGGAGGACCTACAGTGGGCGGAGTACCCAACGTTCCAGGGCCAGAATATGGTATTTTCAAACGCGGTGTACCGAGGAGACCCGCCGCCGGACATTTGGTCGGACAAAGGCTGCATGGGCCACGACGTATCCCACGCGTCCTTCATGCATAAGATGTATTCCAGCGAGCTGGAGGATGACACGCGAGTGGATACACTTGTCGTCGCGACGAGCCCCGATTCCTGGTCCTTCCAGCACTTCATCGACCGCGTTGCAGTTGTCTGGAGCCAGGCGCAACTTGTAATCCCCACCATGGAGAAGGATGGCACGGTGATCGTAACAGGAAGGAAACCCCGCGACTCGATCGTGAACGAGATCTACGACGTTATGGTTGGGCAACACCTTCACGGGCCCAAGTTGGTCGCGGCAAAGCGTCTAGTATTTTCGTGCCGTGCGCCTCTAATTCATCCCTTCACGACGCAGCGTATCACGGAAAATATCTTGCGAGAGCTGCCACCACCGAAGTATAGTTCTAAGCCTGATCGTGATATCATCCTGTTCCTTTCACGGTCGAGGGGTGGTCAAGCAGTCAATGGCGGGCGCCGGATTTTGAATGAGCCCGAGCTATTCGACGCAATTTCAGCGAGGCTGAATGCCACCGGTCGGCCGGAAAAGCTCGTGTACTTCAAACACGATAAGTTTCACGGACTGAAGGATGTTGCGACCTTCATGCGCGATCGTGTGAAAATGATGATCGGGCCCCATGGGGCGGCATTCTACAACGCGCGCTTTGCTCAACCTCGAACTGCGCTCATCGAGATTGTTCCGGATCCCAGCCAGTTTTTCGTGCCGTGTTTCTGGGAGCAAGCACGGCTTCTTGGTCAGGACTACTCGGCTCACGTGGGTAACACCCAGAACAAACAAAATGACATGATTGTTGATGAGGTCCAGGACGTGGTCGAACTGGTTCTGAAGCGGTTGAACTACCTGGACGATTCGTATCGCATGGAAGATTCGCTTGGCCACACGTACGCGTGGGACGTTGAGACAAAATGAAAGTAGTCGAATCAAATAGACATCAATAATATACTACGTAGTAGTATATTGAACGATCGTTGTCTCAACAGTAGAAGTAGCTCCGAAAAAAAGTCGCGTGAATACGGTCAAGCACCACTAAGTGACAAATAACTTTACAGACCGCGCTAACCAACCTTGAAAAACTTGTTCCAGAGACCTCCTGCGTCTGTAGATTTCTCGCTAGGTTAATCGAATTCGCTGGATGTTTCGCTCGAGTAACGTAAGCTTGAGCTATAACAAGAGAAAAACTAACACCAAGAACTCTTCAGACTATCGAAACACAGACACGATATTCCTTACTGCTTTTTGTGCCTCAAAAGCCTCATCATGACTTAAACATGCACTCGAACGCTTGCGTGAACTGCGTAAATGAAACGCGCTGGTCGTTAATTCCGACCGCCGAAAGAATCTTGCTCTCCTTGATATGGGCTGCCATGTCCTCGTACGTGATGGTCGGTTGATCCAGGGGGACGAGCGTCTGGAATGCAGTCAACGCCACATCCCACAAAAAAGTCATACCAGTAGCAAAAAATCTATCCACGAAACTCACGTGTATCCTGTAGTGATTAATACCGCGTTCGATACATTCGAGGTCATGGTGAAGCAAGCTCGTTTGACACACATCCGAGTTTTCTTGGAAGTTCGTGGCAGCCGATTTGTGTAGAGTGGGGAGTATTAATCTGTATCACCCGCATTATTTAGGCAAACAGCAGCGACGCCGCGGCAGCATACAAGAGCTATGAGCTAGTCAATGTAGTGTACTTTTCGAAACCATCACTGTCACAAAACCGAAGGAACCTAGAGTAGTGAGTTGCTCTACTGCACAACAGGAGAGCAACCGATTCTGCTCGGTATTCCAGATGCTCTTCATCATCCTGCTGAGAGAGCTTAGAGCCATGTTGTGAGCCTCGTCGAAACCTTTAGTAGCAGTTGTCTCGCCTCCGCATTCCTTGTGAAGCTTCAATTCGGTGTGAACTATACACCCCTTCAACGGATTCGTCTCCAGCGGAGTGATGACAGTGTATCCCAGAGTGCGATACCGAAATTTCTTCGAAGAGAGCAACAAACAGTCGGACCAAATGATGACGACCGGACCCACCTCTCAAACTCTGAAGAAAGTGGAACTTGTCGAAGTGAATGACACAACCGCGGTGATCAAGATTGAGTTCTGGTCTTTTCGCCTATACAGTAAAATCACGATACTAGAAAATACTAGCATGAATTGAAGCACCACTGACAGCTCTGGACATCATCTTACGAATTTGTTCGCGAGAAAATCTCAAAGTGTGTCGACTACACCGTCAGTGGAAATCTCAAGCGACGTGGTGGTGATGAACTCGAGAGTTCGGGACTAGGTTTTCTCATCGTAGTTAGGCTCACTTCTGCTTCTGACGATTGGGGCCTGCTGCGGTTGGAAAACGTTGCCAAAGGCTTGATAAAGACACTTGTCGCCATGGTTACCTCCAAAATGGGTCGTATACGGAACTGATCGGTTTTATGATCCGACGGATGTCGCACCGATGATCGGGTGTGGGATCGGGACACTAAGGATGGAGAGTGTCTTAGGGCAGGCAGTGTTGGGTGCTGAATCAGTCGGGAAGTTGCGTCAAAGGGCTCACGTGACATGGAGGAAGGTGCTAGTGCGGTCGGGAAGGACGGGGAGGTGGGGGCCGCGGTGGTGGATAGCGAGGGTGCCTCTCGAGCTGAAAACGTAGCAGAAGTACCTGAAGATGGCGACAGGCAAGCGGCCCGGCCAGCTAAACTCACCGGCAGCAGCGCCCCGAGATGTGCTGAGCGTACGATGTGTTTCTTCAAGGGGTACAAGTACACTCGCGCTTGGGCTTCTTCGAGGAAGATAGTTTATCGGTGTTCTAAGTATCGAGCGGGCTGCTGTGGCAAAATGGAGTTTACGATTGCATCAATGGGCTACTCGTGCGTCCGAACGCATACTTGCAGCGAGGCAGTTGTAGCTAGCTCCGTCGCCAACGTAGAAGCTGAAATGAAGGCACAAACTGACCTATTAGCGATTGAGCATGTTGCATGGCCTGTGCGTCGAGTCTGGGAGGAGCTCCAGCGCCGCTTCTACTCAGCGGACAATCCTGATGTCGTGCGCGGCCTGTCGGAGCGGCAAGTGATACGGCGCGTGCACCATGCAAAAAAAACAGCATTATTCGGGCAACGTACACGGCTCTATCGAGATCCCACCGCTTTCGCTAGCGCTCAACGAGGCAGTTACGTTTTTCCAATTTCACTGTATTACACCAAACCGTGACGACCTGACTAAGCCTACGCGTCTTCTGGGTTGGGCGCACCCTGCCTTGGTGGCACTCTTACGCTACCATGGCACGACGCTATTCGTCGATGGGACGTTTCGTTGTGTCCCGAGTGGCTACGCGCAATGCGTCGTGTTCATGGTATATGATCGCGCATCTGGTGTGTTCGTACCTGTATTTTACGTTCTGAGCACTTCCCGAACGGCCGATTGTTACTGGGATATGATACATTTCATCGTTCAAGCTACTGATCAGCAAATTGAACCAGCAGAAATTATCTGCGACTTCGAGGTCGGCTTGATGGATTCGCTCCAAACACAGTTTCCTAACCCAATTGTGTTGGGGTGTCTGTTTCATATGAAGCAGGCACTCCGTCGCGCAATGAAGCGCTACGCTATACCAGAGGATGAGTGCATCATTGCCATGACGCGTGGTGCGTTAGACACACTGACTGTGATTCAGCATGATCCAGTTGAACGGGGCATTAAGTGGGTAAGGCGTGAGATCAAGCGGCGATGCACTATAGCTGGGGTGGCCTACTCTGTAGGAAAATGGAGAGAGTTCTGGGGATATTTTGAGCGCACATGGCTTGAACAGTATTCCATTGAGGTCTGGAATGTGTTTGGGCTGGACAGCGAACTGGTCGCGAGGACTAACAATCCTCTCGAGCGGTTTAACCGCGAGTTAAACAGTAGGTTCCCGACGCCGCATCCGTCTATGGCGACATTCGTCACGGTGATTAAGACGATCTCGCACGAGTATGTGCGTCGTATTGCCAACGTTGCTCGTGGTCGTACCCGACGAGTTGCTCGCGAAGTAATCCAGCTTCCCGAAGCCATCGACATTCCTGCCGACATTGGGACCGACGAGGAGATGGCTGAGGAGGTGACTCCCTCCGACACCGCCACTGGTTCAAGCGCCACTGTCACACTATAGATAGTGTTCGGTAGCTACTAGCACGTTCCTATAATGCAGAAACTTCCCCAATACACACGTGCTTCACCGTCAAATCGTTCAGTTCACATGCCTGATCTGCATTCCGGATCGTGAACAAGATCAGGTCGGTATACGAACCAAAATAAATTCTTCCGTCGCCATGATTGCGGCTCGAGATCAAGCTTTTGCTCGACAGCAGCGTCATCTTGCGGCGCTGCTCGAGTTGGAGCCCAATGAGAAGAGCGAGAAGCAGCATGGCGCGTGCAGCAGTGCCAATGAGCTACGACGGACTGCGGCAGCAAATTCTACTGGCTTAGTGCACGAGGCACAAGCTGTAAGTGGGCAAAGGTACACGCTCACAACTGCATAACGCTGGATCTGAACAAGAACACAAGAAGAACTGCAGGAGATAGATCGTAAAACTCGTTTGCATTGTGTTTCATCGTTAATAACCTTTCCCCTTAGGAAACACCCCCGGTTTCGCGACAAAGCTAGCTTTGCGCTCTCTGAAGCGTGAGTTTCTTGATCCCGGAATGCCCCGTCTGGTCCAACTCTACTGATCTACGTCGCCTAAGTACGAATTTGCGAAAGTTCGGTACTGGATTAAGTGTGGTTATGTTAAGTTCGCCTTAAGTTCGAGAAACTTCAACCATGCCAGGCTGCACGGTGGACTTCGATGGCGACGTGGAGATGTGGGTCCCTTAGCCAATTTTCGAAGTGACCCGAGCCCCCGAATTATCCAGCTGGGATCATGCTACTCTGATCGAGTCACTTCGGGAATGGGAACGAAGATGCGCCACCGGTGCACCACCACTGGTGAGACGTACGAGGACGTGGTAGCCATTATTAAGAGTTGTTCGAACGCAAAACGCTGAGAAACCTAGCTACCTACGTGTTAACAAAGCTGGTGGCGGATGTGACCGATGCCGACATCATGCGGGCGGTGCAGGCCCGCTGCTGCACGCTCAAGAACGAGTTTGTGCCTGACGCCACGTCTCTGATTTGTCAGAGGCTCAAGATGGACCTGTCCATTGATGACTGCGATGCCCGAGTGTTCCGCTGACACGTGTACTTCAACGGGATCATGGAGGACGACGGATTATGTGGTGCGGTAGTTCTCGAGAATTTGGGAAATGGGAGAATGCGGGATCCGGACAACGTCATAAAACCATAAGACTGACGGAGCTAGATCCAGATCCCAGAGATGAAAGCAAATTACTACTAGGTATGGACCTGGGATACGTTGAGCGCAACGAAGTGCATGGAGTATGTGGAGATAACAGTCAAAACCCCTGAAGACAACGCAGGATATGGGAAGACTACATCCACAGGTTGGATGGATTTGGATCCAGGATCCGTATGGATCCAGACTCAGGTGGATCTGATCTGATTCCTGGATCAAACCGGCTACTTGGATCTAGAGTCACGCTATGGATCTACTGTAGTGGGTCTAACTTGACTCACTACTTTAGCTTACACGTCGCGCTACGTGTATGAGGAAGCGTAAGTACTTAGTAATTACTTAGGTTAGTTATATTTGAACACACAAATATAATTTAACTTTAGATAAGACTCCAAGTAGGTAGTTTAAGGTAAAATGAGAACTGTACTGTTTGTAAATTGATCTTCCTCTAAAATCTGCTAAAAACTGTTTATCATCTATGAAAGGGGTTGGCAGCGGCTGGCTGTCAGAGCCCCGCTAATATGCATGTCTCTGATTGGTAGAAAAATGCTGTTTTCTACCAATAGGATCTGTGGGTATGTGTGGACCACTCACTGTGGTGGTCCACTTCAATGTATCCATCGGTGTATCTTACACCAATGTGAGGAAGTATCCAAAACGTTTAACAGATATCCTATCTGTTAAATTCACAAGTGGCTTGTAGCCACTTGTACGTGTAACCCCGTTACACCATCCCCCCCTTCAGGTTAGACGCGCGCGGTCTCCGCACGTCAATCTTCTGAATTGACCATTCGTCAATTCTCCGCGTTTGGAGAAGAAATCCGCGCTCATTCAACGATGAGCGCGCCACAGAAGAAGACCTCGAAGTCGGTGGGGAGTCATCACTCCATCGACGACTACTTCGAAGGCGAAGTACGACGACGTCGTCGACTTCAACGACGACGATGAAGACATGGAGGGCGAGGAGGACTCGCCCTCAAAGCGCAAAGACTCAGTGTCGAGCGAATCGCTCGACCCTCACGCCAAGAACGTTCGCTCGCGTGAAGGGGACGAATCGGACGCTTCGAGTTCGAAGCGTTCGCGTACTGAGAGCGATACCCCACTCGCTTCCGCTGGGGCTCTCAGTACTCCGCGCGCTGCTGCTGCAGCGCGTGATGTCAAAGCTCAAGGCTCTCCGCGCGCTGCAGGCGCAGCGCGCGATCCATGGATGCCGTCCGCGTCCGAGATCGCGGACCGGTATGGGAACTCGGTACCTCCGAATGAGGTGCCGCTGTACGTATGCAGCGCCATCAAAGATGACGCTGTGGCTGCCGAGCTGCACTTTGATGCGGAAACGCATCAAAGGCGCGATTACTACATCGGACTCTTTCATGAGCTCCGATGGTTTCAAAGCAAGAAGACCTCTTCTCGCAGCAAAGTGCCCGAATGGCAGGCACTTTGTCAAAGCTGGAATGCCTTTGTTGAGAACTTCAACAAGAGGCCGAGTGCTTACCGTGATCGGATTAAGCAAGCGCGTGATCGCTTCGAGACGTACTCGAAGCGTGGAAAGCTGGAGCAACTTCATGTTGCTGCTGAGGAGGTTAATGTGCCGTGCGCTGTGCCCGAGGGCTTTCCGTGCACGAAGTGCTTTCCAGGCGCGGTCCGCTTGAGCGACCGCGACCTGAACGGGTACACGTCATTCCGTGTGCCCGAGAGTCTCAAAGAGCTCCGTGCTAAGTTCTTAGCACGTGAGGGTTCGGGCGCTAGCGATGATCGCAGCGCTCGTGTTACTTCCGCTGTGCCAGCGCGTACTGCTCCTCGTACACCCTCACCATTTCCGGAACGACCTCCAGCAAGACGTTCCGCGGCTCCCATGTATCTCGATGGGGAGGAAATCCTCTCCAACGAATACGAAAACGAGCCTCTTGAGGGTTCGTTTTCGGGATACTATGGTCAACAATCCGCTCAACAATCCAGCGGGTTGAGCCGCGGGCGTCACGGATCGGCGGTGGCGGGGGTGGGAACACGCCCCGGGTATGATCAGCCCCGGGCTGATCAGTATGCGCCTCTCCACGACCGGGTGACCGCCGTGGAGCGTTTGCAGGGCGCTGAGTTCGCCGCCCTGAAGCAGGAGCTGGCGAACCAGAAGACCCAGGTCGCGGCGGTCTCGCAGACCGCCTCAAATATCCAGGTCGAGCTGGGGACCCAGATGAAGGGGTTGCTCCAGCGCGTCCGCGCGCTGGAGGAGAGGCTGCTCGTCGCCGAGGCCAAGTCCTCCGCTTCTGCCTCGGCTCCTGCCGAGGCTTCGGGTCAGCCGAGCTAGATGGCTCGTGCTGCAGGTATGGCTTCAGCCGTCCGACGTAAAAGGTCGGATGGAGGCGCATGCTAGACGGTATGTCTAGCGTGTATGCGTTGCCGTGCCGTGCCAACACAGTGAACGGCCCGATGAAGCGCGGAGCAAACAAGCTTGCTCCGAAATCCGAAACTGCATGTCTAGGCAGGTTTTGTGTAGCTAACAAGACTAATGAACCAACTTTAAATTCATTTGTGTTACCTCTGCCCGCATTGTCTGCGTTCAGCTTCTGTTGATCAACAGAAGCTGCTATTGTGTCTTGGACAAACCGAATCACGGCTTGTCTTTTGGTGATGAAACTGATTGCATCCGAGCTGAAGTCATTCAGCTCGCTCTCCGCTAGAGGCCCGGCCTCTGCGTGGTTCTTTGCGGTGTCTGCGCCCTGCGCAGACCCGTGGTCGTTGGTCATGTTGTTGGGGGAGTCTGCGCCCTGCGCAGACTCATGTGGTTTGTCCATTGTTGCAGCTGACACTGTGCAAGTGTCAGCGGTTTTCTGCGGCTGCTGTATTGCAGTCGTAGATCCTCCCCCACTTAAAGTGGGAGCCATCACTCCGAGTAAACTCGGTAGACGTGGATGTCGCATGGCATTCACGTAGAACGGTGTATGCCCGGTCGAGGCATGCACTGAGTTGTTGATGGCAAAATGTCGACGAGCACGCGATTCACGCGCTCGGTTTGACCGTCCGTCTGCGGATGATCCGCAGTCGACATTGAAAGTTGGCTCCCAAGAAGTGTAAACACTTCTTGCCACAGGTGCGCTGTGAAGCGCGGGTCTCTGTCCGACACGATGTCGGACGGCATACGATGGTGTTTAAACACCATGTCGACGAACAGACGGGCCGTCTGCTTCGCGGTCACTTCTGCCGGCACCGCAGCAAGATGTACCATCTTGCTGAAGCGGTCTACAAAGACCACAACACCGGTGTTCCCTCCGCTATCCGGGGGAAGACCAAAGATGAAGTCCAAAGACATGGACTTCCAACACTCCGACGGAGTCGGTAGTGATTGCAGTGGAGCCTGCGCGAATGGCGCAGGCTTCACGCGTTGGCATACCTCGCAAGCACGGATGTACTTGCGCACCCACTTATACTGGTGGTGCCAGTAGAAGTCGCGCGTGAGAAGGACGTAAGTCTTCTCACGTCCGAGATGTCCCGCAGTAGGGGCATCATGATATTCGTACATGATCCTGAGTCGCAGGTCATGATCGTTCGGCACTACCACGCGATCCGCGTTGTCGTCGACTGCATTATAAAGAAGCAGTCCGTCGTGCACCCGATATCGGTGTGCACGCGCACGAAGGTGCTTGGGCAGCTTCTGACGAGCCTTGTCAGAAGGCGCTGTGCCATAGGCCAGCAAGAGCTTCGCGTCCGCGACGTGCATGAACGCGGCCTTCACATCATCCAACAGAGATGATGTGGGTTTGCTCGATCGCATGGCGTCAATGGCACTGACGTCAGCAGCTTCTGCATAGTCCGGCCGACGTGATAACGCGTCGGCCACTACATTCAATCTTCCGGGTTTGTATTCGACCCGGAAGTTATTCTCCGCAAAGAATGAGAGCCATCTCGCCATTCTTTGTGATATGTGTGGCGACGTCACTGCGGTGCGCAGTGAAGCATGGTCGGTGTAGACCACAAATGGTCTACTTCCAAGTAGATACACTCGGAACTTTGCGAGTGCATATTTCATGGCAAGGAGTTCCTTGTCATGTACCGGATAATTACGCTCAGCTGGCTTCAGCTGACGCGATTGGTAGTAGACGACACGATCACGGCCCTCGTGATCGTGCTGCATCAACGCACATCCGATCGCGAAGTCGGATGCGTCACATACGACGTGAAATGGACGATCTTGGTCAGCCACTGACAAGATCGGTGCCTCAGTCAAGCCCCGCTTGACTGCATCGAATGCCTTTTGGCAATCGGTTGTCCAATTCCACACAGCTTCCTTCTTAAGACGTTGTGACAGCGGGCGGATCTTGCCCGCATAATCCTCCACGTACTTGCACAAGTACGTGGCCAAGCCAAGGAACTGCCTCAGTCCCTTGACACTTGAAGGCGTTGGCCATTCATTTATCACTCCGACCTTTTCCGGGTCAGGGCGAACACCATTCTTTCCTACGATACACCTGAGGACGGGTATCTCGCTCGCCCCGAAGATACACTTCTTCAGGTTCGCGTAGAGCTTATGCTTTCGCATAAGCTCACGTAGCTTCCGGAGGTGCACCCTGTGCATCTCTACGTCGGTCTTCCCGTCCACAGCCCGGCTGTGGATGAACACATCATCGAAGTAGCTCGGTGCGAAATCGTGCACCAAGCGCAACAAGTGCGTCACGCACCTGTTGAAAGTCGCAGGGGCGTTCTTAAGCCCATTCTGCATCAGTGTCGGGTCTCATCGGCTTATCTCTCGGTGGCGCGGAACTCTCGCGTTTCTGGTGGGGCAAAAGCATATTGGTCTCAATGGATGCTCCATGATTGATCACCTTCACTGCTACTTTTCGCACTTTGGCCACCGTGCGCTGAAAGTCAGCTCGTTGTTGACGGGCTGTCATAATATCGTCACGCGCGCGTAGCTCAGCTAACATTTGACGTAATGCAGCATGTAGTTGTTTAGCACGAGCTTCATGACGTCCACGCAGTTCGCCGACTAGGATTTCCAGTACGCGAGCCATGTCGTTTTCAGCACGGCGCTGATGTCGCTTGGCTGCTGACGTTGCTCCGCCGCTCAACGCCACACGAGTGTTGTGTAATGCCCTCGAAGGTATGTTCGCTGCACCCTGTGTATGCTGCTGGACCGCTTTGAAGTTGGCTCGATCTGGTGCACTTGCGGCGGGATCGTTGGCTATGGCGTCGTCGCCTACACTCACTACTTTGGTGTCGGCACTGAAAGCGGTTTCATCCCCGTCCATCGCACAACGATTGGAACTTGTCGATGTCGCTGCAATGCTGTCATCATCACCAAATAGCTTGCTCTCGAGGGTCACTGCGCTGATGGTGACTTCTTTACGTGGCACGCCCTGTAGTGCTTCTATTCCTCCTACAGCTTGTAATCCATGCTCCGGACACTCTTCCCTTTCATCTATTAGATTCGTCGGCTCCATAGCGATGATTTCCGCTGCAGCAGCAGGTAAGTTGCGATCCGTCGCATCTCGACACGATATATTCGGCTGCACTGTGACGATAGTTTCTGCTTCGTCTTCACTGCTTCCATCGTCATCCTTTTCTCGCTGAACTGCCTGTTCTGATTGACTTTGTCTTCCTCCATCTGTTCGATTCTGATGCCGCCCAGAATTCATCTGCTGCTCCACAGCTTGAACGCCTCCGAGCTTGCTCTCCCCCTGGGTCGGTGCACGACCCGTTGGCACGATTTTGTCTACCACTCGGCTAGTTAAGGGAGTGGCTGGCAGATTCCATCGAGAGTGCCGTCGTCTCCGCTTTGCTGCCCTTTGTTCATTGCTGCTATTCGGAGTAATTTCATCGCTGGGGTGTTTGTCGTTTACCGACAGTAGAGTCCCCACCTCTACTGCCGTGCAGCATTTCCCGGCGACGACTGCGGCTGCTGTTGCTGGCTTGTATTCTGGTTCGGAGTTGCAGATACATTTGGCCCACTTGGCTGTCGTGCTCTCAGCGCTTGTCGTTCTTGTGCATCGGCGATTCTCGCGGGACACTCGCGATACCAGTGACCAGTTTCGTTGCAGTAGTGGCAGTGTGGGTTTGTGTAACGGGGTTACACGCACAAGTGGCTACAAGCCACTTGTGAATTTAACAGATAGGTTATCTGTTAAACGTTTTAGATACTTCCTCGCCTTGGTGTAAGACACACCAATGGATACATTGAAGTGGACCACCACAAAGAGTGGTCCACACATACCCAAAGATCCTATTGGTAGAAAGCAGCATCTTTCTACCAATCAGAGACATGCATATTAGCGGGGCTCTGACAACCAGCCGCTGCCAACCCTTTCATAGATGATAAACAGTTTTTAGCAGATTTTAGAGGAAGATCAATTTACAAACAATACAGTTCTCATTTCACCTAATATAAGTCACTTGGAATCCCTTCTTGTTTAACTTATATTTGTGTATTCAAATATAATTAACCTAAGTAATTACTAAGTACTTACGCTTCCTCATACACGTTGCGCAACGTGTAAGCTAACATAGTGAGTCAAGTTAGACCCACTACAGTTTCCCTTCGCGCCTGCTGCTTGATTAGCGCTTCGTGCTGGTCCTCGTCCCGCCTAATCATTACCACCGAAGCGTCCTCCTCCTCTTCCAGGATAAATACCGCCGTATCGGCCTCCTCCATGTCCAGCAAAGTGTCCACCGTATCGACCTCCTCCTCTTCCGGCATAACCACCTCCGTATTGACCTTCTCCGCGTCCTCTACCACCGTAGCCTTGGCTGTTATAGCCTCCAGCTGAGTGACTGCTTACGTACGGTTGGCTACCCCCATAACTTCCACCAAATGACTGTTACGCGGTGTTGTCATGGATCAACTGATTGTCTTCACACGGCCAGGTCGATGCCGTCGCAACTTGCGTGCTAGAGGCGAGTGGAAGTGGCGCCGACTTCTCTTCCTTCTCCGCCTTCACCTCCAGGGTCTTCACGAGCTTTGGCTTGGCCTGATTCGTACTGGTCTTGGTGGCGACTGATTTCGGCTCTGCAGCGGCAGCGACTGCTTTTGCTGCGACAGAGATAGCTTGTAATGCGCCCAATGGGAGCGAGTTCTCCTTCTCCAGACCCCTCATGGTAGCCAGTTGCACCCTCTGTCCTTTGCGGTCATATGGTGGAGATTGTTTTGCTTTGACCGCCCCAAGATTCAATCCCAGCTTTGTCCAATCGAGTTGATCAGGAGAGATCACCGCAGGCGTCGCTTCGACTGTGGCTGCTTTTCCTGCACTCTCCAGCATTCGCCATTGCTCGTACTTCTTCACGGCCAGCTTCCAGTCGTTGATCGCACTGCCTTCTCCATAGCGCCCGCAGTTGTCGGTCGCAAAGCTGACGGCTTGCTCCAGCGTCGGCATTCTGGCGGAGGTCACCGTTTGAGACGAGATCGGATTGTCCAAGCCTCTCGCGAAGGCATCCACGTCGAGTGGCGGCGCCAAACCAGGGTGGCCAGCTCTGAACTCGGTAAGGCTCTTCGAGTAGTCCAGCAAAAGTTCTCCAGGTTGTTGCCTACGCGCCATTAACTTGTTTTGTATCTCTTATGCTGTTTCGCGACTGCCATATGCCTCACGCAGCTTGCGCTCCAAGTACAGCAAATTGCGGCGCTCCGGGGCCGTATGCTTGTTCAGTGCGAGGAACCAAGTGTTGGCCGGCCCTTTTAAGTGTGCAGCGACGCCGTAGTACAAGTCCACGGGCGACCATTCCTCGCCGTTTAACACAAACTGAGAATGCGCTGCTATTGGGACCGTCTCCAGCCATGACCCAACGCCTTCGGTTGCCTTGCCAGTAAAGTCATCAATATCCAGCTTCTTCTTTCGTCGTCGCGGTTCTGCTTGGGGCATTGTCTGTGGTGGTGGTGTGGGAGGTGGTGGCGGTGCTGCTGCTGCTCCAGCCATTGGCGCTGGGGTAATCAACTGCAACGTGATGGTCCGCTGCTGCTCTGGCGTCAAGGTGTCCCACCAGTGTCGTTCTCTTTGGCCACCTTGAGGTAGCGCATCGCTGTCATTGCCACCTCCTACTTGTCGCGTGTCATCGTGTCTGTAACGGGGTTACACGTACAAGTGGCTGCAAGCCACTTGTGAATTTAACAGATAGGTTATCTGTTAAACGTTTTGGATACTTCCTCACATTGGTGTAAGATACACCGATGGATACATTGAAGTGGACCACCACAGTGAGTGGTCCACACATACCCAAAGATCCTATTGGTAGAAAGCAGCATCTTTCTACCAATCAGAGACATGCATATTAGCGGGGCTCTGACAACCAGCCGCTGCCAACCCTTTCATAGATGATAAACAGTTTTTAGCAGATTTTAGAGGAAGATCAATTTACAAACAATACAGTTCTCATTTCACCTAATATAAGTCACTTGGAATCCCTTCTTGTTTAACTTATATTTGTGTATTCAAATATAATTAACCTAAGTAATTACTAAGTACTTACGCTTCCTCATACACGTTGCGCAACGTGTAAGCTAAAGTAGTGAGTCAAGTTAGACCAACTACACCTGGTAGCACTTTGTAGTCCGTCCAACGACCGACTGCTTGACGTTCGTACAGGGTGTACGAACGCGGAGCCGAGAACCACATGAGCACGGAGGTGCCCATGGAGGGCTCCAACACGCCTGCAACGCATGTTGCACGCGCTGACTGCCCCCACCTGTCTGACCCAGAGTGGGAGGCCCTCCAACGACTGTCAACAGTCATTGGAGAAGCGGCGATAGCTACAATGCTGCGTACGCTATCGCCGACGGAGCAACATGGTGTTGCTCTGGGGTTCATCATGAAGGAGCAGCGTGATGCTGCTTCCTCAGTGACGGCGTCGTCAGGGACGACACCGCGTGCTCAACCATTAAAGTTGAGCGTAAGCAATCACGTGGGAAGAGAGGGAGAGCCTCTCCTCCGATGGCTTGTCGAACTCGACACAGCCATTGCGGCTCGACGTATCGTCGACCCGTTGTCAAAGGTTGCGTTCGCCATGTCATGTCTTGGCGGACGAGCGAGGGGTTAGGCGTACGGACGCCGACTCTCAGATCCTACGTGCTTCAGCACGTACGAAGTGTTCAAAGAGGAGCTCAAACAAGCGTTTGAGCCCCCGCAAAACGAGTTCCGGTCGAGGGCGGAGTTCCTCGACCTTCAGCAGGGTAAGCATGACGTCCATGCTTACGCGCAGCGCGCACGATATTTGGTATCAAATATCGTGACTAACCCGATTGACGAGGCGACCAAGGTCGTCACGTTCATGAAAGGCCTTAGAGATGGGCCCGTGAAGACCTATCTCTTCCGAGAGTACCCGAGTACTCTCGAAGCTGCAATCACCCTTGCCATGCAACAAGAGTTTCGCCTGCGGCAGGCAAAACTCCATGCAAACGTACCGAGGCCGCAACCGCGCCCGGTAGCGAGGACGGGAGGTCCGGAGCCAATGGACGTCTCGAACGCAACAACTGCTGGTTACCAGCAGCAGGGAGGTAACGTGCGATGCTTCCGTTGCGGAAGGATCGGTCACTTTGCACGGGAGTGCACAGCTCCCATGCCCCCTGGAGGTGGCCGTCGTGGCGATGCTAGGCATCGCCGCGGACCAACAAAAACGCGAACATCCAGTAGGCGCGGGGCGCCCTACTGGTAATGCAGTCGCGCGTGCCGACATCGGGCAGGCGACACTGTGAGACCAGCTCTCACTGCAAGAAACAAGATGACAGGCCGAACCTAGTCATCTTGAAGGTTTACTCGAAGAGAGCGAGTGACTCTCTTCGAGCTTTGGTAGATTCAGGCGCGTCGAACAACTTTGTTCGACTACGAAGCCTGTCGAGACTTGACTTCGAGGAGGTAAATGTACCTCGAAGTCTTCTGGAGGTACGACTGGCAACAGGTGCCATCGTGAAGACCGAGAAGCGCGTCGTGATCGTGCGCTTCTCGTACAAACAACGAGTGTTTGTCGAACGCTTTATCGTCCTGGACCTGGACGATAAGTTCGACGTAGTAATGGGCATGCCGTGGCTTGCACGGCTTGATCCGGTGATAGACTGGAAGAAGCGCACGCTCGTGCGCTTCGGACGCGACAGCGGAACAGAGAGCGATGGCCCTGTTACCCCAGCGCACGCACCAGCAGGTGCGCGCGACTCGCCAGACGAGACAGCGCTTAATGGCGCTGTCCCGGAGTGCCCAAGGGGTGCGCGAGGATGCGCACAATTGGGATCCACGTCGGCGGTGCTGCCGACGTCGGAAGAAAAAGATGTGCTGGTTCCGGGAACCAACACCCACGTTCAAGCGTGTAAGGGACGGTCCCTGACCCGAAGAGGTCAGGTCGACAACGACGCGTCAATTCCGGGAGCCGACGCACCCTCGGTCATGAGGGGCTCCGCCAATGAATGGCGTCGAGGTGCCAAAGGCGTGTCAACTCCGGGAGTTGACGCTGCAAACAGTGCGGACGGTTGGAAACGTACCGCACTGACGCAATTTGCATGCTGTCGTGCAGCCGGGCTGCACGACGAAGCGCCATGCGGTCAAGCCGGGCTTGATATCGCGCGCCCGCAGACAGGGTCTGCCGGCGAAGGGACACATTACCGTGCAGCCGGGCTGCCCGAAGGAAAATGCGGTCAAGCCGGGCTTGATACCGCGCGCCCGCGGACAGGGTCCGCCGGCGAACAACTATCCACGGCCGGGCCTGGACCAGAAGAACAACTGTGCGGAGCCGGGCTCCGCACAACAAGAAGACGGCGCAAGCGGAGAACGCTGCGCAAGTCTCGGTCCGGGACCGAGACCCAACAAGAGCAGTCTGCTGGGCAGACTGCGGTGGTGAAGCCGAATGTCAAGACGCTAAGCGTCTTGACGCGCACCGATACTGGATTCCAGTGTCGCGACATGGAACTCGCTAGTCCCCCGACGACGGCGTCGGAGTTCACTTCGCTTCCAGCCATGAGCTGGAAGCGCTTCACGCGCGACTTGCACGATGGACGCATCGATCAAGTCTGCGTTCTTTCGGACAGCGAAAGAACGGCGAGCGAGAGCGAAGAGCTGAGGCAGCTCTTCATGGGAAGTACCACTGAGAGTGAAGACACTCTCAGTGCGAAGACGAAGCGAGAGCGCTTCGAGGAACAAGGTTGGGACTCGCTGAAGTCGAGTCCCTATTACGAATTGTTGAGGGAGTACAAAGACGTACTCCCGGAAGAGATTCCTGCGGAGCTTCCGCAGGATAAGGGCATTCAGCACGAGATTGATCTCGTGCCGGGCACGAAGTACTGTGTCACGCGGCAGTGGCCACTGCCGCGAGAGCAAGTGAAAGCGATCGACGACTTCTTTGAAAGTCGTCGCAAAGCAGGACAAGTGCGGGAATCGAAGTCCCCGCACAGTGCTCCGACGTTCTGTGTCAATAAGCCACAGGGCGGATGGCGCATCGTTTATGCCTACAACAAGCTGAACGATGCGACGGTACCGGCGCAGACGCCGATACCGCGAAAAGATGTTATCATCGATTCGATGGCCGGGAGCACCGTTTACAGTGCTCTCGACTTGCGAGATGGATTCTATCGGATCATAATGCGTGAGAGCGATATCCCTCTCACGGCAGTGAGCACGCCAAGCGGCATGCTCTGGGAGTGGCTAGTAACGCCGCAGGGGCTCAAGAACGCCCCTGCGACTTTCAACAGGTGCGTGACGCACTTGTTGCGCTCGGTGCGCGATTTCGCACCGAGCTACTTCGATGATGTGTTCATCCACAGCCGGGCTGTGGACGGGAAGACCGACGTAGAGATGCACAGGGTGCATCTCCGGAAGCTACTTGAGCTTATGCGAAAGCACAAGCTCTACGCGAACCTGAAGAAGTGTATCTTCGGGGCGAGCTAGATACCCGTCCTCGGGTGTCTCGTAGGGAAGAATGATGTTCGCCCTGACCCGGAAAAGGTCAGAGTGATCAATGAATGGCCAACGCCTTCAAGTGTCAAGGAACTGAGGCAGTTCCTTGGCTTGGCCACGTACTTGTGCAAGTACGTGGAGGATTATGCGGGCAAGATCCGCCCGCTGTCACAGCTTCTCAAGAAGGAAGCTGTGTGGAATTGAGTAGTTGCACTATACCAGAAATGACCGCCCGTTTTTTTTCAACGAATATATTACCACCTACAGGTAATATAACCGTCGAATACCAAAAGTAGTCAAAAAATGGGCAAGACCTCTCGATACCTTCTGATGCAAAGGAGCATTCTCTAATTTTTCAGACGCTACAATACTTCTAAATATTGTTTCAGCTAATGCACAAATGACTGCCAGTTTTTCAAATATAAAGAACGATCCATCCTGATAGATACAATATAAAGATATAAATAATCATATATACGATCCAACGATCCAACCATAATTATGTGTGAATATATTATTCCAAGTTCAGGCAGGAAATGTAAAAAGGCACCTAATAAGCCATTTTGTCATATTGAGAGCCATCATCCGGATTATAAATCATTTACAACTGAATATCATATCCCGAAACATGGTATTGACCCCTTTAGGGAAAGAAGACACCTATCAGCAATGGATAGAGCGTGGCTATTGAAGCACACATAAATTGTAAATATTTGTTTTCATCGAACCTGATATAAAGTATTCAATAATATATAGATAATCATAGATAGAATGACTTATACTCCGGAATTCTACCAAGCTAACAAGGATCGCCTCAAAGAGAATATGAGGCGTTCATATCTATAGAATAAGGAAGCTCGCGTCGCCAAGCAGAAGGAATATGATACTGCTAACAAAGACAAAATCAATGCTCGACGTCGTGAGAGGCGTAGAGCACTCAAGGAAGCGCAAACAGCAAACGAAACCAAGGAATCGAATTAATTAGTTTCATTTTTTTTGTCATCAATCAGATATAAAGGTCTATCTTAAGCGAAGATCAAACTAATATAAAGACATTTTTACGCGACGAAATATAGCCACCCATATATAGCTATGTTTGGATACGAACTCGAAGGACTACGCCGACTCGATATTAAGCCCATCAAATGGGGAACCTCTTACCGTTTGAAGGTGCGTGGACGCACTGGTAGAATGGTTTTCATTGGAAAACCAAGCCTACCCAAGAATATGAAGCTCATTGCCAAGCAATACAATGTCTCGATCGATGAGCTCACGAAACAACTTTCACCCGACTACAAACTCGATACGCAATACATTTTCAAGAAGGAGAAATATGGTGAGAGACACTTCTATGAATACATCCCAACGAGTGAATTCTATGATAAACTCGAAAACGTGCTTCTAAATCAGCCTAAGGCTTATAAGATCAACATCGCACTGGGTTATACGCTTTATGACCCAGTCAATGATAAAGAATTTTACTTCTATCCAAACATTGCTAACACGGCGGTGTATGACAGGTCATTCACCGTCAATAGCCGTGCTGATGCTAGAAAAATTGTTTCGGATATTAGAACCCGTGAGCTGGCCGACGGACTTAAATATCCGAAGTCAGGTGTCAAGCTCAAAGCTATCTCGGGCTTTCTGATTCAAATCGATTACCGCGATCATGCTCTTGGAGACAGCGATGCTCTCGTACCTGAATTCATTAAGAAACGTAAATATATCGTTAATTTCACGAAGACTAACAACAAGTGCGTATTCCATTGCCTTGCATATCATTTATCGGATAAGAAGGACTCAAGAAAAATTCAGACCCAGGTCAAAGCTGCCTTCAAGAAATACTGTGAGTTCAAGGGTTTTGAATACTCTCTCAGTCTCTATAAGAACTTTAAGCCTATCGACCTCCTTGAGTTTGATAACCTTGAGAAGTGCTTCAATCTCAACATTAATGTGTATACATACGATGAAGAGACAGGAGCTGTTGAGAACTTTCGCCCTACTGACGGTAAGTTCGAAGATGCGATCAATATCTTATCTCACGCTAATCACGCACACTATATTACAAGCCCAGACAAGGTCCAGTCTCGATATGTTTGTCCCGATTGTAAGATGACGTTTGATAACTGCATCAGATTGAGGGAGCACAGCAAGTGTAAGTGTGATAAGATCAATATCGGATCATTTGTTAAGGCTCCTAAGATCTATCAACCTAACACTAACACCATTAAATCGATTCTGAAGTCTTATAACGTGAAGAATGTAGATCATTACATTGATCATTTCATCGTATTCGATCTTGAAGCCATTTTAGCACCTCAAGACTTCGATAAGGAAGCTAAACCTCAATTCTTCAATGAACACGTTCCTGTTTCAGCAAGCGTTTGCGACAGCTTGACACGGGAGGTTAAGTGCTTTGTCAATTCTGACCCGAAGCAGCTTGTTATTGATATGATGTGCTACATCAAAGTGGTTAGGGACAAAATATTTGCTTACAACGTCAGCAAGTATGAGAAACTGATTATCACTCTAATGGATTCGCTTGGCATGACTATGATTCCAGGCGAAGAACTTACCGACACATTCTTCAGTAAGGATCTGCACCGTTGGATCAAACCCGGAATGTTTTCGAATTTGGCCGAATTCGTTGATTGTTCCTGCGACTGCTTCATCAATAAGAAAGCTAAGCATCTATTGGGTATCCTTAAGAAAGTTCCAGTTCTCGGTTTCAACAGTGGGAGCTATGATATCAATATGATCAAAACCGATTTGTTTGAAGTCTTAGGCCGTATCGATAAGGTCATCAAAAATGGTGGCTACATGGCCATATCGACTGACGATTATAAGTTTCTCGATATCATCAACTATGTTCCAGCAGGAACATCTCTTGATAAGTATATCACTACTTATCTCGGTGGCTGTAAATGTGTTGATAGCATTCGTTGTGTCTGTGGTATGACTAAAGGTGTTTTCCCATACGAATACATCACCAGTTATGGTGTTCTCAATGAGACTGAGCTTCCACCTAAATCAGCTTTCTACAGCAAATTGCGCAAGATCAATATCAAGGATAAGGACTATGCCCGCCTACAGTTCGTTTGGAGGCATTATGGAATGAAGACCATCAAGGACCATCTCATCTGGTATAACAACCTCGACGTTGCCCCATTCGTGATGGCAATCGAAAAGCATCGTGAGCTATTCAAGCGTTTCGATTTGGATATGTTCTGTGATGGTGTCTCTCTGCCAGGCTTGAGCGAAAAGGTCATGTATCAGACTACAATGAGTGAGCTCAAATTTCCGCCTAAGAAGCCGGCTGAATCATTCGTCTTCCCTGCGAAGCGTTTCCAAGGCTATATCGCTGAAGACAAGGAAGCTAAACGTGAATTCGATATGACGAAAGATCACATGGCTAAGCTAATGAAGAAGCAGAGGTATCTCTGTGCCCTATGCTATTGCAAGCTAAATGAAGAGATTGTTTCAGTCGATCGTATCAATAATAAGCTCGGGCATATCGATGACAATGTCATGATTACTTGCATTGAATGCAACGTCGCACGCAAGGACATGGATATTAGGGCTTTCAGATACAAGAAGCTACTCGATTACAATGCCAATCGATTGGTATTCTCTATCGATAAGGAAGAGTCAGACATCTATTACAAAATGAAGGCCAATATCGCCGGCGGACCATCAATCATCTTCAATCGCTATGCAAAGCGTAATGAGACGAAACTTCGTGGTCCTGGTGGTAAAAAGTGTACGAAGGTTATTGGATACGACGCTAACGCTCTATACCTGTGGTGTCTAGGCAATGAGATGCCTTGCGGACGATTGACTACTATTGACGCCTACGAAACGATCATTGACGATATCAAAGACGATAAGATTTTTGGTTTTCTTGAATGCGATATAGAAACTCCAGACCACTTAAAAGACTATTTTAGTGAGATGACCCCCATTTTCAAAAATATTGAGATCGAGCCGACAGCTGAAGTCATTGGTCAGCATATGTTTGACTACAATCAAACTCGAGGTAAGAACATGGCTAAAGCAGGGCGCAAGCTTATTGGGAGCTACTTCGGCAAGCAAATCCTCATCTATACACCTCTTCTCAAGTGGTATCTGGAGCATGGATTAGTTATTACGAAGACGTATAGCTTCATCAAGGCTCACAGTCATCGACCCTTCAAGTCATTCATGGAGCAGGTGTCTGCTGCACGGCGAGAAGGTGATGTTGATGATAGCAAAGCTATGATTGCTGATATGATGAAGCTTGTCGGTAATGCCGCTTTCGGTCGCTTTGGCATGGATATGAGCAAGCACAAGGAAATTAAATTCTTGAATGATGAGAAGCAAATTAAGCAGTCTATCGAGCATTTCACACACCTATCAAGAACGGAGTTTTCCAATGGGACTGTTGAGTTAGTTAAGCATAAACGACGAATCAAGCTTACCAATCCTATCCATATTTCTATTGCCATATATCAGTTAGCTAAGCTACGTATGCTACAATTTTACTACGATTGCATTGACTTTTACTTCGATAGATTTGACTTCCAGTATCAGGAGATGGATACCGATAGTGGATATATTGCCTTTAGTAATGATAATCCTTTCCCAAATCTCATCAAGCCTGAGCTTCTTGACCATTTCAACAAACATAAGTATGAATGGTTCCCAAGAGACGATACCAAGGAGAATGCTGCTTTCGATCGAAGAACGCCAGGTCTTTTCAAGGAGGAATTTCGTTGCAATGCTATGGTCAGTCTATCGTCCAAAAACTACATCTGCTACCTGAGTGGACAAATCGATGATAAGACTGGTAAGGAGAAGATCAAGCTATCAGCTAAGGGTGTGCAAAAATCGAAGAATGCTAATGTTCTGTGCTCTGACAACTTTGAAGCCGTTGTCAAGGGACAACAATTCACTTTCGAGGGAAATAACACTGGATTCCGCATTCGCAAAGAGACTAATTCAATCATTACCTACTCTCAGACAAAGACAGCCCTTTCTTACTACTACGACAAGCGACAAGTACTGTCGGATGGTATTTCTACCGTTCCTTTAAATATCTAAGGGGAAACATTTGCCATTTTTTTAATCATATAATATAAAGCTATGGATGATCTACTTGAGGGGTTATACTATGATCCAGCCACTGGTTTCATATCGGCAAAAGCCTTATTTAGGAAAGCTAAGGAAAGAGATTCATCTATCCGCTTAAAAGATGTTGAGGAGTGGTATAAGGGCAAGCTCGACATCCAAAGACATGTATCGCAGAAGGATACCTACGACAACTTTAGAATCACCTCTCACGACCCGAATTCATGGCAAATGGATCTTGCGTTTTGGCACAAGATTCCAATATTAGCAGCTATCAATATCAACTCTCGACTGGGTTTCGCGAAGATCCTCAAAAACAAAGGAGCAATCGCAGTATTAGGTGGAATCAAGCAATTTGTTAAGGAAGAGAGGGTTCATGTATTAACGTCGGATAATGGTAAGGAGTTCCTCAATCGTAAGCTTCAGGCATTCCTCAAAGAGCGAAAGATCACACACTACAATAACGATGCTGGCGATCACGCTAAAATGGGTAAGATTGAACGTTTCAATCGAACGTTGAAGATGCGATTACTTAAAATTAATGAGCCTATCACTGAGAAACTACTTAGCGACGTTGTAAGTGGATATAATAACACGTGGCATAGTTCTATCAAAATGACCCCAAATCAAGCCAAAGGCTCAACCATAGAAAAGGATCTTGATCATAATCGTGAGTTAATTGAAAAGGTAGAAGGAAATCTACCAATCAAATCTACAGTACTCTATCGTCTATCTAAAGGTGTATTTGATAAGGAAAACGCTCGATGGAGCAATACCATCTATGAGATCGTTGGTATCGATGGATATCGTGTTCAGATTCGATCCAAAAATGGACATACCCTCTATAAGAGTCCCAACGATATCAAACTATTCAATTCAAAACCTACTGACGCACCATTCGAAAACGGACAGATCTATGAAGCTGAGCGACTATTGAAGCATAAAAAAATGCCATCTGGCAAGCTCAAGTACTTAGTCAAGTGGAAGGGATATGATGAACCTACCTGGGAGAGTCAAGACAACCTTAGATTGATCAATAAGAATCGAAGAAGTAAATTGGAACAGACTTATTTCACAAGGTAATCGAAGCTAGATCAGGCAAGCATGCTGGCATTGGCTTAGGCATCTCAATAATCCTCTGATCTATTTTTTTCTTAGACTTATGCTTACTAAGCTCCTCAGCCTCTTCAACGACCTTGCTATTATCATATATGTAAGCAGACAGCGGATCGTAGTCAATATACTCAATATCCATAATTTTCTTAACTATACTATATGTATACATAAGTTCAACATGCCTTGCATCGCGATCACCCTTTCCAATAAACCATGCTCAAGAGAGCCTCTCGCTTGTGGATTCTGTACTCAACACTCGAAAGATTACAAGATCCAAATGTATAAGAAGGAACTCAAGAAAATGCATCAGAGGATGCGTTTCTACGCAGAGAAACTCAATAAAATGAATACGATGCTCAGTGATATCCACCGCCTTGACTACACCAAGTATCGACTTCAGCAGTTAGACTTAACACGCCCATACCGCTACCTATGCTGCGATCCCGTTTATAACGTCGAAGTCGAGGACATATTTGGGCTACCAATCGATGAATGTCAAGAAGCTTATATAAGGCTACTCGAGAAGCGCAACACAATTGTTCATCAGTTCACAATGCAACTTTGGGACACTCCAGACGAAGTACCTGAAACTATCGAATATAAGAAGCGATTTTATAAATAATATCGGTTGCCACATATAGAGCAGAGCTTAGAGATTTCAATTTCAGGTCTGCGACCCTTCGATTTTCAATCTAATAGCATTCGACATGTTTCCATCATTTACATCCCTTGCTCAACGCGAGCAAAAGCGTATCGATCTACTCGAGCGGACGAAGCTCCGTGTCAGACAGAAATATGCAGCTCTACAGATGTACGCGGAAGCATCATGGGCATCGGACGCAGGCAAAACCATCTCACTTGACAAGCGGGCCACTCAGGACTCGAATGATCAAGCTGGAGATGGTGATTTAAAAAGCCGTCAGTAGCAACTGAAAATCAAGATGATTCACTAAAATCCTCCCAGAAAATACCTGAGTTATCATCGGTTGGAATCAATACTGATCTACTGAAAGTGCCTATTATGGTTGATGCTGAAACTACTGCCAGACCAGACATGGCTGACGCTGAAGCAGTTGCTAAACCATCTATAGCACATATGGGGTCTACAGCTAAGCCACATGTGATGGATAGATCGGCCGGTGTTAAACCTGATACCGCTGATGCATGGATCGAGACCTCAGCAACCGCGGTCATTCGAGATCATGAAGATCAAGTTGCATCAAGAAATTGGATTAAAGCATTCTACAAAGCTAATCCAAACTGGGCGGCCATTGGAATCAACCCAGTTAAGAAGGATGGTAAAGACGATAGAAAACGTGTCATTCGGGAAAATGGATCTCTTCGATCGGTAAAGAGTGGCAAAAAATTTAAAAGTTATGGCTCAATCGATTGGGTCGCTACCGAGTCTAAAATACGAGATATTCTCTACGATGGTGAAAGCAATTCGATTGATGAACTTGGTGCCATGCGCGCCGAAGATAAGAGAACGCTCGAAGAGCGTTCGATCGGCCAACAACGTCGGCCTCCCCAACCGCGATCAGATAGAAAGTGAAGGGGCGAAGATGATATTGAAGATCTCGATAATGCGCTAAAAGATCCACGGCTTACATTAAAATATTTAAATAAATCGACTTCGACAAAACTCGATGATGATGAGGCTAAATACAAGCTGACATGGTTTATCATTGAGAATAAAGCTATGTTAGAGGCTAACAACCTACAAAAACGCATAACTCCTATTCTTAGAGATGGTAAAGTGTATTTGGGTGGATATCTATGGATTGACAGTCATTTTAGGATCTTCGTGTTTGGTATAGATTCTAACAAGCATCACCCCGCTGTGCAAAAAAATGTAAATTGGTCTGCTACGCTCGAACGATTCTTGACCATTGTCAAGGAGAAAGGACTTAGCTTAGTATCAAATACTGAGATGGCTAACGAGAAATTTGCTAAACCTTATGAATTAGCAGATGATCTCATCGATGAACGACCCGGTGTTAAAACCGGTAAAGATGAATACATGGACAAAGAGCTTGCTATCCCAGAACTTGGAGCTAAAACCATGCTCACGGATTATTACAGGAAGCTTGCTGATAATCCAGTGAAGATAATAGTAAGATTACGTCCGATTGTTAATTCGGATAATGGTTCGAAGATCCACCCGACTTACTACCTAGGTGAGCCAACTCATAACAAACCCCTATATTTTAGAAATGCTCAGCACAAGCCTGTGAAAAGCGACGCAATGTCGCATTTGATGAGAAATATTCGATGGATGGACACATTCCAATCCTTACTAACTGAGCTAGAAGACTGTGTGAAATATGTTGATGATACCGGAAATCGAAATATAGAAAAAAAAACCTCAATGATAATCTAAAGTTGCTACGAGAAGCCATCTTCAGCAACGCTGCTGATATAAAAAAACCACTTGGATATGAAGCTTATGGCGATGAGACCCTTCAAGAGCTACACGATGACGCAGAATCTGCTTTTCAAGAATATGGAGAAGCTCAAAGCCGCTTGGAGAAGAATATACACGATTCTAAGAAGTCGGAATCAAAGGCTGATAAAGACGCAGTAAGAGCGTTAAGGGCAGCGGTAAAAGCTACCAAAACAGCATATTCAATCAAATTTCGTGCTTACCTATCCAAGCTTCAGCAGCAGCGAGAAAATGATCAAATGGGCGATAATGATACGTTAATGTCAGTTTCAGCACTTGCTAAGGTTGAACGGGCAAATGGGCTGAGAGGTCGCGGACTACAAGGGGGAGGTGTCGTGCCATTGGAAGGTGTTGAGCGTAAAGGTAGGACTTACAACCTGAATGACATTCAAGGCAAAGCGACTCCATCAGCATATGTTTATCGCAAGCTTGGTTCTAAATATATCAGATTGCCAGATCTTGTCAAGAGGACGCTGACCATCGTTCAGCCAAATCGCAGAAAGGTTGGTCCGATGCGTGAGATCAGTGATTCTCTACAGACCATGATAAAGGATCTGGTATTTAGAAACGATATCAGTCAGGAGAAGTATGATCATCTATCTATTGATGATAAGAAGCTATTAAGAGATACTTGAGATGACCCATCTTCAATACAACTTTGATCAGCATCTTGAGGACCCGCTCGAGTCGCTTCGGATGGAATACGATAAGTTCAAGGGAGAACTGATGCTTGGCAATACAAATCCATCGATTCTAAAGCAACTCAAGGTAGTATGTGTGGATATGTACAGCAATCGATTGATTTCTGATTCTGAATTCAAATCGATTATCACGCGACTACTATAAGAGCAGAGCTTAGACGAAGTCAAGGTCTGCGACCCTAACAAGGTTATAGCTATGTTAGTACTCGACCCACGAAATATTTCCAAGAGCGGAGGGCTCTATAATCTAAATGCTGATCATAATCTAACAGAGCTCAAATCCATCATGAAGGATCTCCTCGTTAAGGAGGTTCCGTCGCGTAATCGTCCGACAGTGTGGGCGACTGATTCTAAGCCATACTCGAAAAAGACTGTCTCAACACAAACTGATGCCTCTGGCGAACAGTGGGAGAAGCACAGTGATACTAGCGGATCAGGCGTATGGGCCTATAAAAAAGAAGCGATCGGTCAAGACCTTTGCACTATGAAGTAATTGAAGCAATTTTTTTTTTGGCGCGGGCTAACGCCCCGCCCGGAGCGACTTCACGATGGTGGGGGAGAGGATCGAAGATCCCTCAGGGGAGAGAGCCCTGAAAGGGCTCGATCAACCAACTTCGTTGGTCTCTCCCTTAAGGCTCTTAGTCAGCTCTATTAACTCATCAAGACGTGCATACACATCGTCTCGATCCGCTTTGAGAATCTCCAACTCAGTCTGCTGTCTCAAAACCAGCTTATAAAGTAGACAGGAGACCTTGCCATAGTCAACAGTCATCTGAAGACCTTCCAGATCAACTGTTTCATCCTCGACGTGTAAATCTGGATTTGAAACGTAGTTGATACAATGGTAGAGGCCTGCCTTCAGCATTTCCTGAGCACAGTATCCGAGGTGCATAGGAGTGTCCTCCGAGTCGGTTTTGTATTTAAACATACAAGGCTCAATTTTCAGTAGACCATCGCACACAGAGTCCTCCACCGGTTCAAAACAATGCTTTAGACGTCGATCACTATATGTATAATAAGCAGTAGAGCTAAGCATTGAACCAGCACAAGCGATAGCTATTGGAACAGAGCTTATAGGACCAACTGTCGAGACAAGACCTCCAGATTGCTTGAAGTACGCTACACCAGTTGCCCCAGCGTCTATAGTGGTTGAAACGGTTATTCCCACGTACAATCCATATAGAGGCGAAGTACTACCAATACCTACCCTACCAGTAGTTGCTTGAATAGTAATATTAGTTTGATCATTGGTTCCTAATCTAAAATCATTGTTTGTAAAGGTTCCTATATACAAAGAATTAGTTGAAGTGCTCTTGCTCCCGTTATTAATTTCTACGACTCCTCGCACTGCTGTTGAATTAGATCCATACCAGTCCTGAACGATCGTAAATGATCCATCTAGCCATTGTAATCCATCAGACACAGTCGTAGCAAATGCGGATTGAGTAGCCGTTTGAGTAGGATTGATTATTACGCCTGATACGGCTTGAGTTAGATTACACCAAATATCGCCACCACAACCGATTCCTCCACCTACGATAAGGGTTCCCGTGGCTTGTGATGTAGCGGAGATAGCTCCACTCATATAAGTTGAACCACTGGGTATCCATAAAGAATGCGTATTGGTCAGAGTCATGTTGCTTCCAGCAGCTGGAGGGCCAGCGATATACAATGTAGCCGCTCGGCTAGTGATAACGCCAGTATTACTTGCAGCAATGGTGCAAGCGGCAAAACTATTCATTACAGCAGATGCAGCTGTGCCAGAAGCAGCAGTGCTTGAATTGGTATAGGTTTGCGACAGAGTAGCAATTTGAGGACCTTGGGCAGTCCACGAAGCTAGAGTTGTCGAAAGACCGACGAAGAGGTTCCTAGCCCCAATACCACCGCTAGCTACTAAAAAACCAAAATTAGGACTTGTTGAAAATGTTGTATTCGATAAGGTTACAATGCCAGATGCTGCAATAGTGGTTGCTCCAGCAATGGATCCCGCTAAATTGAATGAGCCGCCTATTCCAAGGCCACCAGAAATGATTAAAGCTCCAGTAGTGGTAGAACTCGAAGCTGTTGTATCTCCAAGTAGTACTTTTCCAGCATTGATCCATAGGCTGTATGCATTCGTGATCGTCATCGCCGTACCAGGAGCAGGGCAATTATCGATATATACAGTTGCTCCATTTGTAACGGTTTTTGATGAAAAACCACCAATAGTAGGCTGAGCAAAGCTGGTAACGACAGCACTAGCGAAGGTGCCTGACGAATTGATGTTATAGGTCGTTGATATTGAATTGTGCTGGATACCATTGATTCCCCAGGACGGATAATATGCTGCAGCTGTGCCTCCAATCGTGATATTTTTAGAAATTGCAAGCGAGGTAAGAGTGCCAAGAGCCGTAATATTAGGCTGACTAGCAGTTGTTAAGGTTCCGCTAATGTTACCAGAGCAACTTATTCCAGTTAGAGTGCCAAGAGACGTAATATTAGGCTGAGATGATGTACTCAGGGTACCACTGATATTGCCACTCACGGTAAGGTCCGTTAGCGCACCAACGGAAGTGATATTAGGCTGAGATGATGTACTCAGAGTGCCACTAATGTTTCCACTCACCGTAAGACCGGCTAGCGTACCAACGGAAGTGATATTAGGCTGGGCTGCGGTTTGGATGGTTCCAGTAAGGTTTGCAGATGATAGCGAATTGTACCAGTGATATTGCACGATGCATCAAGTACCAGTGATTTCGATAATGCTGCAGTGCCAGGTGTAATACCGATGACGTAGCTTGGCGCCGATGACACTGCTGCACCGTTAACAGTTAGACTTGAGCAACTTAGTGCTCCTAATCTGCTGAGTGATCCATCTGGAGCAACGACAAGAGCTACTCCAGGAATAGCTGTTCCAGCTGTTATGCCCGTAATATAGCTCAGTCGATAATCATTAATACCGAGATATAGTGTTTGGGCGTATGCATATGTCAAGTATCCCGTCTGATCAAGCGAGAGGTAGAATGCTGGGTTATAGCAATTAGAAATGAATAATGGTGGCGGATAACTAAATCCTGTCATTTTTAGCCTCTCTTATATACGTCGATCGATTTTCTTAATCATGAGCTCTATTAGACTGAAGTCAAGTGGCGCGAGCCACGAGACAAAGTCTCTAATCCCGCTTATTCCTGACTATGGAGGTTCTCTACCTAAGAAATACAAGGCTGAGTCGGTAGGTGATATCAAAGAGCTTGGTATCAAAAAGCTATTCAGAATGGTCATCCTTGGCCCATTGTTCTCAGGCAAGAACAACCTGGTTTTTCATATTCTAAAGCATTCACCTCATGTTTTCAGTCATCTTCACATCATCGCGAGGAATCCTCATCAAGAGCTGTACGACTATCTCAAGGACAAATGGGAAGGATTCATCACGTTTCATGAGACTCCTCCGCAAGTCGATGCCATCAGACACACTCCAGGCAGCAAACCCGAACTTGTCATCATCGATGATTATTCAAATGATAAGAGTCTACAGAAGAACGTTTTCAGCCATTATTTCACGAGAGGTCGCCATCATAAGTTGAGTACGATATTTCTGAGCCACAGCTGGTTTGGTACTGATAAGATGATTCGACTCAATACTGAGTACGTAGCGATCCTGAGAGCTAACTCTCGTCGCGATCTTAAGCTTTTGATCACAGACTTCAATATTCTTGGACTGACGGAGGATGGCATAATGCACTACTACAATCGTGCTATCGGGTGTGGTAAGGGTCAGATGTTGTTCATTGACTCGGTAAAGGGTCAAATCAGGTACAACTTTGATCAATTGATTAAAATTGGCGAAAACTATTAGTCGGATTATATAACAAATATGAGTAGTTTCGTCAAGATTGATAATACTAACTTAGTCCAAAACGGCTTGAATAATACCTGGCGATATCAATTTCCAGGCTCAGCTTGTAATTTCCAAGATGTCGAGGCTTCAATTCAATCGATTTCACTGTACAACTCCGAGTTCAACATCGATTCAGGGCAATTCGCTAACACCAGTTTCGCGATTGAAGTGCCTACTGCTGCTACCACTTCTACTATTAGTGTCAATCTCCAAGACGGATACTACTTGTACTCCGATATCAACCGAAACATACAAACGGCGCTGGTCACAGCTGGAGCGTATCTGATTGATAGTAATGGAAACAATGTTTTCTACATTCAGATCGAAGAGAATTCAACCTATTATGCGTGCCAGCTTGATTGCTCAGCTACGCCGACATCGCTTCCAACTGGATACACGCGACCAGCAACGGGTCTGTATTCAACAACTGGAACTGGTCTCCCAACGACGGCACGAGTTCCGCGTTTGATCATCAATAATGCCAATTTTGGTTCGATTCTTGGCTTTACAACAGGAACATATCCAAGTGCATCTCAGACGACTTCTACGAGTCTTCTGAGCAATACCATTCCAGCTATCAGCCCTTCTACATGCTACATAGTTCGGTGTGATCTTATCAGGAATGACTTCGTGATTTCGGGAGATACGATGGCCTGTTTTGATAAAGGAAATGCTGGTATAGGTCAGCAGATTCAGTACTTCCCATCGCATGAAACTTGGTGCCAGACGCATGACGGCCCTCGGGCGAGCATTACCCTCTCGATATGGAACCAGAACAATCAACCAGTGAAATTTCGTGATAATAGCGTTAATATCATGCTTCTACTGCGTAAGAAACGAAGCTAAAAAATAAGTTTTATTTTTCTTAGTACGATCACATAGTGAAAGAGCCCCCGGACTTGCTTTTACGCATAGAACGAAGCTTAGCCATATGAACCTTAGCTTCAGGGGAACCCTTCGAAAAATTGGTTGTCGCTTAGGTGCTACACCTACTCCAAAGCGATGCTTGATACCCTTGCGGACACTGCTGATGAGCTCGTGATGTTCAGGCTTGGTTGCCATAGAGTGTAGGAAACGCTCGCCCTCATCGATGACGTCAGTGATGATCCCCTTTGTCTTAGCATATCGGAGGGCATTGCCCGCATGTCGCTTGACATCTGCGAAACTAACGCGACCTCCTTCCTCATCACTATCATAATTTTCTACACCGATTCCGGTAAGAGACTTTAGACCTGCTCTAACAGGCACAGAAGCTTCAGGAGCACCAACCGCGGTAGCAAGAGCTGGAATGGCAGCATCAGCAGCCTTACTTAGTAGTCCTGAGTCTTTGGCGAATTTGAAACCAGACTTGATTCCCGACCAAATCTTACTCCAGATAGAGCCTCCCCGAGCCTTCTTGTAGCCTTTCTTAATTTCATGCTTCGTGATGTGAAGCCGGACGCCACGACCGCTCTTTTTGGCTTTTAACGCCTTCTCATGAGATTCAGGGTGCAAGTGTAATTTGGCACCTGTTCCAGCCAGCTCGGCTGCTGTAAGCGATAGCTTGCCAGATTTGACAGCTTTACGTAGCTTATGTGCGGGGACACCGCTAGAGATGACAAGTTCACGGTACATGATCGTAGTATATTTAACTCAGATTTTTAAAGCACAACGATATTTAAATTATAAAATCGTTTGAAAATATCCATGTGATTATGCTGCTTTGCATATAACCAAAGGATACACCATATGCCGCAATAAGAACCATGAGCTGATTGAGTTTGAATTTCGTTGTATCTCATTGAGCCCAAGTTTATAGGAGGACCTTCCCCCATACTATCGAAATACGCTCCATCAACAACGCAGACCCAATGACCTATTGATTGGTTTGGCTTGCGTAGTAGAATCAGAAATGATCCTTTCCTTGGGAGAGCCGATTTGATCTCATTCGACTCATAGATGTGATCAAGATGGATATCCAGCTGCTTCGCTAAAGATATTAAATCGTGATCAGAGGAGACTGGTTTGACTAAGTTCATTTAATTATTTTTCGTAGATCCTATATCGAGAGCTATATAAGTGCTCTCAACAAGTATGTCGGAAACTCAACTCGCCGATCAATTTCTATATCAGTCTTCGCTGAAGAGCGACCCGGCCGTCAAGGTCAGTTCACGCAAGCGCGTTCCGTATGTGATCGATCTAAATCAGGGTTCATACGCGAATGGCGTTATTACAATCGATGCTACTGCTCAGCTCAATGGGGCGGAGGGTTTCGCATGCCTTCGCGATGCGTACGTTGTAATCCCGTACAAAGTTAGCATGAAGAACACCCACGCACGTAGTACACTTGCATCTGTAGCCACCCGTCTATCTGTTGGTCTTAAATGTGGTGTTTGGAATGTTATCGATGGTATGTCTCTCGAGCTCAATGGTAAGTCTGTCATTAGCATGAGTGAGTACAAATTATTTGCTAACAACCTACGAGCTCAGGCGGAGACTTCGCTCGACTATGTAAATAAGCATGGTGCAGAAGATTTCCTTTTCCCTGATAGCTCGGGCTCGTTGTTATTCACATCTGGTGCCAGTAGTCTCTATGGTGATGGCTACAGCGTTACTGCTGCGGATATTACTCCAGCTCTTGGGACGTCTTCTACCGGCGCTGCTTCGTACCCTGTAAATGATGGATTCGTCAAGCGTCTTCTAAGCAACCCTCCAGTAGCTGGTGGTCAGAACACGAACGGATGGGCTACTATCGCATCGGGCGCTGCTAATACGATCGCTAACCAGTTTGGACGTGGTGCTTTTGTACCTGGTTCAACTGCTGCAGGTGCTGTTGCAGGAACGTGGAACTATATGCTTAAGATCAAACTCGTCGATCTTCACCCGATTTTCAAGGAGTTGGACCTCATGGCTAACCCCCAGATCAAGCTTCGTTTCCGAGTGAATCAGGGTGCGTCCGTCATCACACTTGGTGCGACTAAGTCAATGACTCTATCATCAACTACACTTGTTTCGGGTCAGGGCTGTCCTATTATGGTAGCATCTGCTGCTGGCTCTGCTCCGAACTCAGGTGTGTTTAATGTTACGACCGCAGGCCAAATCTCGGTTGCGTGGGGTGCGATTACAAACTCCCTGGAGCCTACTATTGATTCTACATACTTCCCATTCACGACTACCCGTCTCTATGTTCCGTTCCTTGATCTTGAGAACCCCCAAGCTATCATCAGTAAGCCTAACAAGACTATCAGATATATGGACTACTACGCGCAGTGGTTTTACCAGCGAGCTGGCACTGGTGTATCTTCTACTCAGCTAAATACTGCGTTTGACCTACAGCTGTCGGCAAGACTGAAAAACGCTAAGGTAGTTGCTCTACTTCCATTCGCGGAGACCTCTTCAGGCAACTTCAATGCCTCTACCATTCAGCAATTCCAAAGTTGCTTCGATAGCGCTCCTTGGACCGTCCAGCCTGGTTCGTCGATTCGTAATTTCAATGTACGTATTGGTAGTCAGCAAGTGTTTGATATCAGCTATCACTATGATTTCCAAGATTTCATTAATGAGTTCTCTAAGCTCGGCTCGATCAATGGTGACCAAACAAAGGAGTTATCGAACGGCCTTATTGACTACCAAACCTGGCAGCAGACTAACCGTGTCCTCGTAGCCGATGTGTCACGTTTGACCGAGAAGGATGTTCCTCAGAGTATCCAGGTAATGGGGACGAACGCCTCGACACAAGGCTGCAACATGTTGGTTCTTGTTGGATTCGAGAACGAGATGACGTTTAATAGACTCACAGGTGAGCTTTTAGAATATTCTGCTAACTAAGTTCTCGTTTGTAGGATCGAACAATTATATAATCGCCTTTCTTTAACATAATTCTATCATCATTAGTCTTGACTAATAGGAGCGTCTTACCTGACCCACGAGCGATTTGCTTAACTTTTATATCGATACTAACCTGGGACACGAGTAAGTGTAAGACTCCTCTATCTGTGAAGTTATTTATAGTTATGCTAATGATTGATTTGCTTTTTCTAAGATCATGAATGCCCATAATTAAATATTATTTTTCAAATATTTCCTGATGCCTATCTATATAGATAGACTGGATAATAATCATGAGTTCATTAACGTTTGGTAAGCATAAAGGAAAGGTTATTGAAGATGTATATGCTTCTGATCCAGGCTACTGTCGTTGGCTGCTGAATCAAAAGATTCTAATTGATTCGAACCCTGCGATTGCTGAGTTTTTATTAAGAGCAAATTCACTAATGATGACGGCTCGTTCCTAATGACGTGGGGAAAGCACAAAGGGAAGACTATCCAACAGATCTATTCATTCGATTGTGGATACATCGATTGGCTAAAGAAGAATGACTTTGTTAATGAGAAGATGCCCAAGTTGTTAGCTGCTCTAAATGAGCTCTAAGCTAATGGTATTTTTTTTGAAAAAAAATAGAGCCTTGTTAGCTTGATAAAAAAATATTTACAATTTATGTGTGCTTCAATAGCCACGCTCTATCCATTGCTGATAGGTGTCTTCTTTCCCTAAAGGGGTCAATACCATGCTTCGGGATATGATATTCAGTTGTAAATGATTTATAATCCGGATGATGGCTCTCAATATGACAAAATGGCTTATTAGGTGCCTTTTTACATTTCCTGCCTGAACTTGGAATAATATATTCACACATAATTATGGTTGGATCGTTGGATCGTATATATGATTATTTATATTTTTATATTGTATCTATCAGGATGGATCGTTCTTTATATTTGAAAAACTGGCAGTCATTTGTGCATTAGCTGAAACAATATTTAGAAGTATTGTAGCGTCTGAAAAATTAGAGAATGCTCCTTTGCATCAGAAGGTATCGAGAGGTCTTGCCCATTTTTTGACTACTTTTGGTATTCGACGGTTATATTACCTGTAGGTGGTAATATATTCGTTGAAAAAAAACGGGCGGTCATTTGTGGTATAATGCAACTACTGAAAGGCCCTCAGCCATGGAAATCCTCGTAGCTGACGACGACGCCTTCGTCTCACTTGAGGAGGTTCTCGCCTTCATTGACGGCTGCGAGGCCCAAGACCAAGCTTATCGGAGACCTTGGCCGGAAGCGCCCTGCACATCCACAGTTCTCCGCTCGATGTGTACAGTCAAATCACGCCAGCTGAACTGTTGACTCCGAAGCCTGTAAGCGCGAGACCCGCCACCAGGAAACGCTCGAAGCCCCAACGCACGACTTCAGAGTCGTCCTCGAGTGCTGATACTAAGCCTGTTAAGAAACCTCGAACCCGAAGTGCCGCTAGCTCGTCCACGAGACTCCAGCAACGCAAGCGAGCGGAGATTCAGGCGCTTCGAGAACAGGCCCAGGATCTCGAGGCTCAAGTGGAGTTGCTCAAGAAGAACAAATTCTTACCCGCAGATGTGGCGCTGGGTCTGGCCGCAGGACAGGACGACGGTGCGTTGGTGGTGGGCGATGTGATCCAGAAGCCACCAGCGAACTGGCACGAGATGGCCATTGTCCAGTACCGCGAGCGACTGGTGTCCGAGAAGACAAACCGCAGACTCAAGTCCATCCTAGAAAACCAGGAGAAGGTGAACGGAGCTCTGAGTGGACTGCTGCAGAAGCGCTCGGTGCTCAATGTAAGTGCTTATCGATACTTCTCTATACTATTGTGGTGGACCTTAGCGACACCGGATATCTGAGCTTGCCCACGTTTTGTTGATGCATAGGGCATGGAGTTCGTACTCTCGACGGAGCCTCGAACAGAGCAATCGCTACTGACGGCTGACAGCTCAATAGGTCTGGCAGACGGTGACAACAGCAAGGAGATTTTGATGGAGCTGGAAGAGCTCGTGCAGGGGTTGTACAAGACGTGGGAGACAAAATTCCACGCTACGACGCAATCCCCAGCCATTTCTTGTGATATGCGAATCAAGCAAGACGCGCAGCGTGGAAAGGTGGTTGAGTTTATCACAACGACGCCGTTGTCGTGCTCCGTGCAAGAAGCGAGCGAGATATTGTGGAAGGAGCTGACGACGTACCGCGACTACCCAGGCAAGGTGTACAAATATGTAAGTCTGCACATGGATCTTCTCCGTCGATTGTGCTGGGACTGACACGCGTGTATTTGGTATTTCAGATGAAGGCTAGCAAACCGAACGCACACGAGAAGAACTTTGTTATGAACGCGCGGAGCCCCTCGGGGATGTTGGAGCTGAACGGACTGCAATACATGCAGAAGTTCGAAGAGGCAGATCGCACTGTCTTCGTCATTGCCGAGCGCATGATACTTGCTTCCAAGAACTTCCAATTCCGTGACGAGTGCTGGATGACAGTCAACCCTTCCAGTGCCGAGACGAATGCGTCCGTCGTGGAGATTTATCTGGAGCTTTACATGGAACACGAAGATGAATCCCAGGTCAGTCCTGAAGACTTTTCGTACGCGCAGAGCAGTATCATAGGAAGTCTAGGCAACGCCTTCCGAAAGTTCTTTCAAGCACAACAAAATGCTCTGATGGAGAAGGCTGGACGTATTGTTCTGCCGACCTCGTCAAAGGTGAGTGTTATTGATTAAATTAGTTGATAGATTAACATATAAATCGTATACCTCTGATCGTGTGAAAATAAAACGCGTTGGCTTCCAGCATGGTAGTTTTTACGTATTATGTACCGAACAATGTCAGGAAATACAGGATCGAAAAGAAAACCAAGGTTTTGAGACAGTAGAGCTCGTACTCCGACGTACATGTAAGTACATGCAACTGGAATTCGAGTTTTCTTACGCAACTTCTCAGACCAGTCTCCATAAAACAAGATGTAGTTTGCCTAATGTAATGGGAAATTGTTAAAATGCCACGATGGATACAAAGTTTACTAAAAAAATAAATGCCACCCACGCGAAAGGCAGCGATGAAGTGTAAAATATTGCTGTGGACATGTGATGAAGATGCAAATTGCCCGTAAAGGAAATCTTATATCCACGTAAACTTGTTTGGCCTACAGCCTAAGTCGCGTTAATTACCTGATTTGATTCAAGTCTATTACTTTATGCATGTTCCAGCACTATCTGGTAGGCGGAGGTTTTAGGTGCTTCGCTTTAGGACCGAATCCACCGCAGCGACGCTTGTTGTGGCTCGTGACACCTCAAGAGGCAGACGATCGTCACAGATTTCTTTCAAGGCGTGAACACACCACGAAAGATCCGAAAGGGATACATAAAGTTATACGGAGTCATTTCACTTGAGGAGACTGATTCGACACCCTCCATATCGCTTTTTTACAGGGAAAGCATCAACAAACTCACAACGGTCCACTTTTTCAGGTACAGAGCTGCTGCCTACGCTTTGGGTTGTTGCGCAGGTGCAGAATCGTATTCAGACTCGGTCTTAGCTTTCACTAAGTTGAGAGAACAAGGTCATTCAGAGCTTTTCTGTTATTATACCCACCGGCCTAATATTTTCTTCTAAAGGATGATCCCACAAAGGGTGATCACTAGCCACAATAATTGCAGAGATGAGGCCTTGCTTGCTAGAACACGCCGTGCTAACTCGGAACACGTTTAGGGGTTGATTACCATGACTGGTTCTGCATCCTCTATTTGCAGCACTTGCATCCTGAATATATGCGCTCAATAGATGCAAGAGCTCAGTGCAGTTCCGATTGGTGCAGGCATATCTGCGCTGACAGTATCGCGGAATGGATATATTGCCCTTTCGAGTGGAATTTTAATAAACATTGTACCATCGTTGCATTTTAGTAAACGGGCAAAACTGGCAATTTAATAGTTTCCCCAGGTTTACTTTCTGCCCAGCAACGCACTCAGCATTGATGAACTGGTGCCTACTAAGTTGTATAGATATCATGTAAGTAGTACGGTGTCGAATATTTTGCGCTAACTTGAGGACTGGTGACCATACTCAGTTCTTCATTGATGGATCAAAACGTAACGGTGCTCAGGTCTGGCAGCAACTGCGATGAATTTCTTACTTGTGGAAGCTGACAACTCCCTCGAGATACTCGTACGAATTCATTCCACCTGCGACAGTCCGACGGTGGGTCATCGTGTCAATCTCACCGAGAAAGCCACGTCGGAGCCGAAATGAGTCCAAACCTGGAATAAAAAGAAACGAATAAGGCGATAAAGAACGTCGTCATCAATCCCACTAGTGGGCGGAAATAATGGTTTTCCAGGAAGCACAAATACTACAAGCAGGCTGAAGGAGAAGGACACGACAGCAAATCCGGCTACGCTGCTAACCTATATGCCAGACGTTTCGAAACTAAACCGCAAGCTGAAAGTCTTATGGGCTAATCAGCACCGTGTCAGCGATAGTTTGCGTGGTATGGCAATTCTTCACGTTAGTAAGTCATCACTTTGATAAAGGTATCCCGAAATTATTGGCGTTGACCAATACCAGTACGACACGTCATAGCTGAGTGAAATGAGAGTTGCCTACTACTCCGAAGTAGTTTGAATCCACTGCGTGTGGAGACAGGATGCATTTCAAGATGTAGTCCCTCAGCTCCCCAACTAGACTTCTCAAGTACAAAGCTTAGCTATTGAAGGGACTGATGTTATATTTGGTGCCGAATAGCAGCATGCTTGGTATCAATGGTCTTGTCATGAGCGTTTTAACACCACTGAGCCGTCTAAACCAGGCCCTCTACCCAAAACTGATAGTGTCTGATTAGTTAAATATTTGGACCAGCTAGCATCGTGTCTTGTGGGGCGTGACAACCTAAACACCATAGAAAAAAAACATTACAATGGTCTAGCAACAGTCTACCAATTCTACAAGTGTGTATAGTTCATGTTAGGCCTAACACTACTATCAGTTCGATAGAGGACATATCTCGCTAAATGGACGCGAGAAGCACGGGTACAACAACTATGAATGGCTGAATCAAAACCTACAGTATGAAGCGATCAGTCCGTAGCGCGAATGTCTGTCAACACGAAGGACCTTGGTCTCTTTTATCAAACCCAGCTGGAGTGGATAGCGATCGTGATACGTATGCTCCTGAAGCGAAATGATTTGCTAGCTGTAAAAAAAAAACTACTGCATTGTAGTAGGTTTAACTACAACAACTCGAATTCACGCCTTACACTATTTGTCGAGATAACGACGCTGCTAGTGCCTTTACGTGGACTATCGGAGTAACATGCGAGCTTTTTCTCGCGAAAAAGTTGTCGTAACTGACTGAACCACGGAGAATTGTTACGTTGCTGTTGGATCCTGACCCCAGCCAAGCGACGAGTCGAGAACACCACTATTTGTTATATTTGTTTAGTCACTGCCAGAAACAAAAAAATAATACGAAGCAAAAACGCAAAATCCTAAAATGCTTAGAAAAGAAGTATGGCTAGTCCTCATAAATGGCATAAATGACTAGTAGCCACAAACATACCAACTTCTTTAAAAGCATTTCGGAGTTTGGTTTTGAGTCCTTGGCTGCATACGGCTGCCATTGGTGAGCTGTAGTAAGCCATGGTTGTGGCAAAACAAAGAGAGAGCTGCCGCGTTTCCCTTTTCTTGCAACACGTAATCATCGATGACGCGCAAACACGGAACGAACAACATCCGCAACGCGTTAGTGTATCTCGAGGATGACTAGTGTTTTGCACGTGTTTAACTAGCAAAACTCGCTATGCCTGTCAAGCATCGCCTGATGGAGCATCAGCAATGATGACTACGCCCCGCTGCGTTGGCGATCACACAGACCAGGACCGCAATAATAGATACACCTTCTCGCCGTTCGTCAAGGGCAAATACCGTAGATTTACGCAAAAGCGATCTAAGCCCAGACAGTAGGATGTATTCCTTTGCTGAGTCCACCACTAGTATCGCCGGCACTTGTACCAGGACACGTGTGTAAGGCTATGAATCTATAGCTATCTCGTCGCCGTCACCAGCGCAAAATGCCCTCAAAACGCAGCGGGAACACAGGGAGGTGCCCTTTCTACTAGCGAATTGCAGCAACTGCGCCAAACGACGGTTTACGAGAGCTTGGTGGGCGCGTAGCTGGCGTTAAGCGGACGCACACGTTGCAGATGAGCATCAAAGAGGAAAGGTCCAACGAGCCAGCACCAATAGATTCGTGCGCAGGCGCCAATGAGGTCTCCCCATGAAATAGTACTTGGCATCGCCATCGCCGTCGTCGTCCAACGGAATTCGGGTAGTTCGTCACTTTCGAATTCTCACCGCCAGAGCGACACACACAAATACGCGAGTACGAACATGACTCTGCAACTGCAAGACGACGACATGGCTATCGTTGAGGAAATCCTCGCGTTTGTCGATACATTCAAGATGGACGAAAGGGCCTTCAACGAGTGCGGTATCGCCGACGCAGACCTCAAGTTGGCCTTAGTCGAGAGCACCGAGTCCGTCAGACGAGCGACCTCCGCCAGTGAGACCAAGCCGCCCCCGAAGCGCAAGCGTATCCGCACCGGCTGGAGCTCGTCTACGGGACTGCAAAGGCGCAAAAGGGCGGAGCTCGCGTTCCTTCGCGCGCACGTCCAGGAACTGGAGACGTACCTCGAGCAGCTGAAAACCAGAGCCTCGCAGCCGCAAGTGGCCGTTGTCGCGAACGACCGAGGCGTGGATTGGCGCGAGGTGGCGCTGGACCAGTTCATCGAGCGGAAAAAATCCGAGGAGGCCAACCGCGTGCTCAAGACGATCCTCGACAACCAAACGCTCGTGGGCCAAACGCTCACCCAAGTGCTGCAGCAGAGCCCCCAGAGCCCCAACTTCAACTAGAACTTGCCTTTCTGTTTTGTCCAATCACACCATATCGCTCCATCCATTGGTTGAAAACCTTGTCGTGTGAATGTTGGTCTGTGATTACGCAGTCAATATGATTATGTAGTCCACATAAGTCAGCGCCAGTGCAAAAGTGACTGGTATTCCCCTACTCGACAGCTAATAATGAGCATTCTGGTCACTGACGCCGACGAAGCCGCTACGCTAGAGGCCACGCTGGCCTTCGTGGACGAATGGAGCTCCCCAATGGGCGTTTCTACCGCGCCGAGGTGCCTCACGCCGCAGCAGAAGCAGCAGCAGAAGCAGCAGCAGCAGCAACAAGGCGAGCCCTATGCTGCTGGGCCCAAGAAACCGCGTCGGAAATACCCGAACAGCTCCTCGACCGTGCTACAGCGCCGCAAGAAGGCGGAGATTGTTGCTCTAAGAGTCCAAGTCGCGCAACTTGAGACTCGGTTGGAGGAACTTAAGCATGGAGCAACACAAGCTCTGGATGTTGAAGATACTACGTTGCTGCAACAAAAGGCAGCGTCGGGGGCATTAACTTACGCGGAGCAGGCGGCGCTGCAGTGGCGAGGGCGTCTCCAAGCGGAGAAGACCAATACCAAGCTGAGGAAGATCATGGCCAACCAACTCAAGGTCAGCGAGACGTTGCGAAAGTTACTGCAGGGGACAGCAGCGATGGAGGGCATGGACTTCTTGCAGCCGGAGCCGTGTCGACCGCTGGTCGATGAATCGGCGTGCAGCTTGGCGTTGCTGGAGAGGAGCGTGGAGAGCTTGTACTTGGAGGCAGACGCGGTCTATCGGCCGGAGGCGCTGCAGTCGATCAGTGTGCAAGCGATGGTGAAGCACAGCCAGTCGCTGGGTAAGACGGTGGAGATTATGTCGACCACGCCGATGATGTGCCCGTTGAAGGAGGCGAGCGATACGCTGTGGAAATGGTTCAGTCTCTCCGAGGTACGTGCCGTGATTTTTTGTATTCGATACGCAGTATTTTTACTTACAGTGGGGACCTCTGTTTGTCAGTCGTTGGGAGATCGACCAAATATTCTCGAGCGAAGCTACGCGCTAATTCTGGAGAGTCAAATTGGCACGCTCGAATTCAGGAAACAGAACTTCGTACGCAGGTACGAAGAAGCTGATCGAGTCGTCATTATTTGGGTAGACACTTTGCGGCTGCCGAAGTACCAGTTGCAGTTCCGCAATCAGTCGTGGATGTTCATCACGCCGTCGGCGGATGCCCCCAAGGACGCAACAGTACTACGCTCTTTTCAGCAGTTATTTTTCGACTCGGAAGCGAGTCATCCAGTCGAAGAAGCTTCCTTTGCTCGAGAATCAGCGTTTCAGGAATTGAGCGAGCTGTACCGCCACTACTTGCAGTCGCAACAGAACGTGATGCTGAACGAGACTCGATCTGCGGTGATGATACCGGGGATCTCTGTGTGAGCGTGCGCTGAATGGAGCAAAGCGACTGTGTATGAATAGCTGCGTGTTGCGTACCGTAAATCTGCACGTATGAACTGGAACCGGAGTTTCACATAAAACCCAGCAAGCTATCCGCAACGATACCATAGCAACACCTTTCCAAAGCACTAGCGCTAGATCAGAGCGTCTTGGACCACGAGCAGAGCCGGCGATGATGCAAAGCGCGTAGATCGACTAACGTGGAACAGTGGCGGTGGCAATGAAAAGCGTCGTTTTCAGGCTCAGGGTATCTGCTTTTTGCACAGTGGAAACGCACTGCTGTAGGACCTCACCCATCCTGGCGCGAGCTCCAGTTGTCGCGGCTGCATCTTATCGACGCAGCTTATCGATGTTCACGTGAGTATTGGGCCTGCATAAACACCCGGTGTTCGTCAACCTTTTGCTATCGTAATCACTAACTCGGGTGGGTGGACCGCATCGCTCATTTTTCGTCTTGCGTGATCGGACCTAGTTACAGTAATCGCTTCTCATGAGCTTCTTGGTCGGGGAAGCGGATACCATATCGACGCTAGAGGAGCTGGTGACTTTTATCGACGCGTGGGATGATGGTAACAGCAACGGCACCGGCGACGTCACTACGAGTGAGAGTGAAAACGACAGCTCTCCTTACAGCAACGAAGACATGGAATCGGTGCTGCTTGACTCGCTTGACGGTGTGCTGGAGGAGGCGAGTTTTCTTCCAGAAAAGCAGTTAGAGGCTCCAAAGCCCATGAAGAGGAAGAGGAAGAAAGCTCCGGGCGCATCTACGCAACTACAGCGTCGCAAAAAGGCCGAGATATTGGCGTTGCGGGCTCAGAGCCACCAATTAGAAAGGGAATTGGAGCGACTTCAACGGAATCACGCTGGACCAACTACTTTACCATGTTTGGTGAGCGTCCCACTTGAAAATGGAGAAAACAGTTTAGTGCCGACTTCATGGTCTACGATTGCTTCAACTGAATACCACGAGCGCCTCAAGTCGGAACAGCTAAACCAGAAGCTACGAGCGGTCCTGCTAGAGCAAATGAAGATGAATACAGCCCTACGTGATGATTTCCCGGCGCAGATCTCTCTTCGAGTACGTACTCTGCTGTAATGTATTTCTATCTCAAGTTTTTTTTTCCTAACCTTGCTTTCGTTTATACATGTACAGAACTTTGAATCTGTCTTTGGCAGACAGCCTTCCCCTTTAGCTCAACTTCCGTCGACTGAAGCAGGATGCGCTGTGGATGTGATCGACGGGCTGGAGAAGACGACTGAAGGGCTGTATCTCGATTCTGAAGTAGTATTTCGTCACAAAGAAACTCCTTCGACTGACTCCGTCCTGTGCGTAAAGCAAGAGCCTACACGTGGCAGGGTGGTCGAGATCACAATGACGACCACATTGCCGTGCTCGGTGCAGGAGGCGAGCGCGATGTTTTGGCGAGATCTTCTCGCTGTTCGGCAATACAACGACAAGTCGTACCACTTCGTAAGTCAGTTTGAGGTTGTTGCCCTGACCCGTAGATACTAACTTCAATTTCAACATTGCGCGCTGCTTGTTTTCCAGCACCGACAGCGCAAGCCAGCCTCCGTGGAAAAGAGCTTCGTGTGGCTATTGCAAAGCGATGTGGGTGCGAGAGAGCTCAGCGGGTTTACCTTCGTGCGCAAGATCGAAGAACCGAACCGCGTGGTACTGGTCCAGGCCGATCGTTTGGTTCTCGCAACAGGAGGAATCCAATTCCGCATGCATCGCTGGACTATTATCACTCGCTCCGACGATGAAGCACGACCAAGCTCGGTTGTCCGAACAATGCTGCAACTCCACGCCGAATACACAACCGGCTTCACCGGGAAGAAAGACTGCCTTCAAGAAGTCGAAGACTTGGTGATGGGGGTACTAAGCCAGCGGCTGCGATCATATCTTCATCGACAGCAGGGAGAGTTTGCGCTGGAAGCCGAGCAGATCCGCATGCCCACCAGTGGTGCAGCAACATGTAGTCCGGTATGAGATGCCGCCAGCGACATTAATGAGACTACATTTTGGTGAATGGATTTTTGCTCAGCGTTTGCGGGACATGCATCGCTGGACGCCTCCAACAACACGTGCGAACGCAGCAGCACGTGCACTCGTGTACATGTACTGTATTCCTTCGGTGTGTACGGCATGGTCACGATCGGTTGCGTTACTTGCGCGTTAAAGCTGGTGGGCCAAAAGCCCAGGATATGTTTCTTCCTAATCGTAGGCATTACGTATAATACCACCCACTGTTTAACACCCAGGCAGCGCACCAGGGATATAGCAATGTGCAAGTTGCGGCACTGTGCATTTGCGTGCGAGGTTCCGTGATTTGCTGACCTGTCAAGAGCCTTCGGTGATTGCAACCGGAGTCGGTGTTTGCCTCGATTCGTAGCTTGAGGAGACTGACTGGTGCCAACAAGCGATGGCAGAGGAATCCCGCGACCTGGACTATGCGTAGCGCTATTACACGCAGAGCGTGAGACGCCCCAAGTGATCGCATTTATACCTCAGGTACCGCCGATTATAGTACTTTCTAGTTCATAGAGGGTATTCAATATAATATATTATACGGTAATGCTAAAGTACACGTTGCTAACATATACCATAGATAAAGGACCTTCTACTTTCGAAGTCGATAGGATCTAAATAACGTTATTGACAGGGTACCAATTGTTTTGCGTTTAGATCGGTATTTCGCTCGCAGAAATATCCGGCGGTGCATCTCTTCGTCAATGCGATGCTGCTTGGCAATCTAAGCCATTCGACCAGTGAGGATACGGGCAGGCTGTTCGTGTCGGGGGTGGAGATGTAGACGCAAACCCGGTGTTGGTTGTACCGCCGATTTTCGGATCGCGAGCTTTCGGTGCACCATGACAGACTCGAGTGTGGGCAACACTTCCTGGTTCGGGTGGCCCGCGACAGTCGGTCAATGGCGATCTTACAGGAACCTTTATTTTCGAATTGCCCCGGTGACTGCAACATGAGCTTCTTGCTTGAGGAAGGGCAGCTAGCGACGCTGGACGAGCTGTTCGCCTTCATCGAGTGCGCGGGGCAATGCGCCGACTGCGACGACAGCAACAATGGCGGCGAGTCCCCGTTGGCGGTCGATGGATCGGATGCTGGAGACTGTTGCCTGCCCGGCTCAGAAGACTCCTGCGCACAGCAGAAATCTACCAAGCGGCGAAGGAAACGCACAGGCTGGAGCTCCTCCACGGGTCTGCAGCGGCGCAAGCGAGCAGAGTTGCAGTTCCTGCGGCAGCACGTGCTCCACCTCGAGACGTATCTCCAGCAACTCAAGTCGCCTCCGACCACGGACTTGGACGCGTCGAAGGACGAAGATTCATGTCAGTGGCAGGATCTGGCGATGGCTGAGCTGCTGAAACGCGTCCAGGCAGAGGAGATCAACCGCTTGCTGAAGACCATTATGAACAACCAGCTCCAGATACATGACGCGCTGAAGAACGTCTTCGAGGAGAGTACCATTTGCACGAAGAACGCAACGCCCGCACCAGATGAGGATACGTGGAGTGTATGAGAGAAAGAAGCCTCCGTGACGCCTGCGTAAATTCATGAATATACTTTCTGAGTGAGCAAAACAGTAGATATGTACCGTATTAGTCAAATCTGAATTTACGGCATGAGACATAGTTCGATGATCGTTTCGCAAGGTGCAGGGCGTTATTTAACAATGTAATGCAAATACATGTATCGACGTCAGGACTCGAGAGGCTGCATGTACCGTGTACACCCAGAGCGAGCGGGCGTCACGGAGCTGATTAGACACAATCTGCGTCATGCAGAGCCATGAGATGAAGGAGTAAATTGATCAAAAGGCGCGTGCTTGGTGGTTGAAGTATTCCGTTGCTGTGTCCTCTCGTTGTCTATCCGGACGTGGTAATCGACTTGGTCCTCGTAAGCAAGTCCGCCTCATGATTTTAACCTGTGGTCACGTCGGAGTGATTGGGTGGTGCACGTACACGTTGCTTCGACTTGAAACCTGAAAACACCCTTTGCTTACGATGTACAGTAAGCTGGGCGGAAGAAATACGGCTGCCATTGGTGAGCTGTAGTAAGCCATGGTTGTGGCAAAACAAAGAGAGAGCTGCCGCGTTTCCCTTTTCTTGCAACACGTAATCATCGATGACGCGCAAACACGGAACGAACAACATCCGCAACGCGTTAGTGTATCTCGAGGATGACTAGTGTTTTGCACGTGTTTAACTAGCAAAACTCGCTATGCCTGTCAAGCATCGCCTGATGGAGCATCAGCAATGACGACTACGCCCCGCTGCGTTGGCGATCACACAGACCAGGACCGCAATAATAGATACACCTTCTCGCCGTTCGTCAAGGGCAAATACCGTAGATTTACGCAAAAGCGATCTAAGCCCAGACAGTAGGATGTATTCCTTTGCTGAGTCCACCACTAGTATCGCCGGCACTTGTACCAGGACACGTGTGTAAGGCTATGAATCTATAGCTATCTCGTCACCGTCACCAGCGCAAAATGCCCTCAAAACGCAGCGGGAACACAGGGAGGTGCCCTTTCTACTAGCGAATTGCAGCAACTGCGCCAAACGACGGTTTACGAGAGCTTGGTGGACGTGTAGCTGGCGTTAAGCGGACGCACACGTTGCAGATGAGCATCAAAGAGGAAAGGTCCAACGAGCCAGCACCAATAGATTCGTGCGCAGGCGCCAATGAGGTCTCCCCATGAAATAGTACTTGGCATCGCCATCGCCGTCGTCGTCCAACGGAATTCGGGTAGTTCGTCACTTTCGAATTCTCACAGCCAGAGCGACACACACAAATACGCGAGTACGAACATGACTCTGCAACTGCAGGACGACGACATGGCTATCGTTGAGGAAATCCTCGCGTTTGTCGATACATTCAAGATGGACGAAAGGGCCTTCAACGAGTGCGGTATCGCCGACGCAGACCTCAAGTTGGCCTTAGTCGAGAGCACCGAGTCCGTCAGACGAGCGACCTCCGCCAGTGAGACCAAGCCGCCCCCGAAGCGCAAGCGTATCCGCACCGGCTGGAGCTCGTCTACGGGACTGCAAAGACGCAAAAGGGCGGAGCTCGCGTTCCTTCGCGCGCACGTCCAGGAACTGGAGACGTACCTCGAGCAGCTGAAAACCAGAGCCTCGCAGCCGCAAGTGGCCGTTGTCGCGAACGACCGAGGCGTGGATTGGCGCGAGGTGGCGCTGGACCAGTTCATCGAGCGGAAAAAATCCGAGGAGGCCAACCGCGTGCTCAAGACGATCCTCGACAACCAAACGCTCGTGGGCCAAACGCTCACCCAAGTGCTGCAGCAGAGCCCCCAGAGCCCCAACTTCAACTAGAACTTGCCTTTCTGTTTTGTCCAATCACACCATATCGCTCCATCCATTGGTTGAAAACCTTGTCGTGTGAATGTTGGTCTGTGATTACGCAGTCAATATGATTATGTAGTCCACATAAGTCAGCGCCAGTGCAAAAGTGACTGGTATTCCCCTACTCGACAGCTAATAATGAGCATTCTGGTCACTGACGCCGACGAAGCCGCTACGCTAGAGGCCACGCTGGCCTTCGTGGACGAATGGAGCTCCCCAATGGGCGTTTCTACCGCGCCGAGGTGCCTCACGCCGCAGCAGAAGCAGCAGCAGCAACAAGGCGAGCCCTGTGCTGCTGGGCCCAAGAAACCGCGTCGGAAATACCCGAACAGCTCCTCGACCGTGCTACAGCGCCGCAAGAAGGCGGAGATTGTTGCTCTAAGAGTCCAAGTCGCGCAACTTGAGACTCGGTTGGAGGAACTTAAGCATGGCGCAACACAAGCTCTGGATGTTGAAGATACTACGTTGCTGCAACAAAAGGCAGCGTCGGGGGCATTAACTTACGCGGAGCAGGCGGCGCTGCAGTGGCGAGGGCGTCTCCAAGCGGAGAAGACCAATACCAAGCTGAGGAAGATCATGGCCAACCAACTCAAGGTCAGCGAGACGTTGCGAAAGTTACTGCAGGGGACAGCAGCGATGGAGGGCATGGACTTCTTGCAGCCGGAGCCGTGTCGACCGCTGGTCGATGAATCGGCGTGCAGCTTGGCGTTGCTGGAGAGGAGCGTGGAGAGCTTGTACTTGGAGGCAGACGCGGTCTATCGGCCGGAGGCGCTGCAGTCGATCAGTGTGCAAGCGATGGTGAAGCACAGCCAGTCGCTGGGTAAGACGGTGGAGATTATGTCGACCACGCCGATGATGTGCCCGTTGAAGGAGGCGAGCGATACGCTGTGGAAATGGTTCAGTCTCTCCGAGGTACGTGCCGTGATTTTTTGTATTCGATACGCAGTATTTTTTACTTACAGTGGGGACCTCTGTTTGTCAGTCGTTGGGAGATCGACCAAATATTCTCGAGCGAAGCTACGCGCTAATTCTGGAGAGTCAAATTGGCACGCTCGAATTCAGGAAACAGAACTTCGTACGCAGGTACGAAGAAGCTGATCGAGTCGTCATTATTTGGGTAGACACTTTGCGGCTGCCGAAGTACCAGTTGCAGTTCCGCAATCAGTCGTGGATGTTCATCACGCCGTCGGCGGATGCCCCCAAGGACACATCAGTACTACGCTCTTTTCAGCAGTTATTTTTCGACTCGGAAGCGAGTCATCCAGTCGAAGAAGCTTCCTTTGCTCGAGAATCAGCGTTTCAGGAATTGAGCGAGCTGTACCGCCACTACTTGCAGTCGCAACAGAACGTGATGCTGAACGAGACTCGATCTGCGGTGATGATACAAGGGATCTCTGTGTGAGCGTGCGCTGAATGGAGCAAAGCGATTGTGTATGAATAGCTGCGTGTTGAGTACCGTAAATCTGCAAGTATGAACTTGAACCGGAGTTTCACATAAAACCCAGCAAGCTATCCGCAACGATACCATAGCAACACCTTTCCAAAGCACTAGCGCTAGATCAGAGCGTCTTGGACCACGAGCAGAGCCGGCGATGATGCAAAGCGCGTAGATCGACTAACGTGGAACAGTGGCGGTGGCAATGAAAAGCGTCGTTTTCAGGCTCAGGGTATCTGCTTTTTGCACAGTGGAAACGCACTGCTGTAGGACCTCACCCATCCTGGCGCGAGCTCCAGTTGTCGCGGCTGCATCTTATCGACGCAGCTTATCGATGTTCACGTGAGTATTGGGCCTGCATAAACACCCGGTGTTCGTCAACCTTTTGCTATCGTAATCACTAACTCGGGTGGGTGGACCGCATCGCTCATTTTTCGTCTTGCGTGATCGGACCTAGTTACAGTAATCGCTTCTCATGAGCTTCTTGGTCGGGGAAGCGGATACCATATCGACGCTAGAGGAGCTGGTGACTTTTATCGACGCGTGGGATGATGGTAACAGCAACGGCACCGGCGACGTCACTACGAGTGAGAGTGAAAACGACAGCTCTCCTTACAGTAACGAAGACATGGAATCGGTGCTGCTTGACTCGCTTGACGGTGTGCTGGAGGAGGCGAGTTTTCTTCCAGAAAAGCAGTTAGAGGCTCCAAAGCCCATGAAGAGGAAGAGGAAGAAAGCTCCGGGCGCATCTACGCAACTACAGCGTCGCAAAAAGGCCGAGATATTGGCGTTGCGGGCTCAGAGCCACCAATTAGAAAGGGAATTGGAGCGACTTCAACGGAATCACGCTGGACCAACTACTTTACCATGTTTGGTGAGCGTCCCACTTGAAAATGGAGAAAACAGTTTAGTGCCGACTTCATGGTCTACGATTGCTTCAACTGAATACCACGAGCGCCTCAAGTCGGAACAGCTAAACCAGAAGCTACGAGCGGTCCTGCTAGAGCAAATGAAGATGAATACAGCCCTACGTGATGATTTCCCGGCGCAGATCTCTCTTCGAGTACGTACTCTGCTGTAATGTATTTCTATCTCAAGTTTTTTTTCCTAACCTTGCTTTCGTTTATACATGTACAGAACTTTGAATCTGTCTTTGGCAGACAGCCTTCCCCTTTAGCTCAACTTCCGTCGACTGAAGCAGGATGCGCTGTGGATGTGATCGACGGGCTGGAGAAGACGACTGAAGGGCTGTATCTCGATTCTGAAGTAGTATTTCGTCACAAAGAAACTCCTTCGACTGACTCCGTCCTGTGCGTAAAGCAAGAGCCTACACGTGGCAGGGTGGTCGAGATCACAATGACGACCACATTGCCGTGCTCGGTGCAGGAGGCGAGCGCGATGTTTTGGCGAGATCTTCTCGCTGTTCGGCAATACAACGACAAGTCGTACCACTTCGTAAGTCAATTTGAGGTTGTTGCCCTGACCCGTAGATACTAACTTCAATTTCAACATTGCGCGCTGCTTGTTTTCCAGCACCGACAGCGCAAGCCAGCCTCCGTGGAAAAGAGCTTCGTGTGGCTATTGCAAAGCGATGTGGGTGCGAGAGAGCTCAGCGGGTTTACCTTCGTGCGCAAGATCGAAGAACCGAACCGCGTGGTACTGGTCCAGGCCGATCGTTTGGTTCTCGCAACAGGAGGAATCCAATTCCGCATGCATCGCTGGACTATCATCACTCGCTCCGACGATCAAGCACGACCAAGCTCGGTTGTCCGAACAATGCTGCAACTCCACGCCGAATACACAACCGGCTTCACCGGGAAGAAAGACTGCCTTCAAGAAGTCGAAGACTTGGTGATGGGGGTACTAAGCCACCGACTGCGATCATATCTTCATCGACAGCAGGGAGAGTTTGCGCTCGAAGCCGAGCAGATCCGCATGCCCACCAGTGGTGCAGCAACATGTTGTCCGGTATGAGATGCCGCCAGCGACATTAATGAGACTACATTTTGGTGAATGGATTTTTGCTCAGCGTTTGCGGGACATGCATCGCTGGACGCCTCCAACAACACGTGCGAACGCAGCAGCACGTGCACTCGTGTACATGTACTGTATTCCTTCGGTGTGTACGGCATGGTCACGATCGGTTGCGTTACTTGCGCGTTGAAGCTGGTGGGCCAAAAGCCCAGGATATGTTTCTTCCTAATCGTAGGCATTACGTATAATACCACCCATTGTATAACACCCAGACAGCGCACCAGGGATATAGCAATGTGCAAGTTGCGGCACTGTGCATTTGCGTGCGAGGTTCAGTAAGCAGAGTGGTTTTCAGGGTCACGCTGATTCGTGAAGGAGACCATCTACAATGGACAGCGGAGAGCAGGTGATGTTTGATGTGGTGTTTAATGTGGTGTTTGACGACGTTGACAGCAGGATACAGCAGCATAGTGGCGTAACGGATCAAGGACGGCAGGCGACGGCGTGGAAAGATTGCAGCACCAGCGAGGGCGAAGATACCAGAAGGGGTGAGCAAGGTGACAGCGAGTGCAGACCGCCATGACATCGTCTGTATGGTTGAGAATTGTGTGGTTGAGGCGTGTTAGCAAACGTCGCTGCCAAAGATCGCCCGCCCCAAAAGACACGCTCAGCCAGGACCAAGGATAGCGAACCCAGAAGACGGCTCAGTCTAAGATCGGCGGAGTCGGTGACAAGCCGAAGACGCGGAAGAGCGTGCGCTGCGAAGCAAGCGCCAACCAGAGCATTGTATCTGCCGGTACAGGCAGCAGCAAGCTAACGAAGAAATATACTTGAGTTCCTGAGCGAGCATCCACTTGAGTCAACTAGAGGAGCGCTAGTGAAGAAACCACTGTCGAGCGAAGTCGTGCGGAAGCAGCTGAAGCCGAAGCAAGCCGTAGTCGCCGTACCACTGGTGACGTTCGTCGACAGGCCCCACGGTAGAAGACCGTCGGAAGGGAGAACACGAAGGCTGTGCGCGCACGTGGGCACGGTCTACATAGTGACAGCTCCAACCAGCTATAGCCTCTCTGGGCCTAAAGGAGAAACAAAGGGTCGAGAGCACGTGCAAGCAGTACCTGGGACAATTTCGGCGATAGCGAAGCTCTGCCTGTCAGTAGATATTGTACATTGCATAAATAGTCGAGCTGTCGTCGTTAGCCACCGAAGACCTCACGACTGCAGGCGCGAGATTCGGGCAAGGTACAGGTGGTAGCTGGCAAGACAGAGGTAGCTTACTTGGTGGTCATACAGGGGCCGCTCAACACGGTTGGTCCTACTGCTGAGGCTACGTTGTAACCTTCACAAGACTCGGTTCGAGCGGGCGCGAACTCAGGCAAACATGTGACGAGGTCCGAGCCAATTCTAGGCCAGGACCCATCAGTCAGAAGCCCAAACCCTATCACGTACCGGCCACATGTCACTTGAAAATTGGATATTTCTTGACCCAAGTCTGGTTTTTGTACATACTTCAAGTTGTGCTGGCTACATCAGGAATTGAGCTCTGCGAACGTCGAGTTGCAGCGACCCCAGATCCCCAGGTCTGAGATTTGAATTAGGTCTGAGAATCGCTCTAGAGGCCACAGATCTGAGGTTCCAGGCCTTGAATCGGACTCTGGGCGGAGAGCTGAGCCCTGGCCTTCTGGGTCTGTGATTTGAAGCCTCATGGTTGCTTAAGTCTCAGACCCCAGGTCTCAGATTGGTGACCTCACAGTTTGGAATGCCCGGAGTTCTGAGACCTGAGAGTGATGGCAAAAGTCTGACTGTGATTTGGAGTTCGGTCTGAGGTTTGCCTCTGGACCAGACCCTGAGATGTGCAGTCTGGGGTCTGGGAAGAGGGCGTGGCGTGCGGCGTCTGATTTCATCTCGGCTCTGGGGTGCCACAACTGAGATATGGAGTCAACATCGTAATTTTGCCCCCAGCTCAGATTCCCAGACTCAGAGTCCCAGAAGTTGAACCAAAACTGAGACTCGTCAAATTGGTTGGACAGCCGGGATATGGAATCAACATCGTATTTTTGCTCCCAGCTCAGGTTTTCAGCCCGGCAGTCCCTCAACCTGTGCCAAAACTGAGACACAGTGATTGTGGGCGCAAGTGTGTGTCTGGATGCACGATGTTCGTGAGGATAAGCGGCAACTGGTGAAAGACAGCTGGCGCTCCGAGCCTAGGACGTGACTAAAAGCCTACGGCGTGCCTGCAGGGCCTGAAGTGCGACTTCGTGGTCTCGTATATGAAGTAGGTACACAAGCGATGGCTACATTGCCGGTCTGGGAGCTGCGGTAGTTGCTCTTTGAAGTTGGCGGTTGCCGCTTGGAAGGTCGCTCTGAAGGGTCGCCCCGTTGTGGCTTTTCGGCCCTTGGTGTCAGGCACACAAGATTCGGCCTGACCAGTCGCCAATGGATCTGGGCCAACGGGAGCCACAGGATCTTGGCGTCATCCGGATTACACCTGATTCGTACCCAGAGTAATCAGTGTAATCAGGTGATGACAGACCAAGTCCGCCCAATCCCGGCCACAAGATCCTGGCGTAATCAGGATATCACTGATTTGCACCCAGGTGTAATCAGTGTAATCAAGTGATGACTAACACAGACAGGCCAATGGAAGGGCGCCAAGGCAGCGACGCGCATTCACGGGCGCCGCCAAGCCAGTAGCATAGTGGGTGTCTCACCCTTGTTCAAGGTGTACCTAGGAGATGTTTGCACCCTTACTTGATAGGCCCTTTGTATGTGCATGTGCATGATAATAATCAGAGTCTGTTTTGCCCCGAAAACCGCAAGCTGCGGAGTTCGGCTTGCGCCGACGGGCGTGTTGCTTCACAGGGACCAAGTCCCTGCCCCCGGCGGCGCGCGCAAGGTCAGGTGGAGTCGCTACGAGTGTTCTACGGTCAAGCTCAGCTAACTCCAAATAAATTCAAGTTCAGCAACCAAGCCTTTTCGTGTTTCGGCCCGGTTTGCCTTCATTGTTGTATTTCCACACGCGGGACATTGGTTTTGCTGGTTTTTCGTGCTGGTTGGCTGGTTTCCTGGCGGTGCTTCATATTTTCGGGCGGAAGGTGCTCCGCTCTGAGGTTTCGGCAGAGCAACACCTGGGATAGTGGTTTCTGGGGTTGCTAGTGGTATCCGTGTGGCGCGAATAGTCTGGGATAGTGGTTTCCAGCTTCGCTGTGTCGCCTACATCAAGGCGTGGTGCGCGGAAGTCCCAGGGTGCAGAGCGAGAACCCTGGATCAAGGCAGGCTCAGACCGAGCCAACGCTCGGGGCCACTCTGGTCTGAGGGGCGAGTGAAGACCGTTGTGCGGCTCTCAGTCTGAGCCGCCGGAGGAAGTGTCGTGACTGGAAGCGACTCGAAGCCGGAGTCGCTCAGCAAGGAGGAGGCTGTTAAGGCCCAGAGTCCAACGCCTGAGAAGAGAAGTGGACTAAGTGTGTGTGGAGTGAACGTGTTTATATTCAAGAAAACGGGGCACAGCGGACTCAGTACGTGCGTACAAGGGCCTTCCAAGCAAGGAGCAAGTTTCGTCTGGGGGCATCTGGGAACTGTCGAGTTCGGAGGCAGCTGGTGTGGCTGACGCAAGTCTGGGCCACAGCGTAGCCTTAGGAAGAACCAAGCCAAGGGATTGCAAGAGTGAGGAACACACGCCTCACCCAGGTTGGGATCTGAGATCTAATCTCAGATTCTGAGTTGAGTGGTCTGAGATCGAGGTCTAGCCGCGAGGCTATTCCCTGATTTTGGAGTCCGCATCGCCACAAACAGATCAAAACTTTGGGGGTTAGAGCTCTAAGGCGCTGGCGAGACAAGGGGGAGTCGGAAAGACGAAGCTGCGCGGAACGTAACCTACTTGTCACCTCACCCGCGGGCACAAAGAGGAGCACCTGGCACAGCAGTCGCAGGGAACTAAGGGGGTCCGTGATACATCGTTGACCTGACTGCGGCCGAGAAGCAAGACACAGGCGAATCCCAGTAGTAGAAGTAGAAGAAGAAAAAGTCAAGGGGGCGCTTGTGTGGTGCTTAGGCGTACTGCAGGATTGTGAATCTTCCTGGCGGGGTGATCGGTCTGAACGAGAGTGTGTATCGGCGTGGAGTGCCGCTGGTATTTGCAGACGGAAAGGAGGAGAGGAAGGATAAAAAAGCGGAGTATTCAGAGTTGGAGATTGATAACGCAAAGAAAAGATGACGCGAGTACAGAATTTGCAAGCAGATACCACGCAGCTCGGGCCGGCAACATGGACGCGAAGTACAAGAATGGAGCTGGATGACTATGCTGATGACGCTGGACGGGGCCGGAGAAACAAGCGACAGCGGACGGCCAGGGTGACGGTGGACCCCAACGACAATGGCGGCAATGAGAACGTGGAAGTGGGTGCCACGGTGGTCACGGTGGGTGCTGGCGGAGGTGAGCCTGGCGATAATGGAGGAGATAGCGACAACAATAATGCTGATGATGACGGTCGACGTGACTCCGGGCTTCGGGGCGAAGATGATGTTAATCGTGGAGGAGACGCACGACGTCATGGCGAGCGAGCGGGTAGCGGGAGAGCACGACACGATGACACGCGACAAGTAGGAGGTGGCAATAACAGCGATGCGCTACCTCAAGGTGGCCAAAGAGAACGACACTGGTGGGACACCTTGACGCCAGAGCAGCAGCGGACCATCGCGTTGCAATTGATTACCCCAGCGTCAATGGTCCCAGCAGCAGCAGCACCGCCACCACCTCCCACACCACCACCACAGACAATGCCCCAAGCAGAACCGCGACGACGAAAGAAGAAGCTGGATATTGATGACTTTACTGGCAAGGCAACCGAAGACGTTGGGTCGTGGCTGGAGACGGTCCCAATAGCAGCGCAGTCTCAGTTTGTGTTGAACGGCGATGAATGGTCGCCCGTGGACTTGTACTACGGCGTCGCTGCACACTTAAAAGGGCCGGCCAACACTTGGTTCTGCGCACTGAACAAGCAGACGGCCCCAAAGCGCCGCAATTTGCTGTACTTGGAGCGCAAGCTGCGTGAGGCCTATGACAGTCGCGAAACAGCATGGGATATACAAAACATGTTAATGGCGCGTAGGCAACAATCTGGAGAACTTTTGCTGGACTACTCGAACAGCCTTACCGAGTTAGGAGCTGACCACCCTGGTTTGGCGCCGTCACTCGACGTGGATGCCTTCGCGAGAGGCTTGGACAATCCGATCTCGTCCCAAACGGTGACCTCCGCCAGAATGCCGACGCTGGAGCAAGCCGTCAGCTTTGCGACCGACAACTGCGGGCGCTATGGAGAAGGCAGTGCGATCAAAGACTGGAAGCTGGCCGTGAAGAAGTACGAGCAACGACGAATGCTGGAGAGTGCAGGAAAAGCAGCCACAGTCGAAACGACGCCTGCGGTGATCTCTCCCGATCAACTCGATTGGACAAAGCTGGGGTTGAATCTTGGGGCGGTCGAAGCAGAACAAGCTCCACAATATGACCGCAAAAGACACAGGGTGCAACTGGCTACCATGAGGGGTCTGGAGATGGAGAACTCGCTCCCATTGGCCGCATTACAAGATATCGCTGTCGCAGCAAGAGCAGCCGCTGCCGCTGCAGAGCCGAAATCAGCCGCCACCAAGACCAGTGCGAATCAGGCCAAGCCAAAGGTCGAGAAGACCCTGGAGGTGAAGGCGGAGGAGGAAGAGACGTCGGCGCCACTTCCACTCGCCTCTAGCACGCAAGTTGCGGCATCGACCTGGTCGCGTGAAGACAATCAGTTGATCCATGACAACAGCGTGTACCAGTCATTTGGTGGACGTTATGGGGGTAGCCAGCCGTATGCAAGCAGTCACTCAGCTGGAGACTATAACAGCCGAGGCTACGGTGATAGAGGACGAGGAGAAGGTCAATACGGATGTGGTTATGCCGGAAGAGGAGGAGGTCGATACGGTGGAGACTTTGCTGGACGTGGAGGAGGCCGATACGGTGGTATTCATCCTGGAAGAGGAGGAGGACGCTTCGGTGGTAATGATTGGGCGGGGCGAGGACCAGAACGAAGCGCTAATTCTGCAGCAGGCGCGAAGGCAAACACACACAGCCACTACTGCCACGTAACTGGCCACTGGTATCGCGAGTGTCCCGCGAGAATCGCCGATGCACAAGAACGACAAGCGCTGAGAGCACGACAGCCAAGTGGGCCAAATGTATCTGCAACTCCGAACCAGAATACAAGCCAGCAACAGCAGCCGCAGGCGTCGCCGGGAAATGCTGCACGGCAGTAGAGGTGGGGACTCTACTGTCGGTAAACAACAAACACCCCAGCGATGAAACTACTCCGAATAGCAGCAATGAACAAAGGGCAGCAAAGCGGAGACGACGGCACTCTCGATGGAATCTGCCAGCCACTCCCTTAACTAGCCGAGTGGTAGACGAAATCGTGCCAACGGGTCGTGCACCGACCCAGGGGGAGAGCATGCTCGGAGGCGTTCAAGCTGTGGAGCAGCAGATGAATTCTGGGCGGCATCAGAATCGAACAGATGGAGGAAGACAAAGTCAATCAGAACAGGCAGTTCAGCGAGAAAAGGATGACGATGGAAGCAGTGAAGACGAAGCAGAAACTATCGTCACAGTGCAGCCGAATATATCGTGTCGAGATGCGACGGATCGCAACTTACCTGCCGCTGCAGCGGAAATCATCGCTATGGAGCCGACGAATCGAATAGATGAAAGGGAAGAGCGTCCGGAGCATGGATTACAAGGTGTAGGTGGAATAGAAGCACTACAGGTCGTGCCACGTAAAGAAGTCGCCATCAGCGCCGTGACCCTCGAGAGCAAGCTATTTGGTGATGACGACAGCATTGCAGCGACATCGACAAGTTCCAATCGTTGTGCGATGGACGGGGATGAAACCGCTTTCAGTGCTGACACCAAAGAAGTGAGTGTAGGCGACGCCGCCATAGACAACGATCCCGCCGCAGGTGCACCAGATCGAGCCAACTTCAAAGCGGTCCAGCAGCATACACAGGGTGCAGCGAACATACCGCCGAGTGCATTACACAACACTCGTGTGGCGTTGAGCGGCGGAGCAACGTCAGCAGCCAAGCGACATCAGCGCCGTGCTGAAAACGATATGGCTCGCGTACAGGAAATCCTAGTCGGCGAACTGCGTGAACGTCATGAAGATCGTGCTAAACAACTACATGCTGCCGTACGTCAAATGTTAGCTGAGCTACGTGAGCGTGACGATATTATGACAGCCCGTCAACAACGAGCTGACTTTCAGCGCACGGTGACCCAAGTGCGAAAAGTAGCAGTGAAGGTGATCAATCATGGAGCATCCATCGAGACCAATATGCTTTTGCCCCACCAGAAACGCGAGAGTTCCGCGCCACCGAGAGATAAGCCGATGAGACCAGACAGTGATGCAGAATGGGCAGCACGAGTGGCCGAGTTTGACGCGCGTGTCCCAAAATACCTAGAAGAGAGAGGAACGCTTGCAGAGATGAGGGCCGTAAGGCGGCAGGTGAAGAAGGAGGTGAAACAATTGAAAACAGCTCGACGTCTACGGCGCCTCCAGCAGCAGAAACAAGTACGCTGTGTAAATGTGTTGACGCCAAGTGGTGTGGATCAGGATGCAGCGATGAGTGGTGGTGACCTCACAAAACCGTATCACTACGAGCGCCAAGGCGTGTACAGTAACCCAGAACTAGTGGAAGACGAGGATAGCAAAATGCTACGCCTCGCTCAACTTCGTGCTGTCGGTAGGAGTATTCCGATCAGTCTTCCTAAGATAGTACTAGCGATGGGGAAGTATCACAAACAGGATGTCTGGCTTGACACCTGTGCCCAGTACAGCGTGGCCGGAGCGGGGTTGCGAAAGTTCGGACGTTGTGTCACTCGAGAAGGTCCCGTAGATATAATTGAAAGATTTGGTGGAGGTCGTTCACGTGTGCTTGGAGTATGGGAATTCAGGGGAACAACACAGTATCAACAAACAGTGATGGTCAACGCACTGGTTGTCGACGCTCATGATAACGAGTTGCTAATAGGAGAAGATTGGATGATAGAGCACCAAGTGAACCTAGATTTTGGCAAGCGGGAGCTCAAATACCAAGATGAATGCGGGAAGAAAGTGGTTGTGCCTTTCACTTGTGTAGGAGGGACACCGCTGGTGGCTGCGCCAGATCAATGGGCTGCTACTGTACGCATGGCCAAAACTGTGAAGCTCACAACAAATACTCGTAGCGTTCAGCGCGTTAGTGTCGGCGCGGTGGATGGAACGACCAGTATATTCCTACCAATACCCACACATAAACGCCATCTGTTTCTGGCACCTACCGTTGGAACCGTGCGAAATGGTATGGTACCTGTTGCAGTTCTTAACCTGAAAGGCAAGCGAGAGAAGCTGCCCGCCAGAGCTGAACTCGGTTCGTGGATACCCACAGATGATGCAATGGAGTTGCTGACGTTAAATGGGCAGTTAGAACGTGAGAGAGTGATGGAGTGGGTGGTGAAATTACGCACAGCTGACGCTGCACCTCTGTCCAATGACGACGACCTTGATATTGGAGAGATGGCGACTGAAGACCGTAATTTAGCGATTGCATTACTTCGTCAATATGCTGGCATCGTAGAAAAAAAACTTGGTTGTCCACCACTTGCAAAGATGACGGTCGAGCACCACGTAAATACTGGAAATGCAGCGCCAATTATGCTCCGACGTCGGCGGCAAGCTGTAGTTGAGAACGAAATTATTGACAAAGAAGTGGACGCCATACTACAGCAGGGCGTTATCAAAGAAGGGCAAGGTGCATGGGGGTTCTCAGTCGTGCTGGATAAGAAGAAAGATGGAGCTGTACGATTTTGTGTTGACTATCGGGCTCTAAATGCTGTTACGATCAAGGACGTATACCCGTTACCCCGAATTGATGAAACACTCGAAGCTTTGAATGGCAGCGAGCGTTATTGTAGTGGGTCTAACTTGACTCACTACTTTTGCTTACACGTCGCGCTACGTGTATGAGGAAGCGTAAGTACTTAATAATTACTTAGGTTAATTATATTTGAAAACACAAATATAATTTAAATCCGATAAGACTCCAAGTAGCTACTTTAAGGTAAAATGAGAACTGTATTGTTTGTAAATTGATCTTTCTCCTAAATCTGCTAAAACTGATTATCATCTATAAAAGGGGTTGACAGCGACTGGTTGTCAGAGCCCCACCATTATGCACGTCTCTAATTGGTAGAGAGATGCTGCTTTCTACCAATAGGATTTTTGGGTAGGTGTGGACCACTCATTGTGGTGGCCCACTTCAATGTATCCATTGGTGTGACTTACACCAAGGTGAGGAAGTATCTAAAACTTTTAACAGATAACCTATCTGTTAAAATCACAAGTGGCTTGTAGCCACTTGTACGTCTAACCCCGTTACACCATCCCCCCCTTAAGGTTAGACGCGCGGGGTCTCTGCACGTCAATCTTCGGAATTGACCATTCGTCAATTCTCCGCGTTTGGAGAAGAAATCCGCGCTCATTCAACGATGAGCGCGCCTCAGAAGAAGACTTCGAAGTCGGTGGAGAGTCATCTCTCCATCGATGACTACTTCGAACGCCAGAAGGCGAAGTATGGCGACGTCGTCGACCTCGACGACGACGATGAAGACATGGAGGACGAGGAGGACTCGCCCTCAAAGCGCAAAGACTCAGTGTCGAGCAAATCGCTCGACCCTCATGCCAAGAACATTCGCCCGCGTGAAGGGGACGAATCGGACGCTTCGAGTTCGAAGCGTTCGTGAACTGAGAGCGATACCCCACTCGCTTCCGCTGAGGCTCTCAGTACTCCGCGCGCTGCTGCTGCAGCGCGTGATTTCAAAGCTCAAGGCTCTCCACGCGCTGCGCCTGCAGCGCGCGATCCGTGGATGCCGTCCGCGTCCGAGATCTCGGACCGGTATGGGAACTCGGTACCTCCGAATGAGGTGCCGCTGTACGTGTGCAGCGCCATCAAAGATGACGCTGTGGCTGCCGAGCTGCACTTTGATGCGGAAACGCATCAAAGGCGCGATTATTACATCGGACTCTTCCATGAGCTCCGATGGTTTCAAAGCAAGAAGACATCTTCTCGCAGCAAAGTGCCTGAGTGGCAGGCACTTTGTCAAAGTTGGAATGCTTTTGTTTGGACTCTTCCTCGTACACCCTCACCAATTCCGGAACGTCCTCCAGCAAGACGTTCCGCGGCTCCCATGTATCTTGATGGGGAGGAAATCCTCTCCAACGAATGCGAAAACGACCCCTTGAGGGTTCGTTTTCTGGATACTATGGTCAACAATCCGCTCAACAATCCAGTGGGTTGAGCCTCGGGCGTCACGGATCGGCGGTGGCGCGGGGGGAACACGCCCCGGGTATGACCAGCCCCGGGCTGATCAGTACGCGTCTCGCCACGACCGGGTGACCGCCGTGGAGCGTCTGTAGGGCGCTGGGTTCGCCACCCTGAAGCAGGAGCTGGCGAACCAGAAGGCCCAAGTCGCGGCGGTTTCGCAGACCGCCTCGAATATCCAGGTTTAGTTGGGGACCCAGATGAAGGGGTTGCTCCAGCGCGTCCGCGCGCTGGAGGAGAGGCTGCTCGTCGCCGAGGCCAAGGCTTCCGCTTCTGCCGAGGCTTCGGGTCAGCCGAGCTAGATGGCTCGTGCTGCAGGTACGGCTTCAGCCGTCCGACGTAAAAGGTCAGATGGAGGCGCATGCTAGACGGTATGTCTAGCGTGTATGCGTTGCCGTGCCGTGCCAACACAGTGAACGGCCCGATGAAGCGCGGAGCAAGCTTGCTTGCTCCGAAGTCCGAAACTGCATGTTTAGGCAGGTTTTGTGTAGCTAACAAGACCAATGAGCTAACTTTGAATTCATTTGTGTTGCCTCTGCCCACATTGTCTGCGTTCAGCTTTTGTTGATCAACCGAAGCTGCTATTGCATCTTGGACAAACCGAATTACGGCTTGTCTGTTGGTAATGAAGTTGGTTGCATCCGAGCTGAAGTCATTCAGCTCGCTCTCCGCTAGAGGCCCGGCCTCTGCGTGGTTCTTCGCGGTGTCTGCGCCCTGCGCAGACCCGTGGTCTTTCTCCTTGTTGTTGGGGGAGTCTGCGCCCTGCGCTGACTCATGTGGTTTGTCCGTTGTTGCAGCTGACACTGTGCAAGTGTCAGCGGTTTTCTGCGGCTGCTGTATTGCAGTCGTAGATCCTCCCCCACTTAAAGTGGGAGCCATCACTCCGAGTAAACTCGGTAGGCGTGGATGCCGCATGGCATTCACGTAGAACGGTGTATGCCCGGTCGAGGCATGCACTGAGTTGTTGATGGCAAACTCTGCCATCGATAAGCACTCGCTCCAGTACTGGAACGTGTGAGCGTAGGGCTTCAAAACGTCGACGAGCACGCGATTCACTCGCTCGGTTTGGCCGTCCGTCTGCGGATGATCCGCAGTCGACATTGAAAGTTGGCTCCCAAGAAGTGTAAACATTTCTTGCCACAGGTGCGCTGTGAAGCGCAGGTCTCTGTCCGACACGATGTCGGTCGGCATGCCATGGAGTTTGAACACCATGTCGACGAACAGACGGGCCGTCTGCTTCGTGGTCACGACTGCCGGCACCGCAGCAAGATGTACCATCTTGCTGAAGCGGTCGACGAAGACCACAACACCGGTATTCCCTCCGCTATCCGGGGGAAGACCACAGATGAAGTCCAAAGACATGGACTTCCAACACTCCGACGGAGTCGGTAGTGATTGTAATGGAGCCTGCGCGAATGGCGCAGGCTTTACGCGTTGGCATACCTCGCAAGCACGGATGTACTTGCGCACCCACATATACTGGTGGTGCCAGTTGAAGTCGCGCGTGAGAAGGACGTATGTCTTCTCACGACCGAGATGTCCCGCAGTCGGGGCATCATGATATTCGTACATGATCCTGAGTCGCAGGTCATGGTCATTTGGCACGACAACGCGGTCCGCGTTGTCGTCGACTGCATTATAAAGAAGTATACCGTCGTGCACTCGAAACGGTGTGCACGCGCCCGAAGGTGCTTGGGCAGCTTCTGACGGGACTTGTCAGAGGGCGCTGTGCCATAGGCCAGCAAGAGTTTCGCGTCCACGTCGTGCGCGTACGCGGCCTTCACATCGTCCAACAGAGACGATGTGGGTTTGCTCGATCGCAAGGCGTCAATGACATTGACGTCAGCAGCTTCTGCGTAGTCCGGCCGACGTGATAACGTGTCGGCCACTACATTCAATCTTCCGGGTTTGTATTCGACCCGGAAGTTATACTCCGCAAAGAATTAGAGCCATCTCGCCATTCTCTGTGAAATGTGTGGTGACTTCACTGCAGTGCATGGTCGATGTAGACCACAAATGGTCTTCTTCCAAGTAGATACACTCGGAACTTTGCGAGTGCGTATTTCATGGCACGGAATTCCTTGTCATGTACCGGATAGTTGCGCTCAGCTGGCTTCAGCTGACGCGATTGGTAGTAGACGACACGATCACGGCCCTCGTGATCGTGCTGCATCAACGCGCATCCGATCGCGAAGTCGGATGCGTCGCACACTACGTGAAATGGGCGATCTTGGTCAGCCACTGCCAAGATCGGCGCCTCAGTCGAGTTGTGCTTGACTGTATCGAATGCCTTTTGGCAATCGGCTGTCCACTTCCACACAGCTTCTTTCTTAAGAAGTTGTGACAGCGGGCGGATCTTGCCCGCGTAATCCTCCACGTACTTGCACAAGTACGTGGCCAAGCCAAGGAACTGCCTCAGTTCATTGACACTTGAAGGCGTTGGCCATTCATTAATCACTCTGACCTTTTCCGGGTCATGGCGAATGACATTCTTGCCTACGAGACACCGGAGGACGGGTATCTCGCTCGCCCCCGAAGATGCACTTCTTCAGGTTCGCGTAGAGCTTATGCTTTCGCATAAGCTCACGTAGCTTCTGGAGATGCACCCTGTGCATCTCTACGTCCGTCTTCCCGTCCACAGCTCGGCTGTGGATGAACACATCATCGAAGTAGCTCGGTGCGAAGTCGCGCACCGAGCGCAACAAGTGCGTCACGCACCTGTTGAAAGTCGCAGGGGCGTTCCTAAGCCCCTGCGGCATTACTAGCCATTCCCAAAGCATGCCGCTTGGTGTGCTCACTGCCGTGAGAGGGATGTCGCTCTCACGCATTAGGATCTGATAGAATCGATCTCGCAAGTCGATAGCACTGTAAACGGTGCTCCCGACCATTGAATCGATGATGACATCTTTTCGTGGTATCAGCGTCTGCCGGTACCGTCGCATCGTTCAGCGTATTGTATGCATGAACGATGCGCCATCCGCCCTGTGGCTTTTTAACACAGAACGTCGGAGCACTGTGCGGGGACTTTGATTCCCGCACTTGCCCTGCTTTGCGACGACTTTCAAAGAAGTCGTCGATTGCTTTTACTTGCTCTCGCGGCAGTGGCCACTGCCGCGTGACACAGTACTTCGTGCCCGGCACGAGATCAATCTCGTGCTGAATGCCTTTATCCTGCGGAAGCTCTGCAGGGATCTCTTCCGGGAGTACGTCTTTGTACTTCCTCAATAATTCGTAATAGGGACTCGACTTCAGCGAGTCCCAACCTTGTTCCTCGAAGCGCTCTCGCTTTCGTCTTCGCCGGCAGACCCTGGCTGCGTGCGCGCGATATCAAGCCCGGCTTGATCGCATGGCGCTTCGTCGTGCAGCCCGGCTGCACGACAGCATGCAAATTGCGTCAGTACGGGACGTTTGCAACCGTCCGCAGTGTTTGCAGCGTCAACTCCTGGAGTTGACACGCCGTTGTCACCTCGACGCCATCCATTGGCGGAGCCCCTCGCGACCGAGGGTGCGTCAGCTCACGGAGCCGACGCGTCGTTGTCGACCTGACCGCTTCGGGTCAGGGACTGTCCCTTACACGCTTGAACGTGGGTATTGGTTCCCGGAACCAGTACGTCTTTTTCCCCTGACGTCGGCAGCCTTGCCGACGTTGGCTTCACTTGTGCGCACCCTTGCGCACTTCCTGGGCACTCCGGGTCAGCAGCATTAAGCGCTGTCTCTACTGGTGAGCCGCGTGCACGTGCTGGTGCGTGCGCTGCGGTAACAGGGCCATCGCTCTCTGTTCCGCTGTCGCGGCCGAAGCGCACGAGCGTGCGCTTCTTCCAGTCTATCACCGGATCATGCCGTGCAAGCCACGGTATGCCCATAACAACGTCGAACTTATCGTCCAGGTCCAGGACGATAAAGCGTTCGACAAACGCTCGTTGTTTGTACGAGAAGCGCACGTTCACGACGCGCTTCTCAGTCTTCATGATGGCACCCGTTGCCAGTCGCACCTCCAGAAGACTTCGAGGTACATTTACCTCCCCGAAGTCAAGTTTCGGCAGGCTACGTAGTCGAACAAAGTTGTTCGACGCGCCTGAATCTACCAAAGCTCGAAAAGAGCCACTCGCTCTCTTCGAGTAAACCTTCAAGATGACTAGATTCGGCCTGTCATCTTGTTTCATGCAGCGAGAGCTAGTCTCACTGGGGGTTGCAGTCCTCAGTGTCGCGTGCCCGATGTCGGCACGCGTGACTGCATTACCAGTAGGGCGCCCCGCGCCTACTGGATGATCGCGTTTTTGTTGGTCCGCGGCGATGCCTAGCATCGCCACGACGGCCACCTCCACGGGGCATAGGAGCTGTGCACTCCCGTGCAAAGTGACCGATCCTTCCGCAACGGAAGCATCGTACACTATTTCCGTGCTGCTGGCGACCAGCAGCCGTTGCATTCGAGAGGTCCATTGGTTCCGGACCTCCCGTCCTCGCTACCGGGCGCGGTTGCGGCCCCGGTACATTTACATGGAGTTTAGCCTGCCGCAGGCTAAACTCTTCTTGCATGGCAAGGGTGAGTGCAGCTTCGAGAGTACTCGGGTACTCTCGGAAGAGATAGGTCTTCACGGGCCCATCTCTAAGTCCTTTCATGAACGTGACGACCTTAGTCGCCTCGTCTATCGGATTGGTCACGATATTTGAGACCAAGTATCGTGCGCGCTGCGCGTAAGCATGGACGTCATGCTTACCCTGCTGAAGGTCGAGGAACTCCGCCCTCGACCGGAACTCGTTTTGCGGGGGCTCAAAGGCTTGTCTGAGCTCCTCTTTGAACACTTCGTACGTGCTGAAGCACGTAGGATCGGAGAGTCGGCGTCCATACGCCCAACTCCTTGCGCGTCCGCCAAGGCAGGACATGGCGAACGCGACCTTCGACAGCGGGTCGACGATGCGTCGAGCCGCTATGGCTGTGTCGAGCTCGACAAGCCACCGGATGAGAGGCTCGCCCTCTCTTCCCACATAATTGCTTACGCTCAATTTCAATGTTTGAGCTCGCGGTGTCGTCCCTGACGACGCCGTCACTGAGGAAGCATCATCACGCTGCTCCATCATGATGAACCCCAGAGCAACACCATGTTGCTCCGTCGGCGATAGCGTACGCAGCATCGTAGCTATCGCCGCCTCCCCAATGACTGTTGACAGTCGTTGGAGGGCCTCCCACTCTGGATCCGACAGGTGGGGACAGTCAGCGCCTGCAACGCATGTTGCAGGCGTGTTGGAGCTCTCCATGGGCACCTCCGTGCTCATGTGGTTCTCGGCTCCGCGTTCGTACACCTCATACGAACGTCAAGCAGTCGGTCGTTGGACGGACTACAAAGTGCTACCAGGTGTAGTGGGTCTACTTTGGCTCACTACTTTAGCTTACACGTCGCGCTACGTGTATGAGGAAGCGTAAGTACTTAATAATTACTTAGGTTAATTATATTTGAAAACACAAATATAATTTAAATCCGATAAGACTCCAAGTAGCTACTTTAAGGTAAAATGAGAACTGTATTGTTTGTAAATTGATCTTTCTCCTAAATCTGCTAAAACTGATTATCATCTATGAAAGGGGCTGACAGCGGCTGGCTGTCAGAGCCCCGCCAATATGCACGTCTCTAATTGGTAGAAAGATGCTGCATTCTACCAATAGGATCTTTGGGTAGGTGTGGACCACTCATTGTGGTGGCCCACTTCAATGTATCCATTGGTGTGACTTACACCAAGGTGAGGAAGTATCTAAAACTTTTAACAGATAACCTATCTGTTAAATTCACAAGTGGCTTGTAGCCACTTGTACGTCTAACCCCGTTACAGTTATACGTCACTTGATTTGCATTCTGGGTATTGGCAGCTAGCCGTTGCAGCTGAAGACAAAGCAAAGACAGGATTCATTACGAGGCGAGGTCTATTCCAATTCTGCCGAATGCCATTTGGTTTGTGCAATGCTCCCAGCACATTTCAACGGCTGATGGACTGTGTCTTGCGAGGACTCGCATGGGTCAGTTGCCTAGTCTACCTCAATGATGTCGTAGTGTTTACAAAAGGATCTGTGGCACGACATGTGGTTGAACTCGCGGTAGTACTGGAACGCTTGGCAGAAGCAGGATTGAGCCTCAAAGTAAGCAAGTGCAGCTTCGCAGCTACACGTATGGAGAATCTGGGTCATGAGTTATCGCCCGATGGCGTTCGACCTCTGGGGAGACTCGTACAGGCTGTGCAAGATGTCGCCGTTCCCTTGGATGCAGACGAAGTGCGTAGATTTGTAGCCCTCGCCGTATATTACAGGCGATTTATCCGTGATTTTGGCGCACGAAGGACGCCTTTGACTCGCCTTTTGCGTAAGACTAGTAAGTGGGAGTGGAGTGTGGCGCAGCAGGAAGCATTTGAATGGGCTAAGGCACAGTTGATGCAGAAGCCTGTACCGATATACCCGGACTACAATCTTCCCTTCAAGTTGACGACCGATGCATCAAGAGCAGGATTAGGTGCCGTGTTGTCGCAAGACCAAGGATCGGGTGACCAACCAGTAGCTTATGCATCCCGCGTGAACAACCCTACTGTTGCGAACTACAGTGTCTCTGAACTTGAGTGTCTCGCAGTTGTGTGGGCTGTCAAGCTTTTTCGACCCCATGACCGACCATGTGGCTCTGAAATGGTTGCTAACTGCGAAAGATTTGGCTGGACGCCTGCATCGTTGGTCGTTAGCTCTACAAGAATATGACTTTGATATCCAGTATCGCACTGGGCGAGAGAATCACATTGCAGACGCGTTATCTCGATATCTTCCCGCCGGTGAGGGGCAGACACCAGCCTCAACCACAGGTCGAACCACAGATACGGAAGCTGTGGAAGTAGTTGCTGAAGTTCACCGAGTAGTAGGTCGACCATTCGTTTCTCAGCGGGAGGTACAAGCAGTACGCCACGATGACCCGGACAACACACACATACACAAGTAATGCTGCAACAAGCTCTAGAGCAAGCATGATAACCAACGTTGTGCGAGAACGGATCGAGCGTGCAGCGAAAGATGCAATTGCGTGGGCTATGGAAATCTTGGAGGTAACTACCGGGTCGAAAGCAATTGTCGATACGACTCATGAAAACTTCTGCAGTAGTGACGAGATCTTTGTGAATCTAACTACTGACAGCAGGGATGAAGCAAAGAATGGTTCTTTACTGGGCACACGGAAGGACTCACTTTTGCGAGACTGGTGGAAAAACATGACAACGAAATTACTGACGAGCATGCTGCGCAGATGATTAACGACGCAGCTGGAGATGTAATTCGATTAGTGAAGGTGCAGCGTGTGGAAGCAGTTGAGCTGGGTGTCGTACAGTTCACTGATGATGACATTAGACGTGAGCAAGAAAATTCAGTGATGGTGCAAATGTTAAAGAGGCGTGGGTGTTACCGAGGACGCCCTGTGACAGTGCATAATGATGGTCCTGTCTACTTGACTTGCGCTGATGGTGATAGGATTATGTTACCGGCAGTATATTGGCCACTTGCTTTTAAAGAGGCTGATGACAGCATCTGGGCAGGCCATTTGCGAGGCCCGCCAACATACGAGCGGCTCAGACGTATGTATTGGTGGCCTCGTATGCGTGAAAGTGTATCTCAGTGGGTGGCAGCGTGTCAAGATTGCGGGTCCAGAAAAGCTAAACCAACAGTTGTAGTGCCACCGCTGCGCAGTGTTCGCACTGGTGATGTATGTGATAGGTGGGCTATCGATGTCGCGGGTCCCCTTCCAGTAACCCCGCGTGGCAATCGCTACGTTATTGCTGGCATTGAGTATGCCACACGCTATGCTGTCGCAGTTGCAGTGCCGCAACATACGGAAAGATGTCGCTCAGTTCTTAATGGAGAGAATTGTGCTAGTTTTCGGACCCATGTGTGAAATAATGATGGATGGAGCAGCTGAGTTTAATAGCAAGGCGATGGACGAGCTCCTTCAATTGATGCAAGCAAAGCAAACAACCCCGGTTCCATACCGCCCAAATTTATTAGGACTGGTTGAGCGCTTCCATCGGACATGGAAGGATATGATCAGCTTCCAAACGAGCTTATGATTCGGAGGAAGTTGCGAACACCTAGTGAATTGCTGCGCAAGAGTCGTCTAGTTCACCCAACACAGACAATTGAATCATAACCTGAGTTGCTAATTGATGATCTCGAGCGAGCACAAGCATTGGCTAAAGAGGCCCTGGAGAAGGAGCAGGCGAGACAAGCCATCTACTACAATCAGAGGCGTGTCAAACAGAAGGCTTCGTATGCTCCAGGACAGTTAGTTTGGATTTATAGGCCGTCCAAAGGCCCTGGTATCACTAAGTTCCGCCACAAGTGGCGAGGTCCAACGCAAGTGATAGAACCGGCTGGTTTTGACAACCACAAATTAACGAAGCTAAAGTCAAGAGCCGAGCTAGTCACGCATTGCTCGTTCTTATTACCGTATTTCTATCCCACCAATTTGCTGGACAAGATGGCCAAGGACATCGCGCTCGACCTGCATGAAGAAGCCGACGCAGCCGGTGACGTTATTGAACTTGACCCCGGGCGGGAGGAAGAACCAGTGGAGCCAGAACATGAAGGACTTGGCGCGGATTTGGCAGGTGACCAGCAAGACGAGACACAAAGACAAGTGCCAACTGACATCCAACTAACAGTAATCACAGAGCCGCCCTCCCGTGCCCCAGTAACAGTAGATGCCCATGGCTCAGAACCAGTTGTCGTCACGCCGGCGGCCAAACGCACGAGATCGCAGTTGCGGCAAACACCGTACCCTCGGGTAGATATACACAATCACAGTATCGGTGAACCAGTCGATTCCGAAGGGCCCCGAACTAGTGGAAGAGCGCTCGAGGTAGAACCCCAGCACCAATATCAGGCGAAGACGCAAATGACAAGCGAAGCAGTGCTGCACCCTCGACACAGGGTCCAGTATCCACCCAACAACCAACAAGAACAGGCGAACAAGGAACCTTTATGCAAGCTGAAGACGAGCATATCTACGTTTTCGCTGGTCGAGGGCGGCGAGGTGTGGATAGTTTGGCAGCTTCAGCCCCCAGTCGAATTCGGATCCGACCGGATGAACGAGTCTGCGAGTGTCGACGCCGTCGTTACCGTACACGTTCCGGACGTTACGTATTGGAGTTTGAAGTTGAAAGGCTTGGTAGTCGATCAAGCAGCGAAAACCCTGAGTGTGTCTGGATTAACCAGCAGGAATACGAGCAACTTTGGTGGGAAGGTCGTATGTGCCACAAGGACGAGGCGAACCAACATGAGCTGACGCTTCCAGAATAAGCCAACAGCACAGAGGGGGTGAATAACGTCCGACCACCGAAATGAAACATCATCGGGGACGATGATAGGGCTAGGGGGAGAGAGTAAGCAGAGTGGTTTTCAGGGTCACGCTGATCCGTGAAGGAGGCCGTCTACAATGGACAGCGGAGAGCAGGTGTTGTTTGATGTGGTGTTTAATGTGGTGTTTGACGACGATGACAGCAGGATACAGCAGCATAGTGGCGTAACGGATCAAGGACGGCAGGCGACGGCGTGGAAAGATTGCAGCACCAGCGAGCGCGAAGATACCAGAAGGGGTGAGCAAGGTGACAGCGAGCGCAGACCGCCATGACATCGTCTGTATGGTTGAGAATTGTGTGGCTGAGGCGTGTTGGCAAACGTCGCTGCCAAAGATCGCCCGCCCCAAAAGACACGCTCAGCCAGGACCAAAGATAGCGAACCCAGAAGACGGCTCAGTCTAAGATCTGCGGAGTCGGTGGCAAGCCGAAGACGCGGAAGTGCGTGCGCTGCGAAGCAAGCGCCAACCAGAGCATTGTATCTGCCGGTACAGGCAGCAGCAAGCTAACGAAGAAATATACTTGAGTTCCTGAGCGAGCATCCACTTGAGTCAACTAGAGGAGCGCTAGTGAAGAAACCACTGTCGAGCGAAGTCGTGCGGAAGCAGCTGAAGCCGAAGCAAGCCGTAGTCGCCGTACCACTGGTGACGTTCGTCGACAGGCCCCACGGTAGAAGACCGTCGGAAGGGAGAACACGAAGGCTGTGCACGCATGTGGGCACGGTCTACATAGTGACAGCTCCAACCAGCTATAGCCTCTCTGGGCCTAAAGGAGAAGCAAAGGGTCGAGAGCACGTGCAAGCAGTACCTGTGACAATTTCGGTGATAGCGAAGCTCTGCCTGTCAGTAGATATTGTACATTGCATAAGTAGTCGAGCTGTCGTCGTTAGCCATCGAAGCCCTCACGACTGCAGGCGCGAGATTCGGGCAAGGTACAGGTGGTAGCTGGCAAGACAGAGGTAGTTTACTGTTCCGTGATTTGCTGACCTGTCGAGAGCCTTCGGTGATTGCAACCGGAGTCGGTGTTTGCCTCGATTCGTAGCTTGAGGAGACTGACTGGTGCCAACAAGCGATGGCAGAGGAATCCCGCGACCTGGACTATGCGTAGCGCTATTACACGCAGAGCGTGAGACGCCCCAAGTGATCGCATTTATACCTCAGGCACCGCCGATTATAGTACTTTCTAGTTCATAGAGGGTATTCAATATATACGGTAATGCTAAAGTACATGTTGCTAACATATACCATAGAAAAAGGACCTACTACTTTCGAAGTCGATAGGATCTAAATAACGTTATTGACAGGGTACCAATTGTTTTGCGTTCAGATCGGTATTTCGCTCGCAGAAATATCCGGCGGTGCATCTCTTCGTCAATGCGATGCTGCTTGGCAATCTAAGCCATTCGACCAGTGAGGATACGGGCAGGCTGTTCGTGTCGGGGGTGGAGATGTAGACGCAAACCCGGTGTTGGTTGTACCGCCGATTTTCGGATCGCGAGCTTACGGTGCACCATGACAGACTCGAGTGTGGGCAACACTTCCTGGTTCGGGTGGCCCGCGACAGTCAGTCAATGGCGATCTTACAGGAACCTTTATTTTCGAATTGCCCCGGTGACTGCAACATGAGCTTCTTGCTTAAGGAGGAGCAGCTAGCGACGCTGGACGAGCTGTTCGCCTTCATCGAGTGCGCGGGGCAATGCGCCGACTGCGACGACAGCAACAATGGCGGCGAGTCCCCGTTGGCGGTCGATGGATCGGATGCTGGAGACTGTTGCCTGCCCGGCTCAGAAGACTCCTGCGCACAGCAGAAATCTACCAAGCGGCGAAGGAAACGCACAGGCTGGAGCTCCTCCACGGGTCTGCAGCGACGCAAGCGAGCAGAGTTGCAGTTCCTGCGGCAGCACGTGCTCCACCTCGAGACGTATCTCCAGCAACTCAAGTCGCCTCCGACCACGGACTTGGACGCGTCGAAGGACGAAGATTCATGTCTGTGGCAGGATTTGGCGATGGCTGAGCTGCTGAAACGCGTCCAGGCAGAGGAGATCAACCGCTTACTGAAGACCATTATGAACAACCAGCTCCAGATACATGACGCGCTGAAGAACGTCTTCGAGGAGAGTACCATTTGCACGAAGAACGCAACGCCCGCACCAGATGAGGATACGTGGAGTGTATGAGAGAAAGAAGCCTCCGTGACGCCTGCGTAAATTCATGAATATACTTTCTGAGTGAGCAAAACAGTGGATATGTACCGTATTAGTCAAATCTGAATTTACGGCATGAGACATTGTTCGATGATCGTTTCGCAAGGTGCAGGGCGTTATTTAACAATGTAATGCAAATACATGTATCGACGTCAGGACTCGAGAGGCTGCATGTACCGTGTACACCCAGAGCGAGCGGGCTGTAGTGGAGGAAATCTCCAGCCTGCCCAAGCTAGCAGCTTCAGCACCAACTGGTCGCAGTCAATTACGGCAAACGTGATGACTGCGACAACAAATCGTGTGCATAACGAAAAGCAAGCGGAGCATAACGTAAAGCTGATGACCAGCCAGAAATCCAGTGCGCCATAACGACAAACTTGATGACTAGCTAACGACAACCTAGATTACAGTAGCTACGGCTTCATTGGTTAGCAGGAGCCGCAGCACTAGGAATACCTCGTGTCCTATTCACTTTGCTATTTACCTTTGGCAATACACTACGGCTAAACTTCCGGGGTCTTCGCCGACTCCCCCAGCGTGTTTTCGATTTCCCTGCAGACACTACACGGGTGTCACGGAGTTGATTAGACGCAATCTGCGTCATGCAGAGCAATGAGATGAAGTAGTAAATTGATCAAAAGGCGCGTGCTTGGTGGTTGAAGTATTCCGTTGCTGTGTCCTCTCGTTGTCTATACGGGCGTGGTAATCGACTTGGTCCTCGTAAACAATTACGCCTCATGATTTTAACCTGTGGTCACGTCGGAGTGATTGGATGGTGCACGTACACGTTGCTTCGACTTGAAACCTTAAAACACCCTTTGCTTACGATGTACAGTAAGCTGGGCGGAAGAAATACGGCTGCTGTTGGTGAGCTGTAGTAAGCCATGGTTGTGACAAAACAAAGAGAGAGCTGCTGCGTTTCCCTTTTCTTGCAACACGTAATCATCGATGACGCGCAAACACGGAACCAACAATATCCGCAACGCGTTAGTGTATCTCGAGGATGACTAGTGTTTTGCACGTGTTTAACTAGCAAAACTCGCTATGCCTGTCAAGCATCGCCTGATGGAGCATCAGCAATGATGACTACGCCCCGCTGCGTTGGCGATCACACAGACCAGGACCGCAATAATAGATACACCTTCTCGCCGTTCGTCAAGGGCTTTACCGTAGATTTACGCAAAAGCGATCTAAGCCCAGATAGTAGGATGTATTCCTTTGCTGAGTCCACCACTAGTATCGCCGACACTTGTACCAGGACACGTGTGTAAGGCTATGAATCTATAGCTATCTCGTCACCGTCACCAGCGCAAAATGCCCTCAAAACGCAGCGGGAACACAGGGGGGTGCCCTTTCTACTAGCGAATTGCAGCAACTGCGCCAAACGACGGTTTACGAGAGCTTGGTGGGCGCGTAGCTGGCGTTAAGCGGGCGCACACGTTGCAGATGACCATCAAAGAGGAAAGGTCCAACGAGCCAGCACCAATAGATTCGTGCGCAGGCGCCAATGAGGTCTCCCCATGAAATAGTACTTGGCATCGCCATCGCCGTCGTCGTCCAACGGAATTCGGGTAGTTCGTCACTTGCGAATTCTCACCGCCAGAGCGACACACACAAATACGCGAGTACGAACATGACTCTGCAACTGCAAGACGACGACATGGCTATCGTTGAGGAAATCCTCGCGTTTGTCGATACATTCAAGATGGACGAAAGGGCCTTCAACGAGTGCGGTATCGCCGACGCAGACCTCAAGTTGGCCTTAGTCGAGAGCACCGAGTCCGTCAGACGAGCGACCTCCGCCAGTGAGACCAAGCCGCCCCCGAAGCGCAAGCGTATCCGCACCGGCTGGAGCTCGTCTACGGGACTGCAAAGGCGCAAAAGGGCGGAGCTCGCGTTCCTTCGCGCGCACGTCCAGGAACTGGAGACGTACCTCGAGCAGCTGAAAACCAGAGCCTCGCAGCCGCAAGTGGCCGTTGTCGCGAACGACCGAGGCGTGGATTGGCGCGAGGTGGCGCTGGACCAGTTCATCGAGCGGAAAAAATCCGAGGAGGCCAACCGCGTGCTCAAGACGATTCTCGACAACCAAACGCTCGTGGGCCAAACGCTCACCCAAGTGCTGCAGCAGAGCCCCCAGAGCCCCAACTTCAACTAGAACTTGCCTTTTTGTTTTGTCCAATCACACCATATCGCTCCATCCATTGGTTGAAAACCTTGTCGTGTGAATGTTGGTCTGTGATTACGCAGTCAATATGATTATGTAGTCCACATAAGTCAACGCCAGTGCAAAAGTGACTGGTATTCCCCTACTCGACAGCTAATAATGAGCATTCTGGTCACTGACGCCGACGAAGCCGCTACGCTAGAGGCCACGCTGGCCTTCGTGGACGAATGGAGCTCCCCAATGGGCGTTTCTACCGCGCCGAGGTGCCTCACGCCGCAGCAGAAGCAGCAGCAGAAGCAGCAGCAGCAGCAACAAGGCGAGCCCTATGCTGCTGGGCCCAAGAAACCGCGTCGGAAATACCCGAACAGCTCCTCGACCGTGCTACAGCGCCGCAAGAAGGCGGAGATTGTTGCTCTAAGAGTCCAAGTCGCGCAACTTGAGACTCGGTTGGAGGAACTTAAGCATGGCGCAACACAAGCTCTGGATGTTGAAGATACTACGTTGCTGCAACAAAAGGCAGCGTCGGGGGCATTAACTTACGCGGAGCAGGCGGCGCTGCAGTGGCGAGGGCGTCTCCAAGCGGAGAAGACCAATACCAAGCTGAGGAAGATCATGGCCAACCAACTCAAGGTCAGCGAGACGTTGCGAAAGTTACTGCAGGGGACAGCAGCGATGGAGGGCATGGACTTCTTGCAGCCGGAGCCGTGTCGACCGCTGGTCGATGAATCGGCGTGCAGCTTGGCGTTGCTGGAGAGGAGCGTGGAGAGCTTGTACTTGGAGGCAGACGCGGTCTATCGGCCGGAGGCGCTGCAGTCGATCAGTGTGCAAGCGATGGTGAAGCACAGCCAGTCGCTGGGTAAGACGGTGGAGATTATGTCGACCACGCCGATGATGTGCCCGTTGAAGGAGGCGAGCGATACGCTGTGGAAATGGTTCAGTCTCTCCAAGGTACGTGCCGTGATTTTTTGTATTCGATACGCAGTATTTTTTACTTACAGTGGGGACCTCTGTTTGTCAGTCGTTGGGAGATCGACCAAATATTCTCGAGCGAAGCTACGCGCTAATTCTGGAGAGTCAAATTGGCACGCTCGAATTCAGGAAACAGAACTTCGTACGCAGGTACGAAGAAGCTGATCGAGTCGTCATTATTTGGGTAGACACTTTGCGGCTGCCGAAGTACCAGTTGCAGTTCCGCAATCAGTCGTGGATGTTCATCACGCCGTCGGCGGATGCCCCCAAGGACACATCAGTACTACGCTCTTTTCAGCAGTTATTTTTCGACTCGGAAGCGAGTCATCCAGTCGAAGAAGCTTCCTTTGCTCGAGAATCAGCGTTTCAGGAATTGAGCAAGCTGTACCGCCACTACTTGCAGTCGCAACAGAACGTGATGCTGAACGAGACTCGATCTGCGGTGATGATACAAGGGATCTCTGTGTGAGCGTGCGCTGAATGGAGCAAAGCGATTGTGTATGAATAGCTGCGTGTTGAGTACCGTAAATCTGCAAGTATGAACTTGAACCGGAGTTTCACATAAAACCCAGCAAGCTATCCGCAACGATACCATAGCAACACCTTTCCAAAGCACTAGCGCTAGATCAGAGCGTCTTGGACCACGAGCAGAGCCGGCGATGATGCAAAGCGCGTAGATCGACTAACGTGGAACAGTGGCGGTGGCAATGAAAAGCGTCGTTTTCAGGCTCAGGGTATCTGCTTTTTGCACAGTGGAAACGCACTGCTGTAGGACCTCACCCATCCTGGCGCGAGCTCCAGTTGTCGCGGCTGCATCTTATCGACGCAGCTTATCGATGTTCACGTGAGTATTGGGCCTGCATAAACACCCGGTGTTCGTCTGCTATCGTAATCACTAACTCGGGTGGGTGGACCGCATCGCTCATTTTTCGTCTTGCGTGATCGGACCTAGTTACAGTAATCGCTTCTCATGAGCTTCTTGGTCGGGGAAGCGGATACCATATCGACGCTAGAGGAGCTGGTGACTTTTATCGACGCGTGGGATGATGGTAACAGCAACGGCACCGGCGACGTCACTACGAGTGAGAGTGAAAACGACAGCTCTCCTTACAGCAACGAAGACATGGAATCGGTGCTGCTTGACTCGCTTGACGGTGTGCTGGAGGAGGCGAGTTTTCTTCCAGAAAAGCAGTTAGAGGCTCCAAAGCCCATGAAGAGGAAGAGGAAGAAAGCTCCGGGCGCATCTACGCAACTACAGCGTCGCAAAAAGGCCGAGATATTGGCGTTGCGGGCTCAGAGCCACCAATTAGAAAGGGAATTGGAGCGACTTCAACGGAATCACGCTGGACCAACTACTTTACCATGTTTGGTGAGCGTCCCACTTGAAAATGGAGAAAACAGTTTAGTGCCGACTTCATGGTCTACGATTGCTTCAACTGAATACCACGAGCGCCTCAAGTCGGAACAGCTAAACCAGAAGCTACGAGCGGTCCTGCTAGAGCAAATGAAGATGAATACAGCCCTACGTGATGATTTCCCGGCGCAGATCTCTCTTCGAGTACGTACTCTGCTGTAATGTATTTCTATCTCAAGTTTTTTTTTCCTAACCTTGCTTTCGTTTATACATGTACAGAACTTTGAATCTGTCTTTGGCAGACAGCCTTCCCCTTTAGCTCAACTTCCGTCGACTGAAGCAGGATGCGCTGTGGATGTGATCGACGGGCTGGAGAAGACGACTGAAGGGCTGTATCTCGATTCTGAAGTAGTATTTCGTCACAAAGAAACTCCTTCGACTGACTCCGTCCTGTGCGTAAAGCAAGAGCCTACACGTGGCAGGGTGGTCGAGATCACAATGACGACCACATTGCCGTGCTCGGTGCAGGAGGCGAGCGCGATGTTTTGGCGAGATCTTCTCGCTGTTCGGCAATACAACGACAAGTCGTACCACTTCGTAAGTCAATTTGAGGTTGTTGCCCTGACCCGTAGATACTAACTTCAATTTCAACATTGCGCGCTGCTTGTTTTCCAGCACCGACAGCGCAAGCCAGCCTCCGTGGAAAAGAGCTTCGTGTGGCTATTGCAAAGCGATGTGGGTGCGAGAGAGCTCAGCGGGTTTACCTTCGTGCGCAAGATCGAAGAACCGAACCGCGTGGTACTGGTCCAGGCCGATCGTTTGGTTCTCGCAACAGGAGGAATCCAATTCCGCATGCATCGCTGGACTATTATCACTCGCTCCGACGATGAAGCACGACCAAGCTCGGTTGTCCGAACAATGCTGCAACTCCACGCCGAATACACAACCGGCTTCACCGGGAAGAAAGACTGCCTTCAAGAAGTCGAAGACTTGGTGATGGGGGTACTAAGCCAGCGGCTGCGATCATATCTTCATCGACAGCAGGGAGAGTTTGCGCTGGAAGCCGAGCAGATCCGCATGCCCACCAGTGGTGCAGCAACATGTAGTCCGGTATGAGATGCCGCCAGCGACATTAATGAGACTACATTTTGGTGAATGGATTTTTGCTCAGCGTTTGCGGGACATGCATCGCTGGACGCCTCCAACAACACGCACTCGTGTACATGTACTGTATTCCTTCGGTGTGTACGGCATGGTCACGATCGGTTGCGTTACTTGCGCGTTAAAGCTGGTGGGCCAAAAGCCCAGGATATGTTTCTTCCTAATCGTAGGCATTACGTATAATACCACCCACTGTTTAACACCCAGGCAGCGCACCAGGGATATAGCAATGTGCAAGTTGCGGCACTGTGCATTTGCGTGCGAGGTTCCGTGATTTGCTGACCTGTCAAGAGCCTTCGGTGATTGCAACCGGAGTCGGTGTTTGCCTCGATTCGTAGCTTGAGGAGACTGACTGGTGCCAACAAGCGATGGCAGAGGAATCCCGCGAGCTGGACTATGCGTAGCGCTATTACACGCAGAGCGTGAGACGCCCCAAGTGATCGCATTTATACCTCAGGTACCGCCGATTATAGTACTTTCTAGTTCATAGAGGGTATTCAATATAATATATTATACGGTAATGCTAAAGTACACGTTGCTAACATATACCATAGATAAAGGACCTTCTACTTTCGAAGTCGATAGGATCTAAATAACGTTATTGACAGGGTACCAATTGTTTTGCGTTTAGATCGGTATTTCGCTCGCAGAAATATCCGGCGGTGCATCTCTTCGTCAATGCGATGCTGCTTGGCAATCTAAGCCATTCGACCAGTGAGGATACGGGCAGGCTGTTCGTGTCGGGGGTGGAGATGTAGACGCAAACCCGGTGTTGGTTGTACCGCCGATTTTCGGATCGCGAGCTTTCGGTGCACCATGACAGACTCGAGTGTGGGCAACACTTCCTGGTTCGGGTGGCCCGGGACAATCAGTCAATGGCGATCTTACAGGAACCTTTATTTTCGAATTGCACCGGTGACTGCAACATGAGCTTCTTGCTTGAGGATGAGCAGCTAGCGACGCTGGACGAGCTGTTCGCCTTCATCGAGTGCGCGGGGCAATGCGCCGACTGCGACGACAGCAACAATGGCGGCGAGTCCCCGTTGGCGGTCGATGGATCGGATGCTGGAGACTGTTGCCTGCCCGGCTCAGAAGACTCCTGCGCACAGCAGAAATCTACCAAGCGGCGAAGGAAACGCACAGGCTGGAGCTCCTCCACGGGTCTGCAGCGGCGCAAGCGAGCAGAGTTGCAGTTCCTGCGGCAGCACGTGCTCCACCTCGAGACGTATCTCCAGCAACTCAAGTCGCCTCCGACCACGGACTTGGACGCGTCGAAGGACGAAGATTCATGTCAGTGGCAGGATCTGGCGATGGCTGAGCTGCTGAAACGCGTCCAGGCAGAGGAGATCAACCGCTTGCTGAAGACCATTATGAACAACCAGCTCCAGATACATGACGCGCTGAAGAACGTCTTCGAGGAGAGTACCATTTGCACGAAGAACGTAACGCCCGCACGAGATGAGGATACGTGGAGTGTATAAGAGAAAGCAGCCTTCGTGGCGCCTGCGTAATATACTTTCTAAGTGAGCCAAACCAGTGAATGTGTATCGTATTAGTCAAATCTGAATTTACGGCATGCGACATTGTTCGATGATCGTTTCGCAAGGTGCAGGGCGTTATTTAACAATGTAATGCAAATACATCTATCGACGTCAGGACTCGAGAGGCTGCATGTACCCAGAGCGAGCGGGCGTCACGGAGTTGATTAGACGCAATCTGCGTCATGCAGAGCCATGAGATGAAGGAGTAAATTGATCAAAAGGCGCGTGCTTGGTGGTTGAAGTATTCCGTTGCTGTGTCCTCTCGTCGTCTATACGGACGTGGTAATCGACTTGGTCCTCGTAAGCAAGTCCGCCTCATGATTTTAACTCGTGGTCACGTTGGAGTGATTGGATGGTGCACGTACACGTTGCTTCGGCTTGAAACCTGAAAACACCCTTTGCTTACGATGTACAGTAAGCTGGGCGGAAGAAACGAATCGGCTCTACGCGCAATAAAATGCATCGTCCGTGCTGGCACGAATGTACACGAACGTAGGTGGTTCCGTACATGTACATGTACCTATTACACCTTGAAGGAATCCGTAGTTGGCACGTGAGACCGGCGAACAAGAGACCAATACATAGATGTGCTTTCGCTTTCGCCACTGGCGAATCGCCAGTGACTCGCGTGGGTGGTTAGACTTTCTCGCGTCGTCGGTACCAGCACTGTCGGCGGCTTTGCCGAGGTGGCGGTCAGGCACCTGTCACTAGGGAGCGGAGCCTTCATTCAAGAAAAAGCAAGCTCTCTAGAAGGACGAGATGGATACTTTACAGCGGGAAGACGTGCAAATGGCGACGCTGGAGGAGCTGTTCGAGTTCATCGACTGCTGCGTGAGTCCCGACGTGTACTCGGACAGTATTGCCAGCTGCTGCGAGCCTATAACCTTATCCTCCATCGAGAGAAAGACGCCGGCGCACGGATCGCCTACAACGGTTGACCAAGTTACTCCCGCCACCAACACAGCCACTTCGGCTAAGCCGAAGCGGAAACGGAAGAGGACGGGCTGGAGCTCTTCAACGGGGCTCCAGCGCCGCAAGAGGGCCGAGTTACAGTTCCTTCGGGAGCACGTGCGAGACCTTGAGGCGTACGCAGAAAAGCTCAAGCAGCAGACTGGCCCGGTCCTGGTGACAGAGAACGCGGCGTGCGATTGGCAAGAGCTGGCCGTAGCAGAGTACAAGGAGCGCCAAAGAGCTGAAGAGACGAACCGCGCGCTGCGCAGGATCATGGACAACCAGCTGCAGGTCAGCGCCGCTCTAAAACTCGCCGCCGAGCGACATGCTCTTCTATGAATTTGACAGCCGTACATATAATACAGTATCACTAAATAAACAGCGCATCGTGATGCTAAATGCGACTACCCATATTCGTTACTCGCCAACGCATCCGCCTTCACAGAGACCAAAACAAAGCACACACAGTATTCCAGGCACTAGGTATGCACGTCGCATTCCCGAAAGAGTTCTTCTATCGCACCCACCTTTGCCCCCAACACACCCACTTTTGCTTCCGCGTCAACATTTCGCCTGCATAATCATTTCTTTTTCAACCAATCAAATGCCTGGTATTCCTTCGCTCTCCCCCCATGCGTCATTCCTCAACCGCAGCAATGACCACACCGTTCCTGGAGCCCGAAGCCGACGATCTGGCCACGGTGGCCGAGGCGCTGGCGTTCATTGACGCCTACGAGGGCAGCACCAGTGGCAGTGACAGCGTCGCGTCCCCCGTTGGCCCCGATCCAAATTCCGCGTCGGGGGTCGAAGTATCGGATTCCGTGGATTCCGTCAGAGGAGAGACCGTCGACGGGCAGCAGAAGCCCAAGCCGAGACGCAAGCGCAGGTCCAAGAACCCGGCGGGCTATTCGACCAAGTTGCTGCACCGCAAGAAGGCGGAGATGCAGCAGCTGCGGGAGCAGGCGCTGCAGCTCGAAGCCAAGGTTGCGCAGTTGAAACTGACGAGGGCGGTGGGCGTCGGCGCGTTGGCAGCACACGCGTCGCAACTCAAGGAGAAGGCGGAGTGCCGGTGGATAGAGCTGGCGCAGATCGAGCTCCAGAGGCGACAGAGGTCGGAGCACACGAATCGGAAGCTTAAGGCGCTGCTGGCCAACCAGGTCAAGGTCGACGACGCGTTGAGAGCCGTCGTGATGAAGAGATCCGTGCTGGAGGTGGGTGGATGTGTAGAGTGGCATAGATTGCGGAGAGAGGGGGGTCTGATGTGCTGCTGCGTTTGTTTTGAAGCAGGGAATGGAGTTTTTGTTTGAGAAGTCGCCGACCGTGCAGAGTTCTCTGGATGCAGTGGACAACAGCGCCGTGATCATGGCGGAGCTGGAGAAGAAGGCGTCGGAGATGTATCTCGGATCCAGGGTGTTGTTTGAGAAGGAGTCAAGTATCTCGACGATTAGCTGCGAGATGAGGCGCAGAGTGGATAAGCAGCTTGGGCAAATGGTGGAGATCATCTCGAACGCGCCACTGTCGTGCTCCATGGAAGTCGCTTGCTCGTCGTTGTGGAAAGAGCTGATGACGATGCGCACGTACCCCGACAAGTCCTACCGCTACGTACGTACTGCGCTAGTATTTCTTGTTCTCGTGGAGACTGTAAACTCACTTCAGTTTGCTGTGAATTGCGTTGGCAGATGCAAACAAGCACCCCGAATGTGATGGAGAAGAGCTTCGACCAGATTCTGAGGGGGAAAGCTGGCGCGACTCCAATTAACGGTTTGCAGGTCATGAAGAAGTTTGAAGAAACGGATCGGATAGTGTTGGCGCGAGCATATAGGATGCTGCCAGCGACGGATGGCTTACATCTCCGTGGCAAGGTGTGGACAATCTTCTCTCGATCAGAAGCAGATCCGGCTGAAACATGCGAAGTCCGCTCCTTCATACAGCTTTATATGGAGACGCAGCCAGGGTTTTCACCCACCCCGGAAGATGTCGCGTACTTGCGTGATGTGGCGTTCGAAACATGGAGTATGAAGATGCGTACGCACGCCCAGTATCTGCAAGAGGTGATGGTTGAAGCTGCTGCAGGCGCTCCGGCGGGGGCGTCGCAGCTGCTGCTCAAGTCTATCTGTTAAGTCGACGAGAAGAATAGGTGATGTTGAAAATGAAATGGTAATCTACGAAGTAGCACGTTGCTACAAAGTCTGGAAATGTATGGATCGTTTACATGTAGGAAAAAAAGTGTGTCAAGTTAACTTCTGCCCCTTATACTGCAGCAAGCCACATGGGTGAAAGTGCAAGGAAACCCGAACGGAGAGATAACTGAGGGCCTAGATTACTGATAAAAACTTTATTGACCAGCTAAATATTTCATAATCAAAATAGTGCTGCGCTTTCATGAGTTGTACAGCTTAATGCCGATACCTCTGCTCGTAAAGTAGCAAGATCATATGCGCAAAAATGTCAAGCGGGTTGTTGTTGGTGGTGCCGTCTGTACTGAAACCGTTTTTAGCGCCGCACTTGAGTCGTGCCTGAATCGCTGTACGAAACTAGATTTTTAAATCGACAGTGAGCGACGTGTTCGGGATCACGGAGGTCTTGGTGCAATTTGAAACTTTCAAAAAACTATTTTGTCCAATCGGCCCCAGTATTCAGAGATCTTATCGAACCAGTGATTAGTAAAGTACGGCAATTGTTTTATTGATACTGGGCTACTGAAAAAAAAGATTCTCAACGGTATGTGGTAATGTATCTATTTTTCTTGCCGTGTATTAGTCGAACATAAGAAAAAAAGTTGAGCGAGACAACTACGAAGGTGGGGAAAATACCTGGTTCCATCTCCCGTCGAAACTCCATACGTTGGGGCGATAGTTTCGCGAGTGGCGACACTCATTCCCCCCCCCCCCCCTAACCGCGGTAGCACGCTGTGAAATACTTGTGCAAGTTGCCGATAGAGTATTATTATGTCTCCAAGCTCAAGTTGTGTTTTAAGCTGAGGTTCGATAAGGCGTGGTATTAGTCGAACAGTGCCCATAATACGATATGTTCAATACAATAGGAAAAAGTAGCTGACTCGGAATATGGCGTGGTTTCTTAATGCTGATCTGTTGATGGCGGCAGTGGAACGCGTACCTGATACTGCTGAACAAACTCGAGTGCATCAACTCAAAGTTGATCGACAAGGTATTCGTGAGTGCAGCCATCAGTAGTCAAACTGCGGTTTTGGATGTTCTGCGAACCGATGCGATCAAGTTAATTTGAGGTCTTTGCACGACAAGTCACGTATATCATCTGAGGCTCTCTTCGAGGCATTTACGCTTGCATCGTCGTCGTACGAATGCTGTAAAGTGTTGGACAACTTGAAGCACTACCGTTTTTGGGTAAACATGTTTCGAAAGCAGTGAAACACAAAGCGTCGCTGCTGCTGTGCGTCGTGGAATAACTTAAGTTTTCCGGGTGCTACGTGGGGACAAAAGTTCGGACTGGCCACTAGACACCTTCAATGCTGCGCTCGCCGCAGCACGTGACAACTACGTGAAGGCGATGATTCCCAGCAGCGCAGAGAGTAAGACTGAAAAAATTCGCGCCTGAGTATCACGTTGACGAAGTAAGCATTGCATCGATGAATTGAAACGTGACCAAACATGTTTGGTTTGTGGGACGGGTGTCACGGTCTGCAAATCCGCTACAATCCTATGGGTCAAGGTGAACTACCCTTACTGCGGTCAAACGTACCAGGTAGCTCTCTCGGTCGTGCTGCGAATCGAGGAGGTGAGGTATATGGCGCAAAAAGATTGCTAGCTACTGTTATTGAGGATGACTGTTCTTATTGGTTGGTGACAGTGGTGCGTTCTTTCCTCGGGCCATCCACGTTTCACCCCCTCTGGTTGAAAACATGGCTGTACATTTCCGTGATCAAAACGACGATGTATTACGGTTCCGTAATCAAAAACCCGACGATTACATTTTCATGAATAAGCTTACTAACTTAGTTACAAAATAATGTAAATAACGTACAGTTGTACTGAGCCACCCACGCGAAGCCCCATGAAAGCGGTTGTCCTTGCGTGGCATCTCCTGGATTGACCTCAGTCGGTTACGGGACGGCATTCAGCAATTTGCTCCCCTCAAGTCAGACCAAGACATCCTGCTCGAACAAACATGGGTCTGCTCCACTTTGTGCTGGCCATTCTGGTCACACTGGTTGCTCTCACCGACGGGTTAACAAGCGCCACAAGCGAGATCTCCACGACTGAGTCAAAAGGGTTGCGGCACATGACGCTTACTACCGAGGATGCAACGCGCACGCTGCTTGGAGGTGACCCAACGTTGGAGGAGCGAGCGAAAGGAGGCGGTGGGGGTGGAAGAGGTGGCGTACGACGTACACGAGTGAGTGGAGTAGGATATCTTTATCCATCCGAGTTCGTGAAAAAGGGATACCGAAAATTCATCGGATTGCTGAGGCGCATTTTCCGCGTCAAGAATAACTGAGAGGGTCTGGTATGTTCCGCTGGGGCGCTTATACACTCCGAAGAAAATAGGCCACGAGATCGCTTACTAAGCAATCCGGTTGTTGAATTCCCGTACTAGAGTTTGTAAGATGTCATCTCGCTTGGGCTTTTATTTTGATAGCGTACACAAACGCATCGCATCGTGATTCCCGCGGCAAATGCTACGGGACAAATGGACAGCGTTTTCCTTACGTCGAAGGTGCAGCCCTGAATAAGTGCACTTGCTGGACCTTGACCGGTTGCCGTGGCGGTCCTAATGGGCAAGAGAGTTCTTGTGAAACGGCTTTATGATCGGTATGCCCGAGCTATTGAAGGTGGGAACTTGCCCGTGGAAATCGCGCGGATTTGTAAAATGGAGACGGTCAAATACCTGATCAACATCGGGTACAACGACCCTGAGTTGATCGGTAACGCTTTTGTAGTTGCAGCTAAACGCCCGAGAGCTTGCAGATGTTGATTGATACTGGGTGTGTAGCGTCGGATGCATTCGAGAAGGCTTTCGAAGCACAGTGGCTGCTGCCAGAAATGTTGCATCAAGGGCTTTTTTCGTACAGCATCTTCAATACAGTGGCATCCTGAGTACTCTCGAGTTACAGCCTGCGGAGAAGGCCTTTTCGCGTTGTAGTATTGTGGAGTCTTGCCGCTGATGAAAGCGAAATGCTGAATCCTCCCATTCAGAGCTCCGTTTGGTGTCTTATATGACAAAAAATTAAATTACCCACGATTAAGAAGAAGAATGGTCGATTACCGATTATTGGTCTTCTCAACTTGCTAAGTAGTATGTGCTGACCATGGTTTCAACTTGCTCCGAGCGAATGTGGGGTTCGACATCGCACGCAGGGGTGATTGAGGGGCTCGTTAAAATGGCCTTCTAAAAATCGGGGCTCAGAAGTCCTCTACAGTACGCGGGGTACCTCTGGCAACGTCCCTTTTGAAGAGAGGTCCATATGATTTGGTACACATGACTCTGATACAAAAACCAAAAACGGAGGGAGAGCCCTGTTCGACATCGTAATCATTCGACACCGTAATCTGTGCACCAAAGCTCAGCGTCGTCATTCCTCAAAATGAGCCTATTCGAGATAACTACCGACGACGCAGTGACAGTCGCTGAGGCACTCGCATTCATAGACTCATTCGATACTAACCACGGTGATGGCGAGCATCAAAGTATCAACCACAAGAGAGAAGCGGCTCAGACTTCACAGTCAGCCACCAATTCGACTTCTTCGTCATCCGCGGATACAACAGACTCCGCGCCAAAAATCCCACAAAGGCGAAAGAAAACATCGAACCCACCTGGATACACGACGCGCATCCAGCGCCGCAAAAGGGCGGAGTTGCAGAATTTGCGTGACGAAGCTCAGGCACTCGAAGCTCAGCTCAATCTTCTTGAAACAACGGCATCCAACGCGATCAGCGAACAAGTTATGGTCACAGGAGAATCGCTTGCTGCCCGGTCCAAGTGGATCAAGTTGCTGGAAATTGAGCGAAATCGGCGACGGCATTCGGAGGAGACGAACCGCAAACTCAGAGCCATTTTTGCGCATTTTCTCGAAGTAAACAGAAGTCTTCGTCGAACATTTGAGAAGAAGACGCTGCTGGAGGTAGGTGCCCATTTTTCCCGAGGGCAAAACCTTGTGTTGAATAACCATTTGGGGTGTGAACTGGTACAGGGAATCAACTTTGTGTTCGGCAACGAGCCCACGCCAACGCACTCCTTCACAGCGTTTGAGAACAGTAAAGCCATTGCGGGCCATCTCGAACAGCTTGTGGGTGAGCTCTACCTCAGGTCGGGGTCCGTGTTCGAGTCGTGGTCGTCTTCAGCGATCAGCTACAGCTTGCGATTCAAGTTTGATCAGAAGCGAGGCAAAGTCGCCGAAATGAAAGCGACAACTCCCGTCGGGTGTCCGATGGAGGCAGCCGCCGATCTAACGTGGCAAGAGCAAAGTGGACAGCTACCGGATCCGCAAAAATGGACTCGACGGGTAAGATTTTTTTTGCTTTGCCTCGATTGCCTCAATTTGACTGACATGTTAATGCTGTGTAGATGCGAGGGCGCCTGCCGAACTCACAGGAGAAGAACTGGGTGTTGACGCTGCAGTGCCAATCATACGTCAAACAACTGACGGGTATCCAGTTCCTTCAGAAGTTCGAAGAGCCCAACCGCATCTTGCTGGTTAGGACCGACCTCATCACTTTGACCGGACAAGGGTTTCAATTCCGTGACCAGACGTGGACGACCATCACGCGCTCTGAGGAAGACCCACGGCACGCGTCTGTGGTTCGCATCTTCGAGGAGGTATTCATGGAATGCCAAGAAGGATTCAGCGCTCGCCCCGACGACATTGCCTACGCGCAAAACGTCGTTCTCAAGAATTTGAGCTGGAAGCTGCAAGACTGCACTAAGAGACTGCAAGACACGCTGATGGAACATGTCGAGCTCTCCTAGACGGTTGGATTAGTTACCAACGTAATGCTGGTGCTAGTAATGATGCCGCATGAGAAATCGAGAAATCGGTCGCTCCGTACCGCCAATCTTCGTTCTAGCCCCATGTGGTTTGTCTTCATAATCGTCGATCTCCATAATCAACCTCTACCACCATAAAACCCCCAAACAAGCTGGAAAGGGCCAATCGTATGGTAGTATTATCCCTTTTGAGCCACAGCAGCGACCACGTAAACGTCCCTTCTTCCTCTGTAGAGAGTTACCGCCTCACTCTACAATTTGCGCCGAACCGAGCAACAATGAGCTTCGCCCAGACCGCGAAAGATGATGTCATGACGGTGGAGGAAGCCATCGCCTTTATTGATTCTTTTGACGAGATTATTGGAGATGACTCGGATAGTGCTAGCTCCCCCAATTCAAGCGTGTCTTCGGACTCGGGGATGGTGTATCCTATAGCTGATAAGGCTGCGGCTGGGCCGAAACGGAAACGGAAGGGGAACCCACCGGGATACACGACTCGGATGCAGCAAAAGAAGAAGGCGGAGCTCTTGGACCTGCGAGAAGAAGTTCGAGAGCTGGAGCAGGTTCTGGACCAGGTGAAGAAGTCGAAGCCCAACAGGACAACGACAATCGGGCCGAAGTCGGCTGAGATTCAATCGAAGTGGCAGCAACTAGCAGCCGCTGAGCATGACCATCGACGACGATCAGAGCAGACGAATCGCAGATTCAAAACCATTTTGGCCCACCAGGCCGAAGTAGACAAGAACTTGCGGCGGATTCTACAGAAACGATCGCTGTTGCAGGGGATTGACTTTGTGTTCGGCAATGAACCGACATCGAGGTACTCGTTCGCTGCGTTTGAGAACAGCAAGTCGATCATGGACCACCTCGAGCAGAAGGTGGCGAACCTGTACCTGGACTCGAATTCCATCTTCCAAGCGGAGCCAACGACCACAATCAGCTGCAGCATGCAGATGAAGTACAAAGAGATTCTGGGAATAACGGCCGAAGCGCTCTCGACGACTCCGATGCTGTGTCCGATGGAAGTTGCCGCTGATATCTGCTGGAAGGACTTGACTGTTCATCGACCCTGTCCGGAGAAGTGGGCGCGTTGCGTAAGTTCATGGGCTTATTGAACACATTATGCTTAAATAGTCGTGTACTAACGAAACTTTGATGCTTATGGCTTTTAGATGAAGGGAATTCAACCAGATTCACAGGAGAAAAACTGGATTCTTAAGATGCAATGTCAGTCTTACGTGAAGCAAGTTAAGGGCATCCAGTTCCTACAGAAGTTCACGGAGCCGGATCGTATCGTCATCATCAAGGCTGACCTCATGACGCTGAACAATGAAGAGCTGCAGTTCCGCGACCAGACTTGGACGATTATCTCGCGCTCCGAGACCAACCCAAACACGTCGGTGGTGCACGTGTGCGAGCAGATGTACTTGGATCGTCAGGTGGGAATCCAAACTGCTCGACCGGAGGATGTGGAGTACGCGCAAAGCGTGGTGTTGAAGAACCTAAACTGGAAGCTTCGGGAGCACACGCAGCACCTGCAGGACATGCTGGTCGAGGAGACTCAGCGGTACGGCGTTTTTTCTTCTGTGGCAGGCTGTTGATGTGACCTCAGCGAAAAAAAAACTACCTGTGAGTGGTGATCTACTTGCACATTACATCCTATTCGTGGTATGGTTAATGTTACAGTAGAGCGAGGGTTTAAGCTGTGTTCCATTCCCTATTTCTGCTCTGCTGTCAACAGAACTCGCTCCTGCCCGTGCACAACCAAAAGCCAATAGGCGTTAGTCGGGCTGCCATGCCACTATTTGTGCTGGAAATGGCCAGGACTTTTCTCAGCTTATTGTTAATTTGTTCCGACCGGGGGGGGGGGGGGGGGAGGCTTTGGAACTCGCCCAACGTCTTAAATTCTCGTGTCCGGAGCTCTATAGTTCTTTCACAACCGGGAGAATCGACACCAGACTGCTGCTTCGGAGATAGACTTCCCACTCTCCATTTGCACTGTTCCGTCCACTCTTGAAGCGCTTCTGCATGTGTTTGCAACGTCTGGAGCTTACGTCGTAGAAGAACGGCGGAGAAGTTTGTCACCCTTGAAATGGCAACAGCATTTGACCAAATCGAAACTGCATCGTACAGAGCAGATAATCGTCTTGCGTCGGAAGATTCAATAGCCTCACTGCTATTCAAAGTAAAATGCGTCGTCCTCGTCGTCTTCGTCAAATGAGTGGATAAAATCAAGAATTGCCTCAGGCGAGGCGGGTCCGTCAGATCCATTTTCAACTGCGGAACACAGCTGAATGTGCTCCGCAAAGCGCAGAAAGGAGAAGTGTAATGGGCGATACATGTTCCGGCAGCCCCAGGTATCACGTACACGAAGTATTACACCACGCGATAATAATCATAGATTGGTATGACCACAGTTCATGGTTCTCTTGTCCAGGACATTGAGCTTCTCGTCCGATGACAACCAGTGATGAAAGTGGCACCAGGTTTCGTTCAACGCGTCCCAAGGCGCAATCCTGGTGCCACCAGCGAGGCTAGCTGCACGAAACCCAGCCTGCAGGTCACTTGCACCACAGATTGAACTGGAACAGCAGCGTATTGACAGAACATCGCATCCAGCGTGCCGCCGAGCCAGCGAATGCCGTCATCCAGCACGTACATGTTGGCACCGTCGAAGGTTGTGATGGCACAGTCATCCACTTGACTGTTGTCAACAACGGGATGTATTGCTGCTGATGCCACCGCAGCACCGTCCGAACAGCACCGCTTTTCTTTGATTGGGTATAGGACCCGACTGAAACGTACACTTAACCGGGCATTGGTATCACACGCGGCTTGGCTTCATGCACAGCAATATCCCTAGACAGTCACGGTGATAATCTCGCTGGTCGTTTGACAGAGGCGATTTTGTAGCATTTGGTGGTCCCTCCGCACTTTCCCGCTGAGCGAGTTGAGGATATAATCTCGGGTGTGCACCACGTCCTCGTTCGACGAGAAGCTCTCCGAACCCTCCGTGTATAGTTGGCAACACGTGCGCGCAACGGAGGCGTGTGCGGGGTCGGACTGGGACCGCGAGATGATGATCCAGCACCGGTCGCGGAACTCGAGCCCCATGTGCGGCAGTGTCAGGATGTTGTGCTTGATCACCACGACGCGGTCGGACTCCTCGAACTTGCGCATGAACTGGAAGCCGTCGATCTTGAGCACGCCCGACGGGTTGTGCAGCGCGACCAAGAAGTTCTTCTCCAGCGAGTTTGGTTTGCGTCCGCGGATCTGCAGCGACCAGAACATCAACTACTCGTTAATCACACAACTCAGAGCACCCCAGCACAGATGAACGCAGACGTACGAAGCTGTAGATGCGTTCGGGATCCTGGCTCTTCACGTTGAGGTCCTTCCACACCACATCCGCCGCCACGCGCAGCGGACACGACACGGGCGTCGTGGTGACGATCTCGATGCAGTTGCCGTTCGTGTCGCCGCTGCACTTGACCCTCGTGTCGCACGAGATGGAGGCCGGCAGGTCCGGCGGGAACACCGAGTCCGAGGCCAGGTACAGGCTCTCGACGCTCTTCTCCAGCTGCGAGATGATGGTCATGGTCTGGTCCTCCACGGAGCTCTCGATGGCGGTGCTCTCCTCGTCCTCGAACACGACCTCCTTGCCCTGCCAGCAATAAAACCCAGCCACCCGTTAATAAAACCCAGTCACTAGAAAATAAAACCCAATAAAATATCCCATATCCACCCACATAGAGCAGCGAGCGCCGCTGCACCAGGTGCCGGAAGGCCCCGTTGACTTTGTCCTGGTTGGCCCAGATCTCCTTGAGCTTCCTGTTGGTGCGCTCGGCCTTCTGTCGTCGCTGGAATTCACCCACGGCTTTTTTAAACCACTCGCGACTGTCGTCCTCCTGGCTCTGGGTTTTTGGGTTTTTCTCCGCCTGCTGCCTCTGCTGCCGCCGCTGCAGCAGCAGCTTCACCTGCTGCTCCAGCTCCAGCGCCTGGTCCCTCAGCGCGCGCAACTCGGCCTTCTTGCGCTGCTGCAGCTGGGTGGAATAGCACTGCGAGTCACCCACCCGACGCTGGGTTTTATTCGATTTCGGAGCCTTCCGCTGCGCCGCAGCGCTGCAACCGCTGGGTTTTTTACCCGCGCGAGTGCTGCGCGGTTTGCCGTCGCTGTCGCACTCGTCGATGAAGGCCAGCGCCTCCTCCAGCATGGCGTCCAAGTCCTCATCGCGCTCCAGGAAGCTCATGCTTGACGTTCTTTACTTTTTTGGAATGACTCGTGTGGCCGCGGATTGGCTGGCAGATAGAGAATATTCAGGGATTGGCGGAAAATAAAATGTATAGTATACCGTTGCAGTATACAGGACCTATTCTCAATCTCGTTTTTTCCCTTTCGCAAATCCCCCAAACGCTGCCGCAGACCACATGTGTACGAATGGGAACTGAACTCCGACGAGTTCAACTTGGTCCGGGTCAAAATATGAATGTTATTAATATACTCAACAATTGACCATGTTGAAGTCGTTGCTCCATGAAGTTGCCGTGTTGACTGGCAGTTCCTCTGTTGCACCTTACCAGTTGCAACAATGATGCCATTCTTTACTCGGCCTTGACGGCAGTGCTGATGTTCCAATGTGGCCGCCTGAATCGAGGCGCGGAATGCCGCCAGCGCTCCCTCTTCGTCGAACCCGCTCGACTTGTAGCTGTACGGTTGGATGTTCTGGCCCACCACGGCGCGAACGAACTCTTCGGCGAGTTACTTGTTGCCGATCTGGACGCCGCGGATGGTGCAGCTTCGCGACATCCGGCATTTCCTCCGGCTTCGCTGGCGAGAGGACCGATGCCACCGCAGCGATGCTGTGCGCAATGCTGCCCGATCGTCCTCTTTCCACAACAAAGTCGACGCGTTTGCCGTTCGTGATACGCTTCGCCTTCACCTCCCAATACTGCGTCTTGCAATAGTCGATGGTGTGGTCGGCGCCGAAATCGTCCTTGACGAACTGGAGTTTCTCACCCGACGACGAAAGTGATGATGGTTGTGGCGCCAACAGCTTGAGACCGAAGATACACCACCCGTGCCTTGAAGCAGCACCGTTTGGCCCGGGCGAAGCGCTATCAGTCAGCACTGCGCGTTCCACGCCGCTACACATGTAGTGATGCCAGTTGGACGAAGCTCAACGTGCAGATCTCCGGAATGTTGGCCACAGCTTGAGCCGGGACTGCAGCATACTGGCGCAGCATCTCGTCCAGTGTGCCGCCATCAGCCCGGGTCCGTACATGTTGGAAACGTCGAAGTTGGCGATGGCGCGGTCGACCACTTGGATCCCCTCGACAGCGGGGCCTATAGCTGCTACCACGCCGACGCCGTCCGAGCACTGCACCGCATTCTCTTTCACGGTGCCGGGGTAGCCGGACTTGCGATGGCGAGGCCGCGGTAGTTGACGGTGACACCTCGAACATCGACGAGCACTTCGTGGTCTTTCGGGGCCGATGCGGCGGGGTCTGTTGACTGCGTGATGTTCTTGAACGTGGTGCGCTCGCCAATGCGGTTGATCACACTTGTGGTCGTCATGGTGGTAGTAAGCTGCTGCGTTTCTTGTGTGACCGAGTAAAGGTTTAGAACTGAACTTTGGGTGTCGGTGAGGTGCGCAGTAGGATAACGCTCGCGGAGAGTACGCTGCTTACGTCCTTCAACGACTGTCATTTCGACTACAGTGACGTTTCGAAACGGGACGATCGGGCAGCATTGCGCACAGCATCGCTGCGGTGGCATCGGTCCTCTCGCCAGCGAAGCCGGAGGAAATGCCGGATGTCGCGAAGCTGCACCATCCGCGGCGTCCAGATCGGCAACAAGTAACTCGCCGAAGAGTTCGTTCGCGCCGTGGTGGGCCAGAACATCCAACCGTACAGCTACAAGTCGAGCGGGTTCGACGAAGAGGGAGCGCTGGCGGCATTCCGCGCCTCGATTCAGGCGGCCACATTGGAACATCAGCACTGCCGTCAAGGCCGAGTAAAGAATGGCATCATTGTTGCAACTGGTAAGGTGCAACAGAGGAACTGCCAGTCAACACGGCAACTTCATGGAGCAACGACTTCAACATGGTCAATTGTTGAGTATATTAATAACATTCATATTTTGACCCGGACCAAGTTGAACTCGTCGGAGTTCAGTTCCCATTCGTACACATGTGGTCTGCGGCAGCGTTTGGGGGATTTGCGAAAGGGAAAAAACGAGATTGAGAATAGGTCCTGTATACTGCAACGGTATACTATACATTTTATTTTCCGCCAATCCCTGAATATTCTCTATCTGCCAGCCAATCCGCGGCCACACGAGTCATTCCAAAAAAGTAAAGAACGTCAAGCATGAGCTTCCTGGAGCGCGATGAGGACTTGGACGCCATGCTGGAGGAGGCGCTGGCCTTCATCGACGAGTGCGACAGCGACGGCAAACCGCGCAGCACTCGCGCGGGTAAAAAACCCAGCGGTTGCAGCGCTGCGGCGCAGCGGAAGGCTCCGAAATCGAATAAAACCCAGCGTCGGGTGGGTGACTCGCAGTGCTATTCCACCCAGCTGCAGCAGCGCAAGAAGGCCGAGTTGCGCGCGCTGAGGGACCAGGCGCTGGAGCTGGAGCAGCAGGTGAAGCTGCTGCTGCAGCGGCGGCAGCAGAGGCAGCAGGCGGAGAAAAACCCAAAAACCCAGAGCCAGGAGGACGACAGTCGCGAGTGGTTTAAAAAAGCCGTGGGTGAATTCCAGCGACGACAGAAGGCCGAGCGCACCAACAGGAAGCTCAAGGAGATCTGGGCCAACCAGGACAAAGTCAACGGGGCCTTCCGGCACCTGGTGCAGCGGCGCTCGCTGCTCTATGTGGGTGGATATGGGATATTTTATTGGGTTTTATTTTCCAGTGGTGGGTTTTATTAACGGGTGGGTGGGTTTTATTGCTGGCAGGGCAAGGAGGTCGTGTTCGAGGACGAGGAGAGCACCGCCATCGAGAGCTCCGTGGAGGACCAGACCATGACCATCATCTCGCAGCTGGAGAAGAGCGTAGAGAGCCTGTACCTGGCCTCGGACTCGGTGTTCCCGCCGGACCTGCCGGCCTCCATCTCGTGCAACACGAGGGTCAAGTGCAGCGGCGACACGAACGGCAACTGCATCGAGATCGTCACCACGACGCCCGTGTCGTGTCCGCTGCGCGTGGCGGCGGATGTGGTGTGGAAGGACCTCAACGTGAAGAGCCAGGATCCCGAACGCATCTACAGCTTCGTACGTCTGCGTTCATCTGTGCTGGGGTGCTCTGAGTTGTGTGATTAACGAGTAGTTGATGTTCTGGTCGCTGCAGATCCGCGGACGCAAACCAAACTCGCTGGAGAAGAACTTCTTGGTCGCGCTGCACAACCCGTCGGGCGTGCTCAAGATCGACGGCTTCCAGTTCATGCGCAAGTTCGAGGAGTCCGACCGCGTCGTGGTGATCAAGCACAACATCCTGACACTGCCGCACATGGGGCTCGAGTTCCGCGACCGGTGCTGGATCATCATCTCGCGGTCCCAGTCCGACCCCGCACACGCCTCCGTTGCGCGCACGTGCTACCAGCTCTACGCTGAGGGCTCGGGGAGCTTCTCGTCGAACGAGGACGTGGTGCACACCCGAGACTACATCCTCAGCTCGCTCAGCGGGAAAGTGCGGAGGGACCACCAAATGCTACAGAACCTCCTCATCGAAGAGGACCGTCGAGCGGCCTGCAGAATCGTCCCCATGGCTGTCTAGGAGACTTGTTGCTGCGAGTCGCGCGTTGTGGATACATGTTGAAGTGTTACAGTGTAGTTTTCTGGCCCTTATGAGAGACCGTTCCCAAAAAACGGACATCTATTTTCCTGTTGGAGACTGTTGTCGAGCGACGAAGACCGACCGACCATGGCTGGCCCGAGGACCCGAGCGGAGACCAAGCGCCAGCGCAGTTCCAGCACGGGGGACGCCGCGCGTGGCTCCGAGTACAGCGAGCAACTCTATGCAGCGCTCACGGCCGGCGCGCTGTGGTTCCTGGGCGTCAAAGATATGGTGCAGCTGCTCGGGACGTGTCGGGTGCTTCGACATGATCGTGGACTGGGTGTCATGGCGCTGAGCAATTGCAGTGTCGGGGTGCATTTGTTGCACGGGTGCAATGGTGACTGGATGGATTTATCGCTGGAGAAACAACAAGCTTCGAGTGCTGGGGACGGAGAGGAGTCGAGCTTTTGGTCGGAATGCAGAGAGCACACCCACGTCGCCTGGAAGCGGGAGATCAACAGTCGACTGATGGAGGACAAGGCGCCTTTGGACTACTCACGCGGCCAAGCTGCACAGGTGCTGTCGCTCATTGGCAGGCTGGAGACGCGTCTTAAGCCATTCTACAGTCGCGCATACGTTGCCACTCCTTTTGGGGAGTTTTGTCGTGCCCGGCCAGTTGTGGTGCCGCTGCCTGTACGGGCAGACAAAGAGGTAACGGTGGAGTGGACGATGGAGGATGCCCGCGCGACGCTGAACTCGATGTGGGAGCGCCTGGGGGACGACTTTGCAGCGTCCACGACGGAGTACGTGCACGTGTCGGAGCTCGGGATGCACTGGGAGAGCATCAGCGTGGGCAAGCGCGACGCCAAGAAGAAGTGCAATTTCTGCGACGCAGCCAAGAAGGCTGTGCGCGAGTACCGGCGAGAGGCCAAGTCGTTGATGGACGAGTTCTCGCGTGTGCTGAAGGCCAAGCAAGTGCAGTGGCGTGCGGAGGGCCTGGACGACGATGAGATGCACGAGCGCCGCAGCGAGCTCAAAGCCGACATGTTCCCGGAAGACTCGTACCCAGACGCCAATGCGGCCGAAAGCTCCGCCGACGACATCCTCGCGCACATCTGTGAGCACGACAAGTTTCCCGTGGTGCCGTTCGACGGCATGGCGAGCAGTCTCGAGCGGAAGAACGACGACATCTTCAACGCGCTTGCGCTCGAGTGCCAAGACCTGTGTGAGACCTTCTACCAGCCGCTGAAGCAGAACTTGGCGGCTGTCGTGGCCGTCAACGGGCAGCGAGTGCATCGGCCGTGGATGGACACGGGTGAGGACGCCGCCAGCATTCGGCGCGAGCTCATAGCCGGTCTGACTTCGAGCGGGTTCCTGGTCGGTGCATACGTTATGAAGGCCGTCGAAGACTTCATGTAGCAGCTGATAGAGGAACGAGCTCGAAAATGCCAGAAGGGAGCAGGTCGCACCTGTACACTGCAACTCATGTAGCCATATCCAGTTTGAGAGGGGGTTGCACGCCCTTTCTGAGCGACATAGCAGTCGCCAGCTGGCACTTGATCGACGGGAACGACTGGCTGGCAGCAGCTGGGGAGGGCATCTCGCCTGATAATGCCCTCCATGTCACACACTCCGCGGATCCTGAAGCTGAAGCTGGTCGAGTTGCAGTTGCCGATCGCGGGCTCGCGTCGATCAGGTCGAAGAACGGAGGAAATTGAGGGCTTTTGCTTTGGGGTTTTCGTTGCTCCCGCTGGTCTCGAATGGAAATATTTTGACAGCTCGTACGGAAAGTCACGGCGCTGTTTCACACGGTGTTTGGGGCGAATCTCCATCTGCAGTAATGGCCGTAAGACTTATCGTCAAGATGGTGGAAAATTGCAGGGGGTGGTTGGTGCTCAGGCCCAGCTGGCGGCTTCTTTTCAATCTATCAAGCCTGGCAGCACGTGGTTTAACGAATGTCGAGGGCGAGCGAGTTCCCAGCGCCTTGGTAAGTTGGTGCGGAATCTGCAGCAACGCGAATCGTACTTGTAGTGCAAGTTGCTGTATTGCGTCATGGATAAGCGAGTCAGCAAGTCTCGGCAATGCTTTGCGCTCGACACTCGCGGCGGCGAATGCGAGGCGGCAATTGCACGCTTGACCCCGTGCCCTAGGCAGAAAACATGCGGGGAAGCTTCACCCCACAAACTACACTTCCTCCTGCCGCGAATAAATTTCTTTGTGGCAGATCACAGCGGTCTCTGATTGGTTAATCCTTGTTACACGGGTTGCACCATAAGTAGACTAAACTCGGCCCGTTTGCAAGACTTTACCTTGATTTAACTAAGGTTGACCACAGGCGGGCCGAGTTCCGGCCACCTAGATGTGGCAAACGGGCCGGCCAATCCGCGCGCTCTTGTGGCATGGGTTGAGTCAAGGGGCTCCGTCACCGGGGAGCCAAAGCGAAACTGAATTTCGGCCCGAAGGACGCAGGCTGTTGCCGCCGCTGAAGCGACTGCACGCGCTCCGTTGCCTACCCCCCTAGCGAAAGCGGTGAGCCAGACAACTCCGCGTATTGCACTCTGTTGCCGTCTGAGCATGTGCGCTGACTGCAACTTTTGCGTCTTATTTCCAGAGAAAAGAGGAGTGAGGCAAGGCGCCCCTGTCGCTTTTGCACTAAAGCAACAGACTTGCAAACAGCGGCAAAAAGGAAAGCAACCCATCAAAAGAAGTAAGTCTCTCTCTCCTTCTCTCCCATACTCAAGCCAAGTAACCAGGTTAAGGTACTCACCTTTTGTCGCTTGTCATCGTTTAGAGACACACAACACAAGAGGCAAATGAGCTTCTCCAAGTCCAACCTGCCGCCCACGTTGCCCGTGGCAATCAAGAAGGAGAAGGAAGAGAGCGCACCCTCTCTCTCCGGCTCCATGTCTATCCCCGGCAGCGCCGGCAGCATCCCGCGCAAAGATTCCATCGGCTGGGGCGCCGACGACTTCCTGGGCATGATCTCGCACACGCCGCCGGCCTTCTCGCCCGGCAGCCTCACCATGCCCATGACGAAGCGCGGGCGCAGCGGCAGCATCTCCAGCCGCCTGCTGAGCGCCTCAGATCTGGAGGAGCGAGGGTACATTGACAGGTATCAGAAGGGGGTGCTTAAGGTAAATTTCTCTTATTTGGTTAGCACTCTCTATCCGGGTTATAATAGTGTTAACCGTTGCATTTTTTGTGGTTGTGGTAGGATCTTATTATCAGCGGAGATGAAGCCCTGCAGAAGGCGTTAGAGAAGTTTGACGCGGGTGACCCTACTACACTGGAAGCCATGCTGGATAGTGGAGCACTGAACCGCAAGTCGTCGAGTATTGACCTGCTGGACGACCTGGATCTCGGCTTCCTCAACGTTGGGTCATTGGGCGACACACCGAAAGATGAGGTAATCTTTTTCTCTTTTTTTTTGCATTTGCATTTGCAAAAAGAAAACTTTTATTTTTCCTCGTGAGCAAAAAGTCTCTAACCAAGTTGCGGTGTATTATCTTTTTTTCTCTAACCAGTTCCAGTCCGGTGCTCGGAATCAGTCTCTGGACGAATGGGACGAATTGGGCTTCGACTCTTCTTTTGCAGACGTATCCGCCCGTGATATTCTAGATGGGGAGTTCTACAGCTCCTCGTTGGGGGCGTCTCTGCCCAATTCATTGCCCTCCATGGGCCTCGGTATCACTCCGCCCGCCGGGTTCAGCTTCGCCGAGGACTTTCTGGAGAACCAGGTTAAAACAGAGCCCGGACTCAAATCCGAGAGCAAAAGCGACGCTGCCAAGCCCAATTCTGCCGCCTCTGGTACTTCTGCCGCAGCGTCGACCGCCGCCGCTGCGTCGAGTCTGTCGACGTCCCGCCCCATTGGAATCCCTGGAGCTGCAGGCGCGGGCGCCGCCCGGACCTTCGGCGGGATCGACGGCGCCAAGACCAAGGACGGCCAGAAGCAGAACTTCGTGGGCGCGTACTCGCCCGACTCGAGACGGAAACGCATCGAGAAGTTCTTGGACAAGAGGCAGAAGCGCGTATGGCGGAAAGAGGTCAAGTACGACGTGCGCAAGAACTTCGCCGACTCGCGGCTGCGCGTCAAGGGCCGCTTCGTCAAGAAGGAGGACGAGCAGCTACTGCGCGAGTTGCTGAGCTTTACGTAAAGTGGGGGCTTGGCTTTCGGCCGCGACGCTACCAATTGGGTACCGATGGTGCACACCCAGCGAGCGAAGGAAAAGGGTACTGCCAAAAAGGACAAGACGAGGTGGATTAGAAACAGCATGGAGCAGGTCAGCTTGGTTCGGCTCGGCGCTCTGGTTTCTCCGAGGGAGGTGCTAAAGGCACACGAGTTGCGTTTGCTGATGTAGTCGGCTAAAAGTGGGGCGCGGTGCGCTGGGTTGAGTTGGATTAAGTTGGGGAGAGAAAGCGCGGATTTGAGTCGGCGAGACTGGTCTGTTCGACTGCAGCGGACTGAATCCGTTGAAATAGAGGCGAAGGTGACTTGGGAGCGAACGATATCAACGGGGATCTGAGGGCGTTGAAGAGATGGGATATGCGAGATAAGCGGTGGCGGATGTGGTGCGTGAAACGTAGTTTATTGGAGGGCGAGCAACTGCGAGTCGACCTCCGGGGTGCGTGCAGGGAGTAGCTTCAGGTTCGATTCGATTCGGTCGGTCTCGATATAAGATAATTTGCAGACTGTTTTTCTTTTTTCACGCTGCGTCTTGGCTGGGGCTCTGGTTTTAACGATGGCCATTGTAGGAAGCTGTCAGAAAGAAACATAATGCTGAAACGCATGGGATCACCAGGTCTCTTCAAGGAATTTGATAACGAACTACGACAAGAACTTCGTGACTCACGAATCGCGAGTCATCAGCATCTACGACTGCCAAAAAACAGTTTGGCACCAGAGTTTCAAGTGGTGTCAACAGGCTGGTGTCGTGACTCCAGGATCAGCGTTGACATTTCCAGGTGATGCTCTGGGTTGGTAACTTGGCAAGCTTTCTACAGGAGGAATGACAATTGTATGGTACTCGTTCGCGCAGGATGAATCACCCTACAATACTCCACCAGGTACGAGTGGTTAATCTAAAAGATGGCCTGGGCGCCTTGTGCTCGAATACTCGGGGGGGGGGAGGCAACAACGGTGCCATCCCGCAAACGTCCAAGTGACTTGGACCAAATCACAAGTTCACTCGACTCGTAACCGCAGAGCTGGAGCGCCAACAACGCTCGGACAATCGCAAGTAGTGCAAAACTACTCCGCCGCTTTGGATCAATTCAAGCCCCTCGCTCTTCATTCTGCAGCACGGATCATCTAGGTTGCTCGCTTTTTCAGCAACGACCATGGTCTTGCCGCGACAACCCCGCCAAACTCGATTGCGACGTTTCGCACCGATCGGACATAAACACGAATCAGATGTCGTCAGCGCGATCCAAGCACCACAACATGTTGCTGTTGCAGTACAGGTCGAACTCGAGTTGCGAGTTTTCCCAACAACCATAAACCACCAGTTTCCCGCTGACATTATGTATACGCCCAACTTGCCAAAAGGCACTGCAGATCCCGGCGGCGGCGTGATCGCTGCTGCGGGCGGCATGTTTTTGATCGCGCTGCTGTCCCAACTTGATTCACACGGGTGCACGGCAACTCTCCCACGATCAGCTTGCACTCCACCAGCGCCGCTTAGCGCGAGACGGGGACGGCCTCGGTGTTCTCCCAATATTTTGCGTGCAGTTACTCGGGAGGTTCCCGCGGTGAGCCGCTAAAAGGTATCTCCGTGCTAAAGCATACTGCCGGCAGCGTTGCCGCCAGTTGTCGCCGACAACTTGTCGGGCGTTGATGGTCTACTTTGCCGGTGCCAAGTGGCGGTGGTTGCAGTGCAACTTTCAGACATGCACCTCGCAATACTCGATCAACACATACTTCAGATCCTCCTTACTGCACTATGTGCTGCTGAACTAAAAGTTTAATGTACAATATCCAATAATACGAAATGCTTGCAGTTCACAATACCTGTGCTCTATACATTCGCCCAGAATATCGAATATAACAGGACCGTTACAAGCTGCAAAAACATGCGAACTTCAACTATGAATCAATGCACTCGATCCACGGTCTCCGTTGCAGGCACACCGCCATTCCTCCATATACCTCGCAGCACCAAGATCTGCCATGACAGTTCTCCCCAGCAAGAACACCACTAGCTCTGACGAGAGCCCTCCGTTGGAGGAGCTGCGCAGGCTCAAGTCACAGGCCCAAAATGGCGAGTATCGGCGTCAACTCCGCCGTGAGCAGCGCGAAGCGGCCAAGAAGGCCGAGCACAAGGACAACAAGCACCCCGACCCAGAGCCCCAGCAGTCCGACACTAGCAAGCCCAAGCGCAAGAAGCGCGGCTTCTTCAAGTGGCTGTTCGAGCCTGCAGTGGCCACGAGCCGCAAGGTGGCGCCTCCACCGGCCCCGAGAGTCCGCGTCAAGATCCCCATCGTGTACAGGAACGGTGAGCACAAGGGCGTCGTCGTGGGCGGCCTGCGGGTGCCCTTCTCCCGCCCCATGCAGGCGAACCGCCGGTCGCTGCTGCTGGCCCAAGACGACGCGAGGTTCGGCATCCCGGAGGACGCGGAGCTCGTGCTCGACTTCCCGGACCGACTGGCGTGGGAGGCGTACGAGGCCGAGCAAAGCCGGAAGCAGGAGGAGAAGCAGAGACTCAAGGTGGAGAAGCTGGCAAGAGAGCTGGCCAAGTAAAGTAAGTATGTATGTAGTAAGCAAGTGCTCTTGAATATTTAAGACTGTAATGTCAACGGGTGCTGTTCGTCACGAACTTCGTGCGGTCAGAAGTCGCCACCGAAATCCCCACCTCCGCCATCAAAGCCGCCGCCTCCTCCATCAAAGCCACCGCCGTCGTAGTAGCCACCTCCAGCATCACCACCATGATCAGCTAGCGTTTGTCCGAGCAACACGCCTCCGAGGAGACCGGCGGTGCCGCCCAACGCTGCGCCGGTACCAGCACTCATTCCACCACGTCTGCCTGTACTTTGACCGTAGTACCGACCGTAGACCGGCGTGGCATTGGCGTACCCCGGTTCGGGCGGCGCGCTTGCATACGTTGTCGCTGAATCCCCGTAGGGCTGGTTGGAGGTGCCACCCGTGACGACGGGAGCTGCGACTGGGATGGCGGTGTTCGGTTCGTTCGGCCGCTTGGACGCCAAGAAGCAGCAGCAGCCGCAGCAGCACAGCGCCAACGCCAGCAACCCGAACAGCCACCAGAGCCACACCAGACTCCTGCTGTCTTCGTCGTACTGGTCTGCACCACGGGCGTATCCGCAGTTGCATGCGTAGTTGGAGACCTTGCAGACGACGTGAACCGGGCAGCAGCACGGGCGCCGGTCGTTCTGGCGGTCCAGCCAGTGGCCGCACAATTGACCCTCCTCGCCGATGTAGGCCCTGGAGCAGTCCCCCGTGGCAGCACACACCTCGCAGCCCGACTTGGTGGAGTTGGACTGCGCCGAGACGACATCGAACAGCAGTGCTGCAGCTATTAGCGGCAGTAAGAGGCTCCGCATCGCTGCGTACTAAAAGACAATGTCCAGAGGCTTTTTGGCATCGTTCTCCATCACTTTCGCATCGAAAGCGAGAGACCCCCGTCCCAGCATTGTTGACAGACAGCTAGTGATCTTAGTTAGGTATGTATCGTGTTACTTGCATCAGTAACATGAATGCAAAGCAATGCCTGCTAAAAGGCAGCAATGAGGCTGCCGGTTGTGGCAGGACCGGTGGATTAAACCGAGCGGGTTGAATTTGCTGGCGAAGGGGACAGCCCGGCCGCAGGGCGACTATCGAGCGAGGCGTTTGAATTTTTGCGCGGAAGAGAGCCCGCGCCTTCGCGCCATCTTCCGGGCCAATTTGAACGCGGCGATGGGCCCAGATCAGGTGTCGCCACCTCGAGCTGCGGACACGGTGGGCCTGTCTCGGCGGGCGGGCGGCGGCGTGGCCCCCGGGACATGAAGCGGTGCTGCACTGCACTGCACTGCACTGTACTTGGCCATCGAGCGATGCGATGGCGGTCAGCTCTCCTGGCGGCTTTGCCAGCGGCGAAAGATCGGGCCCGAAGCTTGCTTAGCTTGTCAAGGCCGCGAGGTGTCGAGGGCCACTCCGCAACCGCGCGACCGACTCGACACGCCGCTAGGATTTTTTAGCGAGCCGAGCGATGGAGTTGCCTGGCTGCCGGCGGGCCCGCCTGTGCGCCAGCGGCGATGGCGCAGTGCCCGCCGGCCGATGACCCGAGGCGCTCGCTCTCTCGCTGGAATTTTGGTGAAGCACTTCCACGCAAACAGACAGCGTGCGTGCGCCCCAGAAAGGGGCTGCGGGCGCGAGCGGAGGCAATCATAGTCAAGGCCGGGCGGCAAACCGACACCGGCAGGCAGGCAGGCAGCGGCACGCCACCGGCCTGCTCTATGAAGGCTGGCGGCGCAAGATCTCGTTGAAGTGGTTGCGGTCAGTCAAGCGAGGAGGGGAAAGGCTCGCCACCGACGCCCGAGCTAGTTGCCGCTGGGACACGCGCAGCGCTGGAGCAAGGCGCTTGAAGCGGAGCTCGCCGTCCATGCCACCAGGCTGTGATGGCTCGTTGTTGCCCAGGAGACGAGCCCCGAGCCGAGCCGGGCCCGGCCTTGCCGGCCAGCAGTCCGCGTGAAACCCGGAAGCTCGCTCTGCTGGCTGCCGCCGCGAGTTGCAGGCAACTTGCCGTGGATCCTCGCCGCCGCGGATCATCTGAGCGTACCACACGTATCGCAGCAGTGGGCCTGCGCGCGGAAGCTCCATGCTGCTTTGCGGCCATGCTGCCGCCGCCAGTGTGACTGCGGGGCTGATGGCGGACACGGTCAGCCGCCCTCTGTTCTGCCCAGCGACTGCGCCAGCTGGCCGCGCGGACTGTTGACTCGAACGGGCGCGATTTGAACGCGCCTGTGGGGCCTCGGAGTCTTGCAGCTCCGGAGCGCGCCGACGCCGAAGCCCGGAGCGTGAGTGAGCCGACATCTGCTGGGCGCGCCGCGGTCCATTAGGCGAGCCGGCTCGGACTCATCGCTCCGCCCTGATCATCCGCACGCACGCCACCGCTCCTATACGATGGGGCGATGACCGGCACTGGATTGTTTGATTGTGGCCGGCGCGCGCAGCCGGGCGCGCCGCGCGACAGAATGTGCCACACAGCGGCGCCAGTGAGTCAAGTCAAACCGAGGCCGCCCGCGCCGCGGAGAGTCAAATGCAGCGGTGGCGGGCCGATGTGGGAGGGCTGCAACACCGAGGCGATGAAAGAGAGATCGATATATTTGGTGGTTACTACGTGGATTACATGTAGCGGCGGCTGCCCCGAGCCGGCAGCAGAGCCACGCCGCACGCCTCAGCCGAACTCGAGATGAACAGCGAAAAGATCGGGGATTATCGGCGCGGATGTTTCGGTTGATTACATGGTGGAGCCATGCGGCAGCGCCTTTGGATGAGCGCGCGTGCAGGGCTTTCCGCTCCCAAGACGCGCGTCCGGTGTCTTAGCCACTGGGGCAGAAGCCAACCTGCCGGCTGGCCTGAGGCGTCGACACTGTTTGCTCTCTACGCGATCGTGCCGTGGGAATTGCCAATGCGCCGCCGGGATCCCTACATCACCATAGGAGTACAGTGCGTAACAGCAACCTGCCAGCAGCTCGTAATCGGCAGTCTCCATCGCCTGCGCGTTGTGTCAGTTAAACAACACCCCGTGTGCACGTTCTGGCAGCCGCGCCCTACTTCCGGAGAGAGAGTGGGAGCGCGAGGTACCTACTGATTCAGAGCAGGGGCCGGCGCCAGAGCCGGGCCACCGCGGCGCCTGTCTTCGGTCTCGTTCTGCTGGCGCGGCCGAACGACAGCCGCTGGCGCCGCAGGGTTGTCATTCCGCAAGTTGCTGGCAACTCGACACCCGGTCGTCGCATTGCGCCGCCGCGTTCCTTACAGCTCAGTTACTACAGGCCACAGGCTCTGCCAGCCCTTCCAGCCCCGTTAAAACCCCTTCCCCACCACATCCACGCACACACAGCTCCTCACACAGCCATGAGCGCCGAGACGCGGAGCCCCAGCGCGTCGCCCAGCGCCAGCAGCGACGGCGGCGCGTCCCCCAGCTCCTCCGCCCACGCGCGCACGAGCGCGGACGGCAAGCCCAAGAAGTGCCGCTTCAACGACTGCGACAACCTGGCGGTGGACGGCACGAGCAAGTGCGCGTTCCACAAGAACCGGCGCCAGTGCTGCGTCGAGAACTGCACGAACCAGGTGTACGCGCGCAAGCTGTGCGTGCGCCACGGCGGCAAGAAGCAGTGCCAGGCCGACAACTGCGAGGCGCACGCGCGCGGCGGCGGCTTCTGCCTGCAGCACGGCGGCTTCGTGGTCAAGCGCTTCTGCATCGTGGAGGGCTGCTCCAAGCAGGCCCACGCGCGCCAGAAGTGCGTGCGCCACGGCGGCGGCAGGCGCTGCAAGGTGGACGGCTGCATGCAGCACGCGCGCGCCGGCGGGCTCTGCAACCGCCACTCGCACGGCCACGAGTGCCGCGTGGACGGCTGCAACAAGACGGCGCAGCACTCGGGCTCCATCTGCTTCCGCCACGCCATGGAGCTGCGCGCCCACGGGGAGGAGGTGCCCGAGCTCAACATCTCCAAGGGCGGCAGGCTCAGCAGCAAGAAGCGCCAGCAGCAGCAGCGCGAGCAGCAGATGAAGCAGGAGCAGTTCCACCACCAGCAGATCCAGCAGCAGATCCACCAGCCGCAGCCGCACATGCAGCCGCACCACGCGCACATGCACGTGCCTGCTTCGCACCACCAGCAGCAGCAGCACGCGCACCCGCTCACCATCCAGGTGCCGCAGAGCCAGCCCATGCCGCAGCAGAGCCAGCAGCAGCAGCAGCAACAGGCCGCCAACCCCTTCGGCCTGCCGCTCAAGATCAACGTGCCCACCACCATGCCCAAGTTCAGTCTGCGCACGCCGCTGGGCAACAGCTTCCCGACGCCGCGCAGCCACGAGTTCAGTCTGCTCATGGGGCTCCCGTCCCCGCAGATCGACAACTCGCAGCTGCCGAGCGTGCTGGCCATGACCAATGCTGGAGCTGGCGCCAACGGCACGTCCAGCGGCCAGCGCACGCCCGGGATCGACAGCTTCTTGGCCAGCGGCCCGCCTAGCGTCTCCCGTGGAGGCAGCAACTACCTGTCGCTCGGGCTGTTCCCCACGCCGAGGCTTGCGGACCGCACGCCCGGCGGATCGGACGACGCCATGATGAGCGACTACATTAAACTCATGGGCCCCGACACGCCCATGGCCTTCCACCCGAACGGCCAGTTCGGCTCGGCGCCGCTGCTAGAGAACATTGGCGCTAATGTCTTTGACCAGAACAACCAGAACCACCAGAACGGCGCCAATGGCAGCCGCAACCACATGGCTGCCATGGCCGCCGCGGCTGCGGTGCACGGCAGCGGTAACGGCCAGCAGCGCATGAAGATGGACTTCCTGTCGCCGCGCGGCCTGGCGGCACACAACTTCCAGAGCGCCGGCTTCCCCGCGTCCACGAGCGACGGACCCGCGCCCTCGGGCGACTACGCCGCGCAGTTCTTCGCGGACAGCAAGAACGACAAGGCCCGCGGCATGAAGACGTCCAGCGTCTCGGCCGCCACGACGCCCACGCCCAAGCCCACGGGCGTCACCGCCGCGTAGGCTTTGAGCGAGAGAGAATCTCAGTGTGATCAAGTGAGTGAGTGCTCGTGGTCCCCCACGAACGCGCGTGTATGAGCCCGACGGCTCTCCTCGGTCGGACCCCATCCCCGACGAGGACATTGTGGCGTGTTACCTACCACCCGGCTGCCATGCGAATGGCAGTCATCATTCATCGGCAGAGCGAGTTGCCTCCGACTCGACGGCGCATGCGGCGCCGTGAACCCCATCGAGCGGTCGAAGCTCTTGCCATCCAGCCCCCGATAGAAGCGAGTCCGCCGATTCCACGGACGCGCACAAAGTTTTGGCCCTACAGATAAAGTACGGATGAAAGTAAAGTAAAGCTTGACGATTTTGCAGCTCTCCTGGTCTGGTCTGGTGTAGTGCTGCCGCTGCTGTTGGTGGTGGTGGTGCTCTCGTGTGACGCTGTTATCTCCAAGGACCAGGGACGAAGGTACATGTATCTTCAGTTGAGGTTTCGCCATGTCGACGGGGTGCCGATCTGATCTTTACACAACGGAACGACTGAGCTTCGGAGAAGAGCGCGGTCGTCACCTTCGTTCGGTTGCGATGATGACTGTCAAGGATCAACTGGCGAGAGGCTAAACGTTCGACTGCACGATGTCTGCCGCGGATGAGTCTCGCACTTGAGTTCAACTGTCACGCGGGACGAGGTGCTGCTTGGTTGACCGATTTCTCCGCATCGCGTCGTTGGTTGGGCGCGTTGTCGTTGTTAAAAGCCGGCGAGGTCGATGCAGAGCGGCGGTGTGACGACCGTGTTGGTGCTGGTGCTGGTGTTGGCGTTGGTGTCATCCGGCTTGAGCCCGGCGGACATGGGCGATGCCACGACGCCGCCATCGGGTTGTGAGGTGTGTGCGAGCACCGGTGACTGCTCTCACGCGTTTCGAGACGGCCCGGGTCAGTTCTGCGGCAGCTGGAGGGATCGCTCGAGCCGTGCTGTTGTCCGTTGGACGCCGTGTGCAGTGTCTCCAGCCGACTTCGTCTGCATCTGCGCGTATGTCGGCGCGATGCCGCCGTACCACGACGATAGCGACTTGATGAACCGCGTGCTGTTGCTGTGGTGGATCCTGGGGGACGCTGGTGGTGGTCACTGTCTGCGGAGGCTGCGGCTACCTAGTGACCAAGCGCTTGGTGAGCAGTAGCGACGAGAGCTGCACGTTTGTTCCGCCGGCGATGACTGTGCCGCTGGTCTCTCCAACGCGCGAAGCGCTCTACAGCAGCACTGGCCACACGCCTACGGTGGCTTTTGCTTCAGAGGATGAAGATGCATGCGCTCCTGAAGATGGCGGAGATATTGTTGGTCCTGCTTCGGGAGTCGCGCTTGGTGCCGCTGCCGTGGCACTTGTCAGTCACGACGTCCCTGCCGATGATCTCGATGTCGCACGCGACGGGTTTGATGGAGATCTGTGCAGTCTTGAGAAGGTGGACGGGGCCGGCGAAGATGATGGCGACGAAGATGTCGAGGCGGACGAGAAGGTCGCGCTCTTGACTGTGCCTGAAAATGTCTGACCTGGTCAACAACAACAAACTAGATAGCTCATGCGGCTGAGTGATGAGCGAGGGGCTAGAATTGAACGGAAGGAGCTTGTTAGCTTAGGAATATGCGTCGCTGACTCACTTGCGATTGCCCGAGCGCTGTTGACGCTCCAGTGCCGTCGTCACGAGTCGACTGAACTCGCTCTTGAACACGTTGGGCGTGTCGTAGGTGGTTGCGACGACGCGTAGGTGGCTTGGCAGGCGGGACTTGGAGGTCAGCGGGACGGCAGCGTTGCTGCTGCCCGTTGAGTGCTCGAACACGAGGCACTGCGAGGCGTCCAAGCCAGCGTTTTGGATGAACCACTCGTACCTGAAGGAAGGTAGGACGACGACGACAAGGTGAGTGTGGTTCTCAAGGAAGAGCTCGGTGAATTACGGACCAGAGCATCGCCTCGCTCTCGTGGACGTGCGACTCCGGGTTGTAGACGAGAACGACGCCGTCCGTGTCCTTCATGACGGCAGGCCAGCAAGCCTCATAGCTGCATTGACAAATGTTGGTAAGTGCCTGGAGATCGAGCTGCACTGCAGAGACGACGGGCGTGCGTACTTCTGGTCGCCCGATACGTCCCAGAGCTCGATGTTCGCCTTGCCCTTCTCCAGCTCGAGAATCCGCACACCGACGGTCGGTTGATAGCGCTCCTGGCCCCCGAGTCGATCCGAATGCTCGGCGACGAAGTTGGCGATCTAGTTTTTACAGCAGAGTGATGCGAACTGAAGCTCATACATGTAGTGCTGTGCATTGTAGGCTTACGGTGGACTTGCCGGCCTCCTTGGGACCAACAATGAGGATCTTCAGCGGCGCCATAGTGTAAGAGAAAATTGGATTCTGAGGCGACGCGACGCTTTGATTCAAGAGAAGAGGTAGGGATCATTTCGTCTACTATTACTAGCTGTTGCGTTCTCCATCACAACACAAGTAATGTTATCAAGACTTCGCCGATATTCTTCAACTTCGGGGTGTTGTAAATTAAGGTGGACGACGTGCGTGAAGCGAAGTCTTTGGCGGTGCCAGTTAAAGCGTAAAATCCCGACAGAGTTGGGTTTGCGACTACTGTAGTTCGGCCACCAGGTTTCGACCAGGTAGCTGAACTGGCGTTTTCAACAACACAATTAGTACTTTGAGGTACTTGAGACATCTGTCAAGGGTTTTAAGAAGTTTGATGTAGGAGAATGGGGAATAGTTGTTTCGCTTGCTTTGAGTGTGAGTACTGTAGCACCTAATCCCGGTGAAGACTACATGGTTTGATAAATTTACGGCTGCACGCGTGCACTTCGCGATTCTTTTTTTTTCGCGACCAGAACAGCAATGCTGGCCATTCTTGCATACTAGACCACTAGCAACATATATCTCCATCAGTGCACGAAGCGCATGCATCAGTTGTGTTGTCGTATATGCCCGAGGTGTCGAGAAAATGATTAGAACGTGTGCAATTGGCTGAGGTAAGGCTTAATCGCGGAGAGGTTTTACCGGTTGGGAATGGACTGCGGTGTAGTGCGCAGTCGTTTGTAGTATGGAATCGTGATCACTACTCTTTAGACTTAGACAGTACTCGATTCCGTCATACAAAATGTGCAAACCGCTCCTACCTCCGCTATGCAGCTGAGATGTGCTGGACTAGGCAGAGATATTTGACAATTCAAGAGTGTGTTAGGGCCTTTGACTCAGTAGTTTTCGCGTACAAGTGACGTTCTCATAAAGTATGTTGCAGCTTGGGCGAGTTGCGAAAACGAAAGGCGGACGGGCCACCCGCCATTCGCTGTTTTGCATCAGTTGCTCGATGTCGTTTTGTCAAATCGCCCTTCATATCCCTAAACTGTTATTCACTCACAGCTAAGTCGTCCTCTAAATCGTCAAAATATAAGTCGTCTCCGCCAAAGTGCACGAAACGTACAATACCGCAACCCGCATCAGCGTGAAACAATGTTCAAAATTCACCCATGGATTTATCACTTTATCAACAAACAATACTGCCGAAGTTCTGATTGAGCATAATTTGCTTGATACACAAAACTTGCTGATATATTTTTATAAAGTTGAAACAACCAGGAATCCGTGTACAAGCACGGATTGTACACCTAGCATATTCGACAAGGCTTAATAAAAAATGGTAGAACTCCCACGGTAATGGAAACTGCTCAAACAATAAATTATGCTTGAAAACGCTGGGCCCCCCACCGCAGCGACTTCCCTCCACGCTTTTGCGGCCTGTTGGTGCATTTGTGTCTATCGAGCAGTTCCTGAAGTTGCTCGATCACTGCAGTGCTGCGTTCAATTGCCGATTGAAGTACGCGCTGTTGACCTTCAGCTTCGAGTCTCGCTTCTCGTTCGTGCGACGCCCGCGACTGCCAATCAAACTTGTCTACGCAATCTCCACTCGGGATATGTGAGCTCTCGAGCACCTCCAGCTTCGCCGTCAGCTGCACTCTTTGCAGCTTCAATGCCTCCCATTCCTCTTTCACGCGCAGACGGTGTCGAGTGCGGCTCTTGTTCGCCTTGGCGCGCTTTTCACACAGCTTGAGCGCCTTCGGAGTTTCAGATATGCGAACTACAGGTTGATCAACGCCTGCAGATTCAAAAGCATCCTCCAGCGCTTCATCTGGCTGGAAATGGCCAGTATAAGCGTTGAGTGCCTCCAGAATTGCGACTTTGTCCTCTTCCTCCAGCTCGAAAACTCCACTCGAAGTTATCGAGGTAGTAAAGTCGGGAAACGAAAATGCAGGAGGGGCGTCAGAGGCTCGCACTCACGCAGGAATCAAGCGAGAACCGCTGCGTCTAAGGCGTTGGAAGTGCTATTCTTCATCGCTGGCAAGTTCCGAAGTGGCGTTGGGATAACACGATCTGCTAAGTCAGCCTGACACAGCTGAGCTGATAATCCTGTTGTCAGCTTGCAATGAACTTGATACCTTGCACGCGGCTGAAGTAATGGCAGCTGTTGCATGCATTGACCCAGGAGCGAATTTCCACCGGTATTGAGGAGAGCACGACAAACCCCGGGTTATTAAGTCAAGACTCCCAGCTTCGGAGGAAACTTGAGCAAATGGCTCGCGCTTTCGCTAATTCGTATCGCTCGTAAAGTTGCTTAATGCTTTATGTCGGCACGAAAGCAAGCATAACACACCAGCAATAACGGAACATTGTCGCCAACACTTCAAACCCCTTTCAAATCGTGAAACAGCTCGTCAACAGGGATAGCGTGGTGGTCTGTCCCCCCCACGTCAACTGTGATTACACGGCTGGACAACCTTGTCCCCCACGCCATCCCTGATGACTGGCCCGCACGTCACCCTGGCTGGCACTTGGACGATAGGTACAGTACTGTAAGAAGTTGGCAACAATGCCGTGTTTTCTGAGCCTTGCAATAACCTGCCAGAGGGCCTTGATAAAAAGTCGATGGTGCTTGTTTTTTCCTTGAGTAATACATGTACTACACGCCGTAAGTTAGCTACTACCAGGAACTTATGTTAGTATTGAAGATACTTATGGTTGCATCACGAACATTCAAACAATCAAACATCGTACTGTAGCTTGCTTACCTGGATACACCTATATACATGAGAAGAAAAACAAAGTTGATTAACTAATAACTGGACTTCTCGTTTGCTAGTTACCTAAATGGCGGTATCTATCTTTGAGGACGAGTGATCCAAACTCGACTTGGTGGTCTCCATAGGTTTTTCGAATCCCAGCTGTTGAAGGACAACACTGATCGTATGATCATCGAACCCGAGCGCTTTGGCGTGTCGGAATATGAATTGGCAGTGAATTCTAAATGAAGCAGTAAGATTTGATGTGTTCAGTATTTCAGCTTCTGTTTCTTGGAAATAGATGTCGTCGCGAATTCTTCATATGTCATGAAAGTAAGAATGCACATCTCCCTTTTGTTGGCTTCTCCAGCCCGCCTTTAGATCCTCCGTTTCTAATAAACATGTGTGTATTCAGACCACGTCTAAAAAATCTTATGACACATTTGGTTGTCTCAACAACGCGTAATGGCGTTCGACCTCGGCATTCCTGGCTGGACATCGACAATCTCCCCCAAGTGGCGACACCAGGCATCAACAGAAGCGAGCAATTTGCAGCAGAGGACCGATATTTCTAGTTTTGAGGCACTGCCTGTCGCTGTCAAACACTCGTCAGAAACGTGGAGCTGAAGAGCCACACAGCGTCTGTGAACAAGCTCCGAAAAAATGGGCTAGCCCACCCGACGACCGGCGTCAGAGATTCCGTGTGCATATCAAGAACGAGCGCAAGGACTCCGTCAGCAGGAGAAGGATCTTTCTATGAGACTTCAAGAACTGCACCACACCAAGGACTCCAGAAAGTCTAGTAAGCGCGACGACTTGGTCGTTCCCAAATCCTTCTGGGAAGATGTTGCATTTTGCAAAACCTAACCAGCTCTTGGCGGAGTTCTGGGTGGTAATTGTGTGGTCTCGGACTTGACGATGGAATCAAGTATCGAGATGGACTGCTTTCGTGGCAGTCACCGTGATGTTACTGAAGATGACGCTAGCACAAATCAAGTGGCGAGGACTGGTATAACCGAACAAGCGCAGTCGCTCAGGCTGGATGAAGGCCTGGCCGGTGATCGCGCCGGCAGCAGGAGTGTGAAGCGTCAGGCTTGCATGTAAGCTAAGCTGAGTAGTGAGGAGGACTAGCAAGGCTAACTCAAATTTACTTTCCAATTTACTATCAACTACGCAGATCGACCTCGAAGGCTTCTCCTCGGCGGCAAATTCCTCGCGGGATTTCTCAAAGTGCAACAGGTTCTGAGCCCAAACCGTGGTTCGCCGATTAGAAGACCCTTCTCGAAATGTCGATCACTGGGCGTCTCGACTTTTCAGACTTGGATAGTCCGCAGGCGATGCCGCCTGCCGCGAGGGCAGAGCGAGCACACCGGCGTCAACTTGTCCGAGTTCATCATGAGCTCCATGATCAACTGCGGACACCACCCGGCTCACCTCACGACAGGGAGACGGACTCGTATCGGGGCATGATAACGCCCGAACAAGCATCACGGACGACGCCGTCGTCGCGTTCCTCCCCCTTGTCGGATGAGGCTATGGTAGACATGTTGACAGCCCGCCTGGAGGACGCCATGGTGATAATCAGCACGCAGCGGCGAATGCTGAAAGAGCGGCACAGCGCAGAAGGGCTGCGCACTCCAATGAAAGAGAACGACCCTCTAAAGGGAAAGAGGCCTGTTAGCGGCTCCGAGCTAGCTGCTACTGAGCAGAAGACAATGGAGGCGACGGAGCCTCAAGTGGCAGCGCAGATTACAGTGGCAACTGCGCATGAAACACCAACCGACGAGTCCAAGCAGCCGTCGGCACTGCAACAAGAGCACCGAGTCGGGGTGGAGCCATCGGCTCCACTACCAACTGCTGGGCAAGTGTCTGCCCAGCTACCAGAACATTCCCAGTCTGCGGTGGAACCACCAATGCCAGCTGTCGCGTTGGGACAGGCCGCCGAGAAGCCCCCGAAGCTCATGGACATTCACTGCCGACGCTTCAATGGCAAAGAGGAGTATCCTGGTCTCGGCGCTGGAGTCGAGGATTTCCTGAAGGAATTCGAGGCAGCTGTGCGCATGGAGCGGCTGCTCAACAAGTCTACGTGGTCAAGCGAGCTCAAGGCGTCCGTCCTCGGGACGTTCCTGGAAGGCCAGGCATCCAGATCCTACCACGAGTTCGCCGGGGACAAAGACGTTACGTATGAGGAACTTATCACGTACCTGAAGAAGGAATTCGGCTGCCGGCTGAGCCAGTATGAACTAGGCAAGCGACTTGATACCGGCAAGCGCGCCGGTGATACGTGGACGGAGTACGTCACATACCTGAAATTTATCGAGCGACTCATGGAGGGTGACAACTCACGATTACTGCTTGAAACCGTGTGCAACAATGCCTGCCCCGAGCTCAAGTCTACGCTGCTCGCTAAGGTTGACGTATCCAAGATTAACTACGGGCAAGAGCTAGACAAGATTGTCGACTTTCTCATCCGCCTTAAGGGCGACGGCCGCCGAATCGGACACGCGAAGCAGGGAGGCAAGGGAGCGCTCCCCAACCGCGGAAGCAAGGCACCGGTATTGGCGACAGCGAGCAGAAGACGAACGTCGGGAAGCAGCAGCACAACAGCGGTGGCCAGCCTAATAAGCAGTACAAGAAGCAGACACGCTCAGACCAAAAGCGAAATGGCAACGTTCAGTCAAGTACGACACCTAGAGTGCTTACTTGCTGGAATTGTGGTGAGGCAGGGCATAAGGAAGCTGAGTGCCCAAACCCGAAAAAGTACACTCAGAACGGTTCAGCACACCAAGTACAACCCGCACGAAACAATCAAAGTGGCGATGGCGATGAGAGTGCTGACCTCTGGATGGCTACAGGTGTGACGAATGACCGATCATCAAGGCGGACAAGTTGGCTAGTTGACACAGGGGCCTCTCATCATATGTGTTCAAGCAGGGAAATGTTGTTCGGAACGTCGCCTTCAGACTTGGCTATCACAGTGGCGAATGGAGGTTTGCTTCATGCGAGCGTGAAGGGAAGCTGCGTCATACGCGTACAAAAAGAAAACGGCACCTCAGTCGTGCTGCTGCACGAAGTGCACTTCGTCCCAGGGCTGAAGCGAAACTTGCTATCGGTGACTGAACTTGGTGAACATGGGATCTCCTGCTCTTTCAACAGAGCCACGTGCAGACTGTCGAACCATGCAGGTAACGTCGTTGCCATCGCGGAGCGTCGCGGCAAACTGTGGATTCTGCATGGTGAATCGGTCAATTCACATAAAGGTGCAGCAGCAATGTTCGTGGACGTACCGACGTCAACGCTTCAGCGTTGGCACCAGCGACTTGGTCATGTGAACTTCCAAGATCTGCTTCGAATGTATTCGAAGGGCCTGACGAACGACATGGGTCTCGTGTCAAAGAAGCTGCGGTTTTGTATGTCTTGCGCTGAGGCTAAACAACAGAAGAACAAACAACCACAAGTGGACACGTCAACCTCCGCTCCAACCGAGGAGATCGGAGCTGTACTTGGCATGGACCTCAAGGTTGACTTGGATCCTGATCGTAATGGCAACAAACACATGCTGACTATCGTCGACTATGGGTCGAGCTACAATCGAGTCTACTTGCTCCAGTCTAAGGATGAGGCTGCGAAGCATGTGATGGACTTCATTCCCAAGTTTCAGCGACAATATGGGGCCACAGTGAAAGTAATTCGCACAGACGGTGGCGGAGAGTTCCGTGGTCGAGAGATTCTCGCCTTTCTCAAGCGCCATGGCATTCGACTGCAGTTGACACTTGCTGACAACTCGGCTTCAAACGGCAAGGTCGAGAGAATGCATCGAACAATCATGAACTCTGCGCGTGCCATGCTCTGGGCGTCCAAGCTACCAGAACGCTACTGGGGAGACGCAGCGAGATACGCATCCTACATCAGAAACCACCTGCCGACTCGTGCAAACGTGGACTACACGTCACCGTTGCATGTGCTACAAGATAAGGTACCGAAGGTGGCACACATTCTTCGATTTGGCTCGCGCTGTACGGCACACATCGCTCACAAGACCAGTGCTTCACTCAAGAAACGAGCAGAAAGGGCCATAATTATCGGGATCAGTGAGCAGCAAAAAGGTTATCGACTTTTACTTCCTCGGACGAAGAAAATAATCGTGACGGCTGACGTACAGAACGTCGACAAGCTGGATGTAAATGACGAAGAAATCCGTCAGACGCTGGATGAACTCCATGAGGAAACCGAGTCCCCGACGGAAGCCGATGTCACCACAGCCAACACTGCACCTGAAACAACAACTGCGTCCTCAAGCGCAAATAACCTGCGCGGTGGTGACGCACGGATCAATTCTGAGAGCGAAGGTGTTGGTGTCAGGGCAGATTCCCGCGCAGAGCAAAAGCGCGGGTTGGTGGAAGTCAGTGGCAGTGACTCAAGTGACGTTGGTGAAGATGAATATGCTGGGCACCCAATCAGCGCTGGTGCAATTCGCCGGGTGTTCGGTTCACGCAAGAAGCAGAAAACTGAGGACTTCTCGCTGCCACAAGAGCTGATCACAGAGTTCGCAGGATCGGCAACACTGCTATTGACAACAGCAGCATCGCAAATGGTCACGCCGAGGAACATTACAGAAGCAAAACAAACACCCGAGTGGCCGCAGTGGAAGGCGGCCATCGAGAAAGAGCTCGCTGATCTTAAGGCACACGGCACCTGGGAAGTTGTGAAAGCTCCAGTTGGAGCTAAGATGGTGTCTTCAAAATGGGTATTTCGCATTAAGTTTGACAGCAGAGGTGAACTTGAGCGCTTTAAAGCGCGGCTCGTAGCGCGCGGATTTACACAGCGCTTTGGTATTGATTTTGATGAGACCTACTCACCGGTGCTCAAAATCACGAGCCTTCGTCTGCTGGTAGCTTTAGCAGCACTCTGGCGGCGAAAGCTGCGTCAAGGAGACGTACCAAACGCGTACGTCCGGGCTAATCTCGATCGACCGATACTAATGAAGCCTCCAGAAGGGACAGTAGACGACGACACGGCGTGGCTGCTTCTCAAGTCTCTCTACGGACTCAAACAGAGCGGACTATTGTGGAATAAGGAGGTGAATAATTTTCTGCTGTCGCTGGGCTTCACGAGGAGCAAGTTGGACCCGTGCCTCTACTTCCGTCGCCAAAATGGAAGTCTCTCATTGCTGGGGCTGTACGTCGATGACGTTGTCATTGTAAGTGAAGATGAAGCTGACAGTAACTGGGCAATGACTCAACTAGCCCGCCAGTTCGACATTAAGGACATAGGTGTCGCAGACAAGTGTCTGGGGATCACGGTACATCGCACTGATGATGGTATCCTGCTGCACCAGCGTGACACTGTGGAAATGTTGCTGCGCGACATGGGAATGGCTGAGAGCAGACCCGTCCGCACTCCCATGGACACTTCGAAGGTCTATGATGACGACCTGATGATGGAGCAGACGACCATCATGAGAAAGGCAATTGGGTCCCTCTTGTGGATCTCGAATTGCACCCGACCTGACATCACTACAGCTGTCAACTACTTGGCGCGGTTCGTCGCTCGTCCACAGCAAGCTCATTGGCAAGGTGTGAAACGCGTACTTCGCTACCTACGTGGTACGGCATCGTTTGGTCTAAAATTCAAGTATGGACAAGGTGTCGGCACGAAGCTCCTTGCGACTATCTACAGTGATGCAGATTGGGCCGGCGACACATCTGATGCCAAGTCTGTCTCTGGCGCAGTGCTGATGATCAACGGCTCGACTATCTCCTGGGCGTCAAAGAAGCAAACGTCAGTGGCTATGTCTACAATGGAGTCTGAATACGTAGCAGCAGCCATGGCGGCAAAGGATGCTGTCTGGCTGAAACAATTGCTGGTAGAGTTGCATCTGTGGACGACCAAGGAGGCCGTCTTGCTGCAAGTGGACAATCAGTCCGCAATCAAGGCGATGGAAAACGAAGTGGCGAGTGCACGGAGCAAGCACATCAACACCCGTTTTCATTTCATCAGGGATGTGATTAGACGTGGCGATTTGACGGTCAAGTACTGCCCCACGGAGCAGCAACTCGCCGATATCCTGACCAAGCCGCTCCAGCGCGTGTCATTCGAACGCTTGAGAACTCAGTTGCGCGTTGTCGAGCTGGCGTAGCCTTTGAGGGAGGCTGTTGCATTTTGCAAAACCTAACCAGCTCTTGGCGGAGTTCTGGGTGGTAATTGTGTGGTCTCGGACTTGACGATGGAATCAAGTATCGAGATGGACTGCTTTCGTGGCAGTCACCGTGATGTTACTGAAGATGACGCTAGCACAAATCAAGTGGCGAGGACTGGTATAACCGAACAAGCGCAGTCGCTCAGGCTGGATGAAGGCCTGGCCGGTGATCGCGCCGGCAGCAGGAGTGTGAAGCGTCAGGCTTGCATGTAAGCTAAGCTGAGTAGTGAGGAGGACTAGCAAGGCTAACTCAAATTTACTTTCCAATTTACTATCAACTACGCAGATCGACCTCGAAGGCTTCTCCTCGGCGGCAAATTCCTCGCGGGATTTCTCAAAGTGCAACAGAAGACGTACAAAAAGCTATACTTAAGTACTGCTTTCGTGGAGAGTACACACTGCTATTACTTTTCATGCGACATGGAGGCTACGAAATGCTATTCATTTCCATGAATCCGATGCAGAAACACCGAGCACACAGAGTGTGACAAGCTCCTTCAATCGTCACTGTCGGTTTATCTTTCACCGTTCCTCGGAATTTGGTATTGAAGATAAAGTTGTCGTTGATGTACTAGGGCGGCTTGAATTCGACAAACCGCTCCCTCTATCTGTGCCTTCTGAACACCGAATTTGGTTCCACGTGCGTAGTAAAAAAAGAAGAAAAAAAAACACACACATGATAAAAAAAGAAAAAGTGTAGCTAGCAACACGAGTAGTTCAGTAAATTGTTAATCAGCTTTGTTTCCTTCTTTCTGGGAAGACGTCGCAGGTCGACAACTTGAACACCGCCAACAGGCTGAGAAGGAGCACGAGCGTCTTGTAGCTGCGGTACAGTCTCAATTTTCGTACATCGAGAACCTCTGTGCAATTTTGCGAGAGCAAGGTCACAGTTCCAGGTAGTTGCGTCCGATACTGATCTGTATAAGGCTTACATTGACGAAACCAACAACAGCTACGCGCAAGCCTGGAGGAGTGTGGCATGGCCTCGATGCCGATTGTCGAGGTCAGGTCGTTCCGAGGATACAATCAGGAAGAGGCGTGGAGTACGCGCGATACACGAACAAATTCCTCCAGCCATTCAGCTTCGAAGATTCGTGGAAGTACTTGCGGAAATTTGCCGATGTGCCATACCGTCATCGTAGCCGCGAGCTATTCGACGATGTGGAAGACCCGAAGAACACCGTTGCCCTGGAATTCTGTTTGAGGAAAACTTTGAGCGGTGGAGCAACTATGTCAGTCTTGAGACGCGTCGTTGCGCGGCGCTTTTTGGCTAACAGCGCATGGTGATTATGTTCAGAACCTTTTCGAAGGGCGAAGAGATATTCAGCGGGATGGATTCGGATGAAACATCCTGATGTGGTGTTCGACCGGCCCAAATGGCAAAACTTTAACTCCTTAGTTCCCGGATTAGTTACGAGGTGTAAACTTTTCCTGTCCCATATACTAACGTATAAGAATTTGTATGGGCCTAACTGTCGCAGCAGCTATGCCACCGGGATAGTACAGGGTTTGTTGCGGATAAAGATTTGACAGATCCAACATAATCGGCTTTACGTAGGCTCAATTTTGGGAGGCTGTGTCTCATATGATGGCAAAGCCAACATAATAACTATCGGGTAGTCCCATTTCTGAAATATTGCACACGATTAGTGTGCTGACTTGAGATCTATAGCCCAATGAAAGAAAGCAAAAATAAGTTTCAATTGATTGCATCCTGGTCTGTACCGAATACCTAGCCTACGCTTCGTCGTCAGACAGTTCTTCATCTCCGTGCTCACTGCCATGCGCCGCATCCGAAATCGCTCCACCGTCGCCGCCACTCTCGTCCACCGCACTCTCCAAAGCTCGACGGCGACGTTTCTTTCCGTGGCGAGATGGTGGCCGGCGGTTACGGATTTTGTGCTCTTGCAGCAGGTGCCGTGGGATAACGTCCCCATTGTCCCAGTCACCATGCCAGATGTGATAGCAGGTCTTCTCCTTCCCCTCTCGCACTACATTGCAAAGGTATGTACTTCATATAGCATCAGTGTCAGAAGGTTGTCCAAAATATTATCACACAGACATAGAGTAACTCACCGTCAATTGCCCGTTGAGCATTCGGGACAGAAGTATTTCGTGTACTTCCTCGGTTGCACCTTGTAGAGGGCACACACCTTACATGAGCGTTGGCGGCGCTTGAGGCCCTGGTCATTGTCGACAGTGTCGGGGTTCTCCTCCAGGCAGTGGCCGTCTACTGAGTATGCAGCCTCCGCAACTGCAGATGTATTTCGCACTGGCGAATCCGTTGTCCTCTCCTGGGCGCAAGTTGCGTTCTACAAACAAACCCATCAACATAAGCAACAGTTATGTTGGAACAAGACAATCCACTAACAGTCTGATCTTGTCTTGGTCAACATACTACGTACCTCAATTTCAGCGTACGCCTCTGGTGAATTTATCGCCAGCAGGTGCTCCAGCAGCGTCTCGAAGAAGGCGAAGTACTTGACAGGTCTCTTGTTGTTTACTTTTCGGTGATGCCGGAATACAATAAACGCATTCACCAGCGCCATGTCGAGTAGTCCTAGAAATAGCCCCTTGTAATGCTTGCGCGTCTTGTAGCACAGCTGCACACTGTACTTCTGCATCCGGAGCTGGTCGTGGATGTCAACACCGCCCATCAGGCGGTGGTAGTCACGAACCAACTCCGGAGCAGGAACACTCCGCATTTCTCCATCGACCCGGCGCACTACAACAAACAACAAATACAACAGTCAGCATTAGCACTACTATGAGAATAAGCAAACCTCGTATGATGTACTTACTGACGGTTCCTGTCTTTCGACTGCCTCCACTCGATAAGAGATGAACCGGGGTGCCGTCCATCCACATCGCCGCTGTTAGCTGCGGGAAGTGCTTGTTCTGCGCGATTTTGATGGTGCCTTGTGGTGGTACCATCATCTTCTTTTTGTTCACGGTCTTGTAGTCTTTCGTAGTGATCACGCCCTTGGCGTAGCCTGCGCGGTCTGTCCGTATTGTCCCCGTAATGTACATCCGCCGATGCATCAGCTCTAAGGCCAGCTTCACGGACGTATAAAACCGATCAGTCACAACCAAACGCCACGGCGATGTGGGAGATGGTGGGTACAGCGCGTTCATGTTCCTAAGCATTGCCGCTTCACCGGTATCGTTGTCTTTTGGAACCGGCGTCTGGAGGTGTGTCTTGGCCCCACAGTTATGTTAGCGTTATGTTCTACAAATAAAAGACCAGGAGTAAGGTATGTTGACTTGAGCCAACATAAGGACTTTATAAAAATAAAAAACAGCAAGCCGGAGCTTGCTGCAGTTTTCGTCCACGCACCTCATGCAATACACTGTCTTGGCACAGGCCGCCACGAGCACCTTAGTCCCCCACTTGTGGGGCTTGTCCTTGTTGAACTGTCTTGTAGGGTTGTAGCGCGAGCGCGAAGGCAGGGTAGCTTCGTCCAAGCTGATCACCGGTGGCGCGCGGTACCCACGAGCAAACGTGCGTTGTAGCACGTCAACTACCAGCTGAATCTTCCAGGCCCGGTCAATGCCTGCTCGAGGCGACTTGTTTTTCGAAAAGTGAAGGTAGCCCATGATATGGAAGAACCGGTTCTTCTTCATGAACAAATGAAACCGATTGGCAGGGAGTGCACCGACAGGCTTCGTTGACCAATGTGCTGCGATTCCCTTTCGAATAGGCGTCAGCATCCGCGCGATCAGCAATGCCACGACGCACAGCACCTCGTGCGGCATAATGGCAGGTACGGCAGCAAGCCGTTGGTGAATAGCGTCGAGATCTTCGACGTCCAGCCCGTTTCGTCGCTGCTGCGATCGTATCGACCTCGCCCAAAGAGGGATCGACTGCTTGTGATAGCGGTTGCTCTCCACTGCTATCTGGGTCCATAATTTGGGGGGCATGAAGTAGAAGAGGAGTGCCAACGGGTCGTCTGCTGCCGCTATCACGCTGTTGCTTGGTCCGTAATCTCCGCTGTACAAATCGGCGTATGTGGGACCCGGACCAAATTTTGCAGGATCTACAAGCCACACAAACACCACAGTTAGTTATGTTGACCGTATGTTGGATGGTGATTGTCCTTATGTTGGATATTGTCAACATATCGTACCATATTCTCAGCCGTCCGCTCTCATCTCTGATATCGTCTTCTTGTTTCGCGCGGTCGACAAGCACACCGACTCCGGAATATCGACAACCTCTTCATCCGAGTCTTCGTCAGTGAGGTCTCCAATATCCCAGTCTTCCACCCAGTCGTCGTCACCCAAATCGTCGTCGTCTTCCGGCTCCTCTTGCAGCAAAGGGTCCTCGTCGGAGTTGAGGCCCGTGCACTGATCAGCTCATGCAGGCATCAGGTTCGCGTCTCCGTCCACTACACAGGCTAGTGGTAACGGCACGGCAATACCTCCAGCGCACGCCTCACGCTCTTCCTCCTCTCTGCCGGAATATTGGAGGACGCTTCGGCGCCGCTTCCGCGAATTGGCGGAGGTCGAGGCTTCCGGCGTACTGACGTCGACGCCACTCACGCTCGTCACCATTTCCGCAACTACTTCGGTCACTTCAGCCAATGCTGGTGCCACGGCCGAGACCACCGCTGGTGCTTCGGTTGAAGCTCGCAGCGACCTCGTCTTCTTCTTGCCCGTCGTCTGCTTCTTCTGTCTTGGCGCTACTGTCACCTCGTCGTCTGCGGTGTCCTTGGCCCCACTCTCGTCATCATCTGCACCAGCTTTTGATTCAGCAGGGCTCGTGCGACCTGCATCCAGCACGGGCGCCGGTCCCTGCATAGACTCTGCGATCTCCATAGCCGGCGTTGTGTGCTTCGCTGGCTTCTTCCGGGACGCCTTCTTTTTCTTGTTCATCACCTCGTTGCCTTCTTTTTGCTCTGCCCGCCGGATTCGCCGCCCGCGACGCTCACTAAGCAGTGCCTCGCGGCAGAGCCGGCGCTCTTGCTCAGTGAGCTCGTACCGCGGAGTCTTGGGCGTCGGCGCGACCATTTTCTTCTTCTTCTCGGGCCGTCTTTTTGAAGAATGAGATTTGGTGGCTGTGGGCCACTCGATGATGGTGGGTGCGCCGCGCTGTTTTTTATCCCATTCAACCATAGCCAACGGACCCCTACACCTGTGCATCCGTCCATCTTACACCAAAAATAATATCTTCATTTCAGTATGCCTCGACATAGACGGATACCCCATACAAATTCTAAGTCTAAAATCCGCTTATTTTGGACCTCCAACATAACAAAAACGCTGCGACAGAGATGAAAGAAGCTATACACCTCTTATGTTCTACGGTACAACATATGGGAACTAAGGGGTTAATGGAATCTGTTTGCGACAGGCCCCAGTACCATTTGACACGAATATGCAAGCGAATCAGCGATTAACGACTATCGGGATATGCTCGAAGAGTCAAGGAGACGAACAAGAGCTCGTGAGCGCTCTTCAAATATTGTTGATCAACGACGAATCAAGCAGTTAAGACGCATTTGATAATACGTCTCTTAAGAAATGTATATTGATGTGCTATATTTTTAAATCCGCCGGCTGTAAAGATGTTTCACACCCTTCGGAGTGTGCTTATTGTGATTCCCACCAAGCAAAGATATCAGAGATACAACAGTACTCGATGTTGTAAGATTGGTTTATAAAAAAATGTAAACGGATATTCATTGGTGTGGAATGAGGCTATATAAGTCGAGGAGCTAAACACGATAGGCAAAGCATACTACATACTTCTTCAAAGTACAGTATATTTCAATGAACCACATCGGAGTAAAGTCTATCAGAATCAGCGCGTGTGCAGACTCGCCAAACGTTGTTTGGCGGACGGAACCGGCCACTGCTGGTCGGTGGCGGCTCACCGGATAGGTGTGAGCACGCAGGATCCGCCAAACTCCATCTGCCCCACGACAGTTCGTTTTCGACATGGCGAATGTTCAATGGAAAAAATGGTTTGAGGCATGATTAGAGAACAGAGCTGGATCTGGTACGCAAATGACATTCAAAGTTTTGGAGGAAGAAAGTTTGTAATCTGCTGGAGTCTTTACGTAGGACGATCACGAGACGAATTCAGTGCGAACTAGGAAGATACTCTAGCACGGGATAATGAGAACACGAAGGTGATTAAGTCGGCTACTTCCTGTATTCATGTTGTGGAGAACTAAGAAATTTTGATCGGTATGAGTAAAGAAACCGGGGTCTATCAGTTTAGGCGATTTACATGTACTTGATACATGTTCTCTCATGATCATTTGTCGCTTAGGAAAGGCTGGACCATGTAGTGGGTTTGAGGTTGGATAGCCTCATCCAGCCCGTGCAGTGGGCTGATCTTCAGATTGGCAGTGGCGAGTTGCCACGACCAACCATCGAGTTGATGGCACGACGATCGTAGGTTTGTTGCCCGACCTGGCAGTAGCGTACATAGCAATAGTAAGAGTCAGTTTAAGTTTTGCCAGCAAATACACCAGGCAAGAAGCTTTAGGGAGTGCCAGCTCCCCCAGTTGGTGTTCTTGTGCGAAACCCACCACAAAGTTAACTTTAGTAACTGGGCAAGCATGGATACCAAGGTCAAGGCAAAGGCGTCGGCTGCCGTGTCTCTGTTGGTTCCGCCCGCCGCACCCATGATTCAGAACACCTCGCACGCAGCGATGGTGGAGTGGAAGCGGCGACGTAAGGAGTACGAGGAGGAAGTGGCCGTGCGCTGCTGTCACGACCCCGAGAAGATTATGGCATGACTACTGACATCCGCAGCTCTTTCGAGCCAAGCCTGCTCGAGGTTCTATGCGACTTAGAGTGGGGAATTGACAAGGCCGAGCTGACTAACGAGCTCCTACTGGGAAAAATTGACTCGATCCTTTCGGCGGTGAAGAAGAACACGGTTCCCAACGTGGCGGTGGAGTTCAAGGCTGCTGTTCAAATGAACCATCAGGAGAGTGATGTACGTGAGCGAGTTGTGCAGTTTTTCAGGTCAGGCAGGCAGGTGATAGAGGAAAACGGTTGGTCTCAGTTCTTCAATTGTAACAGGTACGGTGTGCCTCGCACTGTAGATGACGAGACGAGTGAGAGGACGGACGAGTACTTCGTCGAGGGAGGCAATCATCTTGATGTACATGTACAACAACATGCACAACAAGAGGTTGATGAAGTAGGCGAAGACGATGCACGAGGGCCGCACAATCGCGATCCTGGCGCTACCGGTCGCCTATATTGTCATGAGGAGCCGCGATCCTGGAAGCCAAACGGCGCCGAGCACAGCGATTGGCAGGAGGCACCAGGCAGCAGCAAGCGAGCAGCGGCCGAGAGCACTTAAGAATTTGCCGCGGCGTGAGCAGGTTGCGACTCGCCGTGAGCACGAGCTGACCTGCAGTAAACAGCGGGTTAGTGGCGACGGAGCTAAACGAGTGTGGGGTGAGGCGGTAAGCGGCGTTGTGTCGTGGACTGCCAACAGACCAGTCTGAACGAGTGTGGGGTGAGGTGGTAAGCGGCGTTGTGTCGTGGACTGCCAGCAGACCAGTTTGAACGAGTGTGAGGTGCGGTGGGAGACGGCTTGCCCGTGGACTGCCAACAGCCTGGTTGACGAGCGAGCGCGACTGGGTACTGACCAGAGTCGAAGTTACCCAACAGTCCGGTTGTACGAGTGCGGGTGAGGTTGGTGACGGCTAGTGTGTCGTAGCCATCCAACAGTCCTGTAACGCACGACTGCAGCAGGTGAGGCTGACGACGACGTGAGGCGGACTCAGGCAGACGAGCGAGTTGACGAATTGAACGTAGTTGATTGAGTCACGAACGAGTGTAAATAAAAAGTAGGGACGGACGCGTCCCGGCACAGGACTCAAGTTGAGCTCCTGTTGGCCAGCGAGTATTGAAGTTGAACTGTCAAGATCGTCACATCCCCGAAACTTGGCACAGACACAGCAATCAGCACTACGAGCGACGACCCGCTGGCAAACTAGCGTTATAAGACTTGTTACATTGTGGTCATTTGCAGGAGCTGGGAGTGGATTACGGATTACGACTACCCAAATTACGACTACGACTATCATGGCACCAGCGGAGAGACGACCGACGTCGGGCAAGGCGAAGATGACGAGAAGATCCAGAACCAGAAGCGCAACGACATCGCACGATGACGGGGAATCCACGAGCGAGAATGAGCTTTCTGGCCGGCGAGTAGTGCTTTTACCGCCTCCAGTGAACCAGCGTGGTGATGACGAAGCTGAGGCGACAACTCTGTTAGCGTCGAGACCAATACCACCGCCAACACGAGCAAATCCGGCAACGCGAGATTCGCGAACGAGTCCAACTTCAGTGGAACCACGTAGCGTATCGGATGCTTCAACAGCACCAGCAACGCAAGACCCAAAGGCGATGACGGCCATGATAACGGTGCTGCAGCAACTCACCACGATGGTGGCGAACTTACAATCAGTCACGAGCAACACACGAAGTAGTGGCGGTGGCCAGTCACGCGACGAGAATGAAGCAGCAATGCGACAGAACACTAGCACGGGGACAGCACGAACAGGCAGAGATCGCCGCGACACACAAGTACGACGACAAACGGCACCTCCTCCTGATCCACCAAGCAGCAGTGAGTCAAGCAGCTCCGACGACTCCAGCACGAGTGCACGACGTGCACATCGACGACGAACCGATCGTGACGATGGTGGTGATGACCCCAGCAGCGAGAGCAGCGGCGACGAGAGTTCAAGCAGCGGTGATGGCGAGAGCGCACGGGGACGACGACCATCACACCGAGATGAGCAACGTCGGCGACATCACCGACGAGATCGCAGAGCAAGGAAGAAGAGCGTAAAAGATTTGGAACTGCCGGCTTTCACCCCATCGCCTAAGATCTCTGTTTCCACATGGATTGACCGGGTCGACCTAGCTTTGAAAGGTGCAGAGGAGTCTGGACGAGGCAAGTGGACTGATGAATCGCTCTATTTCATCTTAGGAAATAAGTTGATGGAAAATGCAGCCAAGTGGTGGGTCGGTATGGACCGCCGCTTGCCTGATCACAAACGCACCTGGGCGAATCTAAAGAAGGCTCTCCTCAGGCGCTACGGTGAAAAATCAGATAAGTCTACGGCGGAGTGGAGGGTCAGCATGAGGAGAATGATGCCAGGCAAAACTTATGCTGATTTCGCAGCTGGATTACGAGATGTCGTTGGCCGAAACCGAGTACGAGAACGTGTACTCCTAGCTCAATTTTACCGCTGTTTGGATAAGACTACGCGGAAACTTGTGAAGCAGGCGCCCAAGCCTACGACCCTGGAAGAGGCAGTCGATAAGGCAACGGAAATTGACGATCCTATGGACAACGTAGCGCAGGGGATGATGAATATCGGACAGGCATGGGCCACAGCACCAAGTCGATACATCATACCGATGGACGGCACCATGGGGCAAACCAATGTGATTCCTGGTATAACTAGCGGTACGGGGGTAGCTACATTACTCTCGGGTGGCGTAGAAACAGCTGCAGCAGCGCAAGGTGACATGCAGGCTGTTGCTCTCTTCACAAACCCGCAGGGCATCTATAATAAGTACTCCGGTACGTGGGAATCACCACCTGGGTATACATGGAATGGCAAGTATTGGCATGAGCCTCGCAAGTCTGAACGGAAGCGTGCAATCGTACCTGATCCGACCGGTGGTAAGGCTACCAGCAAAATGCCAGTGGCGAAAGCCAAGAGACCTCGTGACGTGAGAGCTTCGAGTGATGAGGAGCCAGATACGGCACCACGGCCGAAGAAGACGAAGGTGGCAGTGAGACAGACGAAAGCGATCGAGAGTAAGGAGACTAACAGACGATCCGGACGCGTCGACGTTGTTGGTGACGCGAGCCAACAAACCATCAACGACAACACTTGCCATAAATGCGGGCGATCAGGTCATTGGGCAGTGGCGTGCACCATGAAGCCCAAATGTTATGCGTGTGGGCAACTTGATCATCTGGCACGAGACTGTACAGACGCTGATGCCAAGGCTCGTAATGATGAGTACCTGAGGACGCGGCTGCCTAAACCACACACAGCGGAAAACTAAGCACGGACGTGGTAGGGGGAGTACGGCGTCCGGGTAGCGGTAGAGGTCCCCAGCGAAACAGATATGACCGGCGGAGAGAATCAGATGTGAGCAAAGACGAGAACGAGGTGGCGGTAACGATGGAGAACAACGGATAGATCCCGGAGAATGTGGGTCAGTCGGAGACTGAGGTCGCGAAGAAGTCGGGGGTGGGAACGTTGATGCAGCAAATGCGGACGGATGCGGCACAGCGAGACGATATGAAAGCAGCGATCTCCGTGGCAATGGTGCGTCCAGCAATGGCAGCAGCACTGTATGTCCATGCGAAGGACGTGGCCGAGCCATCGTGTGAGATGGTGACGCAACGACGAGAAGTACGAGCAACTGGGGAAGGCGCGGGGACGACTGCGGGTGACGAGCCGATCGCACTAATACGGCTAGCACGACGGAAGGCACGGAAGCAGGCGAAGCTGGAGCAAGTGAGACGAACCCTCGCGAAACGACGCGAACGTGCGCAAGCTGAAGAATCGGAACGACAGTGTTGCGTCGCGATGGAGCTAGAAGAGCGGCGGCAGAAAACTGATCAAGCCCTACAAGAGATGGAAGAACGGCGAAAGCAGCGGCGTAGGGATCCGGAGCGGGCCTGCAATGAGAAGATACGAGTGAGCCTGGTTCAGCGGCGCCGTGACCGTGATGATGAAGCCTCGGCTATTGGTAGTGATGTGGTGGAATGTGTGGAAGCCGATGATGGTTTACCTACTGCCACTGTTCTGGTGTCTAATGAGCGGAAGTGCATCAAGTTGGATAGTTGTGCCAGATACACAGTAGCGGGTACTGAGTGGATGCGATATGGCGACAGAGTCAGTCGTAGAGTACCCGTCGAGTTTGTGGAGGTTTCAACTTGACGTGATCAGCGTTCCGTAGTGTCTTTAATGAACTTATTGAGATAGACGCATGCATTGTGTCTGGCTGTACGAACGATTTTCTGGTGGGGGTGGATTTCATGAAGACGCATGGGGCCATCATGGATTTTCACAAGAGTGAAGTGGGCTACAGAGAGGGTGACCGATCTGTTGTAATACCGTTCGTCACTTGCAACAGCGAGAGTAGTGTACGAATGGCAGCAGTAAGAATGATTCACAAAACGGAGCTTGAAGGTCGTACAGTGACGCCTATAGCAGTGGCGGTTCCAGCTCCAGACGGCGGGAGAGGAGTGTTTGTGCCAACTAAATACACGGGAGCAATTATGGTGGCGACTACCGTGACTACTGTGAAAGATGGAAGCGCGTGGGTCCCTGCTGTCAATGCCCATGATAAACCAATGAAGCTACCGAGTAAAAAGGAGTTGGGCACGTGGATTCCTATTGATAATGCAACAACCGTTTTAAGTGTGAGTGATGACTTGGATTCTAATCGTCTACATGAGTGGCTTGATTACTTGGGTGACACCAAGACGCCACTAGATCACGAGGACGAGTTGTACGTAGAAGAGCCAAGCGCACGCGCTATGATCATCAAACTACTGCGAGTGTATCGCAAACTGACTGCCACCGATGACTGCCCTCCAGCAACTGCTTTATATGTGCAGCACCATATTGATACTGGCAACACGGCACCGATAATGATGAAGCGACGACGCCACGCCCAGACAGAGGATAAGATCATTGACGATAACGTTGAGAAGATGTTGAAGGCAGGAGTTATCGAAGTGGGAGACGGGGCCTGGGGTTTCCCCGTGGTTCTGGTCAGGAAGAAAGATGGCGAAGTTCGCTTTTGTGTAGACTATCGTGCCCTGAACAATGTCACCCAAAAGGACGTGTATCCGCTGCCCAGAATCGATGAAACGTTGGATGCGTTGGGTGGAGCACTGTGGTTCACTACACTAGATTTGCGTACAGGTTATTGACAGATTACGGTTGCGCCAGGCGATCGGGATAAAACCGCGTTCACTACGAAGTGTGGTCTATATCGTTTTACTCGCATGCCTTTCGGCCTTACAAATGCACCATCGCTTTTCAGCGCCTTATGAATTCTGTATTACGTGGCCTAACTTGGAAAACATGCCTCGTATATTTGGATGACATCGTGGTGTTTACGCGTGGGAGTATTGAAAAGCACGTAGTGGAGTTGGCTAGTGTCCTACAACGACTCGAGACCGCTGGTCTCACTTTGAAACTTGCGAAGTGTTCGTTTGCAGCCAGATCCATGGAATATTTGGGTCATGAACTGAGTTGTGAAGGGGTCCGTCCATTGCAGAGATTGGTGACAGCCGTACGTAACTTCCCGAGACCTGCGAATGCTACAGAAGTGAAGCGATTTACACATCTAGCTGGTTATTATCGTAGATTTGTGAAGGGCTTTGGATCCATCATGGAGCCTCTGACGAATTGCTGCGTAAGAGTGCTGAGTGGAAATGGAGCAACGAGCAGGAAGCTGCATTCAATGCGATCAAAGAAATTTTAACGACGAAGCCGTTGCTGGTTTATCCTGACTTCCGATTACCTTTTCGTGTTGTCACGGATGCAAGTAAGATTGGCCTAGGAGCATGTTTGATGCAGGACCAAGGAGAAGGGTTGCGACCTATTGCGTATGCGAGCAAAGTGAACTCGGCGACAGAGAGCAACTACGGAATTACGGAACTGGAGTGTTTAGCAGTTGTTTGGGCTATAAAACTCTTCCGTCCTTATCTGTATGGTCGACGCTTTACGATAGTCACGGACCATTCCGCGCTGCGATGGCTCATGCAGAGTCCAAACCTAACTGGTAAATTACACCGCTGGGCCTTAACACTTCAGGAGTATGGGTTTGATGTTGAATATCGTCCAGGATGTACCAATGTAGTGGCAGATGCTCTGTCAAGAGCACCAGCCGTAGTCCTGACAGCTGTGGGTAGACGTCGACGATGGAGGCGACAAGTAACTGCAGCCGCAGAGCGAAATGACAGTGCAATGAAGTCTGCTGTGGATCACGAAGGCGATGAGTTACAGACGCCGGTAGCTCCTGTCGACACGCTACCACCGACGTCCAGTAGTTTGACGACGATGCCAGATGGCCCTGATCATGATCACGAGTCTGAGCTCTATGTTGATGAGCCTACGAAGCAGCCGACCATCGCCGAGAATGCGATAAGGTCTGGAGAAGAGTGGATGAGGAGCACAAATCATGGAGATCAACAGATGGCAGAAGTTGAGTCGACTGCCACCACGACAAGTGTTGAAGATAGTTTGCGGAATACATGGCACGACACTACCACGACGAGAACCGAGTCTGAGGACGAACATGAGTCGAGTGTCGCAGTGCCAGAACCACAACTGCCTCAGAGCACGAGAACCACAGGCAATCAGGCGCCAAAAGCGCACGGAAAGAAGCAACGCGTGTCTGCGCCAACGACGATCGCTCTGGGTGATACTGAAACCACATCGGGACCACTCACGCGAGCGGCGAAGCGACGCCTGGATGCATCCAGACAACGAGATGAAAGCGCAACATTGACGACACCGACGAGACCGACGACACCAACGACATCGACGACAACGACGACCACCAGCACAACCAGTAAGAGACACGCGACGTCACCTACACAGTCCAAGAAGTGTCAGCGTCAGCAAAGGAGTCGTGACAATGCTCGGCGTAAACCGGAGGTGCTTGGCATGAGCATGGCACCACAACCTACCGAGGGAAGCACGAAACGAGTGAGCTGGGATGACGGCTGGACTGCGACGACCATGAATGAACCGACGGTGATGGAGATGACGACCCTAGCACCACGTATGAGCGTGCAGCAACGACGAGATGAAGTGAGTTGTGAACGGCATGAAGCCACAGCTTCAGCCGTAATCGACAGTGAGATGTACACACCGACAACCACGACGAAGCAGACGCCACGAGTAACATCGACATCACGTACATCACCAACGAACGCGACATCAACGTCGAGGGCGGTGACGGAAACATCTCCTGCAGTAGCAACACCCAATACGAGAGCAACGACCACGAAGACGCGAACGACCATACGAGATCCAACAACGACAAGATCGGTGTCGGCGAGGAGACGTGAAGCACAGATAGCCGACCGTGCAACGGTAACGACGGAGGCGACATTAATGCCTTCGGCATCGCGAACTACGACACCGACGAAGACGAGGGCGACGCAAGAAGGATCTGAAGCAAGCTCCAAGACACAAGCTGATGAGGCACGGCAGGGATCTAACGACCTTGCACAACACTATGCTGAACAGAGAAACGGTGAACAGTCAGTGGTGAAGCCAGCAACAAGCAACACGACACTGCAGCTTACCGACGACGAGATCGCGGTGGCTCAAAAACGAAGTGGACTCGTGCAGCGGTTAGTTGAGAACGGCAAGCATCACGGCATGCGAGTGTCTGCGCAGCACGGATTAGCATTGATCGAGACGGGGAACGGAAGACGAGTAATTTTACCTCCGCAGTTGTGGGCTCCAGTCTTCAAGAGCACCATGATTCAGTTTGGGCGGGTCACCTTCGGGCTCCCCATACGTACGCGAGGATTGCGCAATTGTATTGGTGGCCACACCTTCAGAGAGAAGTTAGTCAATGGTTCAGAGGCTGTCAAGAATGCGGCAGCAGAAAAACCAAACCACGAGAAGTTATACCACCACTGAGAAGTATTCGTGGAGGAGACGTAGCAGACCGATGGGCGTTAGAAGTGGCAGGACCACTTCCGATGAGTGATGGAGGTGAACGTTATGTAATTGCTGCCGTGGAGTATATAACTAGATATGCTATTGCTACTGTGGTGAAGCAACATACGGCTCCACATGTAGCTGCATTCCTGATGAAAGAGATTGTTCTGAAATTCGGGCCATTTCGCGAGATTCTTACTGACGGAGCGCCAGAATTGACCGGCAAAGTGATCGATGAACTAGTAATGATGTTGCAATCGGAACAAATTAACCCGGTACCTTACCGACCGCAGATGATTGGGCTGGTAGAGAGGTTCACAGGACTTGGAAAGATATGGTCTCAATATACATGCAGAATGATAAGCAGAACGACTGGGATACCTGGATTGACTTCGCAGTCTCTTCCTACAATTCCGGTCGGCATTCTACAGTTGGTCTGTCTTCTAATGAGCTGATGATGGGTCGGAGATTGAGAGCACCGAACGAACTGTTGCGAGCGACCAGCGTGACGGAAGCAGGAAAACTAACAGAGCACCACAAGCGAATGTTAGCAGCTTTGCAGAGCAGTTATGAGTGTGCTGAACGAGCCCGTGAACGAGAGCAATCTAGACAAGCAAAGTATTACGATCGTAAGGTGAAGAAGAAGCGTGAATTTCGACCTGGTGACCGAGTGTGGATGTTCCGACCACCTAGAGGCCCAAATGCTACGAAGTTCGTGCATCAATGGATAGGTCCCTTACGGATAGTTGAGCCGGCAGGTTTTGAAAATTTCCTACTGGAGCGTGAAGATAAGAATGGTGAGGCGGAGCAATTTATAGCACACGTTTCATTCTTGATTTCCTATCACTACCCTGTAGACCTACTACGGCGGGTGGCGCCTGATCTCGAGGCCAAACTTGACCATGAAAACCGCCTCGACGACGAAGACGATGAACCGACGGCAGGCGCGACTACTAGAGCAACGACGGCGTCTGTCCAAGCGACAACGGGTGTTAGCGGCTCGAAACGAACTAGACGAGCAGTGGAAGGTGAAAATACATGGAGGGACACGAGTGACCAGTTGGTGGAACTACGACGGAGACGACGACGTAATGAAGCCGGGCACTACATTCTCGAGTATGAGTTGCGACCACGATCAGCTACACGCAACAGAACTGATGATGAGCGACGATGGGTATCGATGGCGGAGTACGAGCAGCTCTTCGCTTCCGGCAGAGTCGTGGAAGACTCTGAAGGGGAGGAAGGCGTGTAACAGGTACGGTGTGCCTCGCACTGTAGATGACGAGACGAGTGAGAGGACGGACGAGTACTTCGTCGAGGGAGGCAATCATCTTGATGTTCATGTACAACAACATGCACAACAAGAGGTTGATGAAGTAGGCGAAGACGATGCACGAGGGCCGCACAATCGCGATCCTGGCGCTAACGGTCGCCTAGATTGTCATGAGGAGCCGCGATCCTGGAAGCCAAACGGCGCCGAGCACAGCGATTGACAGGAGGCACCAGGCAGCAGCAAGCGAGCAGCGGCCGAGAGCAGTTAAGAATTTGCCGCGGCGTGAGCACTTGCGAATTTGCCGCGGCGTGAGCACTTGCGAATTTGCCGCGGCGTGAGCACTTAAGAATTTGCCGAGGGGCGAGCACTTAAGAATTTGCCGCGGCGTGAGCAGGTTGCGACTCGCCGTGAGCACGAGCTGACCTGCAGTAAACAGCGGGTTAGTGGCGACGGAGCTAAACGAGTGTGGGGTGAGGTGGTAAGCGGCGTTGTGTCGTGGACTGCCAACAGACCAGTCTGAACGAGTGTGAGGTGCGGTGGGAGACGGCTTGTCCGTGGACTGCCAACAGCCTGGTTGACGAGCGAGCGCGACTGGGTACTGACCAGAGTCGAAGTTACCCAACAGTCCGGTTGTACGAGTGCGGGTGAGGTTGGTGACGGCCAGTGTGTCGTAGCCATCCAACAGTCCTGTAACGCACGACTGCAGCAGGTGAGGCTGACGACGACGTGAGGCGGACTCAGGCAGACGAGCGAGTTGACGAATTGAACGTAGTTGATTGAGTCACGAACGAGTGTAAATAAAAAGTAGGGACGGACGCGTCCCGGCACAGGACTCAAGTTGAGCTCCTGTTGGCTAGCGAGTATTGAAGTTGAACTGTCAAGATCGTCACATCCCCGAAACTTGGCACAGACACAGCAATCAGCACTACGAGCGACGACCCGCTGGCAAACTAGCGTTATAAGACTTGTTACACAATGATCAAGAAGGTGTGAAGTTGAAGTGCAAATTGTTCGTTGCTTCGATCGAGCCGCAGGCATTGCGTGAAGAGATCGAAGCTATCCTAGCGTACCAAAATCGCACCGCGCGTTCTGACGAAAAGTTCTTTTTAAGATTATTCTGGAGAAAGCCCTCGAGCACGAGAGGGACTATCAGCGGCGAAAGCGGCAGCGGAATCAGATCCGCACTGTCGAGAAAAGTGAAAATGCGCGAGGACAGGAACGACCGAAGAAAAAACTGCGGGCAAAAGAAATTTACGACATGAAGACCAGCCCACCACCAGGTATTGGTAGTGGAGAAAAAAATCACAAACAACCCCAGCAGGAAAAATAATAAGATAAGGCGATCGATAATGGGTTTCCGAGTGAGCGACGTGAGGAACTACTTAAGATTGCATTGATGTATGACATCTGGCCGCTGAGACTTGGCGGAGACCCACCCGCCAAGGTACCCCCGCCTCTCATTGAGCAGAGGGACGGTGCTAAACCTCAGATGTGCAAGGCGCGTCATTATCCACCACATATTAGAGAGTTTTTGCGAGATTTTAATGCTGCGCTAGAGCGCATGGGGTGGGTTTATGAGAACCCACAGAGTCGCTGGGCCAGCCCGGCATTACCTGTACGCAAGCCAGGCACAGAGGAATACAAGCAGACAAGCGATTATCGCGCGGTGAATGTGGAAACAGAGGCCGCAGCCAGGGTAATGCCTATTCTACGCATTGTCACGGAACATGTGCGTGGCATGACACATTTTGGACTATTTGATTTTTTGAAGGGATTCTGGCAGCTCCCATTGGCGAAGGACTGCCAAGAATTTTTGTCATATATGACCGATAGCAAAGTATACACTCCTACACGCGTACCACAAGGGTGCAGCGATGCTGCCATTCACTTCCAACGTACCATGGAAACTTGTTTTAAGGAATTGTTGAACAAGAGTTTACTAGTGTGGGTAGATGATCTCCTACTTTATGCTAGTAATAGTGATGAGTACCTCGAGAAGCTGCAAATACTTTTCTGTTTGATTAATGAGTTTGGCTTGAAGCTCAGTGTGAAGAAGTCAAGTTTATATCAGAAGAGTGTAAAGTGGTGTGGGAAGGTTATCGACGGTAATGGTGTAACGCATGATCCTGAGAGAATTAAATCTCTACGTGAGATGCCGTTCCCAGAGACAACTGCAGATCTACAGCAGTTTCTGTGTGCAGCCAATTGGCTACGCGAGAGTATAATAGGCTATGCAGAGGCTGGGAAGCCATTACAGGAGTGCTTAGACAGCGCGCTAAAAACAAAAGAAGGTCGAAACGAGCCGCTGCGGCTGTCCCGATAGAATTTAGCCCACAGTTGCGGGAAGATTTTGACAGAGTCCGAGATTTGTTGGCTACATCAGCCACGCTGCACCATCCCAGCCCCGATGGAGATATGGTTTTATTGACTGATGCCTCTGACAAAGGATGGAACATTATAGTGACTGAAGTTGAGACTTGGGATCCTAATAAGGACGTTAGTGAGGAGTCTCACAGACTTTTGTCCTGTTTAAGTGTGACTTTTACAGGAGCACAATTAAACTGGAGCGTGATCGAAAAAGAGGCGTTTCCTCTCGTAACAGCATGTGAGAAGCTCTCATATTTACTAATGCGACCAAGAGGATTTCGAATGTTCTGCGATCATAGGAATCTAATTCACGTTTTCGCGCCTGGGGAAGCGTAAAGAAGTATATTAGAGGAAAGGTGTTACGATGGGCAATGAAGCTAAGTGAGTTTCGATATACTATCAATCGTATTGCTGGAACAGCTAATGTATGGGCCGTTATGCTAAGTCGATGGGCTTGTCAGCCCTCGGGGTCGATTCAAATCAGACGTGTAGTTACCCGACGCAAACAACAACAGCAGCAGGTCATGCTGTGCCCTCTTGACGATGACAATTTCGTGTGGCCAACACTTGAGGAAGGGGCTCGCGCCCAGAAGCGGCAGGTGTCGCAGGCTTTGCCGTCTTGGCTGACAGAGCGTGACGACGGTTTGTTATTTAAGGGTAACTTACTATGGATTCCTACAGAGGAACAATCATTACTGCGTCGGTTGATGATTATATCGCATTGCGGACTCAAGGACATCGCTGGCGACACGCGATGATGACTCAATTGGCTAACGTGTTCTCAATTGATCGGTTGCGATTACATGTTGACCGTTTTCTTACCAAGTGCTTATTGTGTATGTACGTAAAAGGAGGAAAAATTATTCTGAGGCACTGGTGTGAAACATACAGAAGCAAGACGCGAAATGAAGCGTTTCATTTTGACTTTTTGTATCTCGGTGAATCTTTTGGAGAGAGTCAGTATCTCTTAGCGTTGAAAGATGATGCAAGCCATTTTTGTGAATTGGTTATTTGTGAATCACCGACTAGTGCGGTGGTTGCGGAGGCTATCCTACAATGGCACTCACGTTTCGGGGTACCTAAACTATGGATTAGTGATCAAGGTAGGCATTTTAAGAGTGACGTGATTGACATCCTGCGAAGAAAATTAATGTGTGATCATGATTTTTCAGTGGCATATTGTCCGTGGATTAACGGGTCAATTGAACGGATAAACAGATATATTTTACAAGTTTTTCGAGCTATGATTTTGGAATATAAATTAGATTATCGCGACTGGGTGTCGCTGGTCTCAGTAGTGAGTCTAGCTTGAACCATACACCTGTACCCTCACTAGCGTACAAATCCCCCTTGGAATTATTTACGGGTTTACCGCCACCGTCACCATTTGCCCGTGAACGGAAAGGGACAAGACGAGTTAATTGAGGGTGGTAGCTCTGAAAAAATCGAGCGCTCGCTTGCTCAACTACGTGCTAGCGTTCAAAACATGCATCAAGCTGTCGTTAATGCCAGAGGAAAACAAACTTTGCTGAACAAAAGGAAGGAACGCGGAGAAAATCTGGTGAATTTCTCGGTCGGAGATTTTGTTCTACGTTCTCGAGTAGATGAGAAACATGTCAACAAACGTCTAGTTACTTGGGTGGGACCGTACGTGGTTACGGAGGCCCATCCTCGGCACTTTGTGGTAAGAAATTTAGTGACGGGCAAATCGAGTGATGTGCACGCGTCACGGCTGAAGTTTTTTTTTTTCAATAGTGACCTACAAGTGATTGAAGAATTGCTAGAACATGTTGCAAGCCAAGGTGTTATCTTGGAACAAAATCAAGCAGCACCGGTGGAAATCGGTGCGCAATGATTACGAACTTTTTGTGAATTGGCGTGGTTTTGAGGAGATCGAGGACTCCTGGGAGCCCTTCACCTCTATGGCACGTGACGTTGGAGTACTAGTGGAAAGATATATCCTGGCTGCACAAGATATGCAGCTTTCCGATTACTTGGCTCGATTCCACCGCCGGCCGCAATGTGGCGGCAAATAAATGCCTAGATTATTGTTTCAGTGGCTATTAGTACAGTGTGTGATCGCTGGGCGGCCATATGCGTCGTTTAGCTAAATTATGCAAAACTTCAACAAGGTCAAGTTGAAGTGTCATGCGACAGGACAGTTTGGCTAGCGAAAATTTTGATTAGCGAAAAACTCGGGTAGAATTTCTGCGGTTATATTTTGCCAAACAAACTGTGGGCGAGGCCAAGTGGTCTAACTCGTTTGGCAGCGTTGACGGATATCAATGTTGCGCGACTGTGGACGAGGTGACACAACCGTGTTGGTGGGTACCAATGCAGCTAGAGCTAGGGCTTATTCGCGGGGCTGAATGAGGCTTTGAGAGTGGGGACTGTAGTGGGTTTGAGGTTGGATAGCCTCATCCAGCCCGTGCAGTGAGCGGGAGGCTGATCTTCAGATTGGCAGTGGCCAGTTGCCACGGCCAACCATCGAGTTGATGGCACGACGATCGTAGGTTTGTTGCCCGATCTGGCAGTAGCGTACATAGCAATAGTAAGAGTCAGTTTAAGTTTTGCCAGCAAATACACCAGGCAAGAAGCTTTAGGGAGTGCCAGCTCCCCCAGTTGGTGTTCTTGTGCGAAACCCACCACAGATCAACACAAAAATCTTGTCACACTTGATGACAGTGGAGTGACCAAGGAAATCTGAATCGGCCAAGGATACATTCGTTTTGTCATTCTCGGCGGCGATTTAGGCACGCCACTGGGAAGAGGGCTATCTTTGTTTTGGTTTGAGCTATTCCACAGCCAAATTGAAGCAGGAACGAGGCCAGCCAAAAAATTACCTCCATTTTCGAGTCGAGATCTCAAAAATATTTATTTTTTGATTATAGGGTAAAATTACGCAAGGAATCCAGTGGTGGTCTCAGAATTAACTAAATCGAAGTTTAGCATCACGAAAATAACATTTTTCAGAGTCCATTACAAGTATATCTTGGAATATTTTGTCCAAAATTTGACTTCAGTCTCTAAGTAACACCAGTGGACTTAAGCAACAGAATGAGTGAATACTTGCGTGGAGTTTGTTTTGCCTTCTTCGCTTTTTCCCTCGTTTTAGTGCATATCGGGGAGAGTATACTTACAATCACCCAATTTGTCGCACTTGAAAATCTGCAATTTATGCCTCACTTTTAACTCTACCGGTGGAAGTGCCCTCCCTAAAAAGACACCCAATCTGCCCTTATTAGCGGCTCAGCTCACTATCCGAAATCCAGCCGAAAATGTCGACAGCAGGGGCTTCCCAAACACGCACCAAGGTGACTCGGTGTATGTGCGTCGCCAAAAGTACCGCCTGCGCGTCAAAGGCGAGCGCGAGGAGCTGCGCCAACTGGAGATCGACTTGAGCAAGCAGATTAAGGAAATCATTGAGGTGAGCCAAGGCGCCAACACCTCTCCGCAAACCGATTTGGTGCTCTCCAAGTCGCTCTGGAAACAAGTCGCTGAGGAGCAAAAAGAACGACAGCTTCACGCGGAGAATGAAAAGCCTCGACTTTTAATGATTGTGAACTCGCAGGTGGCGTACCTCGAGAGCCTTGGTTTGACTCTACGCGAGTGTGCGACGTGGATGACATTTGTCGTTACTGTGGACGGCAACGGTGCAGAGCTGGACGACCGGGGGTGGCTGCGTCTCAAGTCATCGGATGCTGCTACGTATGAGATTTTCCTCCAGGAAGTTCAGGATAACTATGCCAGGGTGAGGTATTTGAGGAATGCGGGTTGGGTCTCTTTGGATCGGAACGGCAATCTTTCTCCAGCTACACAATCTGTACGGTGGTGTCGAGTACACTCAATATGTCAACACGGTGTTGCTTCCGTTGAGCTTCGAGGCACTTGCTCAAAATGTGGGAAATTTCCGAGCTAAGGTTACTACACAGAAAAGTTGACCGCCGAGCCGACCTGGTGCTGTGAAATACCGGCTGACGAAAATGCTGAGCTGTGGGTCGACAGCGTTGATCTTAAAACGCTTTGTCACCCAATGATTTGCTAGTATCGACTGGATAGGGGCGAATATCGATGAGACCTGGTGAGTTAGCATTCGACTCTTTGGTGATGACTTAACACTGGGGGCTTTATTAGAGGCGTGTATGCGATGAGTCAGTGAAGTACATTACCGCTAACGCTAAGACTTCGTTGTCGAGGCGTTCCAAGCTATGGTTGAAGAGGCAGTCAGAAGATGAGTGCGAGTGTGCACGATGATAGGCAAGGCTTGACGGCAGTCTGCATTGTTGATCGCATCATGCGATTCACACGTAGTTGTTCCTCCAATATTCTTGATGAAGGCATCTTATTACTACATGGACACCATTTGCATGTAGTGCTTGGCCCTGTTCGTTATTTCGCGGGGCTTTGCATAGCGGTTTGCAAATAAAGCGAAGCTCGTGTATTTTTATTTTGCAGTCGGACGTAATGGTAAGCCCGAGCCTCGGCACCCAGGCTACTAGATTGTTTGTATGAATACTGTAGCGAACGCGGTGAGGAATCAGGCCTAAGTATGTCGATGAGAACAAAGCAACGCTGTGCATAGAGTTCGAACGCTCAAAGTAGTCTTCAATACGTGTACACGCTGTACGTACAGTAGAACGCTTTCCATATTCGGCATGTTCTGGTACAGTAATACAGGTACTGGTACATGCCCATGAGTGATGCTGCAAAAAATCGGAGTCTGTCTTTCGCACTTCGTTATCCCAGCTGTTAGGCCATCGACGATTGCGTGAAACGCTCACGCAAGGACTGTAGTTGGTACAGTACGCGGCTGCGATCTCACGTGCCACTTCGAAGTTCGCCGAGTTATTCAGACTCACCATGGCGCTGCACCTAGAGTTCCTGGATGAGGTTTCATCCTTTCTCGAAGCAGAGATGCTGACAGACGGACTGACACCTCGGACATCGATCCAAGATGGAGGCCTGGAGCGGCTTCCCCTAACCGACGAATCCGTTCCTGGGAGGGAAGCCCTTCACCCTGTCCCAGTCGAAGCCTCGACACCACTCACCGAAGAGAGCAGAACTCAGAGTCGAAATAGCAGCAGCGGCGAGTACGACAGCTCACCCTCCAAGAAGAGCAAACGTCGCAACGATGGTGTTGATGTGCGGCGACGAAAGTACCGCCTGCGCGTCAAAGGTGAACGCGAGGAGCTGCGCCAACTGGAGATCGATCTGAGCAAGCAAGTGAAGGAAATCCTCGAGGCGAGGCAAGGCACCAACACCACCGCGCGAACAGATTTGGTGCTCTCCAAGTCGTTCTGGAAACAAGTCGCTGAGCAGCAAAAAGAGAGACGGCTTCACGCGGAGAAGGACAAGGCTCGCCTTTTGACCATCCTGAACTCGCAAGCCACGTACCTCGAGAGCCTTGGTTTGACTCTACGCGAGTGTCCGAGTTGGCCGGCATCTGTGATTGCAGGTACTAGCTCCGAACAGTGCGATAGATTGGATGACAGGAGGTGGCTTCGTTTGAAATCGTCGGACGCTGCGGTGTACGACATTTTCCTTCAGGACGTCAAAGACAGTTATACCCGTATCGATATGGTCTTTGAGGAATGCGAAGTGGGATCTTTAGCAATTGGCTCGGCAAGTTCGCTTCGCCTGCATCACCCGAACGGTGGTGTCAAGTACACTCAATATGTGACCAAGTGGCTGCAGCCATTCAGCTTCGAAGACGGTTGTACCAAGCTGTGGACGCTGTGTGGACTGCCGCACAGACAAATTGATCGCCAAGAGTACAAGGATTCTTCGGACCCGGAAAACACTATCGTCCTGAAGTTCCGTATGAGGAAGACGCTGAACTGCGGCTCCACAGTGTCGATCTTGAAGCGCATCGTCGTGAGGCGAATTGTCGAGAGTGAGCGGGTTGTGATAGTGACAAAGATTTTCTCGGAGGGCGAAGGTATCTTCAGTGGTATGGATATCGACGAGACATGGTGGGTTAGCATTCGACCCTACGCTGACGGTCTAACAAAGGGGGCTTTGCTAGAGGCTTGTACGCGACGAGTCCCGGTGGAGTACATTATTGCTAACTCAGAAGACTTCGCTGTCAAGGCGTTCCAAGCTATGAGTGAGGAAGCAATCATAGAGGACGAGCGCGAGTGTGTACGGTTGTTAGAGAAACTGCGATAGCAACTTAATGTACTTTGATATCGATCCATATATTTTCCCCGTAAGAATATTTAAGGTATAATATTGTAGTAGTAGTAAATATTAATTTTATCAAAATAATATTTGGTACTTCAAGTAACATTTACTACTATTACTACTACCACTCCAAAGCCCTGCTAATAACCATGTCGTGGTCAACAGGGGCATTTTGCGCTGTTTGAAGGCTAGATCAAAAAGAGGTGGCAAACAGGCCTTCAAGGGGGGCATTTTGCCGCTGTTGACAGAAGTTCAACTCAAATCCTACCAACTTTTGTAACTACCAATCGTAGTGCTTCGACCTTATCCACAACCATTCTAATGTGGCATACATCACGGAAATTCAGCGTTTATGTCCACTATGTAGCACACATAATTGCATAATACTCAGGTAAGTACGAAAGCTATAGTGATTGCGTAAGCAAATGAAAGTATATTACGTGACGCGTCGACGTGGAGCTCAGGTTTCCAAACTGCATTACCTATGTTCCCCTTACCAACGAGTGGCCGTGAATAATTTTTATACTGAAGTTAAGTTACACGCCTCAATCACAATCTGCCAGTCATGTGAACCCCGTTCACGTTCGACGACGACAAGCAGCTAGTCAAGCTCGCGCGCCAATACGCGGATGCTAGTGGACGTGTACCGTTGCAGGATGCCGCCAGCAAGATGCAGGGCACGGGGCATACGGCACTAGCGCTGTGCTAGCGCCTGCAGACGCTCTTGCGGTCATGAGGCCGCGATTTGACACGCCACTCCCCAAGTTTCTTCGCGCGAGTCCGCCACCCACGTGGCCGCCCACTTGCGGTTACTTGACGGCTACGAGATGTTGCTCAGGCACGACCTCTGCAAGTTCTCCACGGCCGGTGCCTGCTGCAATTCCTCCACCGCCAGCTCCTTCTGCAAGTTGGACACCACCGGCGCCTGCCTCAAGCCCAGGGAGGTAATACCAGCTACAAGTCCAGCAGGGACGACGCCTGTACCAAGTCCTACGCGTCCAGCAGATGCTGAAAGTTTACCGCGTCCGTCAGCTCCTACAACTTCATCAAGACTGGCAGCTGTTGCTGCAACTTCTCCGCGACCAGTGGTTGTTGCAAGTTCACCACTGTCGTCGGTTCCTATCGCTGAATGCTCGCCGTGCTCAAGTCCCGCTGCTACAAGCTCTATTGACGTCTTTATCAGTGGCCAGGATGCAACCACCAACAGCGCAAGTGTCGAGATGATCATACATGCCATTTTCGAGAACGTTCAGCGTATTGTGATGACACGGGATTGCAATGCTTCGCATCGCAATGCCGCTAAAATATCACTGCAGGGCATCGCCAAACTACTCGATGATCTACTGGGGTCTATCGATGAACGAGATCTATTGGAGCAGGACTGGGGAACGTTGTGGTACATGTAGCATTGGCGACAACAGTCTACAGGGCTATTGGTATTGAGCTACGTGAAGACGTATACCAACGCGGTTTGCAAATGGTCAGAGAGAATGCGCATGGTCGACGATTACGCCCAAGAATCCTAATGATCTGCGGAGATTTTGCAGAGGCCATGTTGTCACGGTGCTTGCCGTATGAACAAGCTACTATTGTGAACTGGAACAACGTTTTGTTCGAGCCTCATGTGATCGAGATCGTCAAGGAGCATCTCGGCTATTTGTCCGACGTCCAATTCTTTGCCAGCACTGTGTAAATGTGTCCCAGACACCGCGAGCCTTGCTTCTCAGGCTTCTGCTTGTTGTTTGAGTTATTCAAGGAGGTGGGCCTCCCCTGCAGTTGGAAAGCGGATACGCAAAAGGTGTTCATCTACAGATCAAACATTTCTTGAATTATTATTTCTTCAATAATAAAATTATGATGAATACACACATATCGGATTTTGACATTTGAATACTCACTTCTAGTTGCATGAGGAAGCACCTCGAAGCGAATTAGTATAGTTAAACCAAAACACTTGCACATGTTGAAGAATCAATGTTGAAGTAGATGCATGTACCAGAAAACCCCAAGTACAACGCTACAATGCGATCATACGGATAACACTTGGGCGTGCTCCGGAGTCGTCTCTCCCTTCCAAAGGAGCGATGTTATGTTCGGCGTCTTTAGTCTCGGTGCCTTGGTTTGCTTGCGCTTGTGGCTTCAGTTTGTACAGTTCACACTTTGTGCGCACCTTTCCCTTCGCTGATAATAGTTTGCGTGGGAGGTAGAATTGGTGGCACTTCTCCCAGCACGTCCATGTCGGATTCATGCATGTGAATGGCTCTGTAGTAGCCGAAACGTGTTGACACCGACAAACACCGTGCATAACGCAAAAGTTCGTAACCTCAGTGGCATACCTGTCCTCCGACCGACAAACCACGCACTATCTGCGCTTTCTGTGCTTCTCTGAGTACATCTGCGTCGATGCAACAGCGGAGCACCTCTTCTGAGGACTACCAGCATATCTGTCACTGTCACGAGATCGCGCCACCCACACGGCACTTGATGGAGACACCTCTTATGTCACCGCCCCCCCCTCCGTCGGTGTAGAACATCCACCGTTTACTGGGTGCCTCTTTCCACTTCTTTCCTGAAATCAGCTCAGAGCTAAGTTGAGCGACAAAGTCTTGTGAGAGTCGCGATCATCGTCACGGTTGAGTGCCAACAGCGTGTGCAGGATGCATTAGCCCGCGCCACGTCAATAAGCGGAAGACCCTGTTTTTGTACCAAGTTTTGGACGAATGTCCGTCGGACAGCGAGAATCTCCCTCGTGTTTGATCAAGCCGGTCAACCCATTGCATACTCTTGTTGTGCTCTTTGATACAAGTAGGCGCGTGGAAGATTACTTTTTCAGAGCGCACTTGTCGTGTCACAGTTGTCTGAGTAGAGACACCAGCAATTGAAACCACAGTCACGATCGAGCTATCATACCAATAAGCTGGTACAGTATTACGGTCCACCGACGCGCCTTGGCGAGATGTTCCACAAGGTCCACCTTTCTTCTGCATGTTTCAGGAAATGGTCACTGGTTTCCCGCACAATTCCTCGGGCGCAGAGACCCTTCAGGCGGAGAGCGTCGAGAAGTTGTACAGAGGTATAGTAGTTGTCAGAATTGATGTGCCATACAATGGCCGAACCGCTTCCAACACACTTCCCAATCGATTACGAACTTGCAAGTTCATCACTCAGTGCTTGCGCTTATACCGGTGTCGTTACTCCATCTAGTCGATCCGTCATGTCACTCTGACAATGTAGTCGAAAACGCAATGAGATCCACGTGGTAGAACAGCATAACATGTAGATACGAAAATGGTACTTGTCCCCTGGCTTCATGGGTTTGTACGCGATCAATGTGAAGCAGGCCAGTTATCTCGCTTGGCTGTTATAGCTGACGCTGCGGGCCCTCTTCTTCCTCCGAGACGTCCTAATACATACTGACCGACGGAGATATTCTATCACCACGCCCGATCGTTCGCCCCTGCGTCCGACCGAATTTTATTAGTGACTTTAATAAAAACTCCTACGCAACAACTAACTAATGGCAGCTAACGCTAACACCAACTTCGTCGTTCGTTCCTCGTTCTCGTTTTGCACACAGATCACCAGCACGCCGGTTACTTCCGCGCTTCCGTCAATTCCTCCCTCAAAACCTCAACCGTCTAACGACAGCCTCAGGCTCGCGACTTTCGTCACGGTACTCGTTCTCAAAAGAGCTCGCGCCCCATCCCTCAAAATCCGCCATCGTCTAATGACAACGTCTGCCTCGCGACTCTCGCCGCGGTACTCGTTCTCGTGAAGGCTTATGTCTTCGCCCCTCAAAACCTCAAACGTCTAACGACAGCCTCGGCCCGCGGCTCCCGTCGCGGTACTCGTTCTCATGAAGACTTCCGTCTCCTTGCGCTCCATCCCGCGAATTCGACACTACTCCCGCCTCCTTTGCTTCCAGCCCGCAAGTTTGGTACTGCTGTCCCTCTCGCGCTCGCTTCAGTTCTTCAATGTCGACTCGACATTCGTCGTGCCACTCTTCGCTGTCGCGATCACCCAGACGCAGACACTCGCCGTTGCTGTCGCCACTCCCATCACTTCCGGGACCGCCCCCGTGCTGCCCATCAGTGACCTGCCGTCGTTCGCCTTCGCCACCCCCTGCACGTCCCCGTCCGTCACCTACGTGCTGTCCTCCGCCACCGTCGCCGTCTACGTTCTGTCGCCCGGCACCGTCCGGCGCCGCACATGGGTGCATATGTTACTTGATCGAACGTAGATTTCGAAGTGAAGTCACCTAAGCTACTGGAGTCCTATAGGACTCATCAAGGATATACGCAGCTACCGCTAGTGACGCCAACTTGCTTGCTCGTGCTGCACTAGCTTTGCCAACAACATCGTGTCAATCCTGTTACAAATGGATTACCGCACTTTGAGCGACATTCGATGCTAGCTTCATCCAATACCACATTCCGCCCCACGTCAACGTACTGTGACCTTGTCGACTTCAGCAAATTCAGCAGTGGCCGGACCCTGGCGGCTTGGTCTGTGTTTGTAGCGTTATCCTCCACGCGTTGGAACCTGAATGCTTGACGGAGCTTTTGCAAGCGTCGTAGAGGCATTGCAGTGTCAATATGTACTCTGTTTCATCCTAAAATGGCTTCTTTCACGTGCTGCTTGTTGCACCCAGTAGTTGCGGTACTCCTCTTTATCGACTAGCAACATGTATAATAACACAGATTAATGCTATGATCTCCTCCAACGAAAAACGTATCTTGAGTTGGATACCATACACCCTAGCATAACTATTTGTTTCTCGAACAACTTGCTGCCGCAAAGTGACCGGTATGTAAGCAAAACAACTGGTCGAAGCAGAGTATTCGAACAAATGCTTGAACTCTGGCCGAAGCCGCATCGTAGTAGAACCATCTGCGTGTTGAAATAAACCTGGTGGTTCCTCACATTGTGCTGTTGGATCGAAGCGCATACTGTTGATAGCTACAACCTCAGCAACAGAAGTATGAATATCGATCGATGGATTGAATTCCTCCATGCACTCTTTCAGAGCTGCAACATCATCATCAAAATCAATGGTTTCCTCTTCACCAATTGCACACAGATTGCTCCATCCTACAGCTGCCTAGCTGCCGTGTATGGACAGGTAATTGGCATTGCTACGCCGCACCATGATCAGATTTATACTCTCAACATGATTATGCTATTGTGAGACTAGCCACTGGATCTGGAACAGAGTACTCTTCATGATCCGACACACGCGTCCAGCGAGATAAGCGGTCCCAACGCCCACATACGTGTGATAATTCCGTGTAGTCCAACCTTCAATCGTTGGCGAAATGTCACAAGTGTGGCAATGTACAGGTCTGGAATCAGAGGAGGCCGGGTAGGGCTGCGCGATGAGGGAGCCAGTGGCTGTGGGGAGATTTCGGGCTCGGAGTCAGTACTTGCAGCAGCTGGCGTGACACCAACGCTTGCAGCAAGCGTAGTGGTCACGTAAATATCACTGCGTTGTAATACTGCAATTAGCCTGGCCTGTTGGGATCGATGTTCTGTGTTTGAGCCTTGATCCACGCGTTTCGGTACTGTCGGCGGGCTTACCTGGCCCATGACATTGGTTACGCTACGTCGCAGTACTGTCGGCGTGCTTACCTGGCTCATGACATTGGTTACGCTACGTCGCGGTGTAGCAGCACTTCGCCTTCGATTTGGTTGATATGCGTCTGTTGTAGGCGTTGGTTTGTTATTCGAGCTGCGAGGTGTTCCCCACTTGCGTCTTATAGTCGGCTTGGCACAGCTATAACGGCCACTACACCAGCGGTAACAGCGTGTCCGTCAGCACGTCCGTCTTCTACAGCTGTACTGACAGTTTGCTTCTCAGCGCGAGCTTTGACTTGGTTTGATGCTATTGGAGGAGGTGGGGCGGCGCCATTCGGCAGTAAACGAAGAGCACTGCTGTTGATCGACACCGCGATTGCTGATAGCGCTGATCTTTCCAGCGGAGCGTGAGTGGACTGCATACGGGCACCTGCGTGTAGCGCTCGGCGCCCAGCTATACCCCCACCTCTTACGCCCGTGTCGGTGCTCTCCAGTGTGTTTCCTGCCCACGCGTGATTCCGTTGTGAGGTCCAGTTCGACGATCGTTTATCTATCTCATTGAGATACTGAAACGCATTCACATACCGACATTAGAATTTGTAAACTGAAACGTAAACAAAGACACACATTGTGTTTACATAATAAAATCAAGACAAATCCCTAGAATCTGTGTGTTATCGCGGCGTGGTAGCGCAGCGGTCACGTTGGTCTTGTGCTCTAACTTGTACAAGATCACGGTGCCAGCGTTCCTGTGCGTGTCTGGAACTAGTGATTTATGCGGCTGTTCTGTTATTCGTGTCTGGGCAGAATTTACGGTAGATGGTCTTCGTGCTTGGGTGGCGCTAGCCTTGTGCGACGTTCCTGTTTGGACACTCTTTGCAAAAATGCTACGTTCCTCGTGGTTTTACGTTCATGCCAGCGCTGTGTTCCTGGTCGCGCGTCGTCCGTGTTGGTGCGATGTCCGTGCACAGCTCGTACTGGTGGCGCCCATACTAGAAAGTTTTGGAGGGCGCTTCCGCGCCATTACCTACTGTAATTCATTCCACTAGATAAGGGCGCGAAAGCGACTCCACGCCTCTGGTGGTGTGCTCGCATTCTCACTCGTCGACGGTCCCAAGTCAAGAGCGGGCGGTTGCAGCTCGCTAAGTACGATGCGAGCCTACTGGCAAGATCCGAACCTGTGAGTCATCGGCGCCTGTCCCGAGTCGTCGGTGGCGTTTCAGCGGCCGTTTCAGTCGTCGGTAACGCCGCCACATCGCAGAGAAAGCGCCGAAGAATCGTGAGTTACGACTGGCGGTCCAAAAACGGACGCGTTTATACTTGATATTTGTATTGATCGATAGGAAACTTAAGGAAACACAGACAAGCCATTCGGGCAACAATAACAGAACAGCTTTTCCTCCCAACCACGCAAGGGCGACACCGGTGCCTGCAGTGAACGACCTGCAGCTCAAGGTAAACCTGGTAGGTAGGATTATGACTGTCGGTGGGCACATCTACTAGTGTAGCGTGTGTTCATCCCTGGCAGGGCCAAGAGTTAGTGGCCGGTGTATTGGTAGCGATGGGCCGTCGCAAGGAACTGGAGGAGTGAGAGCGCACTCCATTTATTTCTTCCCGCCGGAGCATAGCTCCGGTACCCTCGTATCACGCTGCAACAGGCCGGGACCCTTCCTTCTGAAGGACTGCGAGGTATATTTTGTGTGTGAGAGCGTGCTAGCCTTTGCTCGTGGCTAGTGACGCTGAGTCTTCCGTCGGTCGACTAGCGGAAGATCGGTGCACAGAGGAAACACCAACCCGGTGCAAGGGAAAGTTGCTGGGCCTTCAGGTTCTAACCCTTACAAGCCCATTGGGTCTTCGGTGACTTGGTGGGTGTTGTTGGTGGGGAAAGTGTGCCAATATATGATTTAGCGCGTGTTCCTACACGACATTGGTCTCACTTGTGCGGGCCCTCGCGCACTCCCGGGGCACTCCGGGACAGCAACATTAAGCGCTGCCTCGACTGGTGAGCCGCACGCACCTGCTGGTGCGTGCGCTGCGGTAACAGGGCCATCGCTCTCTGTTCCGCTGCCGCGACCGAAACGCACGAGCGTGCGCTTCTTCCAGTCAATTACCGGATCATGCCGTACAAGCCACGGCATGCCCATAACAACGTCGAACTTATCGTCCAGGTCCAAGACGATAAAGTGTTCGACAAACACCCGTTGTTTGTACAAGAAGCGCACGTTCACGACGCGTTTCTCGGTCTTCACGATGGCACCTGTTGCCAATCGAACTTCCAGAGGACTTCGAGGTACATTTACCTCCTCGAAGTCAAGACTCGGTAAGCTCCGTAGTCTAACAAAGTTGTTCGACGCGCCCGAATCTACCAAAGCTCGAAGAGAGTCACTCGCTCTCTTCGAGTAAATCTTCAAGATGACCAGGTTCGGCCTGTCATCTTGCTTCTTGCAGCGAGATCTGGTCTCACTGGGGGCTGCAGTCCTCAGTGTCGCGTGCCCGGTGTCGGCACGCGCGACCGCATTACCAGTAGGGCGCCCCGCGCCTACTGGATGTTCGCGTTTTTTGTTGGTCCGCGGCGATGCCTAGCATCGCCACGACGGCCACCTCCAGGGGGCATGGGAGCTGTGCACTCCCGTGCAAAGTGACCGATCCTTCCGCAACGGAAGCATCGCACGTTACCTCCCTGCTGCTGGTAACCAGCAGTTGTTGCATTCGAGAGGTCCATTGGTTCTGGACCTCCCGGCCTCGCTACCGGGTGCGGTTGCGACCTCGGCACGTTTGCATGCAGTTTAGCCTGCCGCAGGCTAAACGCTTCTTGTATTGCGAGAGTAATCGCAGCTTCGAGAGTACTCGGGTACTCTCGGAAGAGATAGGTCTTCGCAGGCCCATCTCTAAGTCCCTTCATGAACGTGACGACTTTAGTCGCCTCGTCTATCGGGTTGGTCACAATGTTGGAGACCAAGTACCGTGCACGCTGCGCGTAAGCATGGACGTCATGCTTACACTGCTGAAGGTCGATGAATTCCGTCCTCGACCGGAATTCGTTTTGCGGGGGCTCAAACGCTTGTTTGAGCTCCTCTTTGAATATCTCGTACGTGCTAAAGCACGTAGGATCGGAGAGTCGTCGTCCGTACGCCCAACTCCTCGCTCGTCCGCCAAGACATGACATGGCGAACGCAACCTTTGACAACAGGTCGACGATAGATCGAGCCGCAATGGCTGTATTGAGTTCGACAAGCCATCGGAGGAGAGGCTCGCCCTCTCTTCCTACGTAATTGCTCACGCTCAATTTTAATGATTGAGCACGCGGTGTCGTCCCCGACGACGCCGTCGCTGAGGAAGCAGCATCGCGCTGCTCCTTCATGATAAACCCCAGAGCAACACCATGTTGCTCTGTCGGCGATAGCGTACGCAGCATCGTAGCTATCGCCGCTTCTCCAATGACTGTTGACAGTCGTTGGAGGGCCTCCCACTCTGGGTCAGACAGGTGGGGGCAGTCCGCGCTTGCAACATGCGTTGCAGGCGTATCGGAGCTCTCCATGGGCACCTCCGTGCTCAAGGGGTTCTCGGCTCCGCGTTCGTACACCCTGTACGAACGTCACGTAGTCGGTCGTTGGACGGACTACAAAGTGCTACCAGGTGTAGTGGGCCTACTTTGGCTCACTACTTTAGCTTGCACGTCGCGCTACGTGCATGAGGAAGCGTAGGAGTTTATTAATAATTTGAATTAATTATACTTGAGTACACAAGTATAATATAAATCAAATAAAGACTCCAAGTGACTTAGGTTAGGTAAAATGAGGCCTGTGTTGTTTCTAAATTGATCTTCCTCCTAAATATGCTAAAACTGTTTATCATCTGTACAAGGGGTTGACAGCGGCTGGCCCGCCAATATGCACGTCTCTAATTGGTAGAAAGATGCTGCTTTCTACCAATAGGATCTTTGGGCAGGTGTGGACCACTTATTGTGGTGGACCACTTTAATGTATCAATTGGTGTGGCTTACACCAAAATGAGGAAGTATCTAAAACTTTTAACAGATATTTTATCTGTTAAAATCACAAGTGGCTACAAGCCACTTGTGCATGTAACCCTATTACAAGAAACGCCGAGCGCATGGCGTTAGTGCCGTGTAATATACGCCCAGAATATGTTCGCTGGGCTCATCAAAATAGATACTGATAAGCCTACGAGGAAGATCGAACCACGCATTGAGACTGCACCAATTCTCCATCGGACACCCCAATCGTAAAACTAGGATTCGTCCGATTTACCCCACCGCCACCCCACCGCCGCCGCCGTAATCAACACACCACCCCCACACATTCTCACAGACATCCTCACAGATATCGTCGTTAGATCAGAACCTGAGTGATGTGACAGCACTAATATCGCCGCCTGAGCTAAAGCCTCCGATCGCATATATTATACCAGCGCCGGGCGAACTCAAGCAGGACAGTGCAGAACCTGCTGAAGCCGGAAAACAAACAAACAAACAAAAACACTTGATACCTTAAGGATACGTACTGTCAGCAACAGTTGGCTGCGTCGAAGCGAGACAAATGCGGCATGTCCATCAGCATTAAAGCACTCGGCACACTCAACCCCGCTGGGAAGTGGAAGATCTCACACACCAGGGATGGCAACCATACACAAAATCATCCTCCTTCGTACGCCATCCGCGTTCATGTTCGGCATCGCGCAGGTGATGCCAAACGGCTAGATGCAGTACCCGATTTGGTCGTTCTTCAGGCCAAGCCCGGTGTTCGTGCTGCCAAGATTTTGTCTACCGTGGTCCAACAAGGCACTATGGCCATTCCACGCGATATACCCAGCAAACATAGAAGGCGCGTACACAGCGTTTGTCCACGCAGACAAGTAATGAGACCGTATTCAGTTTGCTTGCCATGAATAACTCCCACTGTACATACGAGCCTGATCCATATGACTGCGATAATTGATGTGGGCGCACCCCGATACGACAATGCTGGCACAGCACTTCATGGACACCATGGTGATGTACTGCACATACAACACGAACAAGTTCCGTACGCCACTGTTGAACGCGATTTTTCTCACTGGAATGAATTCCATTCTACCCGTTGCACAGATGTGGATTCCAAGTGAAGCTGAGCCTAACTTCCTCTGAGCCCTTGCTTGCATGACCTGATGACTACTATCGAGGCAACACAGCTCTGGAGCAGATACCAGAGCGGTTCGACAAGATGGCGAAGCCGGGGTCTAGTGATGTAATATCATACCATCACACAGTGTTTTAGGCCTTGTCTCGCTCGGATTTCGGCTTCACCAAAACGCACACTTGCACGGCTGGCCCCTGGTGCTCTTCATGCAGCAGGCGCATGGTGCTCACGTGCTTCGGGACCCTGGTACTTCTCTTGCATTATGTGTGTGGTCCTCTTGTCGCGGTCATTTCCACCGGTGGAAAACACTTCGATGTGCTTTTGTTGCTTTTGTTGTTGCCTTGAGCGCAGCACCGTGACTAAGGCATTACTGCTCTGAGTGCCAGACATGTTTTGAGTGTCAGCTTCTGTCATTTGGCACAGAATATGATTCCGGAATACTGCCAGACTTGTCCCCCCTCCCGATTTCATTGCTCTCTGACTTTTCCCGCATGACGTACTGAACGACGAAGTTGCAAATTACTCCATCAAGAGTAAGCATGAGAAAGTAATGCACTAAGTATATGTTTACCATTTCGCAATGAGAGGGCGCATTTTTCGCCCATTAAGGTGTTTCACAAAACAAGGTACGAGTATCCCCGCTAAAAGGGCGCATTTTTGCCCTTTTTGTGGACTTCAGCTGCGAATTCACCGTATTTTATGACAAATCCTTGGCGTAATCATCATGTAATCATGTTATATACAAATGTCAAGGTGTCGCTTATCACACTATGCAACCAGAAAGTCACAGTTGATTACATGTCCCATGAGACATGCGAACAACAGTACCGTGACTTTGTTAAAGGGCGAATTTTGTGACATTTTACAATTGAATAGCTTAGATTTGTATTGCATAGTTAATAGGGGTGGCTCATGAAAGAGTCAACTTGTTCGTGAACACTCGGTTTAGACTTGATTTCATTATACGATACAAACTAAGCTGTCAAGCCATGAACTGAGGCATTTTGTTCCTGTTGATTTCATCTCAGTACTTCCTGTCGAGTGGTTGTTAGGTGCAGGTGCTCAATTAATCGTGAAGGGAGGCATCCCCCCCCCTCCACCTCATATCACTACAGTACTGCATATCAAATTTTCTTATTGGATATAAATAATCAGGTAGAAACGTTTTATGCCGTGCCAGCGATTAGGGGAAATGGACCAACAATTGGCTAACATGGGGGGCTGTAGTGATGACGTATGCCATACCGATCCTGAAAGATGTCGGTAAGATACACTGTACCACTGTCACGGCTTCAGTGATTTGCATCGTTACCGGCCTATTTAGGCCAATCCGTGATCGGGGAGTTTAGTCCAATGACTGGCGATGGGTTGTGACTTGCCAGTTAGCGCTGGCGCCTCGAGTCTTCTTCGTCCCTCGTCCCGCCTGTGGGTTTTGGCTTCGGCTTCATTTCTCGATACCTCAACTGCCCCCACCGCGACTCGAGCCGCGTGCTGGTGAGCGTCGGGGTGCTCCGGTGTCATGGTTGGTTCTTCGCGCGCTGTCCAGTCCGCCGTGAACTCGGCCCTCAGGGCTCTCGGTGTGTCTCGGTCTTCGCTCCAGGTAAGCCGTCTTGTATTGTTCTCTCGCCGTCTTCACTGCTAACCGAGACCTTGGTATCTTGGTCAGTCTTCGCCAGGTCGAGGAAGCTCGCTTGGTGCTGGTAGTTCGCCTGCTGCTCCTGCTCCCTCGCAGTCGGCGGTGTCCGAGGATGAGAGCATTGCTGAGTCAACAGCCAGTTCGGCCACGGTGAGTTTTCTGCCGTCTTCTCGCTTCCTGTCACCTTCACGTGAGATGCTGATGCTTGGTGGCCTTGTGCGTCTGTTCCCAGGTTGTCCTATCCTCTCCGGGGTTGAGTTCACTCGCTGGCGGCGATACGCCGAGCCAAGCTTCGCTGGAAGCTTCCGCTGAGTCGTCCGCGTCACTGACCACCTCTCCTGCTGCTCCTTCGGTACGTCTCGTTGACTGGCACCTTGATCTTGAGCTGCTCTTGCTTACCTTCACGGTTATTGCCTTCGTTTCTTGTCATTGAGGACACTCCTCTGGTTGATGTGCCCGTTGGTAGTGCTGTCGGCGACTCGGCTTTGACCCAGTCGTCGCAGCTAATTGCTCGGCGTTCTACTTCGGGTGTTGAACCTGGCTGTTCCACCACCGACGACTCGCTGGTCACGGTATCGCGTGAAGCTCTTGAACAAATCGTCATGGAAGCCAGTGCTGAGGCGTCGGAGCGCGTGATCGCGGTGTTGGGTCCTCGGTTGGATCTCATCGGTCGTCTCAATGTCACTCTGCACCAGGGTCCCAATATTCGTGGGGACCGCCACGTGGGCTCTCGCTTGGCTGCTGCTCGCTCGCTGGAAGACGTGGTGGCGGCGGCTCAGCCCAACATGGGGGTCCACGATGACGTCAATCTGGATTTGGCCGTGATGCGAGGTCAGTTGCACTCCGCTGAAGCTGCGCGTGCTGCCGCCGAAAACTCGGCGATGAAGGAGTCGTTCAAGCACGAGAACACCATGGTGTTCCTCAAGCAAGCGCGCGCGGAACTCGAGCACTCCAAGAAAGAGGTCAAGCGTCTGCGGGTCCTGGAGGCTCACTACCTCCAGGAGATGGAGGGTCTTCGTGGAGCCGTGGATGCGCACACCGAGACAGCCGCCCGCATGGAGAACCGCGTGCGAGCTGCTGACGACGAGTGCAAGCGTCTGGCTCTCCAGCTCACTCGCGAGCAGACGGCGTTCAAGGCTGCCGTGGCGTCTTCGACCGCACAGAGCAAGGGTATTCACGATCTTCTGGCTCGCTTGGATGCCGGCGATGACTCGTCGTCGACTCGCCTCCAGCGCCGAAATGAAGACCTTCAAGAGCAGGTGAAGCGGCTCACGCGCGCCAACCGGACTCTCCGGGTGCATGTCAAGTTTGAAGGCATGGATCCAGACGTCCTTGTGCTGATCTCCGAAGGTTCGTACTGGTTGTTGAGTTGCTGCATGTGCTTGGCTTGTGTTCTGATTCTGGCGATGACTCATACTTTACAGGTTTGTCGACTGGCGAGTTGAACTGGAATCTGCTGGACATTAGCCACGAGACTCGGCGGGTCCACAAGGACATGCTGGCTAATGCGGATCCGTCTCGCACCGAGGATGCTATTGCCGTTGACGTGGCCCGCGCTGCCTTCCTGGAATCGGACTCTCACGTTGAGTTGTCGTCGGAGGAGCGGTCGGCTGAGGCGAATAAGACAACGCCTGGAACTCGTGCTGCCGATGTCGAAGCGGACCGGGCTTTACGCACTGCGCAGATTGGTTGCTCACGCAAGCGCTCCTCGCAAGGAGAAGCCGGTTCTCATCGTGCTCGTGGTCGGTCAAGCTCTGTTTCTCGTTCGGCGTCGCAAAAGCGGGTTCGTCCTTCGTCACTCCGTCGCAGTCCGTCCTCCAGTCGCCTGGGCAAGAGACCTCGCCGCTCCGCCGAAGCCTTAGCTCCTGCTGTTCGTGGATCTCGCATGTCTTCATCTCGACGAGGTGGTAGCCGTGAGTCTTCGGTGACAGCGCCTGGTGATTCTCGGACTTCATCTCAAGATGGTGGGCACTCGGAAATGGAGGTGGAGGTTATCGAGTCTTCCGGAAGTGTTCCTGCAGCTGCAGTGTCTCCGTCCGCGTTGGCAGTGCAAGCCCCGAGTGCTTCTGGGACTTCGTCGTCCAAGCGCAAGTCGAGGCGGAAACCCAAGGGGCAATTGGCTCGTTCTCAGCCATCTACCGGTCCGCCATCTCGCGCCGTCTTCTCCGGGGCCGCTGCCGAGTCTTCGTTGGATAGCTCACCTGTTGTTCCTTCCCGCAAGCCTTCTCGTGTGGTGGAGTCATCGGATGAAGATGCTGTCTCGTCGAGCACTATTTCTCCTCCTTCCGAGCAAGTTCACGTCAACTCTGGCGCTACTCTCGAATGGTTTCCAGACACTGGTTCGGAGGCGGAGAATTTGGTCGTCGGATCAGTGATTGAGTTATCGGAGGGCGTCCCCCAATCCACTTCTCTCTTGGAGCTCCCAGGTTCCGAGTCGTCGGTAGCTGTCCCGGGTGTTAGCGTGGAGCCTAGGAAGACACCTCCTGCTCCACCGAAGACTCACACGAGTCACCGCCGACAACGCCGTCGTCCTTCCGTTCCACGCCAGTCTGCGTCTTCCGGAAGCAGCCGAGTCGTCGCCACTTTGTCGTCCACCCCTGGGTCAGATTCCAGCTCCCGGCGTCTTCCCGTGGTGCCGTCGCCGGCGCGGGGCCAGTTACCCCTCGTCCGATTTTCCAAGCAAGTGGCCAAGTGGGCTGTGCCTTCCACCGAACCGCCTTTTACGCGTCCTGGGGCTCTCAAGTGCTGGACCCAGATGCTGAATGCTCGGTTGCCTGCGCCGGTGCCCCGGGACCTCCGAATTATTTCCAGTCCTGAAGGTATCGCGGCATTCGCGGATTACAAAAACCTGATCATCCGTGGCAGAAGCTTCGTCGGCGACTCCCGTCTCAAGCGTGTCTTTTTGACACTTCAGAGTTCGATCCCGACTCCAAGGTGTCCCAGCGGGCTTCGGATGACTCGAGTGATGGGGTACTGGAGCAATTTTCGTGGGAGCGGCGACTCGGACAACGTCGACCTTGGTTTCTCGCTTTGGGAGCGCGATCACTGGATCCTTCCGAAGGCCGTGGAGACTACGTTCTCCGCAGTTGCTGCTGACTTGGATATGATGGACTGGACTGCCGCGCGGAAGACTCGGACGAGGAAGGACTTGGATTCTTTGAAAGCTGCCTGGTCGAGGTACGTGGTCGAGCGCAACAAACGCAGCGACCGTCTCCGCGTCAAGGTGGTCCCGTACATCTGGAAGTGGGGTAGCAGCCAGGATCCGGGTTTCTCGGAGGTGAAACCCGAGTTCATGCTCGAGCCGACCATGCCCGGGTATTCTCTGGAGTACTTGCCTTGGGAGCCCAAGACTGTCGTCTGGTTGAGCGAGGTCGCGGCCCTGGATGATGCGGAGCCTTGGCGGAACGGCTGGATCGATGTGCCGGAGCAGCACCCCTACAACACCACGTTCGTCCCGTGCAACCCATCGGCTCCGCTCTTTGTCCCGGCCGGTTCTTCGCGTGCTGATGTTGGTCGTCGAGTTGTTCCAAGTTCGTCGCTGCAGCCGGGTGAATTGAGCTCGGATTGGGTGGCCAAGTTTGGTGATGCTCGTGTTCCTGCTGCGTCTGAGACTTCACCGAATGCTGCGTCTGTCCCGTGAGGACAAGCTCCGGGTGCTGCTGGTGGCTCCGACGACTCGAGCGTGCTTGGTGTCTTGGCTCGGGCAGCTATTGCCTCCAATCCTGATTGAGTTGAAGTCGGATTCAAGCGAGTCGTTGGTAGCGTTTTCTATCCGTTTGGTTTTCATTTCTAATCCCGCTTCTGAGTTGCCGTTGAGTTAGCTGTCCGTCTTGGTAGCGTTTTAATTTTTAAATGCAGAAGATAATGCCGCAGTAGCTGTTTTCGTCTGTAGTCTTGGGCTGCGTTGCCCCAAGTACAGGTCATCACTGTGGTGACTCATAGCCACCTAGTCTTCGTCGGCGACTTGAACCATCTGCAGGCGCTGTTCACTTCGTTTTCGCCGCAGGTAATCATAGAGGAGCCCTCCGCAAGAAAGGTTAGCGGCTGGCTACCACGTTGGTTCATCGTAGCCGATCCATTTGACTCTAAACTCGCGTACTGCTCTTTCAGTTCCCGTGGACAACGGCACACGGTCGTCGAGGATGGCTTCAACTTCATATTTTCTCCTGCCATGTGATCTGGCTCCCAACTATCTTCAGGGAGCAGTTCTTCGTCAAAATCTAGTCGCGTGTCGTCGACAAGTCCGGGCGCGAGACGAGTCTTCGGTCGATCTCCAAACTCATCAACCAGCTTCAGTCGGGAGATATGGACGACTGGGTAGAATCGGTATCCACTGCGGTCCGGTAACTCGAGTTCGAAGGCATAGTCGTCGATCCTCTTTTTGATCGGGAAGGGTCCATGCCACCGGTGTGCCAGTTTCTTGGTAAGGCCGAGCTTGACTCTCTCCATGTACAACCAGACCCTGCTACCGACATCAAACGGGACAGGCAGCATTGATTTTCGGCCTGCAATCGCCTCGATTCCGCCAGTCTTCGGTGGATCCACCCTGTCCCGAGAGACATGTCCCCCCTGTCCCACAAACGGCTGGTTTGGGGCACTCGCCGACGACTCGCGAGTCGTCGGCGGCACATGCGTACTTGGTTTGAGCGACAGGTGACTTGGGACGGGGGTGTCTTGTCCCGTAGACGGTTGGTCTTGTGCCGCCGCCGACGACTCGTGATCCCGAGTCTTCGTCAGTATCGGCTTCTCTTTCCTGCTGAGTTTGTCGTTGTGTTCCCGGGCTCTGCGAGTCTTCTCGGTGGCTTGGTATTCCCTGGCCATTTCCATCGCAATCTGCTGTTGTCTGTTGACTTCGCGGCGCCACGCCAGTGCGTCTGACTGCTACAGCGTGCCATGTCGGAGCGAGGATGACATGGCTTTCAGCGTTGACTGGGCATCCCACCCGTGCACCAGGTAGAATGGTGTTTCCTTCCGAGTCGTGTCTTGTTAGTTGTTGATGGCGAAGCCTAAGCGCTCCACGATCTCGTCCCAGTCTTGTTGGAGCGGGTCTTCGGCGTATACCTTGACGGATAGCATTACAGTTTTGACTGACCGTTCTTGCTGTCCGTTGGCTTGCGGCCGGTAACTCAGCGTTGCTCGGGACCTTCACTGCATCATTTCTGCAAACGCTTGGAACACTTCGCTCATGAACCGTGGGTCGCGGTCATGGCGGATGAGTGATGGCGCACCGAAACGTCGGTATATGCATTCTTCGAATGCTTGTGCCACCTTGAGTGCGCTCGTATCCGCCATGGCTTTCGCAAGGATGAAACCCGTAAAAGAACATTGGAAGAGCAGCAGGGCTGTGTTGCCCCTCCGAGTCTTCGGCAGTGGTATCACAAAATCCATAGACACTAACTGGAAAGGCCGTTCCGCCAGCACATTGCCAGGAGAGTATCCTTTCAGTTGGGGCCGGCTCTTGCTGGTGCTGCAATCGGGGCACGATCTCACGTGCTTCTCCACGTCGGTGTAGAGTCCCAACCAGTAGTAATCTCGCTTTACTCGCTGGTAGGTTCTCACCACACCCTGATGACCACCTTCCAGCGAGTCATGACAATTCTGGAGTACTTCTTGAATCATCGTGGTGGGTACCACCAGACGCAGCGAGATCTCCTCTTGCGACTCAGCGTCCCGCCGACGACTCGTTCCCATGTAGTGTAGCAAATTGTCCTCCGACAACACGAACTTATCTGCAATTTTCCATGCATCTCTGGCGGCTCGGTATCCAAGTTTCTCGACATCTCCTCGCAACAAGGTCTTCAGGTTAGCCCATCGTAATTCTTCGTCTTGTGCGGCAGCTATGCGTCGTCGTCTCTCTTCTTGGACTTCCACAGGATCAATGTCTTGTGCGTTAGGAGCTGGTGGTGGAGCTTGAGTCGTTTCTGGGCGTTGAATCTCAGGAGGTTTCCGGTTAGGTCGAGTCTTCGACGGTGGATTCTGCTTGTCGTGTGTGAATCGAACATGTTTTTTCTTGCTCTTGGTCTGCGCTCGAGTCATCGCCAGTAGCATTCCAGGTTCTGGACGTACGAAATCAGCAAATGTCTTGCGTTTCACGGTTGAGACCCCGCTCAGAATTTGATGAGAGCTTCCTGAAACCAGGTATTGTGCTTCTGATCCTTGCGGCGGCGACTCGTAGATCACTTCTTGTATCCGATTGAGTCCAGCCAACTCTGCTTTCCGGTTTTCACTCAGAATGACCTTGGAAACATTTGACTCCAAGGCTTCTGTTGCCAACGAGTCCGCGGCAGCATTGTATTCGCGTACCACGTGCAGGTATTTGACTGACCGCAATCGTGCCGTGATCGCCTTGTGCTGATTCGGCTGTGCCATCAGTGATTCCTTCCGGCAAGCTATCACCCCTAGGGATTGCTGGATCGCGAGTCTCGAGTCTCCCACGACCACTCAGTCTTCGGCGCCGTTTTCGATCGCGGCGAAAACGCCGTTGTTCATGCCGGTGTACTCGGCGATGTTGACTGTGCTTTTCGCGAGGTAAGCGTTCGCTGCAATAACTATTTTCCACTCCGGAAAGGCTCCACACGATCCATAAACAACTGCCGTAACCACCGTACTTCTCAGTCTTCGCTGACCCATCGAAAGAGACCACGAAGCCTGTATGAGTCGTCGGTAGGCGTGCATAAAGCAAATTTGGGTCCATGCGAGTCGTCGGTGAGCCCTTAGTCGGCGGGGTAACCAGTTCCAGTGAGTCATCGAGATCCACGAAGTTGGTCACCGTCGACTGGAGCAACTGGGTGAAGGCACAGTCCTTCTCCTTGACTCGCTGGACGATCAGGTGTCACGGGGAGATCAATACCGCGAATTGTACAGCTCTCCCAAAGAGTGACTTCGACTTGGTAACCCACTCCAATGTGGAGAAGCGAGTGTAGACCCGTATTGTTCGTCCCGCCAATTAGGTGTAGCAAGTCTTCAGTAGTAGCAACAGTGCTAGCACCTCTTTCTCCGCCGCATGATAGTTCATTTCTGCGTCCTTCAAAACACGTCCGCAGAAGCGAACAGGGTGTAACTTGTCATCATGCAACTGTAGCAGCGTGGAGCTCAATGCGCACTCATTTGCGAACAGCATGACGTGTACATCCTTGGTGCGATCGAAGTGGCGGAGTATCGGTGCTGCCGCAACCTTGTCTTGGAGAGCTTGGAAACTCCGGCGGGCAACTGTGAGGTCACCCCCTGGTGCGAAATCGTCTTCTTTGAGCTGGTACAGCGCCGCGCCATAGACAGCGAAGACTTGAATGAAGCGGCTGTAGTAATTCAGCGCACCTAGGAAAGACTGCATTCCCATCTTCGTTCGTGGGAAAGACAGCTTAGTGATCGCGTCCAGCTTCTTCGGATCGGGCCGAATGCCGTCTTTTGACACTTCACGGGACAGGAAGTCAACGCGTCCTTGCACGAAAATACTCTTGGTAAAGCTGACGCTGATCCGGTACTCTTCAAAACGACTGAGGAGCCGATCCAGCGTCTGTCGAAGTCTTCGCCACCGAAACAGATATCGTCCACGAAGGATCGCCGGTCAAACACAGGCACCAGCGACGACTCGTCAGCTTCGTTAGTCGTAAACATATCGGCTTCTGGGCTGTTAACGAGCCGAGTAATGGGTTCAGTCGTCTCCGAGTCATCGCGGGCGGCTGCAAACTTGGTTCGAGTCGTCGCTGTAGCGCCTGGTAGGCGAGGTGACGACTCGAGTCGTCGGCGGTGCTCTGCCGAGTCTTCGGCGGCCTTCATCTTTGCTGCCAAGGCGTCCCAGCCGCCCTTTGGTTGCACAAATCCCCATAGCGGGTTGTCTATCATCCGTTGGTAGATCATCGGTGCATTCTTGAGGCCGAACGGCATTCGTAGCCACTCGAAGTGCCCCAGAGGACACACAAATGCCGAAATCTTGCGCGCACGTAGAGTCATCAGGATGGCCCAAAATCCGCTGGCAGCGTCGAGCGAGCAGAACCAAAGGTAAGTCTCCAGGTCTGTGAGCAAGCCATCGACGAGCGGCATGGCGTACTCCAGGATTGCCGTTACCGCGTTGACCATCTTGTAGTCGATGCAGAGGCGGATGTCTTGGCCATTCTTCTTGAGGACAATGACGATTGGCGAGGCCCACGGGCTGTCCGAGAACGCGATGAGACCTGCCTTGAGCAGTCCCTTGAGTAGCTCGTACAATTTCTTGAGATGCTTGAACGGGATCCGTCGGGCCCGTTGTTTGATCGGCGCGTGCCCCTGCACATCTATGTCGCAGACAACACCATATGCTGGCGGTGGGAGTGCATTCCCGCTTGCAATCATGATACTTTCATGGCGCCGGAGTACTTCGATTAGGCTCCCTTGTTGGTCAGCCGACAACTCGGGATTCTTGACGTTCACCGCCGAGTAGTCGAGTGTTGTCGGCGCCGTTTCCGATAAATCGGGGAGGAACGCTAATTCATGCGCGTAGTCCTCCAGTTCGATGTCCGCTGCCGGGTGCTCAGTCGTCTCGTCGCTTCTGTCGACGGTACCTTCCGTGGCCAGTACGCGCATTACTGCTATGAACGTCTGGTCGAGAGTCGTTGAGATGTCTCCGGCTTCTCGGCTGGGTGCAGTCTGAGTCATCGGTGGATGTCTCTTCGGACCGCACTCTAGTCCTTGGTCTTCGTCGCGGCGCACCGTCGACTCAGCAGTCTCCAGTCCTGATCCAGGTGCTGCTGGAGTCATGGCTTCATCGTCAGTCGTCTTCACCCCCGTCGAGTCGCCGGCAGTACCGTCGAGTCGTCGGTGATGTTCCTCCGCTATCCATTCTGAGTCATCCGTCACCGACGAGTCGTCGGCACTGTCACGTTCACTGTTGACGGGTGGTTTCTCGGCCGAGTCTTCGTCAGGTCGCTGCAGGATACCTTTGGGTGTCGGGTAACTCACTCGTTCCACCGCTGGAGGCTGCTTGGCCAACCATTGTTGGTAGAGTTCAGCTTCCCACTTGAGTAGTGTCTTGTCCCGTGCGGCAGCGTATGCGAGTACCTGCCACTCCTTGTACTTTGCGGAATCTAGCCGCACGTAGCCTTCAGTCTTCGGCAGCGACCCAATCGGAACCCAGACTATCACGGGGAAGTGCACCGGACAACTCGCCAGCCTATCCGTGGCGTTGGTAAGTTGAATCCTGACCGGACGTCCCTTGTATAACATGGTGACAGTCGGGATGAATGTCTCAGTTCGGCGGATCTAAGGCACGTGAGTCGTCGGCTCGGGTTGTCGTCGCTGTAGTTTGAACTCGTCCCATTCGTGGCCCGGTATTTGCATTGGTTCCGTCGGACCGTACGCGACGTGGCTTCCTTCGGCCTCGTCCATCATGTATTGAGTCTTGATCAGCGGGATCATTACTTCGTCGGGAAGCTTGGCCGTCGCGTTTAGGAGGTCCAGTCGGATACCGGCCGGGATCATTAAGTCGGTGCCAAGCACCACTTCTACCCCGGCGCAGTGATCTATTATCCAGACTTCAAAAACATAAACGCGTTCCCATCCAAGGGTGACTTTCACCTTCGCTCGGCGAGTCGTCATCATCTTGCCCTTGGTGATCCCTTGTACATCCATGCAACGTCCATACCCCACTACTTCGCGCAGTTTCAGTCGCTTGGCAAGTTTCTCCGAGATGACACTGACGTTTGCCCCAATGTCCAGCAATATCCTCGTGCGCGAGTCGTTCACGGTTCCGTTCACCAGTGTCCGCATCATTACGCGCTTGTCAAATGTCTGCGCCGACCACCATCCCATCCGTTCTCCAGCTAAGAGTCGCTCTTCTGGAACGAGTTGTCGGCGCGAGTCTTCTTGTATTTCGCTTGTCAGCCAGTCTTCGGCGGTATCTCCCACCTCTTCCGTATCTTCTTCTACACACCATACACCTCCACCGATGCAGTCGCTTCTCTCCTTTTCCAATTTCCGTCGCTTTCATGTCGTTATCTTGCTCAGTCTTCGTCCATTCGCACTCGCCCACAAATGCAAAGATGCACTCGGCTTCAATTGCGGGCTCGGCTAACTGTGGCAGCCCGATTTGGACCAACCCAGTCGTAGTTGGCGGGCTGCCTAGTTTAATTGGTCCGAAACACAGGAGTTCTTGGAGCTCGGGTGTGAGGTCTATCTTGTCCACCTTGGACTTGATGATCTTGGTGATTTCTTGGAACACTTCACATTTTCCGGCGTCGTACACTAGTTTGCACAGCTTGCACCGACGTCGGCAGTAGTGCGCCGAGTGATAGAGGCCCCCGCAGGCTGCGCACGGCCCATACTGGCGATGTTTCTCGTCGGGGTAACCGCGGTTCTGGAGCCGAGTCACCCCAGGGTTGGCGGTTGGCGGACCGGGCGTACGTGCCTTCAGCGGCGACTCGTCGTTCGTTGTCATTGGCTGCCGCAAGGTAGTGGTCGCTTCTGTCTGACGAATAGCTATCACCCCAGTCTTCGCCGCAAAGGTGTGAGTCGTCGCTGCCGTGTTCACTTCCATCTTCGATGTTGCTGTCATCATCATATCTGTGGCGTTGTTGCTGCAGCTCGCTCCGCGTGTCCCGCGTGTCCCGTCCATGAAGTTCGGCGACGATGTCGGCTACAGATGCTTCAGCTAGGCTCACGCGAGGCATATTGCGTGAGTCTTCGCGACGACGCTCATAATCCCGTTCGTGTCGGTCGCGGCGGTTGTAAGCATCTCGCGAGTCGTCGCGGCGGCGGTCATCACGTCGGCGTGTGTCTTACGAGCGCTCGTGGAGGCGCGAGTCATCGCGACGTCTGTCATCACGTCGTCCGGAGGCATCCCGAGCTCGAGAGTGAGGCAGCGACGACTCGCGGGACGAATTGCGCTCGTCAATCTTTAATATCTCTTGGATCATCTCATCCAACTCGTGTATGTCTGAGATGCGCAGGTGGCACAGGCGCCGTTCGAGTCGTCGGTCGCCGCAAGTCTCGAGGAACCGCTTGACGTGGTCGCGTGCTTTGCGGCTGTTGCTCTCAAACCGAATCCCGGCGTTCCTGGCATAGCCATTGAGCCGGTTTAGGTAGTCGCAAACATGTTCCTTGTCTTCGCGCTTGGCTTAGTAGTAGCGAGTCTCTGCTGACTGGCTGAACTGGGAGCAATACTATTTGATGAACGCTTCGCTTACGAGGCTCCACGTTCGCTTGGTCTTCTTGGGCAGTTGTCGGTACCAATGTAGAGCGCCGTCCCGAAGACTCAGCTCGAAAGGCATACACCATTCGTTGGGCGATGCTCGCGTTCCTTTCATCTCGTAGACAAAGGCGCGAAGCTATTGCATCGAGTTCTCGCTCTTGTTCCTGGTGCCCGAGAACGCCTTGATCTGCCCCAGTGGGCGATGCGTTGCCACCTCGATCCTCGGAGGCGCGTTAAGCAACTCGGATTCGGTCACCTCACAGATTTGGCGCAGGTATTCGCCCATCTGCGCTACTCCATCGCCGGTAAAGTCCGCTTCTTCGTCCGACGAGTCGTCGGTGGGCCCGCAGCGACGGATCGTGCTCCGTCCTGAGCTGCTTTTCGTGCCCCTGTCCGATTTTGAGTCATCGGTGGTGCGTCCAGCGTGGTCTGAGTAGCCCGTAGTTGGTGGAGTCACCCTGTGGGAGTCTTGAAAGTACGGGGATCGCTCCCCTGACGCGCTAAACACCCCTCCGGTGGGTTTTCGGCTTGGGGTTTTCGCGGATTGCCCTCTTCGGAGTCGTCGGTAGCGGTACGCTAGCCGGGTCGACCACTTCGCGAGTCGCACGAGTCTTCCGCGAGTCGTCCAGAGTGAACGAGTTCACGCCGAAGGCTGTGCGGAGTCGCTTCTTCCATTTCCAGAGCTCCGCGCCCGCTTCGGCCTGCACCAAGCACTCCAGAGTCGACGGCGAAGCGTGCTCCAGAGGCCGAAGCCTCAATGCTTTCAGAAATCGTTCGGTTTCCTTCACCACTTGTTCAATTGTTACGGAACTCACTGGGCGAGTCAACTCGTGACATAAATCGGCCCAAACCGCTTGGCGAGTCATCGTTGGCTCGAATAGCTCACCCCAGTCGCTCTTCTTCACCTCTACGTAAAGTCGCCCGAGAACCTTGTTGGCCGCCGGCGTGTCACCGTTGAGTGGCGGCCAGTTACCGGAGGTTTGCTCGGTCACTTGAGACGTCAGGACCGGCGACCTCGAGTCGTCGTCGGCGTCTTCAAAGTCTTCTAAGTCGTCATACGCTGGCCCTGGGCCATCCACATCATCCAGTTCATCCGCGAGGTTTCGCGACAACGAACGCGTGCCCGCACTGCGTCCCGCAGACAGCACTGCATCTTCCGGAGTCTCGGGTGTCACCACCGCTGGCGCAGGCGCCTTCTCCTCCAGGTTATCGTCGTAGTCTTCATCCATTTCTTTGTCCTTGGCGTCGGATCCAGTCATCGAGTCGTCGAAGCTGACGGTCCGCTCAGCAATCGGGTCGAGGTGCGGCATGATCAGGGCCGCAGTCGAGTCATCGCCATGCGTTCCGCCAGTCTTCATTGTAGTTACTGGTACCGCTGAACGTGATCCTTTCGCCATTCTTCTTCTCGTCTTCTTTTTCTTCTTCTTCTTCGCTTCTTCTCTGGTTGCTCGTAAAGAGGCAGCGCTTAATGTTGCTGTCCCGGAGTGCCCCGGGAGTGTGCGAGGGCCCGCACAAGTGAGACCAATGTCGTGTAGGAACACGCGCTAAATCATATATTGGCACACTTTCCCCACCAACAACACCCACCAAGTCACCAAAGCTGTTCTGTTATTGTTGCCCGAAGGCTTATATTGTCTTCTCTTAAGTTTCCTATCGATCAATACAAATATCAAGTATAAACGCGTCCGTTTTTGGACCGCCAGTCGTAACTCACGATTCTTCGGCGCTTTCTCTGCGATGTGGCGGCGTTACCGACGACTCAAACGGCTGCTGAAACGCCACCGACGACTCGGGACAGGCGCCGATGACTCACAGGTTCGGATCTTGCCAGTAGGCTCGCACCGTACTTAGCGAGCTGCAACCGCCCGCTCTTGACTTGGGACCGTCGACGAGCCGTCGTTACCGGCCTATTTAGGCCAATCAGTGATCGGGGAGTTTAGTCCAATGACTGGCGATGGGTTGTGACTTGCCAGTTAGCGCTGGCGCCTCGAGTCTTCTTCGTCCCTCGTCCCGCCTGTGGGTTTTGGCTTCGGCTTCATTTCCCGATACCACACCAACGTCGGCAATGCTGCCGACGTCAGAAGAAAAAGCTGTGCTGGTTCGAGGAACCAACACTCGCGTTCAAGTACGCATGGGACAGTCTCAGACCCGAAGAGGTCAGGTCGACGACGACGCGTCGACGCCGGGAGTCGACGCACCCTCGGTGATGAGGGGCTCCGCCAATAACTGGTGTCGAGGTGACAAAGGCGTGTCAACTCCGGTGGTTGACGCTGCAAACAGTGCGGACGGCTGCAAACGTGCCATACTGACGCAATTTGTATGCTGTCGTGCAGCCGGGCTGCACGACGAAGCGCCATGCGATCAAGCCGGGCTTGATATCGCGCGCCCGCAGCAGGGCTGTCGGCAAAGGAAACAATTTCCGTGCAGCCGGGCTGGACGAATAAACATGCGGTCGAGCCGGGCTTGATACTGCGCGCCCGCGGACAGGGTCCGCCGGCGAACAACTGTCCATGGCCGGGCCTGGACCAGAAGAACCCCCATGCGGAGCCGGGCTCCGCACAACACGAAGACGGCGCATGCGACGAAAGCTGCGCAAGTCTCGGTCCGGGATCAACACGCTACGAGAACTGTCTGCCGGGCAGACAGAGGCGGTGACGCCGGGCGTTGAGACGTTAAACGTCTTGATGCGTGCCGATACAGGATTCCAGTGTCGTGAAATTGAGCTCGCTAATCCTCCGACGAAGGCGTCGGAGTTGACTTCGTTTCTAGTCATGAGCTGAACGCGCTTCACGAGCGACTTGCACGATGGACGCATCGAGCAGGTCTGCGTTCTTTCGAACAGCGAAAGAACGGAGAGCGAGAGCGAAGAGCTGAGACAGCTCGTCATGGGAAGTACCACTGAGAGTGAAGACACTCTCAGTGCGAAGCCGAAGCGAAAGCGCTTCAAGGAACAAGGTTGGGACTCGCTGAAGTCGAGTCCCTATTACGAATTGTTTAGGGAGTACAAAGACATACTCCCGGAACAGATTCCTGCGGAGCTTCCGCAGGATAAGGGCATTCAGCACGAGATTGATCTCGTGCCGGGCACGAAGTACTGTGTCACGCGGCAGTGGCCACTGCCGCGAGAGCAAGTAAAAGCAATCGACGACTTCTTTGAAAGTCGTCGCAAAGCAGGACAAGTGCGGGAATCGAAGTCCCCGCACAGTGCTCCGACGTTCTGTGTCAAAAAGCCACAGGGCGGATGACGCATCGTTCATGCGTATAACAAGCGGAACGATGCGACGGTACCGGCGCAGACGCCGATACCGCGAAAAGAGGTTATCATCGATTCGATGGCCGGGACAGTGCTCTCGAGTTGTCAGACGGATTCTATCGGATCAGAATGCGTGAGAGCGACATCCCTTTCACGGCGGTGAGCACGCCAAGCGGCATGCTCTGGGAATAGCTAGTAATGCTTCAGGGGCGCAAGAATGCCCCTGCGACCTTCAACAGGTGCGTGACGCACTTGTTGCGCTCGGTGCGCGACTTCGCGCCGAGCTACTTCGATGATGTGTTCATCTACAGCCAGGCTGTGGACGGGAAGACCGACGTAGAGATGCACAGGGTGCATCTCTGGAAGCTACTTGAGCTTATGCGAAAGCATAAGCTCTACGCGAACCTGAAGAAGTGTATCTTCGGGGCGAGCGAGATACCCGTCCTCGGGTGTCTCGTAGGGAAAAATGGTGTTCGCCCTGACCCGGAAAAGGTCAGCGTGATTAATGAATGGCCAACGCCGTCAAATGCAAAGAAACTGAGGCAGTTCCTTGGCTTGGCCACGTACTTGTGCAAGTACGTGGAGGATTACGCGGGCAAGATCTGCCCGCTGTCACAGCTTCTTAAGAAATAAGCTGTGTGGAATTGGAAACCCGATTGCCAAAAGGCATTCGATGCAGTCAAGCGGGGCTTGACTGAGGCGCCGATCTTGGCAGTGGCTGACCAAGATCACCCATTTCACGTAGTGTGTGACGCATCCGATTTCGCGATCGGATGCGCGTTGATGCACCACGATCACGAGGTCCGTGATCGTGTCGTCTACTACCAATCGCGTCAGCTGAAGCCAGCTGAGCGCAACTATCCGGTGCATGACAAGGAACTCCTTGCCATGAAGTATGCACTCGCAAAGTTCCGAGTGTATTTGCTTGGGAGTAGACCATTTGTGGTCTACACCGACCATGCATCACTGCGCACCGCAGTGAAGTCGCCACACATATCACAAAGAATGGCGAGATGGCTCTCATTCTTTGCGGAGTATAACTTCCGGGTCGAATACAAACCCGGAAGATTGAATGTAGTGGCCGACGCGTTATCACGTCGGCCGGACTACGCAGAAGCTGCTGACGTCAATGCCATTGACGCCATGCGATCGAGCAAACCCACATCGTCTCTGTTGGACGATGTGAAGGCCGCGTATGCGCACGACGCGGACGCGAAGCTCTTGCTGGCCTATGGCACAACACCTTCTGACAAGGCTCGTCAGAAGTTGCCCAAGCACCTTCGTGCGCGTGCACACCGCTATCGGGTGCACGACGGACTGCTTCTTTATAATGCAGTCGACGACAACGCGGACCGCGTTGTCGTGCCAAATCACCATGACCTGCGCCTCAGGATCATGTACGAGTATCACGATGCCCCGTCTGCGGGACATCTCGGACGTGAGAAGACATACGTCCTTCTCACGCGTGACTTCTACTGGCACCACCAGTACAAGTGGGTGCGCAAGTACATCCGTGCTTGCGAGGTATGCCAACGCGTAAAGCCTGCGCCATTCGCGCAGGCTCCGTTACAATCACTACCGACTCCGTCGGAGTGTTGGAAGTCCATGTCTTTGGACTTCATCTTTGGTCTTCCCCCGGACAGCGGAGGGAATACCGGTGTTGTGGTCTTCGTCGACCGATTCAGCAAGATGGTACATCTTGCTGCGGTGCCGGCAGAAGTGACTGCGAAGCAGACAGCCCTTCTGTTCGTTGACATGGTGTTCAAACACCATGGCACGCCGACCGACATTGTGTCGGACAGAGACCGGCGCTTCACAGCGAACCTGTGGCAAGATGTGTTTACACTTCTTGAAGCCAACTTTCAATGTCGACTGCAGATCACCCGCAGACGGACGGTCAAACCGAGCGCGTCAATCGCGTGCTCGTCGATATGTTGAAGAGCTACGCTCACTCGTTCCAATACTGGAGCGAGTGCTTATCGATGGCAGAGTTTGCCATCAATAACTCAGTGCATGCCTCGACCGGGCATACACCGTTCTACGTGAATGCCATGCGGCATCCACGACTGCCGAGTTTACTCGGAGTGGTGGCTCCCACCTTAAGTGGGGGAGGATCTACGACTGCAATACAGGAGCCACAGAAAACCGCTGACACTTGCACAGTGTCAGCTGCAACAATGGACAAACCACATGAGTCTGCGCAGGGCGCAGACTCCCCCAACAACAAGGCCAAAGACCACGGGTCTGCGCAGGGCGCAGACACCGCAAAGAACCACGCAGAGGCCGGGCCTCTAGCTGAGAGCGAGCTGAATGACTTCAGCTCGGATGCAATCAGTTTCATCACCAAAAGACAAGCCGTAATTCGGTTTGTCCAAGACACAATAGCAGCTTCTATTGACCAACAGAAGCTGAACGCAGACAATGCGGGCAGAGGCAACACAAATGAATTTAAAGTTGGTTCATTAGTTTTGTTAGCTACACAAAACCTGCCTAAACATGCAGTTTCGAACTTCGGAGCAAGTAAGCTTGCTACGCGGTTCATCGGGCCGTTCACTGTGTTGGCACGGCACGTCAACGCTTACACGTTAGACATACCGTGGAGCATTCGCCTCCATCCGACCTTCTACATCGGAAGGCTGAAGCCGTACCTGCATCACGACCCATCTAGCTCAACTGACCCGAAGCCTCGGCAGGAGCCGAGGCAGAAGCGGAAGTCTTGGCCTCGGCGACGAGCAGCCTCTCCTCCAACGCGTCCGCGCGCTGGAGCAACTCCTTCATCCGGATCCCCATCTCGACCTGGATATTCGAGGCGAGACCGCCGCGGCCTGGGCCTTCTGGTTCGCCAGCTCCTGCTTCAGGGCGGTGAACTCAGCGCCCTGCAGACGCTCCACGGCGGCCACCCGGTCGTGGAGAGGCGCGTACTGATCATACCCGGGGCTGATCATACCCGGGGCGTCCGCCACCGCCGATCCGTGACGCCCGTGGCTCAACCCGCTGGATTGTTGAGCGGATTGTTGACGATAGTATCCCGAAAACGAACCCTCAAGGGGCTCGTATTCGTATTCGTTGGAGAGGATTTCCTCCCCATCGAGATACATGGGAGCCGCGGAACGTCTTGCTGGAGGACGTTCCGGAAATGATGAGGGCGTACGAGGAGCAGTACGCGCTGGTACAGCGGAAGTAGTACGAGCGCTGCGATCATAGCTAGCGCCCGAACCCTCACGTGCGAAGAATTTAGCACGGAGCTCTTTGAGACTTTCGGGCACACGGAACGACGTGTACCCGTTCAGGTCGCGGTCGCTCAAGCGGACCGCACCAGGGAAGCACTTCGCGCACTGAAAGCCCTCGGGCACAGCGCACGGCACATTAGCCTCCTCCGCAGCAACGTGGAGTTGCTCCAACTTTCCACGCTTCGAGTACGTCTCGACGCGATCACGCGCTTGCTTAATCCGATCACGGTAAGCACTCGTCTTCTTGTTGAAGTTCTCAACAAAAGCATTCCAACTTTGACAAAGTGCCTGCCACTCGGGCACTTTGCTGCGAGAAGATGTCTTCTTGCTTTGAAACCATCGGAGCTCATAGAAGAGTCCGATGTAATAATCGCGCCTTTGATGCGTCTCCACATCAACGTGCAGCTCGGCAGCCACGGCGTCATCTTTGATGGCGCTGCATACGTATAACGGCACCTCATTCGGAGGCACCGAGTTCCCATACCGGTCCGAGATCTCGGACGCGGACGGCATCCGCGGAGAGACTTTAGCTTTGGAATCACGCGCTGCAGCTGCAGCGCGCGGAGAACTGAGAGCCCCAGCGAAAGCGAGCCGGGTATCACTCTCAGTTCGCGAACGCCTCGAACTCGAAGCGTCCGATTCGTCCCCTTCACGCGGGCGAATGTTATTAGCGTGGGGGTCGAGCGACTCTCTCGACACTGAGTCCCTGGGCTTTGAGGACGAGTCCTTCTAGTCCTCCATGTCTTCATCGTCGTCGTCGAAGTCGACGACGTCGCCAAACTTCGCCTTCTGGCGCTCGAAGTAGTCATCGATGGAGAGATGACTCTCCACCGCCTTCGGGTCCTTCTTCTCTTGGGGCGCGCTCATCATTGAATTAGCGCGGGTTTCTTCTCCTAACGTGGAGATTTGACGAATGGTCAATTCAGAGGTTGACGTGCGGGGACCCGGCGCGTCTAACCTTGTGTGTGTGTGTGTGTGGGGGGGGGGTATAACGGGGTTACACACACACAAGTGGCTTGTAGGCAATTGTGATTTTAACAGATAAAATATCTGTTAAAAGTTTTAGATACTTTCTCACCTTTGTGTAAGTCACACCAATGAATACATTGAAGTGGACCACCACAATGAGTGGTCCACACATTAGTCCCCCCAACGTTAATTTCAACCTCGCGGTTGAGCCAAACGTCAAGAATCAGAGGTTGAGGTTAAAGCCTACGTCTGTACACTTTCATTGCACACTTTATACTCATTATTGGAGGGAAGGCAGTTGCGCCGCAGATGGTGGACTTGCGCATCGTGCTGCAGCAACTGCTGGGCCTCGCGCATTAGAAGTGCGTGACCTGCCAGCGTCGGTGTGAGTCTGTGTGAGATGCTGGAACACGACGGCCGCGCGCGTCTCGTGCAGACACCAACGACCACGGGCCTGCAGCCAGCCTTCGGCGCCGCGGCCACCGACACGGACAGCTGGGCCACGACGGACAACAACCTGCTATAGAACACGATCGGTACGCAGCCGATGAAGGCCGACGGTGCGCAGTGTGAGGCGTTAAAAGCGCAAGCAAAGATATCATCATTAGCAAGTTAAATCCTTATGAATTAGTTTTACACAACGTTTTTTTTGCGGTCAGCATTTTCAGCCATGAAAACTATATCACGCACTAGGCTAGGATCCATTTGACAGCGCTTCGCTGTCACTGTGTTGCCTGCCGTGGAAAACGCCCGTTCTGATGGCACTGATGTAGCGACGCATCCTAACCACTTTCGTGCCAATAGCTTAAGAGAAGGGTATTGTTGACCGTTCACAGACCACCATACAAGGGGATCCTGCTTACGGGGGACAATCTTCGCAGCATCAAGATAAGAAACAAATTCCTGAGCGCACGTGAGCCGAATATTTTGAAGCAACAGACCATCACCAGAAGGCAAATTTTCTTCTTCGTCATCAGAGCCCAACACGTCGTCCCAAACACCAGTTGTATCATCACTTGGAGATCGCTGCAAAGAGCTTCTGCGTGAATGCTGGGCCGGTGTACGTGGTTGTTCTGCAAAATCAAAGGTTGCTAATGCAGCAGCGTCAACTAATGCGTTTTTTGCTGCCTCAACTTCATCAGGTCGTACCAAATTCATTTTGTAGAAACGCGGATCCAGAAACGTGATCCAAACCAGCTCAAACTTCAGTCCTTGAAAGCGCTCTATGAAAAGCGAAAGAATGGCTTTACGAACCACGTGCATTTTTGAAAGCGTATCGGCTTGAAAGTCATGGCGGCCCACAAGTCGCGCCTGCTTATCAAAGATAGTTGAGCTACTAAGCACTTTTTTGATCCTGCGGAGCATCGGGAAGGCCAATGCTAATGTAGGATAGTAATTACCTCCAAGAACCTTCGTAACAGCAGCGATAGGGTCCAGCAGCGCTACCATACACTTAATCATAAACCAATCCCTAGGCACTGGGTACTTGTCTTGACTGAGATCCCTAAATTCCGCCTTCCCCTCTGGCTTCTCAAGATAAGTAAAAAAGGTATCTAGAGGTGCTTCGAGCTCAACAAGTCGCTCCAGCATATCACGACACGAATTCCATCTTGTCGGACAATCTGTGATTAAATGCAGCGGTGGTCTTTTCCATTCCTCGCTCTGTATAGCGTCCAAGCGATTTGTCGCTTTTGGCGACTTGCGAAAATACGTTGCGAGGGTGCGAAATCGCTGGACAACGTCACGAATGTCGGCTAACGCACGTTTTGCAGCTGTGTCGTTCTTTAGTGACTTACGTAGATTTGTTTCGATCTCACTCAGCACCTCTTGTTGCTTCTCGGAGGCAGCAACAATTTCATCTTCTTGTAGAGTTCCGCCATGAACAGGTACATCGATGGCAGCTGTCGTAATGGAAGTAGCCACCATAGTTTCACCAATAGATCCTTTCTGTCGCGCCAAGGCGCTTCGCAAAACTAGATGCAGCGAGTGGGCGATGCATGAGATGTTATTTACACCTAATATATCGCTAGCGAGAACGGCATTTGAAGCGCCGTCGCGAACCAATAATGTGCACATCGCCAAGTTAAGCTCCCACCGTTCCAGCATTTTCTCCAACCCGGTCGCCACAGCAACACCAGTATGCATACCGGGAAATACCTCAACTTCAAGCGTCCAACAACACATTGTGAAGTCTTCTTCGAGGTAATGCAGGGTTAGCGCCATATAACGTTGGGCCCGGCGACTTGTCCAAATGTCCGTTGTAATGCAAAAGTACTGACAACTCGTGTGGATACGAGCTTTTAATGAAGCTCTCAACTCAGCCGCAACTCGCTCAATATCAGCTCGTAACTGTGTAGCACCCGGTACATCTAAAACTACACCACCCAGTTCCTGCGTAATAAAAACAATAAATTCCAGGAGACCGGGATCCTCAATGATGGCTAGCGGCCGCATGCTTTGTGCCACCCACTTAGCAAGTAGTCCGTTGGCATAGCTCTGTTGAGCCTTTGTCACCGCCGTAAGCTGTCGCTTGGTCGATTCTGGAACCAAATCAAATGCATTCTGCAGCTGCCGTTTCGCCGTACGAGCCCTGATCTCTTGGCGATCTTGTTCAGCTCTTAGAAGCACATCCATATGATACTTCTGCATATGCAGCTTAACTGAATTGGTCGAGCCATGCGAATACTTCACGAGAGAGTGGCATTTTGTGCAGTATGCTGAAGATGCCATTTTAGAGTTGAGCTTATCGATCGGTAGCGATACCCACTGGTCACCGGGAACAAGGCGGATAAACTCCCACGTTTCGGGGTACTTTGGGCGCCACATTTTGAACAGGTTGCTCGGTTCAGGCGCTCTGGGCAGGGGAGGCGCAGCATGAACTTGTGAGGGGCTTGGCGTACTCAATCTTGGCGACCGTCTGACGGCAATAGGTGGGCGAGAAGACCTCGCGGACGACCGGCTTCTGGGAGTTGGCGCTCGGTTTCGAGCTCGAGAAGGAATCGGCGAAGTGAACGATAGTGTCGACGCAGAACGAATAGCCGCAGGTATGACAGGAGAACTGTGAGGGCCTTCGTTCATGGTATTCGCAGCTGGAGCTTCTATTGCGTTCCGCAGGTAGATGACGGAGTTTGTCAGATTTTCTAGGCTAGGCAATGTGAGGCTGACAGCGCTTTACCAACCTCTCAACCTCAACCGACAACGTTTCGGTTAAGTCCGTTGACCGAACGTTGAGCCAATCAACGTTGAGAGGCCTACCACGCATACCCAAAGATCCTGTTGGTAGAAAGCAGCATCTTTCTACCAAGTAGAGACGTGCATATTAGCGGTGTTCTGCCAGCTAGCCGCTGTCAATCCCTTTCATAGATGATAAACAGTTTTAGCAGATTTAGGAGGAAGATCATTTGCAAACAATACAGTTCTCATTTTACCTAACCTAAGTCACTTGAAATCTTTATTTGATTTATATTATAATTCTGTACTCAAGTATATATCACTCAAGTTACTACTAAGTACTTACGCTCCCTCATAAACGTAGCGCGACGTGTAAGCTAAAGTAGTGAGTCAAGTTAGATCCACTACACTTCTGCAACAGTGCTCCCGATTTCATTGCTCCCTGACTTTTCCCACTTCATGTCTCTCGATTTTTTTCAGACGGTTGCTTGTAGACTCAATGGCAGGTCGATCTTGCCCTTACTTTACATTGAATTACCCGATACTATACGCCATGCAACGCTAGCGTGCAGTTGCCCCCTAGCTGGTGGGTGACGGTGGATGTATTTTCCTTAGCTTTCAGGCACACCTACTAAATCATATCTTCCTACGACGGCTAGCGAATATGAAGCATTCCGTTCGTTCATATTCGAAAATCTGGCTGACGCAAAGGTGCTAACCCGCCGTTTAGAATTGTCGAGATACTCGCATCCAAAGTAGAACAACTATTTTTTAGTTTGAGACGGTGGTTTTGTGTTTTGAAAATTCTAAAAGTCTCTAACTCGAGCTTAACCGTTCAAACAATTGTTTCTGCCAACCGCCGCAGCCATTCCACTAAGTCCCATACCTTCGAGCCCCTCTCAGTAGAGGACTGACTCCACCGGCCCGACGCAGTTTCCCCCGAGCTCAGTGACATTGCCCCTCCCCCCCCCCCCCCCCCCGCCTCCTAGCGCGGTTGTTACTGTGGCTACGGTTGAATACCCCATTCAGCTTGGTCAAGACACTGAAGAAGTCCAACTGTCACGTAATCTGTAGAACGGAGTCTTGCGGAGGACTTGATATAGAGTAGGAAAATTGAAGACTGATAGATTGAATGAAGCAAATGAAAGGAGCTCTGGGCTACGGCTGTTACCTGGCTCCAGAGGGAGCTTGCGTGTGCCTGTCAGTCCGTTGGGAAACGGACGCTGCTAGTGTTGGTTTCAGGTTGCTGGATGCAGGTTGTTGCAAGTTGGTAGGCAGACTGGCGATGCATCATCGTCACAGTTCCTCCCTTAGACGCGAGTAGCGCGAGTTTTCGGTAATGTGTCGAGGTAGCGGCGAATAAGCCCGATGACTTGACTTAGATTTTGAACCGGTTCCCATGAAGGGCTGATCGTAGAATCCTGCCATCGTACGAAGTATTGCGTCTGGCCGTGGCGCCTCCGATGCTTGGTGATCGCGGCAACGAGGTGACCCACGGCTCCATCAGCTGTAAGCACGGGTTGAACTCGGTTGATCCTACTGGCGGAGGCGTCATGATGATATGGCCGAAGCATGGAGACGTGAAATTCGGGAAAAAGTCGGAGCCCGGGTGGTAAATCGAGTTTATAGCGATCGGGGCCCGTGATGCTTGTCACGCGGTAGGGTCCGATGAATCTTGCGGCAAATTTTCGCGCACCATCCGTACCGACGTGATCCAATTCGAGGTTGCGAGTGTTTAGTAGTACATCATCGCCAACGCTGTAGGTGGTGTGAGGTCGGTTTTTGTCGTAGTTACGCTGCCAATTGGCCTGAGCCGCAGCAATAGCGTCGCGAGCTTGACCGAGAATTGTCTGTTGATGCTCGAGAAATGAAGTTGCCTGCCGCTGCTTCGGGGTTGGACGTGGGATGACGCAGTCTGCCACCGACCGAGGTTCGTAGCCTAAATCCGCCATGAATGGTGACATCCCGATAGACTCGTGGTTGCGGGAGTTGTAGGCGAATTCAGCAAGAGGTAGTAGCTCGTCCCAATTGCTCTGATGCGGGTTCACGAAGTGGCGAAGATATTCAGACAGCACCTTATTGGTGACCTCCGACTGCCCATCGGTGGAGGGTTTAAATGCTGTACTGAGGTTCAGCCTGGTACTTTGAAGGTCCATGATGTTTTTCCACAGGCTAGAAGTAAATTTTGCGTCACGATCAGAGACGATAGACATGGGTAATCCGTGGAGCCGCTGGTAAAAGTCTCGAAAGAGCTTTGCCGTCTCGCGAGTTGTCGCGTTTGATTTGGTAGGCAGGAAATGAGCCCTCTTCGTAAGTCGGTCCACAATAACGAAAATTGCATCGAAACCCGTATCGGTCTGGGGCAAATTCGTCATGAAATCCATGCTGATGTCGGTCCAGCGCTGCTCGGGAACCTCCAAAGGGTGAAGATGCCCGGTTGGTTTGCCGCGAATGTATTTGTTCCGCTGACAAAGTTCGCATGTCTCGACATAGGAGCGGATAGACTTCACCATGCCAGGCCAATAGTATTTAGACGCGACGAGTAGTTGTGTCTTGGCCTGTCCAGGATGACCGCGAGTCGGTGTGTCATGCTCTTCGTGTATGATGGTATTTATCAGCGCAGTGTCGGCTGGAACACACACTCGAGCCGGCGCGCCAGGTCGAATCCGAAAGAAAAGCAGACCATCTAAGAGCTCGAAGCGCTGATATTTGCGCGGCCGAGTTGAATTCGTCGTGAGTGAACTCCAAATTGGCCCAAAATATTTGTCCGAAGGGTAAAGGCGACTGCATTCCGCCGAGATATCGACCGGTGTTGAAGTTGAGTGGGCAAATAGTGCTTCTTCGTCGGTTGGTTCTGGGCCAGTAAGCGACTTTAACAAAGCCGAAAGGCTAACTGCTCGGCTGGTACCGTCGTTCCAGCTCGGATTGCGCGAGATTGTGTCAGCCACCACGTTTATTGCACCCGGGACCCACTTGAATTGAGGTTGAAAAAGTGCGAGCTCGTTCAGCCATCTAGCAAGTCTCTGAGAGCACGTCTGCTGTTGTAAGATGCCTTCGATCGTGCGGTGGTCAGTATTTATGAAGAATGGTCGGTCGATCAGATAGACCTTCCAAACTCGCATCGCGTGTAGCGCAGCTAACAATTCCTTTTCGCGAGTAGGATAAATGAGTTCCGCCCTTGAAAGCTTACGCCCATTGAAAGCGATGATCCGCTCGCGACCGGAATCGTCGTACTGGAAAAGGTACCCCCCCATTGCGAAGTCTGAAGCGTCCATACTGACGTGAAATGGTTTTGAGAAATCTGGGTGCGCGAGGACTGGTGGGGAAGCCAGCTTACGCTTGAGCTCATCAAATGCGTGCTGCTCCTTCTCGCCGAAGGTGATTGGGTCGCGGCGGCTCTTGCCTTTTGTCAGTTCGGTGAGCGGGGCCATCAGGTCGCCGAAGCCATCGCAGTACTTCATCACATAGACGCAGGTACCGAGAAAAGACTGCAGCTCTTGCTTCGTGCGAGGTGTCGGCCAGTCTTTTATCACTTGAATTTTGCTGAGGTCCATTCGAATGCCATCCTTTCCGACAAAATCACCGAGACATGGGATCTCAGTGGCACAAAATGTGCACTACTCGATCTTGATGTAGAGATGTTGCTCAGCGCACCTTGTTAGCACTTTCTCCAAGGCGACGAGGTGGTCATCGATCGAGTCGGAGGAGGTGAACACGAAAAGGACGTCGAAGTACGTCTGGCAGCAGGACTGGAGATCCGAGAATACCGCTTGCACGAGGCGGTTAAACGATGCCGGGCTGCTGGAAATGCCCATCGGAGTCACTAAGTACTCGAAGAGGCCGTCTGGGGTAGCGAATGCAGTAAAGGGTATCGATTCTTCGACCAGCTTGACTTGAAAAAATCGCCACAGCAAGTCCATTGCGGAAAACAGCTTGCCCTTGGCCATCGCGCGCAGAATATCGTCCTTCCGTGGGATTGGATTCGCTGGAACGCGAATTTTTGTGTTCAGCCCCCTGAAATCATGAACTATTCGCCATTCCCCGGTACGCTTCTTGACACAGAAGGTTGGGGCGCAGTACGGTGAAGTGGAGGGCCTGATCATCTTGGCGTCCAGCATCTCAGCCGTCCACGCACGGATAGCCTCACGTTGCTCGGCCGAAACCGGGAATTGTTTGCGGTGAATAGGAACGTCGTCTTCTAGCTCGATCTTGGCGTCCGTACCAGCTTGGCGGGTGGGGGGAACGGCTGGAAGATGACTGCGAAAAACTTTATCGCGGAATTTGATCACAAGCGGGTAAGCAGGAGACGTTTTCAGCTTTTCCCACGCCAGGTCTGCCTTGCTGGGTTCATCACTGGGGTTCACAAAGAAGCAGAACTCGTTGTCGCATTCACGAAGGAGGCGACGTAGGTGACGAGGTCGAACTAGCCTCGTAGTTCCAACATCCGAGTGATGCCCATGTAAATAGTAATAGTTGAGAAGTGCTTCGTCATCCGATTGGTCGGTACGTCGGGTACTGCCGCGACGTTGCCCTGCAATGCATCGCGCAGGCTGTACGGGGACGCACGGGTGAAAAGCAAGTGCAGATAGTTAGTTGGTCGCGTGGTCGGACAGTTTTGAGCTTCCAATCAATATCGGGGTTGGTGTCCACTAGCCACGGCTTACGGAGGAGAATATCCTTTCCTTCAGGAATATCCAGTACAAAAGCTTTGGAGCTGTAAGGAGGGAATCCGTCCAAAGCAAACTTGAGCGTGACGACTCGTCTTGGAATAATCGTGGTTGAGCCGCTCCCCAAGCGAATTATAAGGGGTTTAGAGTAGTCTCGAACAGGCAACTGCAGAGACTCAACGAGTCGTGGTGATACCGCGTTGAACGAAGCACCACTATCAATAAATGTAGATGCAGCATGGCTACCGACACGGCCATGCTGCTCTAGGTAGCCATAAATTTTGTTGGAGGTCGATCTGAACACCGCTTCGTCAGTGCCATAGTTGAAGCTCTGAGAGGCGATATGAGACCGAACCTTGGCTTGACGGCTTGCAGTCGCATGGCGGGCGGCTGAAGCGTCAGACTCGGTGGGGCGCCAGCCCACCGAGTCACCTAGTTTTTTGGCTTGCCACCACCACCTTGCTGCCGATCTGGGCAGGCAGGTGCGATGTGGCCCTCCACACCGCAGTGGTGACAAGTGGGTACAAAACCAGTCACTTTAGGCTGACTAGCCCCCGAGGCGGGTTTGCTCTTCCGGAAATTGGGCTTAGTCGAACCGGCAGCGTCAAGTCGAGTTGAAGCCGAAGTTGAAGTTGACCCCGAACCCTTCTGATTCTGATTCTGGGGTTGATTCTGGCGGAACTTCGAGGGCTTGCGCGCGTCTTCAAAGCGCTGCGCGTGGTCGATAGTTTCTTGCAGTGTCAACGGGATGTTCTGGGAGATGTGGCTCGAGGTATCTGGGCGCAGATTCTCTTGGTACAGCCAGCGCTTAACCATTTCTGGCAGTTCCAGCGATGATTGGGACAGCAGCAGCATGAATTTGGATGTATATTCGTGCTGCGTGCCCGTCACCTGGAGATCGTGCAATTTTGAGAGTAGTTTGAACTCGAAATCGCTTTCACGAAAGCGAACACGAATCTGCTGTTTAAAGAGGAACCAAGTCCGAGGCTGGTCACCGAGGATGTTCTTGAACTCCCGGTACCAGGACATGGCATCCGGTCCCAGAAACGGGACGACCATGTCGACAAATCGCGAGTCGCAGCTGTCGCGCTCGACAGCAAAGCTGCTCAGGTGTTCTTCGATAGAAAAGAGCCATAGTTCTAGGTCCTCGCCAGCTCGCCCGTAGAACTTCTGAGGGTCGGTTTTGTGCTTCTGGCGAGTAGCACGAGACTGTTGCTCAAACATCTCGCGCTGAAAGTTGCTTTGTTGCACCATGAATGATTGAAATTGCTGTTGTTGCAGCTGCATGGCCTGTTGCTGCATGGTCATCATGTGCAGCAGCTGACCCAGAAATGCGTCACTAGCGCCCACCCCGGGCTGTGGCATGGCCGCACCGGGAAATTGCGGGGGTGGTGACGTTGAAGATGATGCACTCGGGCCTTGCGGCGCCGGTGTGCGAGTTGAATTAGTAGCAGGCTGCCCTGGCGTCGGGGATTGATCCATGTCGTTGTCGTCGGTCCTTGGTTGCTGGCGCGGTCTCAGGTTCGGCGATGTATCTTCAGTAGCGCGGGGAGACTTGGGTCTTGGCATGCAGTTAAATCGCACTTAGTCGGGTATACACGGTAGTGCCTCGAATACGGTCGTACAGAGTTTTCACTCCTAATTTCGAAATTGTCACGTGATCTGTAGAACGGAGTCTTGCGGAGGACTTGATATAGAGTAGGAAAATTGAAGACTGATAGATTGAATGAAGCAAATGAAAGGAGCTCTGGGCTACGGCTGTTACCTGGCTCCAGAGGGAGCTTGCGTGTGCCTGTCAGTCCGTTGGGAAACGGACGCTGCTAGTGTTGGTTTCAGGTTGCTGGATGCAGGTTGTTGCAAGTTGGTAGGCAGACTGGCGATGCATCATCGTCACACCAACAAAGTCGCAGTAGTGAACTCGAAAAGGAAATCTGAATGGACTAGAGCAGCGAACTAGACAACAGCGGGGATGAGGACTGGGGTGAGGAGCAGCTTAGCGGAGGACGCCAAAGACGAACAATTGGTCGTCGAGAGTGTGGAGAGCGCCAGCGAAGGCGAAGAGGACATAAATATCAATTTAATTGAGACCGATCTACAGCAGAAGGTTGCTGGGTTAATCCGGGCGGACGCGTACGAGCGCCTCCTCCTGGAAGAAAAGTCGCGTGAGACCGAGTCGTTGGTCGGATCTGTCTGAGATGAATCGCTAGGAGCGGATGTCCAGCATCTGTGTGATGTCGGCGCTGTCAACGCGGAAGGACACCGTTGTGCGGGGTGAAGCAAGAAAAAGTTCCATAACTATTTGGGCAAGTTCGTAGAAACGAGTTTGCTAATTTTCTTAACGTCACTAGTCAGCGCTATAAGGGCAGGGTTCGTAATGGCAACATCACGCCTGGTTTGTAAAGTGGTTTCGTGAGTTCGACACAGAAATACGTGATATCGTTCCTGTAAAACGTGATCGCCTTTAAAAACCTGTCGATGGCAAAACGACAAAATGCTACAGCCGCGAAAACTCCACAATGCTGCCTGCGAGCTTCCCGTGGAGTAATGTTCACGACGAGATGCATATCGACGTCCAGCTGAGTGCGCTGCTGGTCAGCCACCAATTTATTTTATAGTGGGGCGGATTTATTGCAAAGATCCACTAGATTGTTCCACCTCTGAGGCACATGAGCCAGAACGCGCAGGATGGCAAGGAGCCACCCAGGCGTCGCTGTGGGGAATGGTGAAGGCGTATCGACAGTCTGCCACAGTGCAGCTGCACTGGATGAACCTGCGGACGCTGAAACGGAGCCCGCAGTGGCACTAGACGCCAGCCGATGTACGTATGAGAGTGTGCATTGCTTTTCCCAAATCTGAGCGCTCTGTAATTGTTTGAACAGCACACCAGGCTCATGGTTCTACTAGTGCTGTCGCATCTTACTTGAGCGAGGATAGTGTAGGTGAAGAGGGGTTGCTACTGCTGCTGTGTGTGTTTTCTGGTAGCGGTAGTCGTCGTGCTAAGCCAGCTTGACGGACGGTCATTTCGACGCCCTCGCGGCGAAGTTGTCGTTGGTCGCTCGGATTTCTTCCCGCGTCTAAAGGCTACTCGCTCATTGAAAGCATATCGTCGGACCGATCGACGTTCGCCCAAGTCCTTTGACAAGCTTCAAACGTTACTGGAACCGCTGCACTACCGCATGTACGGGCTTCCCGGTAAAAACACGCAGTATACCTTCGCTTACGGGTTTCCAGTGCTGCTGACTTACTAAGTGAATGGCTGTGGGCAAGATGGGGATGGTATCGGTGGAGCTGCAAACCAGTTGGAGATGGCAACAACACCAGCACTTCGATACATTCAGAGACTTGAAGAACGTTTCTACGGGATGATGGATGATATCGTCTATTTTCCAGCAGCAACAGCGGTAAGCGCTTGACTCGCAAGCAACGATGGTCTGTAACATTATATTTCGTGTACTTCTGTCGATTCTTTGCTAAGTCTTGTGTGTGTGTGTGTGTGTTTTGTTACTTTAAAGCTACAACTACCATCCATCCTCTACTTGGGATACTCGTCGAATATGTATTCGGCAAGCTGAAAGCTCACTTCAAAGTTATTCATGGTGTCACCGATCGACGTTCGCATACAAGGAATGCTCGTACGATTTACGTAGCCGTTGTTCTACACAATTTGCCGATTGATATCGGTGACGAGGAAGAATTTGACTATACACAGAATAATGACGAGCGCGAACAAGCAAAGGAAGTGATGAACGCGTACAATCAATACTGGGACCGAACCCGGGTTGAGGTCGAACTAGCCGAACGCAAGAGAGACTCCAACTCAAGTAACTTCTACCGATACGATACCAAAGAATAAATTGATGGAGTGCGAGCAGATTTGACGCGGTGCTACGCTTCGTTTCGCCCCTTTAGTTGTGTCATTATTTCCGTGAAGACGGTTGCTGTAGTCTGCTGGAATTTGGCCATACCCAGGCAAAGTGCTTGATATAACTCCTAGTGCTGCACATTTGATGTGTTGACGACCGATGTTAGGTTTTCAATCAGCAACGCCATATTCGTATCACATTGGTTGGAATGTCAGTTTTCAAAGACACGCCCAAAAGTAGTGAAACCATCACGAAGCGTGTCGTTCAGCAATTCAATGGGTCGCTTGGAATTAACATGCATTTGCTGCTGCTGGGCCTGATGCTGTTTCTGTTTCTTGGCGGCCGTTTTTGCCTCTTCGCGCGCTTCACTGGGGGTATCAGAATTTTATCCTCTGTCGATCTCCGAGTCGCTTGAAACACCCTCTACGTGATCATCACCGTCGCTTGCGTTGAGGCCAGATTCAATGATTGCCTCTCCCATAAGCTTAGGATGGCTCGAGAAGATGTCACACAGCAGAGGCCATAACGCCGCTAGCACATTCCCGATCTCTTCCTATATCTGCGGTATGTTTGCCGTACATTCAACAGGTCACTTGTAAGCTGGAAACGCCCAGAGTCATCAACAGTTTCGTGATTATCGAGCAAATAGTTTGGCGGTGTTTCAGGGTACTTTCGTTCCCCATGCAAGCCGTCGTTAGTGTCGTCTTCATCGCCACTGGATATCGCCATTGCACGATTCCCAGTTGCCAACATTCTCGCCCTCACCGCTCTGTATGCCTTACGGACAGCATTTAATTTGTTCTTGAACTGAGAAACGGAGATAGATATCGCATCCCTAGTCACCTTCGCCCCAATCTTCTTCAATCAGCGCGCGCTCGAAAAAAAAATCACGGTTGCTTCCCACGTGGCACGATTCCTCTTCGTGTCGGACGTCTTCTTGGCGATTTTTTTTCCAAGATCCTGGGGTCCTTGAATCGCGTTTCCAGCGCAAACCTGTCAGCGGCACCGTCCACCGCATACTTTTGGTCTCTAATGCGGGCTTCCCACGGGTTGCAGTGACTTTCGTTGACTGGGAGATATAGGACGGTTTGGTGTTCTTTGTGGCTGTCTTCTTCTTGGCTTGGGCAGGTTTCATGGCGAGTTTTTTTTTGCGTTTTTCAGCGATGCCACGACTAGCTGTTGCCTCTTGCGAGGTGGTCTGGTACTTGTATCGACTGAAGTCGTCGTTTCTGTGGCTGCTACCTCCTCCATGTCGCTGGACCAGGATTGAAGAATGGATGTAGCTATCGGGGAGTGTACTGGGATGCCGCAGATAGTGAACACTTCCCCCGAGCGGCTAATAATCGGGGCCTGCAGCGGCGGCCTTGCCGTGGTTGCCTCAGAAGCAGCGAGTGCGGTAACCTTCGGCGGTATCTTGAAGTGAAAGGGAAAGAACCTAGTAGATTGTATATTCGATTCAATAGTTGTTTTCAGATAAAAAGGCTGCGCCGCTTGGACATTCCACCGTTTTATTCTTGCCGATTTATATCTGCCCTGAGAAACCACAGATACATTTAATCAATCGATTTTTACTTGACATCCATCTTATTCGTATTCGGTAACCAAGATCGATGGGCTATGATAGCAGCACTAACGTTGCATATATAGGATGTATTGCAACGGTTTGTAGCACAGCAATTAATTCAAAAACATCACTCACATATAGCGACTAGATTAATGTACGCGAAACCAAAATATAGCAATAGTGCTTTGTGGATACAGCGCGTTGCAGCATACCACGTGCAGAAAACTCAACAAAATATTGGTGATCTTGCGCTGCAGAACCAATGGTGGCGTCGATTTTGTTAGATTACAAATGAAATAAAGTTAAAAGTAAAGTTTCGTGAGCAATTTCAGAAAAACGACACTGGATGATTCTTAGGATCGTATTGATTAACGCATGTAGACAAATAACAAAATGATTTGGTTGTATGAACATCAAGCTTAGCGTCTGACACGTTTCGCGGTTTTTCTGGTTCTCCACAGCTGCAGTTTCACCACAACGACGGTTTGAGTTTTTCGTTGCTGTCGTGGACATAGCTGCCGGTGGTCTTGGCGCTCTTACTTCTCCCTCTTGGCGTCTTTATATTACTTCTGTGATAGAGTTGCATACATTACGTCTGATTTGAACTAGTCGGGCACATATTTGCGAACGGTCCGATTCGTGCCTTCTCCGGGTTGACGGGTGATAGTGTCTGTGCCTCCAGAAAATTGGTAAACTTCCGGTTGTACTTGGAGACCTCTGTCGACACACTGTTATTCTTCTTGCAAAGATCTTGCTCCTCCACCTATCAGGACCCTTTTGCATTGAACAACTCTTGGTTTAGAGGCCTCCATCGTGAAAACCTGGAAGTGTTGGATACTTGTCCAACTCAGCGACTAGTTGTTGTAAGCATCTGAAGAAAGGGAATTTGTACTTTGTTGTGCTATTTTACTGGGAGTTTGCTATTCGGTCAGGCGTATGCTAATCAGTCAGGACTTTCGAAACGTGGAGTTGGGGCACTCCAGAAATTAGAATAGCTAACCTGCAGCCACGCAACCGATGTCTATCCAGCACTCCATAACATATTTTCGCTCAGTAAGCAAAGGGAAAATAGTTTAGCTATTCTCCTTTGCGGAGGAGTGACGGGCAGCGAGGACGATCAAGAAGACGCTCAAGAGGACAGATGCGGCGCAGCAGACGATCAAGGACCAGATACAAATGGCCGTAGTGTAACGGAGAGCGAGGACGAAGAACTTACGAGTATCACCCAGACAGCCGCCGGCTCGGATGAGCTCGGCAGCTGGCGGGCGCAATCTGGGTCCGTAGAAGGTTACGGTAGCGTGCGCGAGGTAACGCTAGATACTGAGTGCCTGTAGAGTAGAGTCAGTCTAGAATTCGCCAGGTGACACGCAGTCACCAGCGATGTCGCGCCGCCGGTATGGCGAGCAGCGTTCGACGATGCTACTAAATACATGACGATGAAGATGAGTACGCGGTTCCGAAGAGCAGGCGTGAGAGGAGTGCTCGAGCGGTATCAGCAGCCCGCGAGGAGGTGGATGCTCCGGTATCGGCAGCCCGGTGGATAGTTCTCGTAAGGTGTGGTGTGGAAGAGCAAAGAGAGGTATTTGTAGCCCCGCGGTATAATAGCCCGCCCGCCCCATGCCCACAAGTATCCTGCAGAACCCCGATGGCCCCGGTAGAAGTGTGCCCACACGGTGGTCGACTAGCTGTCGTACATGTGATGCATGTTTAGGTGCGTGTAATAGTGACAGCTAGTGGACTTGTCCACCGGAACCTGTTCCGACGGCCGCGGAAACAGACCGGCGTGGAAGCACTGTAACGACAAGGAACCGTACGCTTACTGCTCCTAGTCAAGAAGGCCTAGTCATAGAGGACGCAGGTGATGATATCAAGCTAGCCGTTGACATCGTATTCTCCAGCATCATCGAGGAGTTGAAGGCCTGTGTTGCACCTTACTGCTTTGTTCACGGATTTGCGCACAGTAAACCCTCAAATCGACGCGACATCTTAAAAGTAGTCAGTTCGTCACATTCCGAGTGTTCCTATCAGCTGTGCGGATCTCTTTCATCGAAAACAGAAGTCGTGCGTATAACCTTTCTCGACAAGACTCATGCTGCCACACATGTTGCGCACACAGATCTACGTCAGCGGTAGGTATTCTTGGTTGAAGTTGATCAAGATTGCATGGCGTGCAACCGCGACGGGAACAGGCCGTAGCTGGTTGCCAACTGGGTGCGCAGAGCTTATGGGCTAACCATGCGGCTCGGTGTGCCTTAGAACATTTCCGGGAGGGATCAGTTCTAAGTCTACAACGTAGCTCTCACTTCCTTAAAAGTTACTTGGACATGTTCGTAGTAAATGACCCCGGAACGATTTCAATTTCGAGCGAAACATCAACACCAAGGTCAGACGTTTCTGTCTCATTTACGACGTTTATACCAGCTATTGATCTAGATGCAAGTCATTTGCGTGGTGCAGGAAGAAAACTCTCAACATTGCTTCTTCGATGGCCAGTGCGCACGACATTGCAGTCATTGGAGTAGCAATATTGAATGCGGCGGAGTGTGGTGGGGACTGGACTTGGTTTTTGAAGCACCTGTTGAAGGCACTACCTTGTCAAAAAGACTTACGTGACCTTTTCTTTATGAGCGATCATGAGAAGGGCGTCACGCCATCGGTGCATCGTGCGTTCCTGGATTGTCTGTATTCGGCATGCGGTGAACAATTATCCGCAGCGTTATCGATAAAGCAAACCCGATTTGGTGATCTAATTCGTAAACTAGCTCGAGACACTGATAAACTAAGTAGACGCAATTTTTGAAGACATCGGGGTTATCAGTACGGACACATCCGAATACTTAATAGATATTGACGAATCGTTTTGGATTTCAGCCCACTTTCCTGTTTCAAGATACGGAATCGTGAAGTCGAATTCAGCTGAGTCGGTCAACCGCAGGATCGATGAATTTAGGAGCGGGTCTCACCTTAAAGTCGTTGCTGGTATCAACCAAACAGTGATGCGAAGATCATTCGAGTTTCAGCAGAAATACGACCTGCATGGTGCAATGGATATCATCCACTCGGTTATGATTAAGCTGAAAACAAGACACAGGTTGAAACAAATGGTGGTGCCTCTGAGAAAGGACGAGTTTACCGTTCAACGCACGAAGGGCTTGAATCGGGTAGTTAACTTGCATGCGAATCATTTCACCTGTGGTCTTTGGGCGGAGTATCAATACCCATGCGTGCATGGCTGTTCTACACTCCAGAATATACATTTGTCGATGTTCACTTCAGTTGCACCGTATTATTGCTACGGATTCCTACAAACCATATTTGCCTACTGGATGATCCCTATAGCTATCGCGTCGGCAATAGGTGATGAGTCGACAGAAGGTCCTGAATCATACCGTAGCTCCGGTCGCCCCAAAAACAATACGGGTACGCAGCCGAGGAAACAAAATACATCCAACCACTCGACAATTGTCTGTTCTTGCAGTAGCAAAAAGGGGTCACACCATTCGGACTTGAAAGAAGACATCAACTGACGCTACAATGTTACCTGGGGGGGGGGGCACATATGCGAAAGGCACACCGGCATCGTACCTGGTACGGTATCGTGAGTTCTCCATACGGGTTCGAACCGATTTTGAGATCTCCTACTAGGCCCTGTCCGGATCAGTCTTGTAGGTTGACGAACAGACTTCATGTTTGCAATGACTATTAGCTTTAAGTTTGCATTCATTTACATATACTTTATTTAAGTGCGCATCTCGCCAAGACTTACCTACGTCAACACTTGCACTACCAGAGGAGTAAGATCCAGTCCTACCGACGGGCACACAAGGTGAGGAGTTCAGCATAGATCACGGATCATCGTGGGACTCCCTCCGTTAGTCGGTGTCCGGGCGCTGTTGGAAAATTAGATCTAGCATCTCACAGATTTTGCTGATCCCACTACAGCACAACGCCGCACCTCGACCCGATTGCTGAGCGGACCGTCAGCTTCGACGACTCGATGACGGGATCCGACGCCAAAGAAGAAGATATGGAGGCTGACTACGACGACTATCTGGAGGGGAAGGTGCCTGCGCCAGCAGCAGTGACACCCGAGAATCCGGAAGATGCAGCGCTGTTTGCGGGACGCAGTGCGGGCACGCTTTCGTTGTCACGAAACCTCGCGGTTGCGCTTAAAGATGACACACGCTCCGTTACGCGGAACCTCGCGGACGAACCGGATGGTGTAGATGGCTCTGGGCCAGCGTACGATGACTTGGAAGACTTTGAAGACGCTGCCGACGACTCAAGGTCACCGGTCCTGACGACTCAAGTGACCGAGCAAACCTCCAGCAATCAGACCGCTATTCAACGGTGATACGCCGGCGGTGAATAAGGTTCTCGGTCGCATCTATGACAAAATGATGAAGGGCGATTTGGTCTAGTTATTCGAGCCGACACTGAACCGCCAAGCGGTTTGAGCCGACTTGTGCCATGTTTGGCTTGCCCCGTAAGCACTGTGACCATCGAACAAGTGGCGAAAGACACGGAGTGGTTGCTGAACGCATTGGGTCTGCGGCCGTCGCAGCACACTTCGCCGTCGACGCTGGCGTACTAGGTGTAAGCAGAAGCAGGTGCAGAGCTCTGGCTGAAGCGACTGTAATAAAGTGGCGCACTGAGGAACGGCTGCAAACACTTCTTCGTCCGTAGAAATGACAGCTTGGTGATCGCATCCGTTTCTTGGGGACGTGTGGGGGGGGGGAGGTCGAACGACGTCTTTTGACACCTCATGGGGCATGAAGTCGACTCATTCTTGCTTGAAAACACGCTTGGTAAAGCTGACGCTAATCCAGCATTCTCCGAAACGTCGTTGGCAACACTCCGCAGTGCGTTCGGCAGCTTTCATCTTGCTACAAAGGCGTTCCATTAGACGTCTGGCTACACAAATCCCCATAATGCGTTGTCGACCATACGCTGGTAGATCATTGGCGCGTTCTTGAGGCCGAAAAGCATACGTAGCCACTCGAAGTGCCCCAGGGGGCACACGAACGCCGAAATATTGCGGGCTCGTAGAGTCATCACGATGGCTCAGAATCCGCTGACCGCATCGAGCGATCAGAAGCACAGGTACGAATCCAGCCAGGTCTGAGAACAAGTCGCTGACGAGTAGCATCGCGTATTCCAGAATCGCTGTTACCGAGTTGACCGTCTTGTAATCGCTGCAAAAACGAATGTTCTGGCCATTTTGCTTGAGGGCAATGACGATCGGCGATGCCCACGGGCTGTCCGAGAACGCAATACCGTACCTCGCAAATGAAATGGTCATGAATTGCATTCTGGTTAACGTTAACCCTTTTGCGGTTCAAGGGTGCATTTTTCGCCTTTTAAGCCTGTTTTCAGAACACGGTGCGAAAACTGCCAGTAAAAGGGCGCGTAGAGCGCCCTTTTACTGCTAGAGCACCTAGTTTTGTTACTCCCAATTACAACCAATCGCAGCGATTCAGCTGTAGGATCGGCTGTTATATTTCAAGCTTATCGCCGCTAAGTACGTAATTTATCTTGACACGTCGCCGGTATCACTGAATAGTTGCCCATAACAACGGTTTTCGACTTGCCACGTCGTCACGTCGATGATAAAAACCGGAGGGGGGGGCCTCCTTGGCGCAAGCTGCCACCACTCATTCATGCCATAGAAAACGCAAGACACATGCATATCTGCTAGTCAATACAAACTTCCTGATACACGCAACCTTTCTCACCAATGCGTACAAGCTTTTCGGATTCGGAGGACAAGGCGCTAGTACAGATTGCATTCCTGTTCGAGCGTGAAGGTCTTCGTATTACCTGGGAGTATGTTGCTCGCCAGATGAGGACGAATCGCCCTGTTCGTCAGCTCAAGTGTCGCCTGGCCAGCCTCAAGAGGACGTATGGAAAGAGTCTGAAGGACTTTCCACGGTGTTTTTTTGGGAGACGCCTTTTCCGGGAAGACACTGTAGTCTACGGACCTGGTCTACTACCCGTTCGAGGTCGTCAAGCTCTACCTACCGCAACTCAAGCTCACCAAGGATCCGCTGAAGCTGCTACAACCGTCCATACTACTGCTCACCCAGCGCCAATCGAAGCTGCTGCTGCTCCGACCGTCACTGCTGTGGCTCTCCCCGCACGCGTCGCAGTTGCTGCTGCAGGAGGAGCTGCTGTAGCTCCTCGATCGTCTGTCGATACTTCTGCTGCTGCTGCTCGCCCAGCACGCGTCGCAGTTGTTGCTGCTGCTCCTGCTGCAGCCGTTGAAGCACGTCAGGATGAATCGCCTGTTGGTCTTCTGACTCAAACTGAAGCGTCAAGAGCACTTGATTTAATTTTTGGAGACATCAGCGCGGTTGATGTGCGGCAACCAGCTGGCCGTGCGCAGGACAATGCTGGCGAAGTCCTACCACCAGGTATATCAGTCCTCATACGTGCGTTGGGGCGGATTGATGCGAGCGACGTATTTCTCGATGTTGGCGCTGGGATTGGCAACGTGCTCGTGCAAATTGCACTGACAACAGACGTGCGGGCCTGTGTGGGTGTCGAGATGCGTGCTGATCTCTGTGCGCATGCTGAGGCGCGCATCCAACAGCACGTCCGGGAGCTTCCGCTGCTTAGGAAAGTATTCGTGAAGGCAACAGATGTAAGAGATGCCGCTATAGCATCTCAATCGCCAACACGCGACGCCACGATCGTGTTTGCCAATATTTTTCTTTTTGAGGAAGATGCAAAGCTGGTTGTGACACGTGAGCTGACCGCTTTACCAAGGGCTCGTATAATTGCTGCGACATCAATGTTTTGTTTCAGGCACCGTTCATCGTGCTCAAAGCCATTCTGTTCTCGCTGGAAGTTTGTACGTGCCGTGCAGTGCGCCGTTAGTTGGAAATCAGCGCTGCATCCCGTTTACATTTACTACAAAAACAAAATTAGTTGAGATTCACATCAATGTAGCGTTCACGCACCATCAAAAATCGTTTGACAAATCATTTAGTAGTTGAGCGATTGACGCGCAACAAGCCGCTGTGCACCACCATCTTCAACGACTTTACCATCAAAAATGTGCCTGCTAGCCGCCAAGCTCACGTCCAAGGCCAAGAACCACCACATGGACGTCAAGATCGAGCAGGAGGGCGAGGGCCGCCCGTGCTCAGCAATGTCATGGGCAGCGCCACGACCGTGGCCAGCCGCTGAGCCGCGCGCGGCGACGCCGGCATCACCGAGACCGAGATGCTGGAGCGCCCCCTCGAGCGCCACCTCCACGGCTCCAGCGGCGTGATCGGCGACGGACTTCCAGAACCTCGAGAAGATTGAAGCTGCCAAGAAGCGCACCAACTGCATGCAGTGCTACTTTAGCAGCGGCATTCTGGACCCGGTCACCGTGCCCTACCATGCACATGTACTTCCTGCAGGATCCCGACTACGTCGTCCCGACGGCCAGCGAGAACGAGACCGACAACAACACGTTCGCCAACAAGGTATTCCTCGAGCGCGGGCGGCCGCCTTAAAGAGATCTACCAGGAGTGCATCATCAAGTCCATGAGTCAGGTGACGCCCACGTTCCACACCGAGGTCTGAACCGAGTCAGGCAGCTCCTAGATGGCCCGTGTGGCCATGGCCTACCGCAGCAGCTCGACACACTCGCACTTCTCCAGTATCGCCGGCGCGTGCCACCAGCACGGGCTTTTCAAGTACGACGAGTTCGTCCCCAACGTCATCTACGGCTTCTACTTACAGATGCCGGACACCCCCGATGCAGGGCACTGGTAGCTTCGAGGTCTGCCTCGCCGCCGTCGTGAACGATGCGTCCATGCACGCCATGCTGCCTTGCACGTCGCTGACGCCCATGCTCACCGGCGGCCTGCTGACCCCGCAGCAGATCGCGCACGCCTACGCCGCCTGGAAGTTTACCTTCCACTTTATCCACCACCTGCCGGAGTCCTTCGCCGTCGTAAGCAAGTCGCTGCGTGACCGGGACCCGTCGTCCTTCGCGCGTCTCGAGCATCTCCGCCCCACCAGCAGCTCCTGGACCATATTCTGAGCTCGACTGACATCGTTCAATATCCACAAGTCCGACTACAACACGAGCAATACCATGGCAACACTGCGAAAGTTCATCATGGCTGGGCGACATCTCTACTTCGTCATAAACGTTCCCCTACAGCGTAATTTGTCGAGCTACGGCTGGCCTAGCAGGAGCACTGCTGGCAACAGCTTTTTTTTTCTTAGGTCGCAGCTTTGCTATATCCGACTGGCTTTTAACGTTACCCTTCTCTGTAAAAAGTCCCTGGGGCAAGTAAAACTGATGAAATTTTTCCCAGCATGTGAGAGTCGTATACGGGCACGTCCAAGGCTTGGCGTTTTCTACATGCACAACGCTGCACAGGCACACCGCATGCGTTGAACAGTAATTTGTCACTTCCGTCGGGTACCGACCCTCCCACCTGCACACGATGCAGCGTCGTCGCTTTCGGTTCTTATCGGCAAAAAGCTGCTTTGAAGCCGTCATAAAGCATGCATTTGACCGCCGTTCTTCACTGAAGTTCGATTGCTGGCTTGACGGTGTATGATGTGGTGTTACGCTTTGCTCTCGCCCTTCAGCAGCACCGCTATACAACAGGCGGTCATTGCTGGGAGCGTCGGCCCATTTCCCACTGATGAGCTCTCCAATCAACTCCATCATAAACACTCGGTGGGGGTCTCGAACTGTTGGCTGAGTTCGTGCTAATCGCCGAGTCAAGTAAGCATTAGATCTGGCAACATCGATTAGTGCCAATGCGAGTTTCTTGTGCCAACGTTTAAATGAGTGTCCATCTGCTATCGAAAACCTCCCACGGATCTGGTCTAGTCGGTCCACTCCTTGCATGTTCTTATTGTATTGTGCAACACACACGGGCGCTGAGAATGCTCGGGATTCCTTTCCAATTAATCGCGTGACAGTAGTAGTTTTTGACGCATCAGCATTTGACACCATATTCACGATATTGCCATCGCACCACGAAGCAGCCAGCATGCTGTGGTCTCGGGATACTGCCTGGAGGTGGTCCCCGCGTACACAACCATCGTTTTTGTCCAGCATCGTGTGCGTAGGAAAATGCTTACTGTTGCCCCGGATTGTACCTCGGCCGTAGAGGCCCTTCAGACGAAGTTCTTGTAGTAGTTGAACACTGGTGTAATAGTTGTCCATGTTCAGCACTCGGTTAGACCCAAACAATGGTCTCGCCACTTCTAATACATGCTTTCGAATCTTAGACACCTTGTCCAGTTCCTCGCGTAGCTGTTGCGCCTCTGCTTGCCCCACAACGCCTTGCATCCGATCAGCAATGTCGCTCAGGTTGCAGTGAAGCTGATAGTTTAAAGCTATCCACGATGTTGAGCAGCAAAGCATGTAGAGGCGAAAATGATACTTGCCTGTGGGTTTCATAGGATTGTACACGATGAGATGGCGCCCTTGACGCGCCCGACACGCGACGCTTGCCTCATCAACGGCGACATCTCGCCCCACGTTGATGTACTGTGCGCCAGTAATTTTCAACAAATTCAAAAGCGGGCGAATTCTCGCCGCTGCGTCCTGCTGCAGTGTCGTTGGAACAGCGTTAAAGCTCAAACATCGTCGAAAAAGCTTGAAGCGGCTCAATGCCATCACCCCATCCAGCGAAGTCGTGCCCCCCCCAAAGATCAGGTCCTCTGGTTGTTGACCCCAGTAGTTGGCATACTCGCCTTTATCATTGACAGCCATGTAGAACATTATTCCCAAGAACACCATCAGTTCTGACATCGTGAACGGGGTGGAGAGCTTCACGTCGTTCACAACAGCATATTTGTTGGTTTCAAAGAGAACTTGCCGCCAAAAATAGAGAGGGAGATAGGCAAGAAAACTTGAGCTTGCCGAGTACTCAAATATGTGCTTGAACTGGGGGCGGAGGTAAGTGGTAGTTGATCCATCTGCATGCTCGTACAAGTAAGAAGGAGCCTCAACTTGAGCAGAAGGATCGAAGCGCATGTTAGCTATTGCTTCAACTTCTTCAAGGCTGGTAGGCAGCACCTCTGTTGGATCAAAAGCTTCAAAACTCTCCGCGGTTTCAAGATCAAACAGGTCATCTGAGACTTGGATGATCTCCGAGGAGTCAGGCTGAACAAGCAACTGCCAGTCCGGGGTCTTCGTCTGGGTGACAGCGTCATAGTTCAGAATACCACGCTGGATGACACCAATTCCAACGTGCTCCACTGCTTTCTGGAACTGGCTGTCCAGCCACCGAATCTGAAATAGTGAGCAAAATTTTCCTTTTCGCATTTGCCGACACACTTTACCGATAATATACGCCGTACCGGCTGGTCTGTAAGCCTTCGCTTTCATCCATGACTCTCGTTCGGGGGCAAAGGCTACCAGCTTGTTCACGTAGACGTCTTGTAGCATGGCAGTAGAAGTACGCGTGGGTGTGGTCTCAGCCGCCGTCAGCGCTTGTGCAGGCGGTTCCATAGAGGTTTCATCAGCATCACTTTCCGACGAGAAATCTTGGTATTCACTCCCCGACGACAGTCTTTCATCACTTTCTTCTGGTGCTGAGTCCAAACGGTAGGTCACACCAACACTTGTAGTACTCATGTCGACCACTGGAGTCACCAGATCGCCTCCCGCACGTTCACCTCGGTCTCTGAGGCGACTACGACCACGGAAACCACCGCGTGTTGTCAGGGCGCCATCACGTACTGCACGAAGAACTTCATATTCGGTGTCACCACGCCCGACGACGGCGGCACGACCCCCAGCACGTCCGCCACGGCGACCTCCCCGACTACCACGTCCGCCACAGCGACCTCCCCGACTACTGCGTCCACCCTTACGAACCGACACGCTGCCTTCGCTTCCTCCACTGATTACCTCGATATCTCTGTCAACGCCACCACTAGTGCCTTTACTGGCCAAGCGACCACCACGAGAACCACGACCACCACGAGAACCACGACCACCACGAGAACCACGACCACCACGAGAACCACGACCCCCACGAGAACCACGGCCATCACGAGGACCACGACCACCACGCCGGCCTCCTCCACGTGCGCCACGACCACTACCGCGAACACCACTCGCCGCTCGACCTGCAGCACCAACACCACCTCTTGGTCAGCCACACAGCCACCTCCGCCTCTCATGGCGACCACTCACCCGTCAGGTCGACCGCGGCGCTGGCGTCGAGGCTGCCGACCACCTGACTGACACCGTCTGCACGTCCTCCTCCGCTCGTCGCAGCACTGGCGCTGCGTGCGCCGCCGTCTTCTCCACGACCTGCAGCACCAACACCACCTCTTAGTCAGCCACACAGCCACCTCCGCCTCTCATGGCGACCACTCACCGTTCAAGTCGACCGCGGCGCTGGCGTCGAGGCAGCCGACCACCTGACTGACACCGTCTGCACGTCCTCCTCCGCTCGTCGCAGCACTGGCGCTGCGTGCGCCGCCGTCTTCTCCACGACCTGCAGCACCAACACCACCTCTTAGTCAGCCACACAGCCACCTCCGCCTCTCATGGCGACCACTCACCGTTCAAGTCGACCGCGGCGCTGGCGTCGAGGCTGCCGACCACCTGACTGACACCGTCTGCACGTCCTCCTCCGCTCGTCGCAGCACTGGCGCTGCGTGCGCCGCCGTCTTCTCCACGGCCTGCAGCACCAACACCACCTCTTAGTCCGCCACGAAGCCACCTCCGCCTCTCATGGCGACCACTCACCCGTCAAGTCGACCGCGGCGTCGTTAGTCGGGACCTTAGAAGAATGAACAAATCGAAGCACGGCTTGTTCGCCCAGAAAATAGTCGACGCCTTCGACGCCACTTCTTTGATTCCCGCCAGGGCGTATGTACCGATAGCGAGAATCTAAGCTTCGTAGAGGCGGAGGCTTTGCCGTCCATCCCTGTTTCCTCAGTCTTTGCCACTCGAACTTGAAGACGGCTGCCCCACCCAGATTACTGCTCTCCGGACCAGCAGCAACTGGCTCACCCTCGGACGACCGCGTTAGCCGCCGGCGCTTCCTCTGGCTTGCCTGCCCCGCCTCGTCGTGCCTTTTGCGAGCGGTCTCTTCGGCCATTTCCCCCCTCGATTTTCCGAATGGAGGGCTATCAAACAGCGGTTACATTGTATGCATTTGTAAGGGTACCTTGCGTATACTATAGTGCATATAGCTAATCATGTGAAAACTTGTATCAGTTTTGAAAGCCAGAGAAGCGCGCCAAAGTTGGCGCCCAAAAATGATCTGAACCTTTGTAAAGGCATACAGATCCGGTGTGCAATGCATACTTGGGGCAGATGGGAAATACAACATTACTATCACCATACAAATCAGAAGTAGAATGCATACCTCAGCTGGTGTAACACAGCAACTAATTATTTGATGCCCGAAAGAAGGGCCTTTTTGCTCTCACGGCCCGTCAGCGTGGAAAAAATCGCACATCAACTAGCCGCTGCCCACTGCGGCATAACAGTGTGAGCACGACAACTAGCCAAAGTACGGGCACCACGACAACCTCGCTCCAACAGCACTGCGACTGCCAAAGCGCTGCGGGTTGATGACGCGCTGTCGCGCTGATCTGCACAGTGTCATAAAAGAGGAGTTCCTGTTATTTATTACCGCGTAATTTACGGGGTCGGTTCAATGTACCGCTTTGTTTTAGCCAATTAGCTGCACTTTCGTGCTGGCTGCTCTCAGCAACGTAATATTAGCCAATCACTGACGTTTCTAAAAGGGCGGTTTCTTCGCCCTTTTAGGGGCATTTGTCATCACTGAACCTGCATCCAGTGAGATGGTGACATCTGTCCTGTCTATATACCCACCTAAAAGGGCGGAAACCTCGCCCTTTTAGCTCCAAATGACCTAACTTTGTATACTATAATTTATCCCTGCGAATCGCGAAAGGGTTAAGAGGTGCTCTCAGATTGCAAATATGCATTCTTCCAGTTAATATTCAGCTACGAAATGTAAATGGGCAGATGTCCTCCTTACTCGAGCGATTCAGCCGTTTGATTCTGGAGATGAGAGCTCAGACAAATTAATGAATGACGTAAACTCAGGCGGAATCGATGGCAGGACAGAGCGCACAGTCATGTTCTCCAGAAAAGTGATCCACTTTGGATAGTACGAGGATTTTGTAGTCCAGCTTGAGAATGTTGTATAGTGAACACCAAATACGTGACATGTGGCTTCTGTGTCCATATCCCAAGCGAAGGGTAGTGGTAGTATAAAATAGCAGCCGAGCGATCCTTCCAGGTGAATGTTTGGAGATAGCACGAGGTGGTCGAGATTGCTTTCCATCGTCGATATCTATCGTCGCGAGAACAACATCGATAACATCCTTGACGATGTCGCCACAAAGCATGTAGAGCTATTTCTGTTTGATCCTGGCTTCCGCAGCTTTGAGATCAATGGTATCTAGCGATGTCCGCTATAATTCTGGAAATGCTTGGCGTCGAATCTGATCATTAAAAGCTGCGTTCAAACCCTATTGTTAGACTTGGTTTCAAACCGCTTTCTTGGTGTTAAGAAACAGCAATTGTTCAGAAAGAATTGGGCCGATTTGGCGTAATGGCAATTTAGTTGTTAAGCATTTCATTTGTGAGGTACGATAAGTGGTCCACAAATCATCCCGAGTGAACGAATTCACGCCAAAAGGATTTGTGTAGTCGCTTCTGCCACTTCCAGAGATCTGCACCTGCTTCTGCTTACACCTAGCACGCCAGCGTCGACGGCGAAGTGTGCTGCGACGGCCGCAGACCCAATGCGTTCAGCAACCACTCCGTGTCTTTCGCCACTTGTTCGATGGTCACAGTGCTGACGGGACAAGCCAACACATGGCACAAGTCGGCTCAAACCGCTTGTCACCGGGGTACTTAGGCCAATTTGCGACCGGGAGAATCCAATCCAATGGGTGGCGACGTGTCGTGACTCTCCAGTTAGCGTTGGGGTCTCGAGTCGCCCCCACATCCCGTCTCCGATCCATTTCCCGACACTACAGTGTTGTTGGTGGGAGAAGAATGTCATATACCCTCGTCCAATCCACTTGGTCCGCACTCGTCATAGCTTCCTCGTTTGACGTTGGGACCTCCTCCGTTGCAGACGCTGTTTGACCACCTTCAATAGCGAGCTAGTCCTCGTTGACCTGATATCTGACTTACATCACTTTCTAGCGTGTCATGGGCGCCACGACTTTCTTTTTGCGAGTGCTTGCCTCTTCAGGGTCCGTTGTTCCGTCATTGTGGCAAGAACATTCGAGGGTAATCATAGGATGGATCATTCCGTGTGACGCAATCGTATCGTTACGATCGTGTCACGCAGAAGTAGTATCACACCACAAACTCCAGATGGCATTGACATAGTTTACCTGATTGTGGTCCAACTGCTCCACCTTGCCTTTATCCGTATTCAGCTCCATTTTCATCACCATGTGGTCCAGACTTGTCTTTTCCATGAAGTTCACGGTGCGCAACAATTAACACCTTTCCCGTGAGAACTCGGTGTCCCTTGACACTATCCTCGTAGCCCATGAACCGGCACTTGAAGGCCTTACCATCAAATTCCGGCGCTTCTCGTTTATAATGTGCGCATGGCCGACTGAACCAAATACCATCGTGTTCTTGAGCTGCGGCTTGATTCCTGTTAACGGGGTTACACGCACGAGTGGCTTGTAGCCACTTGTGATTTAACAGATAAAATATCTTTTAAAAGTTTAAGATACTTCCTCACCTTGGTGTATGCCACACCAATGGATACATTGAAGTGGGCCACCACAATGAGTGGTCCACACATACCCAAAGATCTTACTAGTAGAAAGCAGCATCTTTCTACCAATTAGAGACGTGCGTATTGGCGGGGCTCTGACAGCCAGCCGCTGCCAACCCCTTTCATAGATGACAAACCGTTTTAGCATATTTAGGAGGATGATCGATTTACAAACAATACAGTTCTCATTTTACCCGAATCTAATTAGTTCAGTGCCTTTATTCAGTTTAAATTATAGTTGAGGACTCAAGTATATTATATGCTAATGAAAACTAAACTACCGTTTCCGCATATGCGTAGCGCAACGTGTAAGGTTAAGTAGTGAACCGAAGTAGGACCACTGCAGTAAACCTGGTAGCACTTTGTAGTCGGTCCAACGACCGACTACTTGACGATCGTACGAGGAGTACGAACGCGGAGGCGAGAACCCCATGAGCACGGAGGTGCCCATGAACAGCTCCAATACGCCTGTAACACATGTTGCACGCACTGACTGTCTGACCCAGAGTGGGAAGCCCTTCAACGACTGTCAACGGTAATTGGAGAGACGGCGATAGCTTCGATGCTACATACGCTATCGCCGACGGAGCAACATGGTGTTGCTCTGGGGTTTATCATGAAGGAGCAGCGCGATGCTGCTTCCTCAGCGACGGCGTCGTCGGGGACGACACCGCGTGCTCAATCATTAAAATTGAGCGTGAGCAATTATGTAGGAAGAGAGGGCGAGCCTCTCCTCCGATGGCTTGTCGAACTCGATACAGCCATTGCGGCTCGACGTATCGTCGACCCGCTGTCGAAGGTCGCGTTCGCCATGTCCTGCCTTGGCGGACGCGCAAGGAGTTGGGCGTATGGACGCCGACTCTCCGATCCTACGTGCTTCAGCACGTATGAAGTGTTTAAATAGGAGCTCAGACAAGCGTTTGAGTCTCCGCAAAACGAGTTCCGGTCGAGGGCGGAGTTCCTCGACCTTCAGCAGGGTAAGCATGACGCCCATGCTTACGCGCAGCGCGCACGATATTTGGTATCAAATATCATGACTAACCCGATTGACGAGGCGACCAAGGTCGTCACGTTCATGAAAGGACTTAGAGATGGGCCTGTGAAGACCTATCTCTTCCGAGAGTACCCGAGTACTCTCGAAGCTGCAATTACCCTTGCCATGCAAGAAGAGTTTAGCCTGCGGCAGGCTAAACTGCATGTAAATGTACCGAAGCCGCAACCGCGCCCGGTAGCGAGGACGGGAGGTCCAGAACCAATGGACCTCTCGAACCCAACGGCTGCTGGTCACCAACAGCACGGAAGTAATGTGTGATGCTTCCGTTGCGGAAGGATCGGTCACTTTGCCAGAGAGTGCACGGCTCCCGTGCACTACAATGGTGGCCGTCGTGGCGATGCCGGGCATCGCCGCGAACAAACAAAAAACGTGAACATCCAGTAGGCGCGGGGCGCCCTACTGGTAATGCAGTCGCGCGTGCCGACATCGGGCACGCGACACTGAGGACTGCAGCCCCCAGTGAGACCAGATTTCGCTACAAGAAGCAAGATGACAGACCGAACCTGGTCATCTTGAAGGTAACGTCGAAGAGAGCGAGCGACTCTCTTCGAGCATTGGTAGATTCGGGCGCGTCGAACAACTTTGTTCGACTGCGGAGTTTACCGAGTCTTGACTTCGAGGAGGTAAATGTACCTCGAAGTCTTCTGGAAGTTCGATTGGCAACAGGTGCCATCGTGAAGACCGAGAAGCGCGTCGTGAATGTGCGCTTCTCTTACAAACAACGAGTGATTGTGGAACACTTTATCGTCCTGGACCTGGACGATAAGTTCGACGTTATTATGGGCATGCCGTGGCTTGCACGGCATGATCCGGTAATTGACTGGAAGAAGCGCACGCTCGTGCGCTTTGGCCGCAACAGCGGAATAGAGAGCGATGGCCCTGTTACCGCAGCGCACGCACCAGCAGGTGCGCGCGGTTCACCAGTTGAGACAGCGCTTAATGCTGCTGTCCCGGAGTGTCCCGGGGGTGCGCGAGAGCCCGCACAAGTGGGATCCACGTCGGCGGTGCTGCCGACGTCGGAAGAAAAAGGTGTGCTGGTTCGTGGAACCAACACTTACATTCAAGTACGCATGGGACAGTCCCTGACCCGAAGAGGTCAGGTCGACGACGACGCGTCGACTCCGGGAGTCAACGCACCCCTGGTGATGAGGGGCTCCGCCAATAACTGGCGTCGAGGTGACAAAGGCGTGTCAACTCCGGGGTTTGACGCTGCAAACAGTGCGGACGGCTGCAAACGTGCCATACTGACGCAATTTGTATGCTGTCGTGCAGCCGGGCTGCACGACGAAGCGCCATGCGATCAAGCCGGGCTTGATATCGCGCGCTCGCAGACAGGGTCTGTCGGCGAAGGAACACATTACCGTGCAGCCGGGCTGGACGAATAAGCATGCGGTCGAGCCGGGCTTGATACCGCGCGCTCGCGGACAGGGTCTGCCGGTGAACAACTGTCCACGGCCGGGCCTGGACCAGAAGAAGAACTGTGCGGAGTCCGGCTCCGCACAACAAGAAGACAGCGCATGCGAAGAACGCTGCGCAAGTCTCGGTCCGGGACCAACACGCTACGAGATCTGTCTGTCGGGCAGACTGAGGTGGGGACGCCGGACGTCGAGGCGCTAAGCGTCTTGACGCGCACCGATACTGGATTCCAGTATCGTGAAATTGAGCTCGCAAATCCTCGGACGAAGGCGTCGGAGTTGACTTCGTTTCTAGTCATGAGCTGAACGCGCTTCACGAGCGACTTGCACGATGGACGCATAGCAGGTCTGCGTTCTTTCGAACAGCGAAAGAACGGAGAGCGAGAGCGAAGAGCTGAGGCAGCTCGTCATGGGAAGTACCACTGGGAGTGAAGACACTCTCAGTACGAAGCCGAAGCGAAAGCGCTTCAAGGAACAAGGCTGGGACTCGCTGAAGTCGAGTCCCTATTACGAATTGTTGAGGGAGTACAAAGACGTACTCCCGGAAGAGATTCCTGCGGAGCTTCCGCAGGATAAGGGCATTCAGCACGAGATTGATCTCGTGCCGGGCACGAAGTACTGTGTCACGCGGCAGTGGCCACTGCCGCGAGAGCAAGTAAAAGCAATCGACGACTTCTTTGAAAGTCGTCGTAAAGCAGGACAAGTGCGGGAATCGAAGTCCCCGCACAGTGCTCCGACGTTCTGTGTCAAAAAGCCACAGGGCGGATGACGCATCGTTCATGCGTATAACAAGCGGAACGATGCGACGGTACCGGCGCAGACGCCGATACCGCGAAAAGAGGTTATCATCGATTCGATGGCCGGGACAGTGCTCTCGAGTTGTCAGACGGATTCTATCGGATCAGAATGCGTGAGAGCGACATCCCTTTCACGGCGGTGAGCACGCCAAGCGGCATGCTCTGGGAATAGCTAGTAATGCTTCAGGGGCTCAAGAACGCCCCTGCGACCTTCAACAGGTGCGTGACGCACTTGTTGCGCTCGGTGCGCGACTTCGCGCCGAGCTACTTCGATGGTGTGTTCATCCACAGCCGGGCTGTGGACGGGAATACCGACGTAGAGATGCACAGGGTGCATCTCTGGAAGCTACTTGAGCTTATGCGAAAGCATATGCTCTACGCGGACCTGAAGAAGTGTATCTTCAGGGCGAGCGAGATGCCCGTCCTCGGGTGTCTCGTAGGGAAGAATGGTGTTCGCCCTGACCCGGACAAGGTCAGAGTGATCAATGAATGGCCAACGCCTTCAAGTGTCAAGGAACTGAGGCAGTTCCTTGGCTTGGCCACGTACTTGTGCAAGTACGTGGAGGATTATGCGGGCAAGATCTGCCCGCTGTCACAGCTTCTTAAGAAAGAAGCTGTGTGGAATTGGACAACCGATTGCCAAAAGGCATTCAATGCAGTCAAACGGGGCTTGACTAAGGCGCCGATCTTGGCAGTGGCTGACCAAGATCACCCATTTCACGTAGTGTGTGACGCATCCGATTTCGCGATCGGATGCGCGTTGATGCACCACGATCACGAGGGCCGTGATCGTGTCGTCTACTACCAATCGCGTCAGCTGAAGCCAGCTGAGCGCAACTATCCGGTGCATGACAAGGAACTCCTTGCCATGAAGTATGCACTCGCAAAGTTCCGAGTGTATTTGCTTGGGAGTAGACCATTTGTGGTCTACACCGACCATGCATCACTGCGCACCGCAGTGAAGTCGCCACACATATCACAAAGAATGGCGAGATGGCTCTCATTCTTTGCGGAGTATAACTTCCGGGTCGAATACAAACCCGGAAGATTGAATGTAGTGTCCGACGCGTTACCACGTCGGCCGGACTACGCAGAAGCTGCTGACGTCAATGCCATTGACGCCATGCGATCGAGCAAACCCACATCGTCTCTGTTGGACGACGTGACGACCGCGTTCGCGCACGACGCGGACGCGAAGCTCTTGCTGGCCTATGGCACAACACCTTCTGACAAGGCTCGTCAGAAGTTGCCCAAGCACCTTCGTGCGCGTGCACACCGCTATCGGGTGCACGACGGACTGCTTCTTTATAATGCAGTCGACGACAACGCGGTCCGCGTTGTCGTGCCAAATGACCATGACCTGCGCCTCAGGATCATGTACGAGTATCACGATGCCCCGTCTGCGGGGCATCTCGGACGTGACAAGACATACGTCCTTCTCACGCGTGACTTCTACTGGCACCACCAGTATAAGTGGGTGCGCAGGTACGTCCGTGCTTGCGAGGTGTGTCAACGCGTAAAGCCTGCGCCGTTTGCGCAGGCTCCATTGCAATCACTACCGACTCCGTCGGAGTGTTGGAAGTCGATGTCATTGGACTTCATCTTTGGTCTTCCCCCGGATAGCGGGGGGAATACCGGTGTTGTGGTCTTCGTCGACCGCTTCAGCAAGATGGTACATCTTGCTGCGGTGCCGGCAGAGGTGACCGCGAAGCAAACGTCCCGTCTGTTCGTCGACATGGTGTTCAAACATCATGGCATGCCGACCGACATTGTGTCGGACCGAGACCCACGCTTCACAGCGAACCTGTGGCAAGAAGTGTTTACACTTCTTGGAAGCCAGCTTTCAATGTCGACTGCGGACCATCCGCAGACGGACGGCCAAACCGAGCGCGTGAACCGCGTGCTCGTCGACATTCTGAAGAGCTACGCTCACTCGTTCCAATACTGGAGCGAGTGTTTGTCGATGGCGGAATTCGCCATCAACAACTTGGTGCATGCCTCGACCGGGCATATACCGTTCTACGTGAATGCCATACGGCATCCACGTCTGCCGAGTTTACTCGGAGTTGTGGCTCCCACTTTAACTGGGGGAGGATCTACGACTGCAACACAGCAGTCGCAAAAAGCCGCAGACACCTGTACAGTGTCAGCCGCGACAATATGGAACAAGACAACCAGGTCTGCGCGGGGCACAGACCTTGGCAGGAAGAACCAAGGGTCAGCGCAGGGCGCTGACCCCCACAACACGGAAAATGAGTCTGTGCTCTGCACAGACTCCACAAGGAACAAGGACCACGGGTCTGCGCAGGGCGCAGACACCGCGAAGAACCACGCAGAGGCCGGGCCTCTTGCGGAGAGCGAGCTGAACGAGTTCAGCTCGGATGCAATCAGTTTCATCACCAAAAGACAAGCCGTAATTCGGTTTGTCCAGGACACGATTGCAGCTTCTGTGGATAAACAGAAGCTGAACGCCGATAATATTGGCAGGGGCAACACAAATGAATTCAAAGTGGATTCATTGGTTTTGTTATCTACTCAAAACCTGCCTAAACATGCAGTTTCGGATTTCGGAGCAAGTAAGCTTGCTCCGCGCTTCATCGGGCCATTCACGGTGATGGCACGCCACGGTAACGCATACACGCTAGACATACCGTCTAGCATGCGGCTCCACCCGACATTTTATGTCGGGCGGTTAAAGCCATACCTCCAGCACGAGCCAAGTGACTCGCCTGACCCGAAGAGACAGACTCGGCAGGGGAAACCCTCCTCTCCAGTGCGTAGTCGCGCTGGAGCAGTTAATACAGTCGGGCCTACAGCCCGACCGGCACGTTCAAGGCGGTCTGGGAGACCGCCACAGCCGGGACACGATGGTACAGAGCGGCAACCTTCGCGCTCTGAAGGTACTCCACGACCGTCACCTGGTCGTGGAGCGACACGAGAGGAAGGTCAACATGGCGTTGACCATCGGGGCGTGTTTCCACCACCTCCGCCACCGCTGCGAGACGCACGCGGAGAAATTCGCTGGATCGTCCAGCGAATTGTTGATCATAGGAAAACAATCCGAGGTCCGGATTGTTTTCGCATTCGCTGGAGAGGATTCCCTCCCCAACACGACACGTGGGAACCACGGAACGTCCTGATGGAAGACGTTCTGGACATGGTGAAAGAGTACGAAACCCAACACGCACTACCAGCAAGAAGGTAGTGCGAGCGCTGTAGTAATCTACAACGCCTGACGACTCGCGTGCTAGATAATTAGCACGGAGACCACGAAACGTTGTGGTATACATATAGTATAGCTGTTGTGGTCGCGGTTGCTAATACGCACCACCACCTGGACGAACCGTGCGCACGGCGCACGGACACCAGCCTCCACCGCAACAGCGTGGAGTTGCTAATACTTGCCTCACTTCGAGAAGGACTCGAAGTGCTTTGGCGTTTGCTTACCCGATCACGGCAAGCAACAGAAATTCGTTTAGAGATGTCGACGCATAGATGTGGTCGACATCGAAGAATCGTACACAGACACTGTGTTGTCTGTCCCCGTTGTAGCGGCGCACCTCGCGCTACCGCGCATGGTACTCAGCAACAGAGATTTGCACTCTGTTGCAATGGTAGTCTTCAGCTTGGTCGTGCTCATTGCGGATGAGCACGGAAACCCCCAGCACAAACAATTGACCAGCAGTATTAATTGACGTGTCGAGACTGACACGTCTAAGCTTAACGGGGGGATGGTGTAACGGGGTTACACACACAAGTGACAACAGTCACTTGTGCATGACAACTGTCACTTGTGCATGACATTTGTCACTTATGGTTTAACAGATAAATATCTGTTAAAGGTTTTAGATACTTCCTCACATTGGTGTAAGACACACCAATGGATACATTGAAGTGGACCACCACAATGAGTGGTCCACACATACCCAACGATCCTATTGGTAGAAAGCAGCATCTTTCCACCAATCAGAGACATGCATATTAGCGGGGCTCTGACAGCCAGCCGCTGCCAACCCTTTCATAGATGATAAACAGTTTTTAGCAGATTTTAGAGGAAGATCAATTTACAAGCAATACAGTTCTCATTCTACCTTAAACTAGCTACTTGGTGTTTTATTTGATTTATATTATACTTGTGGACTCAAGTATAATTAATTCAAATTATTAATAAACTCCTACGCTTCCACATGCACGTAGCGCGACGTGTAAGCTAAAGTAGTGAGCCAAAGTAGGCCCACTACACAAACGGTCTAGGATTCGGCCCAAACGGATTTGCCAGGTAGAATATGCACCATACAGTTGGCCAAGTATAGGCAAATCATTGGCACCTAAGTCCATGATGAAGTACGACATTAAAGTGGAGGAGCGTGAAGTTATCCAACCACTCGAGAAACTTCTGCTTGATGATACATTAGAAGGCTTAAACGTTTGACAATGCAATGGGATGGACACGTTCAATTGTAGCCCACAACGTCTATTCGACTACGGTTGAATTCGGTAGGATGTGGCACACCGATCATTTCGCTTGCTGTCGATAAGCAATTCTGCCATAAGCTGCGCAAGCTTCAGTGAATCTGGCTGAGAGGATCGTACCACAGCTTTCGCGAAAAACGCATCTGTAGTTGTGACTGCTGCTTGGTTATTTCGGTGGATGGGCACCGAACGCACGCATGTCCAAACATCGGTTGAGTCTGACGACGTCGGTCGAAGCACACTCCAGCCCGTCTCGTCCAAGGCTGTACCAGCAAACTCTCCTTCACCTTCGACAAAGCAGCGCCAAACAAAAACCGTTCGATCCGATTCAACAAAGCGGCGTTTCACGACACTCATCGTCAAAGAGACCACTCGTCCTTCCTCACAATGGTGGACCGAGCCGAGCTTGACGGCAATAGTGTTGGAAAGATTCTCGTCTGTCTCGTAGAGTCTCCGCTGAGGATTCTGACGATGCAATTGGCGCGTGGCATCAAACATAGCCTTGGCTGCGTTCGGGTATTTGCCGGGTATGGTCAAGGCAGATGCACTCTCGAAGTAAGTGGGATTCTGGGCAGCATCTCGTCGAAGAATGGGATCGTAAAAGCTTGTAACAGCGTCCATCTCTCCTTTAACACCCCATCCGTGAAAAATAGCGTCGGTCTGAGCATAAGCTGCCGCCAAATCGCTCTCGAAATTCTCGTACAGCTTGATATCGTCAACTCCCCAGTCCTGCGGTGCTGAGGTGTTGAGGAACTGCTGCGTGTAGAGTATATCTTGGAGCGTGTGTATGACAGCAGCACGGCGTTCGATTTCCATTCGAATCTGACGCTGCTGTGCTTCAGCTTGCGATCGCGCGGCGAGTTCCTTCGACACCATCTCTTTCCATGCCTGCCTCTTGATGTTGTTGCCTTGAGAGCGTTTTACCAGCAGCCCTTCGAGTTCTGCACTCAAAAGAGTTTTCTGCAGCCTCAACGACTGCCACTCTTCTTTCACGCGCTGGCGGTGTCGATTGCGCCGCTTGGTTGCTTTGGCGCGTCGCACCATCAATTTGAGGGCTTCGTCCGAGTCGACTGGGCTGGCCTTCTTAGCAGGTACGACTTCAAAAGTCCGACCCACTCGATGCCGATCCCCCACTTTCGATAGCAGGGCAAAACTCGGGTTGATCGACTCACCGCCGTCCAGGGCGACCAAAAGCGCGTTTTTGTCGCCTTCCTCGAGCACGAGAGTTTCCCCTAGTGGCTTAGATGGGCCTTGGGCTTCTTGGGGGCACGAAAATACGGTGGGAGACGGCCCCCACCACGGATAAGTCGTGTCGGAGGGCATTAGGAATTCTTTTTGTTGCAGTGTGAGTAGCAGGCCCTTGGAACTGAAGACGGCGTCGCTCATTCTCGGTTAATGTCGGAGTGACAGGTATAACGTGTGGGGAGTGAATGGGCCATGATGTCTTCATGATCAGCTTTGCTCAAGGTGACACAGCTTACTCGTGATCCTCGTCGTGTGGTTGCGGCTTGTCCGAGAGTAAACAAAGCGCCAGTCAGGCGTAATGTTTAGTCACACTCTTCAGCTATCCAGCTGCATACCGGCACCTAAAGCAACTCATCTACCCCATAATTGATGTCGTAATTTTTTTTAAAACACAATTTATTCTCAAGTCCTGTAGTATACTGCAGTATTATTGTAGCAATTGAGTAGAGCAGACTTGGGAGACCTCCAGGGGGACTCATCAGGATAGACACTTCAGAACACGCCATGACTTTCATTGTGCATGAACATGTACCGCATCGCCGACGTCGTTATTCTCACATATATCATAAAGTGCACTTGGTATTAGCCAACCAAAGTAAATTTTACTGTCAGCAATATCAAGACAACACTAAACACAGCGATAATAAGTTCGTGTGAAATATATAAGGCTGTGAGCCATCTTACCAAAGGGAATGTAGAAGTAGTACAGTGGAGTGCACTCGATCTGTGTGCTTGTTATACGAGTTTTATCACAAGGTACGTTTGGTGCACGCAGCCTTCTATTATGGTGATTAGAGTTCTCTACGGATGTATTTTGGAATTAGTTCATAAAATTTCCCCTATATTTTATATCCACGATCCCAGAGGAGAATGTACGCTTTGGGGCGTGGTTGTGTTATTCGTGTCATGTGTCGGTGTCAGTTTATCGTGTCTACCCTAACCTTATCGCACTGATGAATAAGACTAATGAGACCAGCTGTGTCGGTGTCAGTTTATCATGTTTACCCTAACCGTACCGCGCTGATGAATAAGACTGGCGAGACCAGCAGGTGTCGGTTTCAGTGTAACGTGTCCACCCTAACCATATTGCGTTGATGAGAGAGATCAGTGATACCAGCTGATGTCGATGTCAGTTTTTCGTGTCCACCCAAACCCTATCGCGTTGGCACACTGCGCACTATGACATATGTGGGAATCCTATAATGACATCGGCGATGCAGTACACGTTATTGCAATGCACAACGAAAGTCAAGGCGTGTTCTGAGGTCGTCTATCCCTGATGAGTCGCCCTGGAGGTCTGCGAAGTCTGTCCTACTCAATTACTACAAGAATACTGCTATATACTACAGGATTTTCTAAAAATTTGTTTAAAAATATCCCTACCCCTATCAAATCAACCCTTGTCCAATACCAGTAGAGTATCTAAAAATCTCGTCCAATCGCAACAAAGTATCCAAAATCTTTCGCGAGGGCACGATCATGCTACTGTCTCTAGAGGAACGCGTTGCCACGTTCTACTGATCTACACGTGGCCGCTGCTGTCGACGAGCAATTCGGGCGACTAGGATTTTGTGTACATCTGGGACGATCGCACCAACTTCCTGGACAACCACGCACTGCGTGACACGCTGAGTCTGGAGACGCTCTACGCCATGTTCACAATGGTGCAACTCAATGTGTACGAGCCGCTGGGGTGGATGCTCAAGCTTGCAATAGTGAAAGCGGTGGGGCTGGACGCGTGGTGGGTTCGACTCGTGTCGGTTGTTGTACGCTTTGCGGCGGGTTTCGTCTTGACGAAGGTGTCGGCGGCGGTGCTGGATATCGACTACCTGATGTCGGATTTGCAAGGACCAGGAGGTAGAACGGGGCTGGAGCTGCAGAAGAGAAAAGAGAGGAGCAGTCTCCACTTGCATGCCTGCTGCATGAGTGCGACGACGTTCATAGTCCACCCCGTTCACGTCGAGGTTGTGGGTTGGCCTTCTGCAGAGCCTTACACGCTCGCAGCACTTTTCAGCTATTGGGCGCTTCTCGTTCACGTACGGAAAATCTACTACAATCTGGAGCAGCTAGTTGGAGGTGACAATGGTGACAGTTTGACGGGTGATTCGGGCGCGATGCAAAGAGTGCTACTCAGAGATTCCACGCCAAGCACTCTAATTTCTGCAGGTAAAGCAACCCTTTCTTTCCAAGATACAAATACTTGAATGGCTGACTTCTCGTCTGCCGGTTTGTAGGGCTGTAGATGTGTGCGTTATTGTCAAAAAGTCCAAGCTTGATGTTGCCCACGGGATTCGTTCTAGTTGACGCTTGGGTGTTGCTGCAACTCTCACCGCAACAAAACCAGCTCAACGCAGGGCAGCTGATTTCGTACGTTGTCAGGAGATCGTCGACGGTCGCGATTTTGTTTGCATTTGTCTCTATCATGGCCATTTCGAATTCGGAAGGATGGGTTCCAGACGTGGTTTCGCTTCCCTCGCGGATTGCATGCTTAAAGCACTTGCGGCACCAATGTGGCTGCTGCGGTGTCTGCTTTGGCCTTCAAAATTGCGACCACACTACCAAATACACCCGGGCGATCTCAGTATAGTGAACCCGGAGTGTATCCTACCGGCGATGATCACGCTAGTCGTGCTAGTTTCGGCGTTATGGAAGTTATGGAACCGCACGCTTCGAAGCACGTGCTCGCACTTGTTTTCTTTGGATGTATGCTTCTGCCGGTGTCTGGTTTGATTCGCCATGGTATTGTCACCGGTGGTGCGGATCGATACGCTTACCTGACTACAATTAGTGCTGTGCCTACGCTGGATATGCAGTTGCGCATTTGCTGCTCCGAGGAAATAACACTCCAAATGAAAATCGACGACTGGCAGCGCCAGCATGGGATGCACCAGAACGGAAAGCGCCAAGAAGTGCTCGATACTCAAAGCAGCAGGCAAACATCTCGGATGCCTCGCTCATTCGCACAAGCAAAGCGTATTGGTGGGCGATATGACTATTACTGAGTGGAACGCTGCTTTCGATTTCAACGAGTCTTTTGAGTCATTGGCGAAATGAAGATTCGCTTTATGAGTATTCCCTTCGGTACGTTGTGCTATAGTAATGAACTAGTCGCCATTCTGCTCTAATAAATTCTTTGTGCGATTTAGGACGGACCCGAGTGATTGGAAAATCTACGGCCAACGGGCCGAATATCGTCTCCGTGTCGGACGATGCGGATCTGACAATATCGAATGCCGACAATTATGGACTCTGGCTTATCAATTTTCGCCACGCGGTACACTGAAGTCAGAACTTTATCGGCTACATCTTCTCGTGGCTCTTGGTGACAACGACCGCGCTTGTGACGGTTATTTTGCACTCCTGAAAGACAACGCCGAGAACAGTTCTGTACACAACAACGTCGCGGTGTGTCTAGCGATGCGTGGGATGCTGGATGATGCACATGCACACTTTTATCAGGCACTTCGGCGCTCGACAATCACGGAAACCATGGCGACACACATTAGAAACTCGCAAGAATTTCATGAATGGGAAGAAGCGCAGCGTAAGCGTAGTGGTCCATACGAAGCCTCAGGTTTTGTAGGAACCATGGCATATTAGCGGCGTGAAAAGGTCTACAAGTACCAAGTGCAGCCATGAAGTACATAACTTTACTCCCGCACGGGCAGGATTGATTCGCAGGCTTATGGAAAAGGAGGGTGTAATGATTTACAGTACTCACAGGATGCTAGGTCCACAATTATCGAGATCTAGGCGTCAGCAGCAGCAAGAGCTGCTCAATCATAAGTGCTTGTTTTAGTTAGTGCTGTCGACGTCGAGGGTTATCGGGGTGTTACCGGAGATAACGTTAACTAGGTGTTAAACCCCTGTTGACGTCATTTCATAACGATCGGATAACACCTCGGTCAGAGGCTATTTCAGTAAATAGAGTAAAGTCAATTTGCGGCAGTCAGTGGCATTGACGTGGCTTATTAATACTAGTGGCTGACCTGCCTCGGCTCAGCGCCGCTGTGGGGTGCGTTGTTCCGCTGCGCCTCGTACGAGCACCACACCAGCTGTCAACAGCACGGAGGACGAGGAGATGGCACCACTGCAGCAGCACCGACAGGAAGAGACGACTGCGCAGAGACGCAAGAAATGCACGCAATGAAAATGGAGGTCAAGAACGTGCTCAAGGCCTGGGTGGTTTAGCCCGTGGACAGCACTTTGCCCACCCGTACGGATCCAGTAGGAGGAGGAGGCACTGGCACCCATCGACGCCACGCAGATCTCAAATTGGTCACGCGCAAGAACCTGTGGCAGCCGATGCTACGCTCGTTGGGCGTAAAGGTCATTCATTAACTTTCTATATTGACGGGCCGTGAAGGCCCGCGTGGCAAAAAACTGGGCATGCCGCCTACTACCCACCAGTTGAGTCTCATGCTTGGTTCTCTGGCGGCACAACCATTGTTGACACAGGAGCAACAGGGCTGATGGTCGATCTTGCACCTGGTGAAGATCGTGATGCCGTCGATCAGTGCCGCTGGACCTCCTTGCCCTTGGCGCTTGCGGTATCCCTCGCCGCGTAGGTGGAGGTGTAGCGAAGCAGCCCCCAGCTTCGCGCCGATTGTCGTCCATCTTTAAATACTTAACTGCGGTAGGTCTTGATATGGAAGGGCGTGGCGAAGTCGGCGAATGACTCTGCAGTTTCTCTAGGCAGATTGAACTGAAAGCCCTGCAATCGACGCTAACTAAGCACCATTGGGAGGTGATTTGACACAGCCAAACCAGCCATGACCAGAAGCGCTCGGATCTTGTTAGGTGCTTAATGAGCGGTGCTCAGCCCTATTTGAGAGGGTATGCAGCCGCTCCTTGCTCTTGAAAGCGAGGCGAAAAGAGTGCTCCCTGGTTGTAAATGTGGCAGCTACGAAGATGTTGGATATGGCACATGCCAAATATGTTTGTACCGACGACGTGGTACGTGTTCTTCCTGATGTTTTGACCAATGAAATCGCCTGAAATGGGAGGTGTTATGGGGGTGTTAAGTCTACTAACTTAGCATCTATCAGACGTCGAAGCGGCTCGACGTCAGCTGACGTTAAAACAGGTGACGTCGACAGCACTAGTTTTAGTGGGTAGCTTCAACCAGACAACAGCCAGGTGTTCTTACACTGTAAGGGCCCCGCATCACAAGCGGAGCATGCACCTGCTGCACGAGGAGCAGCAGGAGCGGCGTTGTGGCGATCGCTGCGTAAATGAGCCTGCAGTCTAGGAGGACACTGACGTCATGGACGCGATATCCCAGTTCTCCTCGTGCAGCAGGCGCGCGGTCCTCTTACTGCGGGGCCCTGGTACTGCTCTTGCATCGTGCGCATGACCCTGTTGGCGCGGACATTTCCACCGGTGGCAAACACTTCGCTGCTTTTGTTACCTTTGTAGCCGCTTGGCGCGCAATACCGTGGCTGAGCTGTTACTGATATGCCCAGAAATGTTTTGAATGCGTCATTTGGCGCAGAATTTGGGACTGTTTCCGGAATAGTGTCAGCATTTGGCATTTACTAGTACCTCACTGTACGTTGCAATGCACGATAAAAACAACTGGGATAGCCGGTCTTCCCGCATAGACAAAGGCGTGACTAGTCAACGATTGGGTGGCACCATGTACAGAGCCGCCTTTCACATCATACATGTTTTCACTGTGCTCACAATTCAATATTGTATCTCCAGTCAAGAGAATGGAAACCCCGTCATGTTTCGAAGTTCCCAACGCGCAGTTGTCTTCAGACAGCTCCAACCTATTGGCCTTCGAGGACGTAGGCGACGAACTCTTGCTCCGAGATGCTGAAGAGCTACTCGCGGCGTTCACCAAGAAGAAGCTGCCACTATCCGGAACGGAACGACGCGAGCGCTACCCCAACCGGCAGAAATCGGAGCGTGAACGACTGAAACAAGAAGTGGTGACTCTGACTAAGCGGCTGGAAGCTCACATGAAGCAACAGGGATCCAACTAGCTGCTGGCCTTGCCTCTCAGGCGATCAGTCTCAACGTGGAGAATCATTGCTATGAAGGAGAAGCGAAATCGTATTGTTGCTGAAGCGTGGCAAAACCAATTCCAAGGCGCGGTAGCGGACCAGGCGGCGCTGATTGTCGATCTTCAAGACATGATCTCGAGACGGATGCGTCGGGGGAAACGGGGTGACGTTGAGGAGTTGCTATCGCTGACGCAGGCGGAGGCGCTGTTTTACTCCAGCGACGCGATGCTGATCGAGGCTTACTTGGGAGAGTTGACGAACGTCTATCGAGAAACGGATCGAATTTTCCATTCGTGTGCGTCGAGCGTAGCTCCGCTGGGCGGATTCAACTCCGTGATGAAGGACAATGGTGACGTCGAGTACTTCGAGATCGCCGATGTGCAGCATCTGCTTTTTGGCTACCAAAGTGTCTGTGAAATTGCCTGGGGAGGTATATAGTTGCCTCACCGCCAAACGGAGCGACGGCTTCTCAACGCGTCCGCAGGCTGTGAAAATGAATTTGTGGTCCAGTTTCGCATCATTTGTCCACGAGAGCACGGAGAAGACGTGACGTTTACAACACACTTTGATGGGAAACGATACACTGAGCAAACCCGCACTGTAATGGTGTGGCGTGGCCTCATGGAAGGTGAGGGGGAATTCGCAGGTCTCCACATGGAAGAGACGGGGTGGTGTGTGGTCTCTTCAGAGCTCAGAGGTGTTTCAGATGGCCCCTTGACGATGGTCCAGAAGTATGCGCGTGTCGTACCGCTACATTTTAACGTCCCAAAGGCAAAAGTGCACGAATTTTCTGCGCTTATCCTCCAATGCCTTCACGAGGTTGCCTCGACAATCGCTGCGCTGATAGGCAAACTGGGAAACAAGGCGCCAGATGATGTCGTGGCTGTAGTGGAATTCTGAAAGCGAGGATAGATTGTTTTAATGACGATGCTTTCCGCTGTGGTTATTGTTTGTGTCGGTCTAGCATGGCTCTGCAACGTAATTGATATCAAGGCCATTATGCTCCAGAACTATTGTACTTCAAGCTCTAGAACCCCCCCCCCGTCTTCTTACATTTCGCTTGAATTGCCCAGTACTCCCTCCTGTGTAATTGACGCGCCATCGAGCACGTTGACAACATACTCCATACTCCCCAGGAGTCGAAGCAGCGCAGTGATCCAGTCGACATCGACTTCCAAACAGAGGACGCGACTACTAACTTCGTCCAATACAAAGCTCATCGAGCAGTGGCACGTGATCCGCCGGTTAGCTCTCAATGTGATCATATACAGAACTGATCAGGTTTATGAACAGACCTTGATATTTCAGTAGGATGGGAAATGACCGGTCGAGGTGACACTTAGTGTGTCAGGCCGACGTGAATGCCTGTCGGCGGGACATTCACTACGCAACAGGCAAAGGCAGACACAGGTGCTGGCAGCTTCGACGTGAGGCATGCATTAGCGAACCCAGGTGTCGACACCTTACGTGTGCAGTCGGCGATGGCAAATGGCAGTACTGCGGTGTCGGAGCCCGCTCATGACGTGCTACTGCTAAGACTACCGTCTGTAGTACAAGTACACCGTTCGTGTGCATGGTCACGTTCCATTGTTCTAAGTTTCGACTCGGGTATTATGGACTTCGTACGCTACGCGCCCGCACATTGTTGCGCTTGGACATTAAGACGACGACTACGATGATTCGGACGATACGTGCTGAAACACGCTTGCCGCTAGCGGGCACGCTAATGCCGATGGGGGCCTGAAGGTTGATACACAGGCTGATACGTAGGCTGTTAGAGATGTCGCGTGACCGGCAGGAGCCCCTCAACCTGTGACTTCGGATGCCAACGTTGCGATGACTCGTAACATCATCTCGTGTTGACTGTTGTCAACCCGGAGCACGTACAAGTCGCAGGAAATGACACAGCGTCTACGAAGGTGGCGTTCCACCGTTGCGAGCACGTTGCGCAGACCGAGTACTGGCCGGACGGGGAGCAGCGTCGTGTAGTAGTAGCGGTGACCAGGAAGCTCTCGTACTGGCTCATGCTCACGCAGGAGCCAGCTCGGGTCCACGGCACACTCGTCCGAGGACAGCAGCACGTTCCGGCAGCCCAAGCACGTGCGCGACCGCGAGTACTAGCTATCTACGTTCGAGTTGCCAGTGTTGGAGCTCAACGCTTTTGGCCGCGTCCCCCACAGTCGTGGCATCACTGTCGGCCGTGCTCAGGATACTCACGTCGACGGTCTCGGAGCCAGCGCCGCTACAACAACAACAACCACTACTACTACTACTATTACCACTGCTGCTGCTGCTGCTGCTGCTGGTGGTGGTGGTAGTGCTGCTGCTGCTACTACTACTGCCGGAAGTGTCGTTTACGTTGGCGTGGGGGGCGGAGGAGGGTCGGTGGCGAAGGAGGAATTATCCGTGGCCCCCAGCGGCTTGACCACTTTCATAAGGCTACAGTAGCGTACCGCAACCATATACCTGATAAAACCTTTTTTGCCTGCCACCTATTCGCTGACCATGACATGTTCAGACGCTACATGTGCATGCACTTTAAGCTCGCTAGCTATGCTCAAGGATGCCAATTGCCTTATGCAAAAAGCCTGTTCGTAGATCTGATCAGTTCAGTATATGATCACAATGAGATTCTACCGATCCGCCGACCCAGAAGGCGCTTTCCCAGCGGCATTTGAGCGTCCGTGTTGCCGCGATCCTTGTCGAGGTGCGGAAACATCATGTCTAACGTGTCCGCCGATATTATGACAGTGAACATCGTAGTAGCTGCGAGAATTCCGAGAGTTGCCGCCTCCACCCGCTTAAGGTGCATTGCTGGGTACAAGAAGTATGTTGCGTATCGGTGTAGCTGCTGCGCCAGACCGCCAACCCCGGACGCACTCCCCATGACGATATCTCGAGCGAACTTCAGTTCCACCAGAAGTGACTTGATCATGGGGACATTCGCAGGAGGTTCAGGTTTCCTGGGAAGACGAAGGAGTTTTGTAACCACTTCTATCTCCGCGCGACCAGAACTCAAGGGCCGTAACGGAGCTCCACACACAGCTAAGTAGGTCTACCATTCTCTAATTCTCCTCCGTTCGATAACCCGCCTCACCACACCTTCCAGCGAGGCTTGTCAGCGAAGGTATGCTTTGCCCCCCTAAACGAGTGAGTCGCCGCTACGGAAAAGCTCAGACCCACCAATTCCGATAAAATCCCTGAATTTTGGAAGCGGGTTTGTACGAAGGTGAACGCCTTGGCCACGAAGCATAACGCATTTCCGCTGCCGCTGGCGTGAGGTGGGCCTCCTTGCTGTATTTGCATGAGGCCATCAATTTCCTTTCGCAGATCCGCGTTGGCCTTCTCCAGATTGAGTAGATATTCTCGCTGCCTTTGGCGGTAACGGCTCTGGTTAATGCGGCAACGCTCTATACGCCGTGCCACCTTGGCGTTCTGCAAAGTCGGATCTGTCCGTGCACGCGCTTTTCGGCCTTCGCGCTGCTGCGATGTTCGCAGAGTAGCATCACTGGAAGGTCACTCATGGGGCAGTCTGAAGGAGAACCTTGGAAACTGAGACTCAGCTCCAAACGCCCGGAAACGTGCACTTACCTCCATTGCGAACGCTCAATTAAGCAGTCGTCGGGATGTCCTCAGACCCACGATATTTCACATGCACCATACATCGACATTTTGGCGTGAGTAGGGAACCACACATAAGTGGTGGTGGTGTGTTCAATTAGATGAGCACGGACTGCTTTGAGTCGACAGATTGTGCTCAGGTATGATACTTGCCTCTCACAAAATTGTGTGCAGTATTCCTACCAACCTCACGAAGTGGTGATTGTTCTAGGTTACACCAGCCAGGGCGTCAAAGTTGGGCGTGCAAGCAATGTCTTCCCTGCCGTGCTGCTGTCAGTTAGAAAGAATGGAATCACTCGATCTCTTCCTGCAGCCCGGTCTGCAGCGCTAGCGTGAGCATCTCGAGCATGTTGGCTGTGGCGGCGGCCTGCTCGCTCTCATCGCGGCACTTCTCCAGCTACGCCTTGGTGAAGAACTCCGGGTTGGACCTGCTCTTCTCGTCCAGCACCTTCAGCGCCTGCAGCACGATGTCGGCGTGGTAGTCGGCGACCGCCGCGGCCACCGCCTTGAGCAGCTCCACGTAGCGCGCGGACTTATCGTTGAGGAAGCCCAGCTGGTCCCGGCGGAAGTCTGCTGCGCCGTCCGCGAGCTGGTCCAGCGTGCGCACCACGTCCACCAGCGTCTCCAGAAGCTTGGGTGGCAGGTGCTTCACCACGTCGTCGCAGAGCAGCGCTGGGTCCTGACCGAAGGTAGCGGGGCCGCCGCACCTCACAGGCACCAGCTGAGGCTTGGTGGCCCGCGCGCGCCCCACTCCCACAGCGGTCGATCCGCGGAAGGAGCTACGGGCTGGTTCCGTCCTGCGTGCGGAGCTCTTGTGGATCCGTGGTCGCGCCCTACGGCGTGTGAAGGTGGACGTAACCGAGATGCACGTCTACCAACTAAGCGACTTCCGGTACGTCGAGGTCGATAGCCAGCATGTTTCATCAATTCACGGGCACTACTAGAGTCGCAATAGAGTACAGTGCCCACTCTCGGCAACTGCAACTCATCCACAAACTGCTCCAGCCACACGGCATCATGGGCTCCCGTGTTGGCCGCTATCAACTCTGCTTCACATGTGCTTTCTGCTAGGATGTCTTGCTTCCAGCTTTTGGCCGAAATTAGTTGTCCATTGCAGTACACAGTAAAGCCACTCACAGATTTCATGTCTCCCCCTTCTGAAGCAAAGTTGGCATCTGTATAGACCTCAATGTGGAGCTTCTCATTCTTCCTAGCTTCCACCAAATCATAATGCAACCCCATGTCCTGACTGCCAATCAAATAGCGAAGGACTCTTTTGGCTGCTCTCCAGTGTACCGCCGAGTACTTATCCAGAAACTTGCTCAGAATCCGGATCGCAGTCGCCAACTCTGGACGAGATCCACTCACCAAGTACTGCAGACACCCAACTAGACTGCGATACGGTAAGCACTCATCTTGCTTGTGCTCACCTTCTGTTGCTGGTTGCAACTTCACCGCATCAGTTGTCATTGGAATGTGCACTGGATATGCAGTATCCATGCGAAACTTCTGCATGATGTCCTGCGCGTACTTCGTCTGCTGGAAGATCACGTGCCTCTCCGGGTCGTACGCAATCTGCAATTCCAACAGGTAGTTTACATTACCCAACTCCTTCATATTAAATCGGGCCATCAACTTTCTAGCTATGAACTCCACATCTTGTTCACAGCCAATTAGCAAAATGTCATCTACATAGATCGGTAAGAGCACGAGGCGTGACTCCACACGAATCCAGTAGAGAGCCTCGTCCTTAAAGCATCTCTGGAATCCGAACTCCACCAATGCAATGTGTAGAGTACTGTTCCAATTCCGCGGTGACTGACGCAGGCCATATATACTCCTCTTCAAGAGACATACCCAGTCCACGTAGCCCCTCTTCACGTGCCCTTGAGGCTGCTCCATGAAGATTACCCTGTCGGTGGGTGCATTGAGGAATGCAGTGACAAAATCATACTGCTTCACGACTGCACGCGTCATCCCCGCGTAGAGCAACACAAATCTCAGTGTCTCAAAACGAACCACTGGAGCAAACATGTCGTCAAACTCCAATCCCCAATATGTAGGCAGCCAAGAACTACCAGTCGTGCTTTGCATCTTACCAAGCGGTGTTCATTCTCCTTCAGCACCCAAATCCATTTATTTTTGAGTACATGAGCGTTCTCGGGTCGTGGCACGAAGACCCAAGTCCCATTCTTCAGCTGCGCTATAAACTCCTCCTTGGTGGCCTCTAGCCACTTCGCACACTGGGGAGAGGCCATCATTTCATCCCACGTCACTGGAACATGCAGTCCCATCATTGCAGTTGCTGCCGTAGACGAGCTCAGCACACTCGCAACGAAATCTTTCAGGTGGACAGGTTTCTTCTTCGCGCGCTGTGAACGACGCGGGTTATTCACCTCTACAGGCACGTGACGCTTTCTTTTTGGCGCCGGTCTTTTTTCTTCTAGACTCACTTCCGTCTCATTAGGTTGCTGTGCCGCGCTATCAGAAGTATTCACATCCTCCCTTTGCGCGCGCACATCACCCATCGCACAGCTCAACTCACTTGGAACAGCGATCTCCGTGTGCCCAGCGTCATCATCACTATGCTCAACAGAATCAGGGAGCTCCACAACAGGTAACGGAACAAACGGCAACTTGTTACTATCAAGATCAGGTCGACGCCGCTGGCGATAGACAATGTTCAATAATTTCTCAACATACTCGCTTGATACCGTTGTTTGCTCGTAGAACTTAATATTCTGTCGGCGATGCTCACTTATCACTCCACTTGTCAAATTGAGGAGTCTATAGCCTTTCGTCTTGGTTGCGTAACCCACCATCAAGGTAGGTGCACCGCGCATCGACAATTTGTGAGCCCGATAAACCTTATCCACAAACTTGAGAGCCAAACAACCAAACGGGCGCAAGTGTTTCACACTTGGCTTCGTGCCATACACCTTTTCATATGGGGTCAAGTGGTCTTTGTTGCCCTTTGTACTTGTGCGGTTTATTGTTTCAATTACGTACGCTGCGGCCTCGCCCCACAACAAGCTAGGCATACCGCTGCTGTACAGGACCGCTCTCACTTTCTTGAACAATGTGCCGTGCGCCTTCTCGATCAAACAAGCCTCCTCTGGCGTGTGAGGATGCGAGAAAATTTGCAGCGACTCACCAGCCAATTGCTCGGCCATTGTCGTGTTCAGAAACTCAGTGCCCTGGTCGGAATGGAACACACTCACCAGCATCTGATGTTTCGCCTTGATGAGATCCCGAAAATCCTTTAAGCGATCAACAGTCTCATCCTTGGTCTGCTGTCCATAGTACCACTGAAATCTCGAGCCTTCATCAATCAAATGCAGGTATACAGTGTACCCCTCCATGGTCGGTACTTGTATGAAGCCGAGATCCATGTACACTTTCTTGAACGGCACCGTTGTCCTCTTGGGAGCTGTTTTACGAAACGACATGCGCTTCATTTTAGCTATATCGCAGTCGTAACACTCCCCTTTAGCCTTCTGGCCTTCACGCCCCAAGTTTATGCCCACCACCAAGCCCTTGGTTTCCATTTCCCTTATCGCCTGCCAGTTCGCATGGGCTAGACGTAGGTGCCAAAGCTTTAGCGAGGAGGAGGGCGTACTCGTAGAAATCTGCAGCACCGACATCACTTTGCATGACCGCGGAATCTCCACAACTGACTGATACAAACCATTCACAATTCCAAATTTCCACGTGTATTTCATCGTAGAATTTGTCAAAGTGATCGATTCTTGATCGTCACTTGTTTGGGATTTGAACCCGTGGTGCACGTACATCAGCCGCTGCGAGAGGATGTTCGTGGCGCCGTCCACAAACAGAGCCTCGATGGTGATTGGAACCTTCATCCTTGTAATGGCATCAGTCATTACCAATCTGACCAAACCCTTGAACTTCGGCTTCAGCGTAGTAGATTTCTCCACCCACTTCATCACCGTTACTGTGTCTTCGGTCATCGAAATGAATGCATCGCGGCATCCACATACATTTACGCTTGATGCATTATCCAACACGAACGGCAAACACAATCCATCAGCAGACTCAATCGTCGACAATTCATTAGTATAGCAAAGCTCATCATAACTCTTCACCACCTCGATCATGTGGACTGGCTTGCCTTTGGACTTCTCCTCGTAAGGGTTGTAGTGTCCCGGTACGCCGTCATGGGTGTCGTCATTGCGTTGTCCCTTGGTAGCCTGCTTGCCCTTGCCTTTCTTGGCTTTCTTCGATTGGTCACTCTTCGGTGCAGTGCAATCGCGCTCAAAGTGCCCCCACTTACCGCAATTCCAGCACTGAATATTTGTTCGTCTCCGTTTCTGTTGTCCACATCGGTCTCCACCACCACCGGAACGCCGCTTTTTACCTTGGGCATAGAAAGCACTCTCGCCGTGGGGCTGCTGTGGTGCAGGCGTGTATCCAGCCGCAGACTGAGGTTGAGCATTTTTCCTCGCCCGCGCTTCTGATACCGACTTTGCCTGCTTCATCCGTTCTTCTCGGCTGGTCAATTTCACCTTCACTTGCTGCAAGGTGTAATCGTCGAGATTGTCAAAGGTCTCAACCATACTTTCATATTTGTCACCAAGACCAGTCAGTAAAGCAGTAATCACCTCACGATCGGATACGTTTTCACCCATGAGAGTCAACTCCTGACGAATAGCCTCTACACGATGAATGTAATCACGAATGGATTCATTATCTCCATCAAATTCCACATTCAACAGCTCACGACGCTTGAACAGAGCTACAGCGAACGATTTCTTCTCAAAGTCTTCTACCAATGCGCTCCACTTGGCCTGTGGCTTCTCCAAATGCGCCAAACGCACGCGAGTCCCGTCGTCAAGTGTGTTGGTGAGAATGTCGTTGAGAAGCACCACCTTCGTCTTCCACTTCTTTCGTCGTCTCGCCGCCTCCTGGGATCCATCCCGCTCAGTCTTGGTCTCCTCTCCGACGAGGATCTTCCAGCACTTGCGAGCCTTCAACGCCGCCTTCAGTCCCTCCTTGTACGCGAGGAAATTCTTCCCATCGAATCTCAGGTACCGAGCAGTATCAACATGATGGCTGCCCAGCCCTCCTTGGTTTGGGCTCATAACCATGAGAATCTGTACTTGTTCTAAGCTCACAGACAGTCGAGACTTTGATATGCGTGAGTAAAGGCTGGCTTTATTGTTGTGGTTAGCTCTGCTCTCTACTCGGCGAAATGCGGAATGATCTTGTCTGGGCCGGGGCGGAGCCCACTGGGCTGTGGGTTCATTAGGTATTGTCGTACGCAGCCAATGTGAGAGGTCGCAACATATTTCTCATACTCTCCGATACCTCGACGGATGGACTCACGCGTTTTCGCTAACGAACGGTCAGTCGGTGATCAAAGTCGATGCGTTAAATTACGCATTACGACCCGGTCAAGGCGTTAACTTCACCGCATTAAGCGCAACAGAACTCCGTCACCAACAGGACGCGCTAATTGCAACTTGCCGCAAGAAGAGATCAGGTATTCCAGCTGCCGTGATGAAAAGCCTCTCTACCCCTTTTTCGCCTACAGATATAGCCCCCTTAGTGAAGCCAGCCTCACTTCAGCTTGTTCACGTCCGTCGTTAGCACATAGTAGACTTCTCTACCGCTTCCCGCGCCAACAGACCTAAGGTCTTATATACCGACACGGCACCAACATTGAGCGATCCAGTAAGCCATGCTAATATCCGCCGATCAAATCACGACCCCCCCCCCCCCCCCCCCCCCCCCCCCCCCCCCCCCCCCCGCTGGCGCCGCAGCGCCGCGCAAGCTGCCTCTCAACAGCCAAACCTTGATAGCTCTGACAACGGTAGTGACCCAAGCTCCGACGAAGAAGATATCCGAGAAGTACGGCAGATGAATGCCCCATTGCTCAAGCGCAGGCGATTCAATGGCGACGACACTAGCTCCGAAAGCAGCGCCGCCCCCTCCGACCGTCGATCTTGCACCCAACGGGGGATCCTATTCCACCCGTCTCCAGCTGACCGACATATTCAGGCTGCTATTGTTCGTCATCGTCACAAAGGTATGGTTCCTCAGACATTACTTCAATCAGTCCAGCAGTCACCACACGTTGATTCCTTGCGACGTCCGCCGTGCTGCGAGGGCTGCACTCCTTCGTATTTGATCTCGGATTGTCGATTATGCACTGCAGAAGAACACTATGGGACGAGGAGGTCATCAGTAGTGAGAAGGGAGTCAACCTCTGGGATTTCTTGGCCAAGAACGGATACCCAACACCCCCAAAAGTGACCAGCTACGCCGACTTAATAAGCGCGTTAAAAACGCTTCACAAGTTTAGTCAACACTTTTACAACAGCGAGACGGTAGAGTTTATCTCAATCGCGAAAGATTTCGTCATCCAATACGCTGATCATGCTCGCTATAACCCGACAATGGAGCGCCTTCTTGCCGTTTGGGTCAACGGGAAATTCAACTTGTTCCGCAACATCATCATCTCGGCAGGGCTCGAAGAGGCAATCAAAGTCTCAGCGCAGCTTAGCCGCAGCGACGATAAACTGGCAGCTCTCCGTGACTCAAGACGATCCTGGAAACAAGCGTCAAGTTCAACACGATTTCGCAATCCCGACAATGACCGAAATCGTTCCCACCGCCCTTCAATCTCTAGCCGTATCCCGCCCGACGTCTGCTCGCGTTGCCGCTCGGGGAGGACGGTCGCAAAATGTACCTGAAGTACCTGTCCAAGACGTGTTGTGTATTCACAAAGTGCTCAAATTCTCATTTCCGGCCAGAGTCGCTGACAGAGAAGTAAAAACCCTCATTTTGAAACGCTGGGGTGGCCTTGGGACTCCGTTCGCCGAGTTATGACTGTCCGACATCAGCCACGAAAGCGAGCACTCGCAACTGAGATACATTCGCTCTGAAGAAAAGAACTACAACAATTTCATGTTCACATTACAGCGTGTTCAGGTCGCAAACCAAGCCATTGTCCGGGAAAATAATAAAAACAACGAGATAAGACTACAGCTACCTCCGCGTCGAGAAGGCCTGGAGGACGATGTTGACGCGGATCATGTACAATTCTGGACCTCTGAGTACCCGAACGATGTCGGATAGCTTCTGGGAGCGTTGGTTTGGAGGCCGCGACAGACCTAAGGCCCAACAAGGACTTGCCCGAGCTCGCAGCACCGGTGGACACGGCGCTCGCGCCGATCGTCAGCGAATGGAATAAGTTCGTGCGCTACGGAGTAAGGCCCCGGTGGACCACCGGGCTTCCTCCTAGACAGTCTTCTCGCCCCTCGAATCACTCTGGTATCCAGTCAATGTCAAAACAAATCCGACGTCACATGCGTGTCAGTCAACGCGACGACCGATATCTGATTGTTGACGCTAGCATACATACTAGAGCAGTGGCCATAATTTTTCATAAGCCCTCATGGAGCGGTCGAGAAAACTGGATCCGCAACCGGTGAGATTCGTCCAATTAACGACTACTCAATCCCTCGTGGTCACTCCGTTAACGACTACCCAATTTCCCTTCGATCTCGTACAATCCGCCGCGTGATATTGCAAGGCGGATTCATCAACTGACGTCCTCTCGTATCGGAGAATACGTTCAAATGATGCTCGGGGATGTTTCGGGCGATTTCCGCCACATCCCAGTACATGCCGACTCGGTTCACATGTTCGCTTTCGTATTCGAAGAATTCCTCATCATCGACCTGTCGTGCGGGTTCGGATGGTGCGGGCCACTATCTTTTATTCGATCGCAGGCGTCATCATCAACACACTCTATGAACATGGAAACATGCTCGGTCGCCAATTCACCGGTAATGCGTGTTGCGACGACCACACATGTATTGAGGTCGACACCGAAACAATGTGTTTCGACGCAAATATGTGGTTAAACCGTGCGATGGCCACTGTGCTAGGACCTACCGCAATTAATGAGAAGAAATTCACCACTTGGTCTACCAAGTTCAAAGCGCTCGGGCTCTTCTGGGACACAAAATCAGCATCGGTGTCAGTGCCCGCTCAAACACTCGCAAAGGCTTCCCACCGAGTCCATCAACTTCTGTCGACTAAGATCGCTACTCGAACCCAAATGCTTAGGGTGAGCGGAAGTCTCCGCCACGTGGTAAGCTGTTTTCCACCAGCTCGCGTGTTCATACAAACCTTGCAAGACGCAGCGTCTCGCTGCCCAAAATACGGTCAAATTTCATTGCCAACCCCAGTACTCGAAGACCTCTGTTGGTTTACCGGAGTTCTTCAACATCCATTGCGGTTTAACGCCATACCCGTTTTTCATTTCGCCGAGCGGTACGATCCACAATATCACGTGTTCATGGATGCAAGAGGAAGCGGCCTGTGCGCTATCGAGCCATCTCTAAAACAATACATTCGACAACTGTAAGTTCCACGACACGGGGTGAGTGCTTTGACGCAATATTCACAATGTTCTGTTCTTCGCTTAGACTCCTACTCAACCCATTGGACTGGACCTCCCCCAGAGGTCCACAAAGGTCCAGGGAGATGAGTTGCTTGCGCGACTGGTGATCACCACACCTGATGGCTGTCCACAGTTGCGCTGCTTGTCCAACGTGCAGCCGCGAATAACACATCCCCCACAAGCAGCGCACGAGTACGTTTACTCGGCGCTCGAAAGGCCACACAGGCTACACTTGCGAGAGTGCTGTCCGGGGACGAGAGCTTTCGTCAAGAGGTTTGCCGGCATGTCGCCCGTCGGCGTGTAGTGCACGGCGATCTTCCCCTCCTGAAGTAGGCTCTTTGCCGCCTTGAACTTCACATCTACGGTCTTAGATGTCTCGTTGAGTCCTTGGCGCTTGAGGCGAGCGATGGCAGGTTGGCTGTCCATGGCAAACACAAGCGGTACCTTCTTCCGGAGTACTTGCTCGACGATCAACTGCATCAGCTCGGCATCTTCAATGGCGTCATCTGCAGCCACATACTCAGCAGCAGTACTCGACTTCGTCACAACAGTCTGTTTCTTGCTAGCCCATGCAACAGGGCACCCGAAGAGAAACACGACACGGCCCGAAATTGACTTCCGGTCCTGGTCATTCGCCCAGTTAGCATCGGAGGCTACGGTGATGTCGTCACCGGTAGGCTCCAATGTCAGCTGCATATTTCTCGTGCCAGCCAAGTATCTCATGCGGTACTTCGCCGCATCCCAAGCGACCTTCCTCGGATGTGCATTATGTCTTGCAAGCTGTCCAACTGCGAAGCAGGTATTTGGCCTTGTCACTCGAGCCAGATAAAGAAGCGCTCCAACGGCTTCCCGATACGGCATTCTCTTCACCACGACGGCTTCATCTTCTGGAACCACATTGTCCATCAAGTCCAGCCGGGTGCCTGGGACCATTGGCGTCTTGGCGGGTCGCGCCTCGTCCATCGCAAAGCGGTGCAGCACCTCGTCCACGTACGAGGCTTGCGATAGCAACACAATCGACGGGCTTGAACGCTCGACTCGCATGCCGAGGAATTGACTGGGTGTACCCATGTCCTTCACGTCGAACTTGAGACTGAGTACCACCATTAGGTGCAACACTTGCTCCTCGTTGGCATGCGCCACTAGCAAGTCGTCTACATACAGACACACCAAGAGAAGTGAGTCATCAATGTACATGAAATATAAGCAGGGATCAGATTCCGTGGGCACCAGCCCATATTTCTTGAGAAACGCATCGATTGCTTTGTTCCAATCGCGGCCTGCCTGTCGGAGCCCGTACAGGGCTTTTCGAAGCCTCCACACCTTTCCACGTTGCTCTGGCGTTCCGAATCCAGGGACTGGGCGCATGTAGATTTCCTCCAGGAGATCCGTCTTGACGTCCGCTGCCGGCACGTCGGCTTGACGAACCACAAGTCCCAGCTTGGCGACGATCACGAAGAAGATGCACACGGTCGTCAGGGCTGCCACAGGCGCGTAGGTGTCCAGAAAGTCGAGCATGTACTGCTGCCGATCGCCACGGGCGCACAGCCTGGCTTTGAACTGAATGACCTCTCCATTTGCACCAGTTTTCACGCGAAACTGAAGTGTGTGATCAAGTACTGACGCATCGGGAGGCAAATCCACCCACTCAAATGTACCATTCTCGAACAGGGCCTTGACTTCGTTCTCGATGGCTTGACGCCACTCGGCCCACTGAGGTGATCTTTGAGCCTCACGAAGATTAAGAGGTTCACCGAGAACCTCCCCCAGAACCACGAAAGCGACAGCAGCGAAGGACGTTTGGGCCGCTATGCGACGAGATCGGCGCTTGGCTGTAGACTGCGACTCCTGCGGAGCCTCACTGTCTTGATCACTTTCTTGCTGATCTTGGTCGTCACGTTCGTCACCGCTGTCTGGGGCAAAGTCATCTGGGTCGTCGTCACCAACGTCCTCCAGCTCGTGGTACACCCGATCGATCAATTTGGCCATGTGAGCCTCAAAAACTGGGTGACCTGGGCCTGGTAAATAGACCTGGTATCCCTTTACTTCATCAGTGCAACCTACGAATACACCAAGCTGGCCACGCTTGTTGGAGAACCGCTGGTACTTGATCCGAATATCATCTGGAACGCGAACTGACAAAGCTTGTCCTAATATTGGCACCTTGCTGACGTCCGGTTTTCTCTTGAATTTTTTCTCGAATGGACTCATGGCCTCCCCTCAGTGAGGGATCCTGTTGCACAGGAACGCTGCATGCTTCAGTGCATCTCCCACATCTGATGTAGCAAGCCCGAGTCTGTGAGAATGGCAGACGCCATTTCCGTGACAGACCGGATAGTCCATTCATCGACGCCGTTCTGGAAGGAACTGTAGCGCGTCGTGTGTTCTTGCCACAGGCCTTCTCTCTGGACTAGCCGACGAAAATCCTTGTTGAAGAACTCCGTACCGCCGTCTGTCCTTATGACCTTGATGTAGGTTGCAGGGACTTCGGCCTGGCGCTCGATTAGCTTCAAGAATGCTCGGACTTTTGGCGTTGCCTCGCTCTTCTTCTTGAGCAGATACACTTGGAGGAAGCCACACCAGATCACCACCATGAAGTACCGGTGTCCGCCACGCGTCTTCGTCAGTGGTCCACTGAGGTCCGCGTGCGTGACGCCATCCTGAAACTCGTCGCTGCTCGTTCGCTCCGCCGGCGGCGCGTGTTGCAGAGCCTTGGTGAGTGCGCACACTACACACGCAGGAGGCTTTGCTCAAGGCTGGATGTTCATTCCTCTAATGATCTTGTTTGCGGCCATCCACTTGAGCGTCTTGTAGTTCATGTGCCCCATGCGCCGATGCCAAGTCTCGAGTTCGCGACCCAGCACTGCAAACGCCGACGACATGGCGACGCTGGCTGATCCCAGCAAGCTCTCCGGAGTGAGCACAGGATACACTCCGTCATCTACGCGCGAAATGCACCCCACACGCCTACGGTTTCCTCGAAAAACCGTGCATCCGCGAGGTGTAAACTCCACGTCATGTCCAGTACGAACCAGGGTCGAGATTGAAAGCAATGTCTTGGGAAATTTTGGCACGTAGTATACATTTTCAAGCACGAACTCCCGCGCGGAGACTCCTCCTTTTCCATCGTCTACTATCGCCTGGATCTTCATCCTTCCCTTGACTTGAGAGACAACCGTGCGACCGTCAGCAACCTTAATCGCGAGCGCGGGGCTCGTGCTGGTGGCCACGATGTTTTCCAGTCGGCCCGTCAGATGGTGAGACGCGCCCGAGTCCTACAGGATAGGGCACCACCTGACGCCAGCCCTTCATTGGTCGTCCTCATCGCCCTCGCTCTCTTCCTCGCCTTCTGCGTTAAGTGCCGTGCCTTTACCAAACTCACCGTTCTTGTCGCCCTGCAAGTAAGCGCGGCAGAAATCAGCGATGAGACCCGTCGCACCGCACTCGTAGCACTTGAGCGAACTCTTGGTGTTAGTGTAGTGAAGCGGACTGCGAGACGAGAAGTGACGAGCGAGGCGCGCCAGTGGACCGTTGCCCAGAGTGAAGGAACGCGATCTGTACGGATTCTTCTGCGGAAAGGGGTGAAAGACGCCTCAGATGCCAAGTCTGGGTCGGAGCCGTCATTCAGGGCTCTAGGACGACCTCACTTTAGTGACACCCCGCTTGAATGTCCCCGTCTCAGGTCTGGGACGACTCCCGTCCTAGGAGCTCCGGAGACGCGGTCTGGAGGACCCCGTCTCAGAGATCAAGCATCATAAATCAGAGTATGCGTCATCGAAGTAGGGTTAGGCATGGAACCGTAGCTTAGCAATCTTCAAGTAGTCAGTCGGTAGCATAGGATAGGTGTAAGGCTCAGTCCCGAATCTTCTTTGTGCCGCTCAAGTGGATTTCTCCCTTTCGGTCCAAGGCTTCCGAGTGCCGGCAAGCAGAGCCGCCCCGATAACGCGGCCACCCGTCCCTCGGTCGTCGGTGTACTCACCCTCAGACCCGTGCCCAACAGGAGGGACACGTTAAACGATACCGCTCAAGCACGCCCGATACCGCGTCGCTGAAGGCGAAGACCCGTGCCGGTCCCGATAACGCCGCACAAGACCGCGTCGGCCCGATAACGCCACGCACCCCAAGGACGCGACGCACCGATAACTGCACGTGTTCAAGGTCAAGAAAGGAGAAAAGACGGATCAAGGACAAGACCGTCCCAGTAAGGAAGACTTCACGCTCCAAGCTTGAGCTACTCGTTACCCTATGCTGAGATACGCTACTCAAGTCCCGGGGAAATATCCGACGCGCCCACCGACAACGGACGCGACGGGTTTGTGCGAGGACGACTTTGCAGATTTCTGTGAGGGCGCTACTCCACAATGGTGCCGCGACCCGGGAGTACTACCCCGGAAGACGGAGTAACGATCAAGCAAGAACCTGGAGTGGATGCGCCGTCGATTGGAAGGTCGTCGACGGCAAGTGAGCAAGAGAGACCGGACGCGTTGTGTAGCTCGGAGGGAACCTTCACGACAGGCCATGGTGCCAGCGACGAACACGAGGGCTACGATGAACAGTTTGCCGTTCCCGATGTGGCTCCCCACGGAGCCACCCCGGACCTCGGTTCACGCCGAGGTCCGACCGGTCTGAAGCCTGAGAAGGCGGAAGACCAAAACCCACCCACCACCAAGGCCGCCGCCAAGCGCAAGCCCAAGACGAAGAAGAAGCTGCGCGCGCCAGAATCCGCCGACGAGAAGCTGCCCAAGACGGGAGGCAAGAACGCGAGACGCCAATACACGGAGGAGGAACTGGACTATGTCTTACGCAAGGCACAGTTAGCTCGCCTGCTAGAACGCGACCCGATTCTGAGCTTCGTCCGATCAACGAGCTCACCGGACCGATCCAAGAACCGGACTGGGAGAGCATCACGGACGTGCGGATGGCAGTGCACGCGCTCTTCGGTATGCTTCGTGAGTCGGGCTTCGTGCTGGGTGCGTTCGAAATGGAGAGAGTGTTCGACTGGGAGCTGGCGTCCTGGAAGGACTCGATCAAAGCTATGATGGTCCCCTTGGCTTGGTTAGTCGGGATGGTCAAACGCGAGGCTAAACCGCCCCGCGCCGATCCGGGGGTGGTTCCACCGCCTCTGCCGCGACCCCAATACCAGTCGAGTGTGGGCTCGGACAGCAGCATCGAGTCCCCAAAGCGAATGCCGATGCCAGGTCGTCCGCCGCGAATCATGCAACTGACAGCTGCACCGACGCGGACGGAGACCCCGCCCCCTGAAGAGAACGTGATCCCTAAAGCATTGGAAGACGCGATCATCCGACTGATGCGGTCGACGATGATGCGCACCACGAGTGTGCCAACTCGTACCGAGCCGGCACCGACTGTCAGGACGATGCCACAAGCGACGACCTCGCGAGAACCGGCGGAAGTTGCCATGGAATCCGTGAGTTCACGATCGACGCCCAGGTCCAAGCGCCAGGCGCGCGATCAAGACGAGGATCCGGAAGACTTGTTCGATCAGGAAACCGGGACGCCGAGAACTGCGGCCGCGGTCTCAAACGCGACGGCCGGAACGGGTCTCACCCGAGTACGTCTCTCGGCGTTTCCTGAACTCAAGGAATTCAACGGCCGAGACGCCAGCGAAGAGAAAGCTGGAGCATGGTTCAACCGGGTAAAGTCCGCGTCGCGTCGCGACGGAATGACGGGAGAAGAAGTGTGTGCGCTGTTCGGAGACTTGATGGCATGCCCCACCCGCCAGCGGTACTTGCAGCTATCCAAGAACGTCCGGAAGTCATGGACTGACCTCACGGAACCGTTCAGGATCCAGTACTGCGGCAAAGGCGTGTCCATGGTAAGTCGCTACTACCATGCATCGAAGCACCCCGACGAAACTCCGCTGGAGTACTTGTACAGGCTCAACGTGGCGGCCGTGCGGGCCAAAATCCCCTATGCGGACGGAACAGCCGAGGAGAAACGGGAGGACGTGGAGCTAGTCATCAACACCCTTGGGCCCAGGAACAAGAGTTGGCATCCCGTCTCACGCTCATGGAAGTCCCAGACGCGGATGCCCTGGAGAAGAAACTGCGGGCTCGACAAGGGCTCGCTCATCAGAAGAAGGCACTCTTCGGGTCAAACAAGTTCCGACAGAAGGCACCAGTCTCGCCGGCGCCACCCCCGCGGGCGGTGCACGCGATCCATGCCGCGACAGACGGCTACGACTCGGGGCGAGAAAGTTGTGACAGCGAGAACCAGTTGTACGACCAGGATCGGGATGAGGATGACCGGGCAAAAATGTTTGTGGCCGGCCATATGCCGCCGGGGGAACCCGCGCGTCGCGACGCTGGAATAGACGACGCGGGACGCGACCGCCCCCCAATGCCGACATTGTAGCTCACGTCGACACTTGGAGGGAGATTGCTGGAGTTTGCTGACGTGCCAGAAATGTGGTGGCCGTCACCCGACGGACCGCTGTCTGCGCGCGTGTAAGGCCTGTGGAGACATGCACGACATAGGTGGATGCCCAATGGAAGAATTCTTCAACCAGCTTCGTCAATGGTATGATCCGCAGAAACACGCAGGGATGCTTCCACCGACAGCTGAAAAGATGTTAAACTAGATCGCTCGCTGGGTCGGAAACCAGTACGAGACGAGCGATCCGTTTTAGTCTATGCATTCGTGACCAAGAAGACGCGAAAGGTGGTTAGTGAAAGCTCGGCTGCCTCCAACGATAATACATGTGAATCCAAACGGGTACGTACCACGCGTGAGCGTGCTCCTCAAGTCACGACCCTTAGGTACGCGGACGAGAATGCACGAGAACCCCTTCTGGACGCAATTGACTTGCAACCGGGAGAGCGGCGTGAGTACTCGAAACATTACGCGCCGTAGAAGTGGTACAAACAAGCCAAGATTCACGGGAAGCTAAACAACCGTCGCGGAGTGTTGCTGCTCGATACAGGTGCCGAGCTGTCCATCATGGACTCCACCTTTGCTCGTGATGTAGGCTGCCTGATCGACACAGATGTGACACAAACTTGCGTTGGAATCCACGATGAGACGTACTACATGATCGGAAGAACGAGAGTAAAGATCACCTTGGCGGGGAACTTGGTGTACTTCATGGACCTCTGGGTGGGGGATTTAGTAGGCCAACACGCGATACTGGGGATGAACTTCATGGTCCCAGCTGGAGTACGTATCGACACGGGGGATGGGACCGCCTGCCTGCCGGATGAAGTCCGCATTCAGCTAATCGGGAGGCGATCCCTGTATGGCGCCAAGATGCACACAATATCCGCCGCGTCGCCACTAAGGATCGACCCAGGACGGACACAGGACGTCCCGCTGAGACCCGACCGAGTCGCACTGCTGCTCTGGGTAACTCGAGGAAGTCGTGGGTCATCACCCTCATCAAAGGAAGGATCGGGCGGAGATTGTATCTGCGTGTTACGAACATTGGGGAGCGAAGCGTAACGCTCGACGCTCACACTCCAATAGGCTGGTGGACACCCGCGGACGCTGTTCCGTGCGCGTTTGGTTTCGTTCAACCGGGTTCACGCCGCTACCAAGAATGGCAGAACCTGGTGTACAGCGCTACCTGCGACGCTGACGATGTCTAGGTTGGGGAGGAATCCAACGTTCCCATGACGGAACGCCCGACATACCAAACCCCGCAGAAAATCCTGCGTCGAGATGGGGGACGGTCTGCCAGCCCTGAAGGAGAGTGTCCAGACGCGCTGCCCGTGATCGCCGCGATTGTGACCACTCAGAGTGAAGCGACAGAGAATCGACCCAAGATCGAGAAGCACGTCGAAGCAGCCCAGGGGACTCGCGTCTCAGACTTTGAGATGGATGGCCTGGTTGAAGCGGAAGAGGACGCAGTCCTCATCCATGAAGGCTCCGACCTCTTCGCGGAAGACCTGGAGGCAGAGATGGCAGTCTTGCCGATCTCTCGCTGACCGCTGAGGTGAAGATCGAAAACCTCAAGGTCGGTCAGCCGACCAACGTTGATCCAGAAGCAGCTGCCCGCGAAGGAGAACGCCTGCGTCGGATCATCTGGAAGCGGCGGAAGTGGCTAATCGGGAAGGGTAAAGCGTTACCGCCCGCAGCCGTCGGAGTCGTCTGTGACATCGATGTTGGAGACGCGAAGCCCGTCGCTCAACGCGTCAGAAAAATACCGCCACAGTTCAAGGAGAAGGTGGCCGATCTCATCAAAGGCCTCCTTAGTGCAGGCATGATCCAACCGTCGACGTCACCCTGAGCATCACCCATCGTGGTGATGGTTAAGAAGAATGGGGTCGACATCCGACTCTGTATCAACTACAGGTTGGTGAACGGCCTCACGCAGCTGATGGTATTCCCGATGCCGCTGGTGAACGACTTGCTGGAAGACCTCGACAAGTATCTGTGGTATTGCTCCTTGGACATGGCCAGCGGGTTCTGGATCGTTCCCATGACAGATCGTGCTCGACTCATTTCGGCCCCCAGCACCCCATTTGGTCTCTTCGAATGGCTGCGCATGCCTTTCGGTTTGTGCAACGCCCCTCAGATTTACCAACGCTTGATCGACAACGCGCTCTACGGTTTCTTACGATTGTCGCCCGACAATGCCGCGCGGGACGTTTTCGAAGGAGGCGAGCCCGAACGGCCGGGAATGCATTCCGTTTTAGGCCGTCGCTCGTACATCGACGACATTATGATTGGAGGCACGACTTGGGACGACTTGTGTGAGAAGGTTGAACGTCTACTAGACGTGTGTGAGCAATGGCATCTGTCCATCAGCGTCGAGAAGAACGAATGGGGAATGTCGCAGGTCGACTACCTGGGCCATAAGGTCATGGAACGTGGTCTCCGCGCCAACCCGAAGAACTTGGAATCGCTTACCACGTTGGAATTTCCACGCACGCTAAAGGGGCTGCAGTCCTTCTTGGGTAGCCTCAACTACTACCACCGGTTTATTCAGGACTTCGCCGTATACGCGTTCGCGCTCTACACGCTCACGGAGCAGGATTTCGAAGCGTATTCCACGTCACAAGAGGTCCGAGAACGGGAGAAGTGGAAGCACGCCACGCGCGCGTTCGAAATTCTTAAAGCCAAGTTGGCAGAGACCCCGATGTTAAAGCACTTCGACCCAGAACGGGAACCCGTCGTGATCGTCTATGCGAACGACTGGGCCATTGCGGCCGTTCTCGTTCAAGTCCACGATGACGTGTGTATGCCCGTTAAGTTCACCAGCCAGACATTGAAGCCCAACGAGCTAAATTACGACATCGTCGAGAAGGAAATCTTGGCTCTGTTGCGGGCTCTGAGCGACTTTTTCACGATGCTGACAGGACGGACGGTGCGCGTTTTGACGCGTCACACGACTTTGGCATGGTTGTTCAGGTCGAAAGGATTGCAAGGCCGGCTGTCGCAATGGGCAGCAGTGCTCTCACCCTGGAGACTGGAAGTCTGCCGGTGGCTGAAGGGCGAAGAGGAGATACTCGAGACGCTGGCCGCGAGTATAACCCCACGCGAGTTCGTGGACGCAGCCCTGGAAGAGATCGCCCCGCGAAGACGTCCATCCCGGACCGCGGTGATCCCGATCCCCACGGTTGCCTTCGATGAGGAGTTGTACGTTGTGAGCTTCGACGGCTCACCTAAAGCCAAACGAGGAGGAGGAGCGTTCAGCGCAGTCGTCTGGAAGTTGCCTGGATGGAAGGTCGCTCGAGCTGCTTCTGGGTACGCGGCCGACCTTTCGGTCAACGAAGCTGAGTATCGAGGCCTGCTGCTGGGATGTTCTTTACTCGAAGAACTGGAAGTTGTACGGCTGATCGTCTGCGGGGACGCTAACCTCGTCATACGCCAAATGAGAGACGAGATGGTCTGCAAGTCGCCTGGGCTGAAATTGCTACGGCAACAGGCCAAGAACGCGTTGGAAGCGTGGCCCCGTCATGAGTTGCTCCGTGTGCGCCGGGACTGGAATGCAAGCGCCGACATGCTGACTGGTCAAGCTCTGCAACGGCAAGCCGGGCTGAACGTCTCTGACCCCCGAGTGACTCAAGACCTGATCACGTTGAATAGACTGGAGGAAGTCATGCGTCCTAGGACGCACGAAGCGGATCTCGATCCACAGGAACCGACGACGCCCCACGACAGTGTGAGAGAAACGGCGGCCCCGGTGCTACCAGTGATCACACGATCCGCTGCCACGCGAGCCGCGTCCCACCGATCGCGAGCTCCAGAGGCTCTCCGAGAGCTGGAAGTACAACGTCTCCGGCTAGATCGCGTCCATGCTGCCCAAGACGAGGAAGTTTGAATCGCCAACTTGAAGAAATACTTGCGAGGTAAACTGGGAAGACTTTCCAAGCGAGAAGCGAAAGACTGCCGTAAGATCGCACCTAAGGTGAGAGCGGGTTGCTGTACCATCGCACACGAGGCAACGAGGCCGCCGAATATCGAGACGCGATCCTCAAGCTGGCCGTCCCAGAAACGCTCCGAGACGACATTCTCCACCACTACCACGCGAGCCTCGAAGGAGGCCACCAGGGAATTGGACGGACGTACCAACGCGTACAACACCACTTCCACTGGCCGGGCATCTTCAAGAGCGTTCAACGCTACGTCGGAGAATTTACAGACTGTGAGACGGGAAAGGGTCGACCAACGATACAGGGCGAGTCACCAGGCAACATCGTCGCGACGTATCCGTTTCAAGTCATTGCGATGGACCATATTCCGTCGCTGCCCGCATCGCACAAGGGGAACACCGAATTGCTGGTGTTGGTTAACTTGTTCACGGGTTTTGTCATTACGAAGGCGAATGCGTCGCGAAGTGCCCAGACGATAGCCGAAGCTTACGAAGAGGCCGTCTTTCGACGTTTCTATAGTGAAGTCATCCGTCACGATCACGAGCCCGGTTTCATGGCCGACTTCTTCAAGGCGTTCAACAAACTGATGGACCAGAGACAGCGAGCGACACTCGCATACCGTCCTCAGGCGAACGGCGCTGCAGAACGAATGGTACAAACGGTAACAAGAGCGGTCAAGATGTATATCACGGACGTCGACCAGCGTGACTGGGATGAGTATGCCGAGAGACTCACTTTTGCGTTGAACACGGCCCACGATAGAACGCGGGACGAGACCCCGTTCTACCTCGTACACGGCTGGGACGCGCGATCTACGCTGGAGGCAATGCTCTCGATCGGAAACACGTCACACCGTGACGCGGAAGCCCGACGTTGGAGAATGCGGATCCAGCGGCACTACAAGATGGCGCGTGCACAAGCCCTCGAGTTAGTCCAAGAGGCCGTCGCGGGACGAGCCCGCCGCCAGAACGAGGACGCATCTCAACACTCGATCGAAACGGGCTCACAAGTCCGGTTGTACCTGGATCGCGTGAAGCCCGGGTACACTCGAAAGCTGGCGCACAGGTGGCACGGCCCGTTCCGCGTCGCAGAGCTGGTGAATGCGTTTGCGGTCCGTCTTGAGACAGCAGGAACGCCCTATCAGTTGTTCCCAATCGTTCACATTTCCAAGCTGAAACCGGTCCGGGAGTTCCCGTCACGACCCGCGATCCGGCTGACGGTCCCGGCGGACGAACGCTTCGACTTCTACGAGGAACTCCTGCCGGAGGACAGCTGGAATGCACAAGAACTGGAGGACGACGTCTTCGAGGTCGAGAAGATCCTTGACATGCACGAGGGTCGAGCTACGCGGTATGGGCGAACGCGGCGAGAATTTGAAGTGAAGTGGAAGGGCTATCCGGACTCCACTTGGGTCGACGAAACTGACTTGAACTGTGGAGGCCTGTTGTACGATTTTCTCCGGCGACGCACGGGACGTAACCGGTTCGAGGCGATGCAGTCGCACGAGAGCACGGTGGACGGGCCCGTTCCCGATGGGGGGACGGCCTGAGTGGTGTGGTGGAAGTCGACGGGACGGCCGTCGACGGGAGGAAGGGTGGAACCCTCGCCTCTGGGAGTGGCCACGGCGAGGACGATGGGTAGATGGGAAGTCTGGAGGACCGGCCCGTTGGCCGAAGATGGGACGACGGAGGGTCGTCTCATAAGAAAAGAGTGGAAAGAAACAACGAAGAAGAAACCAAACGCGGAAGGATTGCAACAACGATATATTGAAGTTAGGAGGCTACAGTGGCCTACTGAATGGGGAGCGCTTAGATCTCTTGGATGAACTTGCCGCGAAGTCAAGCAAGGGCGTACGCTGGGTGAACACGCCCCACCGCGCAATTTCGGCGCGCGTCGGGCTGGCCACGGAAGAAGCGACGCCATGGCTCGTTCGAGTCGATGGCGTCCAGATCTGCCTGCAGAGTTGCGTGCTCCATGCCCGGATACCACCGCCCGACGGTCGACCTAGACGGTGGAAACTGCAAGAACAGCGGGTCCAGCACTAGGTCTAAGTCCGCGAGCCCTCGCCCAAATAGCTCTAGGACGGACTGGACGACCCGAGCCCAGTGATCCCCCACGTGAGATCGGCGAGAGTTGCGTCGACGGCGCCAAGAAACCCAGGTCGCGGTGGCAGGGATGAGCAACTCGTGGGTGCCTTCCCCGTCGGCTTGGGTCCAATGGCCACCGATACCGGGTCAGCAGAGCCTGGAAGGACGCGTCCCCGGCCGCGAAGGTCAACGTCTCCGTGGGTTGGGTCAGGTAGGCCCAGGGACGCGTCGCGTACAACGCGTCGACATTGGCCCGGGTCACTAAGGCCTCGTTCCAGGTCTGCGGCGGCGACGCAGGGGCCGAGGGGAACAACCAATCGCGAGGTGGCATGTAGACCGACCGGAGATCGCGCACCGTCAGACCCCCCAGACGTAGCTGACGAAGGCCCCTCTGCCAGGGGCAATAGCGCCGACGAGTCCACTCTGATCCGTTCCGCAGCGGAGGGATACACGGCGCGAAGAACGGCAAGGCGACATGGCCAGCCGGTGCAGGGGTCGGCGTCGAGCTAGAGGACGAGGAGCTAGACGAAGAAGCGCTGGACGAGGAGGACTCGTCGCTCTCCGCGCCGCCGGAAGCAGCGCTGCCGCCCACAGAACCTTCGCGGGCACCCGCCGGAGGACCCGCTCTAGAGTCAGCCTGCGACTCGCCGCCAGTGTCCGAATACGTACTCGGACTGGCCGGTGCCCCGGACGACCCAAGGGGCGAAGTGGCAGACCCCGAATGGGACCGAGAGCGGAAGGCGTAGCGCCTGAGACGCCAGCGCTTCGGTCGCCGAACATGGCGCGGCGACGAATCTCCGCTGGAGGACCCCGGCGGAGAAGACGCACGTGTACGCTGTGCAGGATCGCCGTGAGACGCACTTGGACGCCGACGCTGGGCCACGGCAGCACTGGCGGAAGCGGCAGTGTCGGCCGCCGTCGATGCACGACGGCAGCGACGCGGAGTCGCCGGCGCTGAACTGGACGCCGAACGTGTCACAGCAGGACCGGAAGTACTCGCCGTAGATCGAATGCGCTGTCGCGCCGCCGGAGTAGACGAAGGAGCGGCAGGTGCCGACCGCGGCGGGACCGTATACGATGACGCGGCACTCGACGGCGCAGGGAACGAAGGCTGGCCAAGGTTAGCCGAAGCGCCAGAAGCCGTAGTGGACGAAGGTCCCCCGCGGAAGTCGGCGAAGAGGTCGCAACCACAGACGCGGACGACCCCGAGGACGTGGAACCAGACCCCGTTGAGCCACCGTCAGCCCCCGCCAAGGCAACATCATCTGGAGGGAGGGGAACGGCGCGCCTAGCATCGGCCTCAACCTGCGCCTCGAGGCTATGGATCAAGTCCGCTGTGTTCACGGAACCCCCGACGGACGTGATTACGGACGCCAGCCGGCCGGACAACAAGTCGCATACGCGCCGAGCTCGTTCGCGTCCCAGACGCGCCTCGTGCATCAGGCGCCGCCAAACAGCTGCACGTTCGTCACCATCACGGAGGGTCCGCGCGAGCTCCTCCTCGAGCCCAACCACCCGGGTGCTGAGACGATGAACGCGTGCGGCACCCGTCGTTTGCTGCCTCGCGGCTTGATCACGCGCCTCACGGAGACCGTTGCGGAAGCGGTCTGCACGAGAAGATGCGCGAAGCTCCTCCGCCTGGGCGCGAGACAAGTCAGTTTGGGCAGCGATGCGCGTTGCTTCGGAGGAGGATAGAGAAGCGTCAAGTTCGAGGATCCGGGCCAAGTCGCGCTGACGCTCCTCCGCGTGAGCGATCAGCAACACGTTCACGCAACGGACGTCGGCTTCCAAGGGTGTGTTTAATTTACGCGCCGACTCGGTTTCGCGCTGGCTTCGCACGAGCTAGTCTCGCGCGTCGCGGAGCTCTTCGGCCTTGGCGTCACGCTGACGACCGTGCTCGACAGATTCGCTCAAGGCCTGGTCACGCTCAGCCACTACCGTCGCAAGCTGCGCGTTCACGGCGGACAGGGTCGCCCGCGTGCTTGCGAGGTCGGCTTGAACGGTGGTCATCCCGCGATCAGGAGGCGCTTGAGCGTCGGGCAACGGAGTAGACGATACACTGGGAACAGTCGACGGGGGAGTGACGATGGTGAGACGAGCCTCCAACTCTGCAACACGAGTCTGCGTGGCCTGGAGCTCGGCCTGCAGGCCATACTCGTACTCCAGAGACGACTACTCGAGGACGCGGTAACGAGTCTCGTAACCGTCGGCGTGATCCGCACGGTCGCAAAGGTGGGCGGCGCCGTCTTCTAACCGGCCGTTCTCGCGCTGCAAACTCTCAAGCCTCTCGTGCAACTCGTTCACAGTCGCCGCGCCCAGATCAAAGCCTTCACGGGCTCGCTGCCACAGCGCTCGATTGCGGTCATGCCGTGTCGACGCGTGAGCGGCCAGACCGGCGTTGTAAGCCGTGGCCAGCTCGCAGTACTCGCGCAACCCAGCGACCTCGTGCTCCAAACCGGTGGCGTCGATCAAGAGTACCGCCACCGATATATCGGGGTCTTCAATCGATGGCAGCTGGACGGGGAGTGCTTGCGATACCTGAGGATGGCGCGTGCCAAACGCGCAGACGCGACAACTGCCAGAATCGACGTCTTCGGGGTCGGCGTCAACCGTAAAGCCACTGCTCTCGCTATCGAGGCTGGACGGCATGGCGAAGACCCACGTGAAGACGGAGGGGGTGTTCGGGAAGCCTGCCAGGCAAGACATGACACAGATGAGCAGGGAAAGAAGGAGGCATACGGGTTCTGCTGCAACGCACCAAACTGGAGAGTGCGCGCGTGCACCAGCGGGACGGCTGTGGTGAAGCGGACTGCGAGACGAGAAGTGACGAGCGAGGCGCGCCAGTGGACCGTTGCCCAGAGTGAAGGAACGCGATCTGTACGGATTCTTCTGCGGAAAGGGGTGAAAGACGCCTCAGATGCCAAGTCTGGGTCGGAGCCGTCATTCAGGGCTCTAGGACGACCTCACTTTAGTGACACCCCGCTTGAATGTCCCCGTCTCAGGTCTGGGACGACTCCCGTCCTAGGAGCTCCGGAGACGCGGTCTGGAGGACCCCGTCTCAGAGATCAAGCATCATAAATCAGAGTATGCGTCATCGAAGTAGGGTTAGGCATGGAACCGTAGCTTAGCAATCTTCAAGTAGTCAGTCGGTAGCATAGGATAGGTGTAAGGCTCAGTCCCGAATCTTCTTTGTGCCGCTCAAGTGGATTTCTCCCTTTCGGTCCAAGGCTTCCGAGTGCCGGCAAGCAGAGCCGCCCCGATAACGCGGCCACCCGTCCCTCGGTCGTCGGTGTACTCACCCTCAGACCCGTGCCCAACAGGAGGGACACGTTAAACGATACCGCTCAAGCACGCCCGATACCGCGTCGCTGAAGGCGAAGACCCGTGCCGGTCCCGATAACGCCGCACAAGACCGCGTCGGCCCGATAACGCCACGCACCCCAAGGACGCGACGCACCGATAACTGCACGTGTTCAAGGTCAAGAAAGGAGAAAAGACGGATCAAGGACAAGACCGTCCCAGTAAGGAAGACTTCACGCTCCAAGCTTGAGCTACTCGTTACCCTATGCTGAGATACGCTACTCAAGTCCCGGGGAAATATCCGACGCGCCCACCGACAACGGACGCGACGGGTTGTGAGAATGCGCTCGGCGATGTCCACGCCCAGTAGGACCGGGTCTGAACTCGTACATCAGCGCATTTGCACCATCGGAGTAAGACGCTACGGGGTTGGCGGTGCGCCAGTCACGATACCAGCGGCGCGCCATACCCGTGAGATACATCTCGAACACAGCCTTCTTCACGTCCACACTCCCACCTGACCTGCGAGCGCTTGAGCGTCGTCGATCTGATCGTCGAGCTCCTCGCAGAACTCACGAGCCTTGGCGTCGAAGTTTCCCGTCGCTACCGAGCCATCAAACCGTTCAACCTTGATGTTGCGTAGGTCGATCTTGTCCGAACGCTTCCCGCGCACAGCGTTGTTGATCTCGCCGGCGCCGCTGTCGGACTCATCGTCGTGATTGGGGTGTTGCTCTGGCTGGGGCTGCGAATGTTGGCTTCCGCCGCCATCTCGGTTCGCACCCACAATGACCTCAGCAATACCTCTGTTAACGTTCACGAACTGCGAAGTGCTATTCTCGCAGCTTTACACTGGGGTCCAGTCTGGTTTGCATCGAGTAAAACAACGCGAACACACGTCCAATTTCACATTGATAATGTGAGCACAGTTGCCTGGCCAAACCATCGCAACAGTCGAAACAAGGTCGCCATGATGTACAACCGCCTGCTGTCGCTCGTAGAATTTCAGTACAACCTCGTATTCAACGCCGCTCACATCGCAGGGAAGCACAACGTAATGGCGGACGCAGGATCTCGCGCGAGGAACACTGACCACACACTCACCGATAAATGGACTAACATGTCGTCTTCGTCACCGGCGCTGCTAGAAGCACCCTTCGACAATCTATCCGACATTGCTGAGCCAAATCGCCTTGGCAAATGCTACCACAACCACGTATACCCGCCATTGGAGCCAGTGGTGTCGACTCGCCAACGAAATGGGTTGGTCTCGGTGGCTCACGTCTTCGACAGCTTCTAAACGGCTGGCATACTTCGCCACATACTGCTGGGCCGATGGATGGAATGCACGCAGCAGCAGAAACCACTATTCCACTATCAAGCTCAAACTCATAAACATCCGATGGTAGCACAGGCGATACAAAAACATAGCGCTTCCGTCCAGCCCAAAACTCGACTTGTTACTGCAAGGCATCAAGCGCATCTCCAATCCGAGGCGAAAGAAACAACCTCTGACTCCACCATTCCTGCGCATGCTGTATTGCTCTCTCGATATTTCCAAGCCGAGACAGCGTTTAGTGTGGGGAAGCGTCATCATCGGATATTTCTTTCTCCTTCGGCGATCCGAGTTCCTCAAGGTTAACAGCACTCGACGGTTCTTCTGTCTCACGACATGAAATGCGTTCTTTTCCGATGACAACGGCCGACGAGTATCACGGAAATTAGCCACATCAGTGACGATAGGCCTAGAAGGTGCGAAAAACGATAAGTTTGGACGCGGTTCCTGGCGCACGGTGAATGCGTCGGGTGACAAGCTCTTGTGTCCATTGAAAGGGCTCCGCCACATCCTCCGAGCTCGACGACTCCTGAAAATGGGGTCCCGTAAATACCACGGAAGTCGTGAACGCCATCAAGAACACCGCTCGAAGAATTGGTGTGCCGGTAGCAAGGTACTCGTCCCACTCAATTCGCATTGGCTGGGCAACAGCCCTGACCGCTCGCGGAGCTAACAAGCTATCTATCAAATTCTTCGGGCGCTGGCTCTCAAACTGCTACAAAGAATGCCCTAGATTAGCCGCCACGCAGTCAAAGGGGCTATCGCAACAAATGGTCCGGCGGGTCAAGTCATCTCGCGCGGCAAGCAAGTAATCTCAACCATGGGGCCGCTCACCACGCCCTTGACTCGACTAGCCACACAGGAAGTATCAGAACGGACGACGCATCGGTTGCAAGTTTAAGTTAGAAGTAGTGGCAGCTCGTACTCCTCACTCTCGTTTCTCACTCGACTCACAGAAAGCGAACCCGCCTCACCACGCCCTTGACTCGACTAGACAAAACAAGTTGTCGTTTGCCCCCAATGTGCATGAAGGAAACTGTGGGCGCTGTGTGAAATGTGCACAAACAAAATGATCGCCAAGAGTACAAAGATACACCGGACCCGGATAATAATATCGATTTCAAGTTCCATCCGAGGATGACACTAAGCTGCGGCACCACATCGTCGAGTGTGTCGTCGTGAGGCGAATTGTCGGGACTTATCGAGTCGGGGTAGTGACGAAGGTTTTCTCGGAGTGTGAAGGCATCATCAGCGGCACGGACATCAACGATATTGGAAATTGCAGAGTCAACGGACTAGGTTAGGCTAGATAAGTTGGCGAGGAAACCGTAGTTTCCCAATGTCGCAGTTAGTAAATGTAGAACGCCACGGGAGGTCGGTGGGCGCTCATCGAGGGCGACCACTCTCGAATTCACCTCCCCGCAGCTAAACCGCGAGTCTCTCCCCCTTTCGAACTATCCTGCCAGCCAAAATGGCTACGAGCTATTTCTATCTACGTCTTGGTGTCTTCAGCGTGGTCGGTTTCGCGTACGGGAAGGTAGAAGGAGCTGGAATGCGAGGCGGCAAGGTAAAAGTGAAGCTCGTGCTAAGCGGACACTGGGCAGAGGAGCAAGCGGAATCGGTTGACATGGCAGAGGCAGATATCGCACAAAGGGCGGTAACACCCGACAAGGCGCTGGATGGGATCGGCACGTTCGTCGGAGGTGTCATTTGCACCTCTTGGGTTAGGCCCGGTGGTGTCCGCGTCTGGGACTACAGGCTGGTGGTGGGGTATAAGTGGTGTTCTGAACTCCATCATGGGCTTCTCGACGTGAAATTCGGAGGAACGGATGCATCCATTGTGTATGCTGCACACTCAACCCAAGCCATAGCCGTAGAAACATATGCGCTACAGCCTTGCCGTGGCCAGAACACTAGCCTTCTCATGGCGCCTGAGATGAAGCAGTAGCACACGAAGGTCTACACTAATTCAATGGTGTCGACGGGGCTGCGGTGCGCGACTCGACAGCACTTTTAGATGACGTTGGAGGAAAGTCTTGTAACGAAGCATGGCATCTACCCCTGCTCGATGTTACGAGCTTCGAGGTTTCTCAGGTAGCGGCCCACCACATACCAGACTATGTCTTTTATAAAGAAGGTGGTTACTCTCTTCCTGCTGGAGTGACGTTTGGCGATACAATCTTTGGTGAAGTCGAGTTCAAAACAAGTGCTGTGGTCGCCACAGCTTCCCGAACAGTTGCGGCTCCATCGGGTACAGAAATCGTTCTTAGTGATGGCCTCAGTGACTCAGATGAGGATGGCCGTGACATTGCGGATGATAAGCGAGTTTCTGGTGGAGAAGGGCCACCAGAACCAAAGCGCCGGCGGCGAACCGAAAATGGAGCCACCGCACACAATAGACAAGCACATGCTTCGACCGGACCAGGTGCGGCGGGGCTACTGGTAAACCTGGATGTTGATCAACTGATCTCGCTCGACCGATGGGAACTGGGTCTAGTAACTCAACTCAGATAGTGGTTAGTCGCGGTGAAAATAACTCGAGTAAGACTCAGTTTTGACCTACAGGTATGCAGACGACAGTCCATTTAGCTCTGGTGAACGGTAAGTATGCGTCTTTCACGGCGCAGGAATTTGTGGAGTTTGTCCAGATTCACTGGAGGAAACTCGGCTTCTATCCCCACCCTGTTGTCCTTCGCGGTCTGTTCGGTTGGGATGTTGGTACACGTGGGTTGTCGATCCTGCATTTTGCACGTGTGACGAAGTGGGAGAAGCGAGAGCGCGTTAGACGGAGCGATATGAGTAATTTTTCGAAGAAGAACACCTTGCCCGTGGCACAGGAAGCGACAGAATTCGCTACACTAGTAGACGCTGTGGACGTTCTTAGTAATCTCACTCAGCAACGGTACCAATGGGCGGTGAGCGAAGCGCTGGATGCTGCGTCGGCGTTCCTTGTGGAGTTACGCGTCAGTGACCTACCAACGTCTGCCGCTGCGCTGGCCGAAATCACGGCATGGATAGATGACCGGCTTGAACCCTTCCGAGTTTTTATCGGAGACGAAAGTTGGGCACAAGTCACCGGCATCAAGGCTCACTTCAGCGCGTCGCACGAATCGTTCGTCCGGGTGCACCAGTTGATTATTCGGCGGGACATTGTCTCCGCGTTGAAGTCAACAAAATCTAGTTCTAATCGCGACGACCGAGCCAACCGAGCTACAGGCACCGACAAACGCGTTTTCATCTCGCAGGAGAATCGGAGGGCGCTGCCAAAACAGAGCAATAAACACATTTGTTTGCGATTTCTTTCCGCTCAAGGTTGTCGTGGAAAGAACGGCAACTGCATTATCAACACCCTCTGTCACTTCAAACCAGCTAATCTGCCTGAAGCCGTTCGTCTATTTATCGTTGAGAACTATGGGGGTCTCGCAGCGGACAGGCATTGAAGGTACCTAGGGGATACTTATGGTCCGGTCCCTCCGTCGGCGAAGGACCCAGTACTACACGTGCATCAACTGAACGAGATGCTACAAGATGTCACGGGGCGTCAACATCCAGCAAAGAATACGTACTCGTAATTGCAAGCAATTCCAGCACCCCTCGAAGCCGAAGCGCCACCTGCAAAGTCAGTGTACAAGGGGGTGTCTACCCTCGGGCCGATCGATAGGCTAATGCCTTGGAGCCCGTCCACCTCGGGCTGATCGATAGGCACATGCCTTCAAGGCCGTCCCCGGTCGGGCCGACCCGCAGGCACATACATTTGAACGCCTACGACAATTTCATTTTCGGTCAGCGAAATCGCATTGCGATTACGCGGAAGGTTCGTCAGCGCCTGGCACAATTGCATCGCGAAACCAGTGGCTCCATCCTCAACGAATTGCTGCGGCAGCAGGGGCTTCGGCCACCGAACCGCACACCTACTTCGGCCATGGACAATGGTCGTGTAAAATATTTACTAGACCGACAGAAGCAACACATATTCAGCGAATTTATCCGACGTATTGGGATGCAATAACCGGAGTTTGTACGACTGCTTCAAGGTGAATCCACCGTTGACTCTCGGCCGAATAAAGCTCTGGAGGAGCCCAAATGCTGGGAGGCCTGGAACAACTATCGCTACCGGACGCGTTGGCGACACATCGTACGTCATGGCGTGATTCTTTCTTGGAAATCGTCGTTCAAACCGCAACCGGTAGCACCACCGAATCATGGGTCTGCTAAACTTGCACTAAATGCCATCACCAAGCATCTACGAAAAGATCAAGACTCGAACCGATATCTCATTCTGGACATTAATTTGTTCCCGTTCCTACATCACATCACATGCAGTCCTTTTGGAGTAGTCCACAAAGGCGATGTGGACCTCTCTATTGATGCCCGGATAATTCACAATATCTCCTTCCCACCAAGCGAGTCGGTGAACGATATGATGGCCCCGACGCCTTAGCTAATCGAATTATGGATGTGGCCGGCGCATTTCCTACGATGCAGTGCGTGATGACCGGCGACATTAACAGGGCCTTTCGTAACATCCCGATGTCTGCTGACCAAGTCGGGTGATCTGCAGGTACAATACCGGGACTTGGTGTTTTAGTCGTGTATCTATGCTGCCTGTTTGATTGGAAGAACTTTCCTCCCTCGTACTGGATAGCGGGAGCAGCTATTTGTCACCGGTATGCTAGTTCAGCCCCGGTTTGGCAATTACAGCCCTCTGAAACGAAGGGCAATTTCGTTGCGAAGACGTGGTGTGACGCCCGCGTCGCTATCGAACCCAACATTGGATCCAGGCTGGCTGAGACTGAACTTTCCCTCCGGTCGACGATGATGAATATACTGGGTCCCGATGCCTGCAACGAGGAAAATTTTACAAGTTGGTTCCAAACGGGTCGAGCATTAGGCCTAGATTGGGATTTGCCAGCTCAAACTGTCTCGATGCCGCCAGCAAAAGTGGCAAAAGCGCTATTGCGACTTCATACAATTAGGGGCCTCACCAAGCCTACACGAACATAATGTAGAAGCATCTAGGCAGCCTTCACCACGTGGTAACTTGTATTCGAGCTGCATCTTCGTTCTTTCAGCGTGTTGCAGATTTGACTCGAAGTGCACCACGCTTCGGATATGTCGATGTGTCCACTGAATCCAAGGATGACCTGCGGTGATTCAAAATCATCATACGAATTGGGAAGCCGAACGCTATTTCACTGGCCCGATTCACTTGCCGTCACGATCCCCACTACCAAATTCAGATGGACGCAGGTGATCAAGGACCCTGTGCCTTGGCCCCGGCAAGGAGAGCGTTTCTGCAAGTGACATTCACTTCAAAGGAGCAGGAGCTGATTCATCGCTGCAACGAGACAGGAGATAGCACCTTCTGCATCAATCCCCGGGAGCTAGTGAGCGCTGTATTCGCTTCACTAGTGTGGGGATCCGCGTGGAAAATCTCGGCCGCCGAAGCGGACACGCATGCACGATTTTTAATCGACAACACTTCCGTGGTGGCGTGGAATAACCGCAAGTCCCGTCGCAACACTTTCGCACAAATGTTGCTTCGTATCATGGCAATATGCGATGCCAAGCACGGGTTTTATTCGACAGCCTCTCACGTCGCTGGTGGGGATAATATCATGGTGGACACAGTGCAGCACGGTGTGGTTATTGCCGTCTGTAGCATTCACATTTTCTAACTTAAGCTCTAGATGGACACAGGTTCAAACCCCAGACGACTTGCGAAATCTCTCGATTCGCTGGGGGCGCTACTGCTAGCGGGGGTTCTATACCAATCTTCCAGCACTATTCACGCGCTTGGGAGCAGAGGACCGCGTGGTGCAACATGATGCATTTTAACTCATGGTTGCCTCCCACTGACGTCGACACTAATGCGGAACAGCTCGGCGCTTTTGCTGCTTATCCATTGAAGTATGGTATCAATCGCCGACACATTGGCAACACCTACTCGACAATTGGCGCAAAATTGTGCGCGGTGCGCTGGTTACACCGTATTACGGCGGGCTATGATCCCGGGGTGAAGGCCAGCTACACCATTCTACTGCGTGGCACACGCCGCTTCACTGACCCCGTCATCACGCAGCAGCCCATGACCGCACGTCTTCTTCGTTCAATCGTCACCCTTTTAGATTTAACACGCCGCGCAATCAACTTCTTTGGGGTGGGCTCCTCCTTAGGTATTTCTTCCTGCTTCGACGCTCGGAATATCTCTTCATCGGAAATCGAATCCACAACTACTTCCTGCGGCTCTCTGCAATTCAATTTTACGATGATAACGAACAAGTCGTGACTTCTAAAAGAACCAAAGTAGTAACAATTACCCTATGAGGAGCAAAGAACAATCAATTCGGACGAGAAGAGAAGATATACCATTACAAGTCGAGGGATACGCTGATCTGTCCTGTTAGAGCGACACACTGGGTCCATTAGGCAACGGCTTTCTTCGGGACGCGAGAAGATGAACTTGCGCTGAAGATGCGGCGTGGAGGTATCACGTCCGACGATGTCTCGAAGATAGTCAGGCAGGCGGCATGAAGCGCTGGACTCGACCCAGCGCGGTTTTCTACCCACTTAGTCCGCATCGGAGGCGCAACAGCGCTGATCAACTCCGGCGCAGATGGACTCGCCATCAAATTGCATGGTCGTTGGTTGTCTAATGCGTTCGAAGAGTATCCGGTCTTGTCTGCGAAGGGCTCGGTGAATCTTTCGCGACAAATGTGCTGAATACGCGTGAAGGACACACTTGCCATGTGTACGCGACGGGTCCCGGTGGAGTACGTCACCGCTAACGCAGAATACTTCGCTGTCCAGGCGTTCCAAGCTATGGTTGCCGAAGCAAGCATAGTGGACGAGTGCGAGTGTGTTCTCTGCATTTTATCCAGATTCCTTAGACGGAATTCACTCAGGTGCCATTATTCTCCAATCGAAATACCTGCTGAATGTGATTCAATCGATTCGGTTTAACGCGCTTGAGGGGACTGTGATGTTGAATTTCCTGTGTTCTAATCAAATTATGTTGGTGTGTTGACCCATCCAGTTTTTATTAACCCCCCCCCCCAGCGCGAAACGCTGTATTAGACACGATATCACGAAATGCTTAAGATGTATTATACAACTTAAGCATTTGTCATCCTAAAGTTTGTATGGTCTCATATATATTTTTTTACTCAAAGCGTGCAAGGTGTGGTAGTGAGTGGTGCTTCCCGCTAAACTCACCATCCCACATGTTTGAACATTGAATTTCAAAGGACACGGCGTGGTCCACATCCGTTTGGTATTAATCATATGAGGTTGATTTCTTGGCATTCATTTCTGGCCTCATTTGAGAATTCTGCGGCTAGTACTGACATCCCAGCTTCCTGCTGCAAAATGGCGATCCAAGCGCGATGGAGGGAGCTGAAGAAGCTCGGGTAGCGCTCAAAGAGCCCTACGGGCCTCTCGGACGATTTCACGTATCTCAAACCCGGAAAGACAAAGCAGGATTCAGAGAATGTGGATTTCTTCATCGGAGAAAAAGCGCTTATGCGCTATTTGGACTGCTTGGACCTGGGTGAGTTGCTGCGTCTTTTACGGTTAGCAAACGATCTCTCACGCCTGTTATGCGTTGATAGAGGAGGTGAAGCGAGAGAAAAACAAGACCCGGCATGCGTATTCGCAAACAATTGCTGCGCAGAACGACCTAAGCGCTGAGAACGGAGCTAATACGAGTGAAGAAGACGCGGATGGTATATAAACTTGATTGTATTATAGACGTTACGGTTCTGACGTTATCGTGCCTGGTACAGCTCATGCCGGACAGGATGGCCACAGCGTAGCGAATAACCCAAATACTACTGGACAATTGGACGCCACTGCGCTTCAATCGACTGGTGGTACATTTTTGTGAACTTTCTTGTATTATACTTTTTGATCTCACGCTATCATGTATTATACAGCTTCTGCCAAACCGAATGATCGCATCGTACCGAATAGCCCGGATACTTCAGGACAACGGATTCCCACTTCACCGCATGTGATGGATGAAGATGCTCCAACGTCGAGTCCGTCGTCCAGTGTCTCCCGTTCGCGCACGTCAACCTCTGGTAGGGGCTGTAATGAAGCATGGATAATTCGGCCAGCGTTAATGAGAACCTGAACTTTGTCTGTGTGTGTAGGCAGTGGTGCGGCTTCACTCCCCTCGCATCGTAACCTTGGAAACGCATTCAACTTGGCGAACGAGTCGGACAGTGAGTACAAAGCCGCCGAGATTGAGTGCAGCGACAACGATGAAGGAGGTGCAGTTGACGGTGATGCCGATGAAGGTGATGCCGATGAAACAGAGTTGAATCATTCAGTTTATCGCGGTAAGACTACATCCTATGTACACGTTAACGATACACCTTACCTATCATTTATTGTGTCTTATACACTGTTAGATTATCCGAACATTGTTCGACCTGGTGAAAAGCCTGAAGACTTCGTCAGGCTTGATTCGGACGACGAGAACGACGTGAATTCCGTGTACGACGACGATGATGACCTGGGGCCCACCGAACCTGTCGCCGAGGATTCCGGAACCGCTCTGGATCTGCACTTTCAGCCCTCATTGCCTGGCGCTGTGGGCGGTGTTGCCGAGATCGCCCGTGGCAACGTGAGCAAGAACGTGCTGTCGGGCATCAAGTTCAATGGGTGGAGTGAACCGAGTAATGTCTCGACTCACCCTTACATGCATGAACCGTACGAAGCCCGCCCTGTTGATTGGATCAAACGTGATTACCCTAATATATATGATGGAGCTTCTGGCCCAACGCCAGAGCCACTTCAAGTTGCTGAAACCGAGTGTGGGTCTTTCTTTCTGTTTGCGCCTCCGTCCATGTAGGATGATATCGCACAACAAAGCAATGATTACTTCGAAGAAAACCTAGATGCACTAGTAGCCGCACAGCACGCAAAGCAGGAAGCTCGCAAACTCAAGCGTCGCACCTTTCAAGTGCAGGAACCCGAGCAACTCAAGGCCGTCCTGGAACGTTTACCTGCTATAACCGGCCGGGAACGCTGCATTTTCATCGGGCTTCTGATTGCAAGCACCATAGCACCAAAAACGAGAAGCTCGAACGCCAGTGGAATACTACGGACGAACGCGCTATCCCGAGAGGCTGCTTCAACGCCTTCATGAAACGCGATCGGTTTGCTCACATATCCCGAAACCTCCATTTTAGCAGCAATGCAGACCCGCGTGCAAGCACGGACCGAGCTTGGAAATCACGGCCCGTCACCAACGTTCTGCAAAGAACTTTCCAGGCCCACTACATTCCGCCACCTATCATGGCTTTCGATGAAGCAATGCTCCCGTCACGTTCCACGTTCAACCGCATGCGGGTCATCATCAAAGATAAGCCCCACAAATGGGGAACCAAGCTTTTCATGCTATGTTCCTCGCAGACGGCCTACTGTATTCGGTAAGTATAGGCGTGCCTTGTGGCGGAAGCCAGATACAAGATGGCAGCACACCTGTTGACGAGAAGTCCGGTCCGGCAACAGTCGTCCGCAACCTCAGGCAAGTATTTGGGCCGTCCCGACCGAGTGATTTCCGCCTCATTGTCACAGACAGATTCTACACGTCCGTGGTTCTCGCCATGCAGCTGATGACTATGAAGATCTATACAATCGGAACCATCATGATGAACAAGCAAGGGCTCTGTGAAGCTATTCTCCCGGCGAAGCTGAGGAACGGGCGACGAGCGTCAAACGAGCGGCCAAATAAACATCGAGAGAGGTACTTATCAAATGGCTGAGTCTCTGCATGTCCCGGTAATGAAGGCGATCCGATGGTATGATAATCAGGGGGTTCATATCCTTGCCACAGGGGGTAGTGGAGAGCAAGACCGAGTTGTGCGTCGTGATCCACAAACTGCAAAAGAAGCGGAATTGATGGCGCCAATAGTTGTAAAGGACTACCAGACTTACATGGGAGGCGTCGATGTGCACGACCAGCTACGCCTACAAAGGTAAGTCCTCATATCGTGTATGTACATGCAAGTCCTGTTTACTTATCGTATACCGTACACTTTTGTCGTAGATATTCGCTGCAGATGGCTCGGCGATACATGAAGTACCACCGTTCGTTGTTCTTAGGTCTAATCGATCTAGCCATTATCAATGCCTTCCTTCTCTACAACGAGAGGCGCGTTGTGGATGGCAAGCCGAAGGCGTCGCATGTCGAGTTCTTGAAGAGGCTTCATCTCGAGCTAATCCAGCTCCGCGAAGAAGACTGGGATCAACACTCCTTCGGAAACGCGGCTTACAGCCGACCCCCACGAAGCGACGCCAATCTGCAGCCGGTCACATCCCCCTCCAGACGAATGAGTGGCGGAAAGCTGCCAACGCTCGTGTAAAGTGTGCTCAGTGCTGAAGCCCCTAGCACGCCGCGTAGCGGCGAGACCACCAATTACTGTGGTGCCTGCAAATTGAAGACAGCGTCGAAATATACTGACGCGTCGCGAGTCTTCTTGTGCAACAAGATCAAACACACGAGTCACGGCGAGACGATTACCTGCTTCAATATCTCGCATGATCACTGGAAAAACGGCACCATGGTCCCCAATTCTCACGACGGCGACAGAGGACCGATCCGCGCTCGGAAACCAGGGAACGCTGCAGGAAGTGCCGGCGGCCAAGCAGTTGAAGAGTCGGACTCTGGTAGGGATTCCAGTCATCCCTAACAGCGCAAGCGCCGTCGCAGAGACGAGCACTAGCGTAGTGACATCCAGTGCTTCAGTTCAATTGACTTGCTTTCAATATGTTGATGCATCGCTTATAGCCATTTGTTTTTCTTCACAGGATTTTAACACGTATATGAACAGGACCATGTAGACACCGCAGTGGTTTGCAACCCAAATGACACATTAGAGACTATAACGTGTATCCGGAATACACGTTTGCGAGACGGATACATGATAGTGTAGATATGGCTACACTGGATTAGGGTCATGACCTGACTATGAAAGATACACGTTTGCAACTATATTGGGTACAGTATTGATGCCCATCGCGATGATAAATCGTAACGTGTACCGCATCGCCCCTGTCCTAAGGCCGGTTCTCAACCGAGGCGGACGCATGCGTTTTCGGACACTTTGTGATGTGATTGGTTAACAGGACGTTTCAAAAACGATACTGCACAACGCATGCGTTGGCAAGCGTTAACTACTTTTGGCCAATCAATGCACTGCAGCATTTGCATACTCCCAGCATTTGCACTCTCCCTCACAGCACTCCCCCCTCACAACACTCCCCCCTCCTCTGACATGGCGCCGGTCCGGCATCGACGTGCTTCTCCCCCGCGCTACACCCCCACCGCAAAGCAGCGGCGTCGCTGGAAAGCTGAAGATAAGCTGTGTGGCCTTCTGGTTTGTTTGGTAACTATCAAGCGACACCAAGCAGCACGAAAAAAAGATCCAACAGTTCGAGAGCGGATTTCGTGGCGAGTGCATGCTTCTACGCTACTAAGAGAGTCAGCTTTCAAGAGATACTACAGAATGAGTCTGGCAACCTTTGAGGAGCTCTTGTGCTCCAACGTTTAATGAAACTTGTTGTGGTGGGGGAGAAGCCTGCACGAGCTCTGGAGTAAGGTTACGCGCCACCGGGGCTTGGTGGGTTGGGCCAGCTTCGCTCCCCATTGCCGGACGGGGGAGTCTTGGTCAGCGCTTCAGATATTGTTGAGTCGTGAACCACACGTAGATCACACAGAGTAACAGTACAATGATTGGATAATATTGATCAAACACTGCTCCAATCAATTTGGTCAGTTTAATTCTCAACCGAGCATAGGGGGTAGGGTACGCATGTAACGCACGCGTCGAGAAAAACACTTCGGTTGAGAACCGGCCTACACGAAGTTTTGTCCTAAGCGAATTTTTATTTTAACCAATGGAAACAATGCATTGACACCTCATGTCTGTAGTTAAAATTCCATGTTGACCAGCTAATTATAGGCCATTCAGTCTCAGTGTTCAAAGTGCTATGGGTAGACCACGCACCACAGGAGCCGGCAAAAAGCCAAAGCGCTACACCCGCATTGCAGTCGACTACACGCACAATCGCCGCCTTCTCGAATTCCTGGCTGCTGGCTATTCTGTAAACGAAGCTATTGCACACTTCTACCCAAATTGCAGCAGGCAAACAGGTTTGTAGTGATGATGATTATTCCAGCAACTCCGACGATGAGTTTTTCTAGATGCACAATACAACACATTACTTTGATGAGACTTAATTGCGAAGGTAACCAAGCGAGCTTGGACACGTAGCTCAATTGGGAAAGAGACACGTAGCTCAATTGGGAAAGAGCACAGCAATTTTATGCGGATGGACACGGGTTCAATTCCCGCCGTGTCCATACTTTTTGATTGGTCCAAAATACCAAGAATTATTATAACTTTTAATTTTAGCATTTAATTCTGAGACTTGGCAACAGATGTACCGTAAACTGTAAACATTGCAGTTCGTTTAGGAGCGGTATTGGGTTTCGGTAAATAGGCGCAACCAAAATTGCTCGCGCTGGGAGGGGTTAAGTAAAAAAAAACTATTATTTCAAATAACTTGTACTCGCATATAATACCTGTGACAAGTAATATATTTGATCATTCGAGCGACATCCGCGCATTTTTTCCGCGTTCAAGCAACATGCAGCCCTCGGTGGTCGCCTCCGTTCATTAAGACAAATCGTGCGCCGCACGAAGAGAAGCTCTGAATTTTCGTGGTCTAAATTTGAAGCAGGTGAAGCAAAGCTACGCCCTGCCTCGATTTGTTTATTTCTCGTAGCCTATGGGGCTTGGTCACGATCACAGGCAAACTCTAACAAAGCCGTGCTTCGCCCCTGGATTTTCATTTGCGGACCGCAAAGCATAACAGTAGATATATCCTTGCTGTAGTATAGTACTGCGCTCATCTTTTCTGGAAATAGGTAGTTTAGTCGTTTCTCCCAGCCCCAAACGCATATAATACAGTAATTGGAGCTAAAACAGAACTGCATTTCAATACTAAGTGGGAAATTCGCCTTCACCTTTTACCAGTCACACTCCGAGAGCACTTCCGGAAACTGATACTCTATTAGTAGACAAGACTGGACATGCGTATGGTCTGCACACGGAACTATGTCAATAATACGGACGTGTTAGCTCGCGCGAACCGTACGATGAACCAAAATAGTCCGGGTTACTGGTCAAATAATGTTATTTTACACCCAAATCGTTGCACTTACGAGACCTAAGTCGCACATTTTGATCGAGAATTATTGGCATTCCATGAATCTTGAGAAATTGCCCTCAAGTCACCTATGTTGTAAAGTTTCGTGCTACAATGAAGCAATCATGATCTAGTTCAATTCACTTGTGGACCATGACATGCATTCTCGTATTTTTCATTTTATTTTCCGCGGTGCACTCTAGTTCTCCTCCGTACCTGCAGTTACGGCCGTATTGTATTTTTTTTCTCTTTTAGTGGATTATGATATAATAGTATCTGTTTACAGAACTACAGCTATTGTTTACCTGACACTCCCAGATTGAAACTCATGTTGCGCATCTTAGTTTACCTACGTTGGACATCGTTACTCCCAAGTTCACCAAATAAAACATCCACAGCCTCAACGATAAAAGTGTTGCTTCTCGTGGACGCCGAATGTGGGCGTCGTACGACGTATTTTCTATAGGAGTAATGGATCTCACATACAAAATAGGACAGAAGAGGACAGTATGTCATGGGCATGTAGTTCTCAAATTTCCAAGTCAGCCTAACCCGCCCAGTCATCCAAAGAGCCAATCCACTGCCCTACATCGTCGTTATCCTTGCTGTCGCTGCTGCTGCTGCTGCCGTGCTCAGCTCTGTCACGCGGGACCTGGGAGAACAAGCTGCTCCATGTTCCAAATTTGTGAGACCATGCGACGTGGATGCCTGTGGTCCAGCCAACTCCGACAAAACATTAAAACCAGCAAATTCTGCAACTCTCTCAGCGATCATCCTCTGTTCAAAACCTTTAAGCTGTGCTGTGCTCAAAGCTGCTCAACTCCGCGTGCATTGTTAAGTAGATATCAAGTGGGTGGCTGAACAAGCAAAACACATCAAGGCATACACTTCGTTGAAGCAACCAATTTGAGATTCTTGTCAACACAAACAATACAAACCATGCACTCGACTACTCAGTGAATCATCAAAACGAACGTGTCAGACAAATATATATTGTATGTTACTTTCATTTAATGAAGTCCGCGCGGAGCGGGACAGTGTCTGGGGAACAAGACCAGAGCTCGGAAAAATAATTATTTTATTTTACTGAGAGGGTGGGTCAACCGGCTCTGGGCTCTGTAGCACCCGCGGCCACGACAGGATCACCCGTCACCTCCATCCTTAGCTTTACGCCATTTGACGAACAAACCCTTGCTTGACTCCTGGTACTGCCCGCGTCCAAGGCGTCCAGCATCCAGCTCTTCGTGCCCACTCCTGGCCGTGGTCAACAACGACCACCGCTGCAGAACGGCAATGACGCCGAGAAGAAGATCAACAGATAGTGTCATAATGCAGGATTCCTGCAGCAGGGAAAAAAATCCTGCTCAACCCGAAGATGCTGTGATTTTCCTAACTTTTTGTTGTTGTTAGCAAACTAATGATGTTAAGTAAATAAACTATTAAGAGACGAAAGAATAGTGGATCAATACCGTGGACATGGAAGGTATCTTACATATGGCAGCAAACCTGAACTAGGTCGTCTGCGGCTTGGCTAGGAACACCTGTGTTGTGAAGTGCAGCTGCACACATTGATACAGATTGCCGTGACATGGTCGACCTCGCGATCAAGATAATGTTTCGATCAAGAAGAACAACATTTCTTGTCGTTGAGGCCAACTTTTTGCATTTCTCGTCCTCCACCTCGTCGATATCTTCATTCGCTTCAGCATGCGATTCATCATCTCGGTGCAGTACCGCCATAACTCTTGGATTCCACTTGACGCCGGAAATATTTCGACGATCAATTCGGCTGGAATACACAGTGTAACACACAAATTCTTCAAAATAAGGATATTGCAAATTCTCGCCCACTTCTGCCGCAACTCATCATGGTAGTCACGCACAAATTTCATCTTGCCAAACTGGGTAATCCATCGTGGCGGTCACGCACAATTTCATCTTGCCAAACTAGGCAATCACCGGGAGCCACGCACTATAGCGTTCTTGCGTACTATACATCTCACTCAGTTCTATTAGAAACCGTCGGATTCACAGCTCAATCGAGCAGCCCTCCCGGTTTAAGTGACAGCGATCTAGTATTAGCGCTTGACTGTATTCTCATACACTTCTTTTCGCACGCTCACCGCAAAATCCAGAACTGTTCCGGGCGATGCACGGCTTTGTATGCTTGTTAGAGAAACTATTATAGCAACTCAGTGGACTTTGATATCGATCCGCGGCATTTTGCCCCTGTTGATTTCACCACGGTACTGTACCGGCCATATTTCATGGGACCAATGTGCCCGTCCCGAATATAAGCGTTCGACTTTCCACATACGATAGTTAGATATAGGGTAAAAACCACGCGTTAGATTCCGAAAAAGAGGTCAGATTTGCTCAATTCGCAGCCGTTTTGTCGTTATCCCCGAGTATCCTGTCAGTCTGTCTGTCGGTAAGTCCGTTCTCTATCTTGGGGCCGTACAGTATCGCCTGCGGGGTGTCCTTCCCGCCAGGCGACCGTGTATTAGTAACCTGCCCTATAGAATCTCACCATCCTCCTAACTATGTCCGATTATACAAAAATAGCCTTGCGGTATATCTATTCGTCCTGTGATGGCTGATATTGCGTCTCCCTCACATTGGCGTTTTCAACTTCGAATTCGTGCGCGGCGGATCGAGGAAGCGCTCGGGCGTCGGGCTCCGCTGCGAGCCCCACAGGACGCGAGCGCCGCACAGCGACAACGGTGCGCTGCGTGCGCGATATAGCAACCCGTATATGCGCCCTAAAGTGAATAGACGACGACCTTCTGGGCCTGAGCGTTGACTGGATCAATACATAATATATTATTACTGCTCTGTGATTGGCCGAAACCCTCTCTGTTAGAATATATTGTTATTCGGGGGTGCCACATACATTTCGCGATCGCGATGTTTAGTAGAGGAGCGAGCTGGCACAGCGAGCGTAACGGGTTACGATAAATGGTCCTTCAAGCGCGACCTGCCGGACCTTCAATCACGGCGGAACTTCAAGAACGATGGACCTTCAAGCCCACAGGACCTACAAGTACTTGGGACCTTCAATCACCCAGGATCTTCAAGCGCCGAGTGCGATCGCATAGTAGTGGAGCGAGCTGGATCAGCGAGCGTAACGGGTTGTGACGAACAGGACGCGAAGTAGGGAAGCGAGCTACGACAAACGGTATGGCAGGTAGCGTAACGGGCTGCGATGAACGGTATGGCAAGTAGTGGAGCGAGCTGGCACAGCGACCGTAACGGGTTGAGACGAACTGTACACCCGCCGGAGCGATGCGGAGGGGGCTATGACAAATAGCGTAACCGCCTATAACTAACCACACACACACCGCCGCGAAGCGGCGGCGATCGGCTAGTCCCCTACAACTAACCGAGTCTCCTGTAAGTCTGTCTGTAAATCCGTCCGTTTCCCGCCCCTTCGGCATTTGCCTGTCGTAGCGCATCAGCCTACCGCCCTGTGTTAACGCATTAGTAGCCTGCCCTATGGCATCTCACCATCTTCTGGACTGGCTTATTTTCTGCGTTATATTTATAACGCGCTCTGATTGGCCAATTTTGCCTCTGCGCTCACATTTCCTTTTTTTAAATTTCGCGGGCCGCGGAGCGAGGAAGCGCTCGGACGTCGGGCGCCGCTACGAGCCCCACAGGACGCGAGCGCCGCACAGGGACTCAGGTGCGCTTAGCTACATAGTTTCCTAACTGTAATAGAAGTGTCGGTTTCGGGAGTTCCGCCTGTTGGGATAACTGGTACCTTCAGGGCAGTCGAGGTATTATAGTGTGGGATTAAGGGCGGCCAGGTCCCTACTCCGGTGGGGCCACGGGGGAGTTGCAGTGGGTTCCACGACACGGCCATGTAGTCGATACTCCCCCGTTGGTGCGCAGATACCAGTGTCGTCCCGAATCTGCAACATTGCCCACTTACCTGCACCCCAGGTTTAATTACCTTGGGGAATGGCATTTGGGTACTGCAGCTCTCCACTATACTGACCGTTACTTTCTCTAAAGTGGGTAGCAATACCCATTTCAAGATGATAAGAAAGACCGCAGCTGGCACCCGCCGCCGACGTAGGATTTCGCGTGCCCATGCCGCAACGACCGCAATTGGGAGCCGCGACCCTGAGGTGTCCACGTCCGCCCGCCAGCGGCGTGGGAAGTCTCATGCCAATCCGGAGTAACTGGGGCAGATCTCGGCGAAGCCGGGTGACCTGCCTCATCTCCGGGCCAGTGGGCGTGTATGGGACCGGCGCTCTAGGTGGACGTACCTATTTGCGCTTCTGTGTCCGCGGCGGGGCGCGTGTATAGGACCCAGGAAATGGCGACAGCGTTCTTAGACTTTATGTCTAACGCGTGCGTCATGTGACTCTGTTACGTGTGCGCAGGCGAAAATGGCTCGAACGAAAAGGAAAACGACGCGCGAGGAGATCGAGCAGGCCATGCGGGATAACGAGCGTATCAACGCAACTCCTGCTGACCCGGAGGAGCCTGCCGCTAAAAAGCGTCGACAGGGACGTCGGCGGGCTAAACGATACAACCTGAACAAGAAATTTAAAGCGCTTAACGTGACATCTACAGCTGTAACTGCCACGGCGGTCGAGAGTCATGTTGCGACTGGGAACACGTCTGTTGAGCCTCCACAAGTCCGCAGAGAGCAGCCTCCTCTCCTAGCAGTGGCGCCTGTTGTTCCTACAGTTGCAGCGGCATATACCAGCAATATCGAGCAAGCGCCTCGATCGACCCCGGCGGAGCTATCACGTGGGCGGCGCGCAGCAATGACAGAGTCTCAACGAGAACGCACTCGTGCACGTGACAGAGAGTGAGCCCGGGCTAGAAGGGCTAACATGACGGGATCCCAACGCGAACGTCAACACCGCAAGGACGCTGAACGCCAACATGCACGTAGAGCTTTAGTTCCCGAGGCCGAACGAAGCTCAGAGCGCGAGCAACGCCGTTTAGGACAGGCCAATAGAAGAGCTAACCAAACCGAGTAACAACGGGAGATCATGCAGGAGACCGACCGTCACCAACACGCAAAACAACGACAGCAAGACACGCCCGGTGAACGTCAAGAAAGGCAGGAACGTGGCCGCCTTCGGCAGGAAGAACGTCGAGCTAATCTGACGCGAGAGGAAGCCGAAGCAGAGAGAGTAGCTATTCGGGAGTATCAAGCCACGGTTCGTGATGCTCAAGTGGAGGAGAAAGAGGAGCGACGGCAGCAAGAGCTAATACGGCGCAGCACGCTTCGCAGAGGTCATGCGCTCGCAAACCAAAAGGATTTCAGAGTCTCCATCCTCAGCGGTTCCAATATCGTCAATGGGCGCCACAGACTGCCTCCGACTACGGTCTGCCCTCATTGCAACGCATGGAAATGGCCTGCGGAGTCCAAGAAAGACAGCTGTTTAGAGGGAGCGGTGCAACTACCCCCCACTACCTGCTGAGCCACCGCGATTGCACCAGTTGTACACGGACGCCGAGTTTCGGCGCCGCATCCGAGCCTACAATCAAGTGTTTGCCTTCCATCGATTGCGGCTTCCTGCAGCAACCGTTCCAATTTTAGAGACGTGAACCAAGACGAGAGCGTTGCTGGCCAACGTGGAGTTTACCCGTATCGCATCCAGGGAGCCATGGGGCACTACTTGGGCTCTCTACTTCCGCGTATCGATACGTTCACAAACGAGCCCATGCCCCCCAAGTTTGCCCAGATCTACATCGCCGATCTAGAGATGCAACAACGTGCGGAGCGACGCCGAGGTATCTTCGCTGACCTCCACCCTGGAACGCTGCTGGAGATCGAACAAATGATGGAAGAGTCCAATCCGTTCGCGCAACCATTTCTCAACTTCGCGGAGAAGCTACGCGCCGACCAGGCAGCAGGAAAGGATGTGGTTGATATGGTGTTCCGGCTACATGAAAAGAGGTCGAACCCGCGAACTCACAACCTACCCACGGTCTCGGAAGTTGGAGCGACTCTTATCGAGGACGGCAACTTGGACTGTCCGCGGGACATCCTTCTGCGTACTAAAGATCACTCGCTGGTGCGCCTCTTCGAAACACACTCTGTGTATGACCCGTTGCAGTACCCACTACTTCTTCCGCATGGAGAACTGGGTTGGACCTACACAGACGTGTATGCGAACAACGTGGTGCGCAGAAAGAAGCCTGAAATGTCCCTCCGCGAGCACGTAGCCTACCGGTTATTCCAGAAAGTCGGTGACGAGTTGGTACTGCACGAAGGTGGGCGATTACTCCAGCAGTACTGCGTAGATCAACGAGCCAAGTGCGAGCAAGAGCAACTGTGTTTGGTGGCATCCCATCAAGCTGAACTTCGCGCCGATCAGTACAGCGGGGTTCGAGACGCGTTTCTAAGTGAAAACACGGCGGTTCTGTGCGAGGGAGAAGCTCTACTGACGGAATACAACCGCGAATCGGGGGCGCTACAACACCCCGATGAACCGCAGCGTCGCTCAGAACACTTCCTCGACCAAATTGGCAAGCGCATCGTTCTACCAGCTACGCATTCGGGCAGTCCGTGGGCCATGTACAAGTCTTACCAAGATTTTATGGCTATCGTGCGCGAGTACGGAAAACCGGACGTCTTCGTTACTATGACGTGCAATCCTATGTGGGAGGAGATCCAGGAAAAGATACCGGAGCCAAACCAAAGTGCACAAGACCGCCCGGACATTGTAGCCCGCGTGTGGCAGCAGAAACTGGCGGTTATGCTGAAAGACTTGGATGAAGGCGTACTGGGACGTGTTTTGGCAAGGATCTACGTGGTGGAGTTCCAGAAGCGGGGTCTCCCACACGCACACATTCTTATCATTCTTGCTGACGAAGACAAGCCGCGTACAAGACAAATCATCGCCAAATTGTGCTCCGCAAAGCTTCCCGACGCCGAGATCAACCCCCTGCTGTACGAGACCATCCTCACATGCATGATGCATGGTCCATGCGGCGCGATTCCATCCCTTGTATGAAGGACGGGAAGTGCACGAATGTGTACCCGAAGCCGTTGGTGGAGGTTACACAAGGAAACGTGAACGGTTTTCCTGTCTGTAGACGTCGCCGCCGGCCTCCAGGACTTCTCAAGCTCAAAGGAAGGGAGTACGACAACGCCACCATTAACCAGTGGGTGGTCCCGTACAACCCCTATCTTTCACAGAAGTACAACTGTCACATCAATGTGGAGGTCTGTACGGCCCTCACGGCAGTCAAATACCTATACAAGTACGTCTACAAGGGGTCTGACAAGGCAGTAATCACTGTGGAAACGGTGGGCGGGGAGTCGAACGGCGCAAGGATGGATCCCAACGAAATTCTTCGGTACCTGAACGCGAGGTATATATCTCCGATAGAGGTATGTACGCGGCTTCTCGACTTCTCTGTTCAAGGCAAGACGCACTCCATCGTACAGCTGACGATCCACCTGGAGAACGAGCAATTCGTGACCTTCCGTTCGAGCGACAACCCGGATCGAGTTCTCACTCGCGGTCGCCACTCGATGTTGACCCGCTTCTTCGAACTGTGCGCCAGTGAGTCCCCGGAGAACCAAGTGACAAAGACCATGGTGTACCAAGACATTCTGAAGCTGTTCCGATGGGATGATAAGGCAAAGAAATGGGTTCGTCGCAAACAATACCAAGCGGCGCTTGGGCGGATGGTTCATGTGACCCCTCGGGACATGGAGCGGTTCTGCATGCGTGAACTGCTGTCACCGCAAGGGACCTCAGTCCTTTGCCAAGCTTCGGACAGTGGATGGTGTTGCGTATGCGTCCTAACGCCAGGCCGCACTCAAGCTGGGCTACCTACAAGACGACGCAGAGTGGATTGCGTGTATGGAAGAAGCCGCTGCCTTCAAGATACCGTACGAACTCCGCCAGCTCTTCGCGACGATCATTGTTTATTCTCAAGTTTCGGAGGTTCGCCAGCTATGGGATCGATTCTACGAGGTTCTTTCACAAGATTTCGCGCTCATATACGAAAAATTGGAAGGGCAGGAGAAGGAAGACACGATCAGGTTCCACACACTTAAGGACCTTAACGACCTGCCCCAGATCAGTGGCTACGTAGTGGTGGACTTTGCCCTCCCTCACCTGGATGAATACCCGCGGATGGTGCTGGATTCGCTGCTGCGGAACAACCTCATTCGACGCGAACTGGAGGGGTACCAGCGCTCGACGCTTCAAGCCATTGTAGACCAAGAAAGCCAGCTGAACGACGGCCAACGAGCTATTTACGATGAAATTATCCAGGCGGCCGAAGCACCCGTTCAAGGCAACAAGCTGTTCTTTATTGACGGTCCGGGAGGTACAGGAAAGTCAACTCTGCTGCGGCATATCCTGGCGAAGGTGCGACTGTCGAGGAAGATCGCGATTGCTGTGGCTACGAGTGGAATTGCTTCGCTGTTGCTCATGGGTGGGCGCACAGCGTATCCGACGTTCAAGCTACCTCTCAAGCTGAACGGCAAGTCGACGTGTGCGATTTATAAACAATCGCGCCTCAAGATGTTAATCGAGAGGGCCAGTTTGGTTATCTGGGACGAAGCTCCAATGACTCACAGGCACGCCTTCGTAGCGGTCGACAGGTCTTTGCGTGACATCATGGGTAACGACCAGGAACCTTTTGGAGGGAAGGTATTTGTACTTTCGGGTGACTTCCGCCAGATTTTGCCGGTGGTAGTGCGCGGCACACCAGCGGAGACCATCGACACGTGTCTTAAGTCATCTACGCTCTGGCGACACTTCAGGCAGCTGCATCTCACGAAAAATATGCGTGTACAATCGGCAAGTAACGAAACCACCGCCACAGAACTCGCGGCTTTCTCGGAGTTTCTCCTACAAGTCGGAGAGGGTAGGCACGAGATCAACAGGTCGCTGGGCAGGGACTTTGTGAAAATTCTGCGCGATATGCTGATCGACAACATCTACGAAGAAGGAGACGACGTTGAAGACGAAGAAATCACACCTGGAGCTGCTCTTCGGGGTTTGAAGAACATTATTGATAAGATGTACGCCGACATCAACGATCCCGAGGTTGCGACGGACGAGTACTTCGCCAACAGGATCACCTTGACGACTACCAACGCCGTGGTGCACCGCATCAACCAAGCAGTCTCGGAGCGACTCTCCGGGGAGGCCCACGAGTATCTATCGGTGGATTCAGTGGACGACGACAACGAAGGAAACTTCTTTGAGCCGGAGGTGTTACATTCGGTGATTATCAACGGGATTCCTCCACACAAGCTTACATTGAAGGAAGGCGCCCCAATTATGATGATGAGAAATCTGAACCCCGGCTTGGGCCTCTGCAACGGAACGCGACTACGGGTTGTCCAGATCAAGCCTCACGTTAATCATGCTACCATCACGACTGGCGAGCGCCTAGGCCAAAACGTTCTAATTCCAAGGATCGTCTTCGTCAGCGATGGGGACGCGCGCGAGTTCCCCTTCCGCTTGCGACGTAAGCAGTTTCCAGTTGTACCAGCGTTCGCCATGACCATCAACAAACCCCAAGGCCAAACTGTCCAGAACCTGGGTTTGTATCTGGTGACACCCTGTATCTCCCACGGGCAGCTCTATGTGGCGCTGTCGCGGGTTACATTCATGTCCAAGTCCAAGGCTTTGATCGAGTATCCAGAGCTGGAGGAAGACGACGGTGCATACATTGACAACATTGTGTGCAGGCAGATATTCGAAGATGCTCAGGCGGAGTAGGTATTCAGCAGTGCACACTTCATAAGTACATGATTTCATATCTTTTGTGGAAGTGCGATTCAGTTTAACAATGTATTCCTTTGACGAAACCATCGCCCGCCGGAGCGAAGCGGAGGTGGGCGGCCCACACTACTGTGACCAAACCCACAACCACCGCTGCGAAGCGGCGGCGCTCGGCTAGTTCAAGATCAAGCACAGAATCTCGATCAATTCAGGGCCCGGGAAACCATATGCTAGGGTTACCGCGATTCTTGCATTCTAAGAGCATCTGTACCGGTAGCGCTTATTAGGCACCGTAGTGGTTAGCGAATTGATTGACAAAATCGTGCAGCGATGGCACATAGAGCTGCGCTAATCGGCTTCACTATTTTCACTTCACAACCCCGCGTATCGCTTTAGTGCATGAGTCGCTAGTGAATATATTCCGTTTGGATTTGTGAGCGTCCAGACGAAGGTCGGTCCAACAGCACTCGTGGTAGCAGGCTCGTGTCGCCATCAACTGCATCTCTGCCTGCTCCTCCATGTTCTTGAGCTTTTTCTGGGCTACACCTAACTGACATTCCATTAACGCCACTTGCGAGCTAGCAGCTTTAGCCAAGTCTCGCTGCGTTTGATACATAGCTCTATCCAATGATTCCTCCGCAATTACACGCTTAGCACGTTTTTTGCCTGCTCCAACCGGCCGAACAAAAGCTTGACGACCTTCTGGTAGTGACGTCTCACTACGTTCATCTGCTGGTGAGCTGCTGTCTTCCTGCCCGTCACTGCGATGTACTTCTGCAAAATAATTAAAAACCAAGAGTAAATTGACGTTCACATTTTAAAACGGCAGGTAAAAAAATGCTGCATTGACAAACCTTTATCACCAGAGACGTTAGATTCTTCTGCGGCTGACCGGGTTCGTGGGGTGGATTGCTCCGTTTGAAACGAGCACTTTTGCAAAGAACCTCGTAGCAATGGTCCAGTCGAAATACCTCATTTGGGCGGGATTTGCTGCCCTTCTTACCGCCACGCTCGTAAGCCAACGAGCTGTTTGCATTGGCTTGCTCTCATCGAGCCGAGAAGCGCTGCGCAACTTCATTTTCACGATCCTCGTCTCTCCAGCCGCTATGATACTCGGCTTGAATCTAAATCGATAACATAATAACAGTCGCAAACACAGTACCTGTAAGAAGGGGGAGGGAAAAAAGCCAAAAATGGTGGAAAATGAGTTCTGAACTAAATCGGGATTTTCGAGTTGACAAATATCGTTGATAGCTCAGAATTTCATCGATAACGCTATTGTCTTGGAAAATGACTTGAGTGCCGTACATTTTGATAACAACGCTGCCGTGACGCGCCTCCACCTTCGTTTAATTGAGAGTGTGTGATTGAGGCTTGGTAGTCGAGTGAGTAATTGGAAGGAAATCCGAAAGTGAGCTCGATTTAGGTTAGTGTCTTTGCCAGCTAGCTGTCCCTACTGTATGCAATGTTCCTAGTAGGTGAGGCTTGTAGATGTGGTCCAAACGATCTTGGCCGCGGTCCAAACGAAGTTGCCAGTCGTAAGACTGATCCGCCTAGTCACGGCTGCGGCTCGAAACGGTTGACTCAACACGTGCAAATCATAAGCACCCAAATCGAAGTTGTCGTCCAATCACATTCCAGTATCAGCGATAGTCCAGCCACTCAGGTTGCGAGAACCCCCGGTGGCACGTGCCAGCACGCGCAGGCCTTCTGCCTCGCGGTAGGGATCCAGTCGATCAGACAGCGAAGTGCAATCTCAACACGTTTGCGGTGCCTTTTCCAAATGTTGACATGCGAATTGAAAGGCCCCTTCTCACACGCAGAATCGCCGCGTCCATGCACTCAAAGGGTCCTGCTGCAACCCTTTGTTCATTGCCAATGGTGCTGTCACCGATTCCCGGGCGCGAGGATTCACACGTGGAGTGCGCCCGAGGTCACATGTGACTTCTGCGAGATGATCCGGACCGCCAACAACACTGATTGCGTAGGCAGTGAAGGAGTGCCTTGGGGAGGACTGCCAGAGGAATCCGTGGAGAAGAAGACCTACAACACCATTAAGGCAATGAGCGCCCGTATTGATCCTGTTGTGATGATGGACCACATGTTTGAGCTCATGCGTCTCACCAAGGCTGTTTGTGTCCACGAGCACGTTTGCCAGGTAGTTGACGAGGAGTAGGGCGACTAGGTACTTGAAAGTACTTCGGAGCTGATTGGCGTACGTGCCAAAAGCTACGGCGAGCACATCCTAGCTACGTCCCAGGATCTGTTCCCTTCGCTTTACTTGTGTTCACCACGAGCCTTCGAGCTGTGTGTGACCGTGATACTGCTGTGGGCTGCTTCGCGAGATCTGTTCTGGCGGTCTGGCCTTTGTCGAGACTGTAGTGCTGAAGTGAATTGGAGAAATACGTTCTGAAGGCCAACATCGCTTTCTGCATAGATCAGAGGTGATATGCTGTTCAGCGCTTACGAGCAGACGCAGCGGGCTCTGCGGCCGCTGTTCGAGTGTGCTGGCAACGATGAGGTGGTGGTGGACAACGCATGCGCTGCTTTCGCGCTTACGATCCTTGCTGGTGCTGGGAACCTGCTGTGCTTTTCGTGTTCCTGGGTGCTCTGCCTCTGAAGGCTGACATGGATAAGGGACCTGTGTGCTTCCGTTTCCCGGACGGCCTAGTCAGCTCGCTTGAACCCTGTGGCGCTGAACCTGATACCGCAGGTCCCCGATGTGTACGCTACGGCTCTGGGCTCCACATCTAGCGAGGAGGAGACCCAGTCAGAGCTGAAGGTGTGCGTGGACTGATTTCTGCCTACGTGGACCAAATGAACGAGTTCACCGCGCAGATGAGCCCCGACGCCCCGACTGCTCTCAGCTGGGCACCGAATTAAGCGGAGACGATCTTTCAGACGTAGGTAGCGTGAAGTGGTGCCATTGAGATCGCTTCAAATTTGGATTCATTGATAATTAATTTTTGGTAGGTAGGTAAATAGTGGCGAATATGTATAGAGTTTTTTCCACAATAATGTGTGCTTACGACTGTATCATAGTAGCATTTGTCGTGAACCATGAACACATTATTTTTTTCTTTACGATACAAAGACACAAGAATCATGTGAATTCACATCATTTTGATTATGTAAAACAATTAGTGAGGCCCTCTAGTCAACCGAAGTCATCTACACGCAATATAAATAGTTCTAAGTGGAGCTCACTCGTCAAGCTTAATGCCGCACTTCACTGAAGACAAGCGTGATCGTCTCCGTTCCTGCTCTTTCGGCGTCCGTCTTTTCCTAGTCGCCGGGAGACCGCGTCAATACTTAGTTTCGTGAACGTTTTGACTCCCTCTTGAGGTAAGAAACCTTACTGCATATTTGTTCCTCGTCCACTTTACCTGCGTATTTTGGAAAGTGCTCGCAGAAACACGTTAACGGCTGTTTCGCCATAATTTTTGGGTTCTCAATGACAACCTCCTCAATAAACTTCGCGTGGGTTGGATCCATTTTTTTCTTTTCGTTGGCGACGACGATTTCCGGGTGCAATAAGTACTACCCAATTGTGGCAATGACGGATTTCCGGCGTGGACATCATCTTCAAAAAGCTGAGGCGGGAGAGCCTGGTCAACACTGCTCTGGGGATTGGTACCGCGTCGTCGCCTCATGATCTGAGTTATCAATCCAAGAATTTCGTTTTCTCCTGGTAAATTTAATCGGTGTGAGTATATTCCAACAAGAGCCTCTAGCATACATGCTGGTCCGAGCTTTGTACTTTTCTCCTGTTGTCCTTCCCGAAATATGTCTTCAATTCGTTGCTCATAAAGAGACACATATATATATATATATGGCGCCATACAATCCTCCTCGTTTTGGGCGTCGGGCCCAGCCTTTCTTCAGCATAGTAGAGCGGTATGCCCCCTCCAATTAGCAGCAGCATTAACCCATGCCATGGTGCGTAACAGCGCGCCGTTTGATCTCGATGCTGTGTGCAACGGGGTTACACGCACAAGTGGCTACAAGGCAATTGTGATTTTAACTGATAAAATATATGTTAAAAGCTTTAAATACTACCTCACCTGGTGAAAGCCACACCAATGGCTGTATTCAAGTGGGCCACCGCAATATGTGGTCCACACATACCCAAAGATCCTATTGGTACAAGGAGCATCTTCCTACCAATTAGAGACGTGGATATTGGTGGGGCGCCCGGTGTCAACCCCTTTCATAGATGATAAACAGTTTTAGCAAATTTAGGGGGAAGATCAATTTACAAACAATACAGTTCTCATTTTACCTAACCTAATTAGTTTGGTGTCTTTATTTGATTTATATTATACTTGTGTACTCAAGTATAATTAACTCAAGTTATTAATAAGTTTTACGCTTCCTCATACACGTAGCGCAACGTGTAAGCTAAAGTAGTGAGTCAAAGTAGTCCCGCTACACTGTGAGTGCAGCAAGTGATGAACCATCCCTCGACTACGAGAGTGATATTGCGTTCGAAGAAATCCAGGAGGGCGGAAGTGTAGCCGACAGCGAGAATGCAGACGTTGTCAAAGAATACGAGGTAGCTGCGGCAGATAATTGTAGTGCAGAAGCATACGAGATCGAGTCAGCCACAGGGAATCTAAGTGAATACAACATTACAGTTGCAAGCAGATCGTGTGGCTCGGATGAGGAGGTCGAAGCTGAGAGCAGCGTTGACCCAGAAAATGATGACGATTGCGAGGCAGCGGAAAGTAAAGTAGCTGATGAACCTGGTAATGATGAGGGACAGGACTATAAGGAATCCACGGACCACATCACAGACCTTGTCGTGGTGGACACCGCGTTCATGGTTAAATACGAGCAGAATAATTATGGTTGCCTGTTTGACCCTGGTGACGAGAGCGAAGTTGGGCACGGATAACTCGCTCTTGCTGAGGACTATGTAATTGGGCGTCGACGGAGGCGTGAAGAAGACGGTAGGCGTGCTCGTGAGCCCAAGCGTGCCAAGATTGACACGAAACGTGAGAAGAGAGATGATCCACCCCCACGACGACCTAGGCTGCATGAAGCGCATTAGCGAAGCCAGCCAGAACGATTCAAAGATTGTCAGGTCTTTTTGCATTTAAGGCGTTACATGCCGAGGACTACGATATTGAGGACCAAGGTCTTTTGATCACCTACTTAGGCGTGAAAGTCGAGCGGAATGAGAAGCTGATCAAGATCCATCAGACGCAGTATTGCGAGTAGGTCTTGGAGAAGCTCGGTTTTAACGAGGCTCATGCAAGTCGGATTCCGACTGAGATTACACTGCGACTGACCGTGGAAGACATGGACACTGCTCCACGCAAACAGGAGCCGCACAACGACAAGAAATTCCTCTACAGCGAGCTGATAGATGATACCAGATCGGATCTAGCGTATGTTGTCGGGTAGCTCAGCCGGTATGTGCCGTGTCCAACCCAGCAGCATATTGGTACCGCCAAACGAGTACTATGCTATGTGGTGGGACCAAGAGCTAAGGCATCGTCTCTACTAGAGACAAGTCAATGGAGGATATGGACAATACGCTATTGATCGATGGCTATTGTGATTCTGACTGGGGTAACGACTCCGATACAAGGAAACGTATCCCTGGTTAGGTCCATTGTATGGCTGGAGGTGCCGTACCGTGGGCGTCTTGACGTTAATCTATTGTTGCGCAGTCAACCGGTGAGGCGGAGTACGTTGCACCGTACGAAGCCTGCTGGGTGGCGCAAGGGCTGCGAAACGTGCTGATTTAAGTGTTCCCGAAGATGACAGTAAAGCTCCACCAGGGGGTTGACAACCAAGCAGCCTTCGTGATGGTGACGAGTCCAATCTATAGCCACCGCACAAGGCACATTGAGTTGCTCAGGCGTTATGTTCGCGATGAAGTCGTGAAGAAGATAGTAGGACTCTGGAAGGTGAAGACCGACGACAACCCGTCGGATCTAATGCCAAAACCGCTAGCAAGCGACAGATTTGAGATGCTGAACAGCATGATCGACATGACCAAGGACCATATTTCAAACGACGTGACATCGGGGGGTTCATGTTAGATTCGGATCCCAAGACGGCTGAGACAGTGAAGTAGTGAGACGACCGTGACAGCACCGCGTCACCAATACATATGAGGCCATCGAAGTTCATCAAGAGTGATAGTACAAAGGCTGCCACCGCACTCGGTTGTGGTGCCTCAGTCCAAGCTTTCCCTTTAACGGAACAAGATGTACGTGTGTGGGTTCGTATCTTCTTCCCAACATACACTATACCACGGTCAAGGCTTCAATGATTTGGAGAATGCGAGCACACCACCAGAGCCATGGAGGCGTTTTCGCGGAATTATTTAATGGAATGAATGACAGAAGAGGAAATGGCGCGGAACGCCCGCAAAACCTTACTGGTACGAGCACCACCAGCACCAGCACTGCACAAACATCGCACCAGCATGGGCGCCGTTCCACCAGGGACGCAGCACTAGCACGAGAACCATCAGGAACGTGGCATCTACAGAAATGGTGTCCAAACATGAACGCCGCACAACGCTAACACCTCCCAAGCACGACGACCATCTACCGTAAAGTTCACCCAAACACGGACAGCAGAACAGCCGCATAATGCACTGGTTCCAGACACGCGTAGGAACAAAGGCACCGTGACTCCGTACAAGTTAGACCACATGACCAACATGACCGTTGTACCAGCAAGCCGTGATAACCCTCACGATGATAGGTATTTATCTTGGTTTTATTATGTAAATACAATGTGTTTAAGTGCTTACGTTTCTGTATATAAGTACTAATGTGTGTATGGGAGTGCGTTTCAGCGTCTAAATTAGATAGACAGACGATCACCACAAACTGGACCTCACAACGGAATCACGCGCGACCAGAACAAACACGATGGAGAGCACCGACACAGACGCAGGAGGTGGAACCGGAGCTGCACAACGAGTGCTAGATGCAGACGCCCGTATACAGACATGTCAGACCCCGCTAGAAAGATTAACCCTACAAGCAACTGCGACGAACTTGCAACAGCCGCTGGCCGCGGAGAAGTTGCAGCAACAACCGCCGGTCGTGGAGAAGCTGCTGAAACTGCCGGTCGCAATGAAGTTTCAGTAGGAGATGGACGCGTAGGACTTGGTGCAGGCGTAGGCCCCGCTGGACTTGTAGGAGGCGTTGGCCGTAAAGAACTTACAGCGACCGTCGCTTGTACAGAACCTCGTAGCCGTCGAACAACTGCAGGTGGGTGGCTACGTAGGCCGTGGAATTGAGCGAAGAAGCTTTGGGAAAGCGCGTCAAATCGCGGGCCCAGCGTCTGCAGGCGCGTGTGCGAATGACGCTTGGTAGTCGAGTGAGTAGTTTGAAGGAAATCCGAAAGTGAACTCCATTTACGTTAACGTTTTTGCATGCTAGCACTCCCCTACTATCTGCAATGTTCCCCCAGTGTCATGTAGATGCGACCCAAACGACCTAGGATGCGCGGTTACGCCCCATGCCTTGGCCAAATACAGGCATATCATTGGCACCTAAATTGAAGTTTTCGTCCAATCATATTATCAGTACCTTAGGTAGTCCAACTAACGTAGAATGCCGAATAGTACGCGATAAAGTATTTGAACATCCTGTGAATTAAACGCCCTGCTCTAGGGCGTTCTACAACTAATACAACACCGTCAAAATAGTGCAGGCTTAATCGTACGCCTATCGTGTATAACACCCTCCCTTGCTCTCAGGGGCGTTGTATAACAATAGAGCGCCGTGTACTATTCGGTAGTCTACGTTAATTAGTTTGCGAGATCCTGCTATCTGCAACTGCAGCCTCCGGTGATATGCGCCTGCACGCGCAAACCGTTTGCCTCGCGGTAGGGAATAAGTCGAGTAGACAGCGAAATGCAACCACAACATACCTTATACCTAACGTCGACGATCCAGCTGTGAAAGCGTTCAAGTCCATGATGAAGGACGCCATTAAGAGGATAAGCGTGAAATTATTCGATCACTCGAGGAACTGTGCAGTGTAACTGGTTACGCGAACACGTAAACCATCATCATCGAGAAATTTCTGCTTGATGATACATTAGGCTTAAACGTTTGACAATGCAATTGGGATGAACACGTTCAATTAATTGTAGCCCACAACATCTATTTGACTACGGTTGAATTCGGTAGGATGTGGCACAACGATCATTTCGCTTGCTGTCGATAAGCAATTCTGCCATAAGCTGCGCAAGCTTTAGTGAATCCGGCTTTGAGGATCGCACCGCAGCTTTCGCGAAAAACTCATCAGTAGGTGTGACTGCTGCTTGGTTATTTCGGTGGATGGGCACCCAACGCACGCATGTCCAAACATCGGTTGAGTCTGACGACGTCGGTCGAAGCACACTCCAACCCGTCTCGTCCAAAGATGTACCAGCAAACTCGCCTTGGCCTTCGATAAGGCAGCGCCAAACATAGACTGATCGGTCCGATTCAACAAAGCGGCGTTTCACGATTCTCATCGCCATAGAGACCACTCGTCCTTCCTCACAGTGGTGAATCGTGCCGAGCTTGACGGCAATAGTGTTGGAAAGATTCTCGTCTGTCTCGTAGAGCCTCCGTTGAGGATTCTGACGATGCAATTGACGCGTGGCATCAAACATAGCGTTGGCTGCGTTCGGGTATTTGCCGGGTATGGTCAAGGCAGATGCACTCTCGAAGTACGTGGGATTTTGGGCAGCATCTCGTCGAAGAATGGGATCGTAAAAGCGTGTAACAGCGTCCATCTTTCCATTAACGCCCCATCCGTGAAAAATAGCATCGGTTTGAGCATAAGCTGCCGCGAAATCGCTCTCGAAATTCTCGTACAGCTTGATATCGTCAACTCCCCAGTCCTGCGGTGCTGAGGTGTTGAGGAACTGCTGCATATAGAGTATTTCTTGGAGCGTGTGTATGACAGCAGCACGGCGTTCGATTTCCATTCGAATCTGACGCTGCTGTTTTTCAGCCTGTGATCGGGCTGCCAGTTCCTTCGACACCATCTCTTTCCATACCTGTCTCTTGATGTCGTTGTTTTTAGGACGTTTTACCCTCAGTCCTTCGAGTTCTGCGCTCAAGAGCGTTTCCTGCAGCCTCAACGACTGCCACTCTTCTTTCACGCGCTGGCGGTGTCGATTGCGCCGCTTGGTGGCTTTGGCCCGTTGCATCATCAGTTTGAGGGCCTTGTTTTCATTCGAGTCGACTGGGCTGGCCTTCTCAGCAGGTACGACTTCAAAAGCCCGCGCCACAGGATGCCGATCCCCCACATTCGGTAGCAGGGCAAAACTCGAGTCGATTGACTCGCCATAGCCGTCTAAGGCGACCAAAAGCGCGTTTTTATCGTCTTCTTCGAGCAAGAGAGTTTCCCCCGGTGGCTTAGATGGGCCTTGGGCTTCTTGGGGGCCCGAAAATGAGGTGGGAGACGGCTCCCACCACGGATAAGTCGAGTCGGAGGGCATGAGGAAATCTTTTTCTTGCAGCGTGAGTAGTGGGCCCTCGGAGCTGAAGACGGCGTCGCTCATTCTCGGCTAATATCGGAGTGACTGGTATCACGTGTGGGGTGTGAATGGGCCGTGATGCCTTGATGGCCAGTTTTGCTCAAGGTGACACAGCTTGATCGTGATCCTCATCGTGTGGTTGCGGCTTGTCCATGAGTAAAAAAGCGCCGGTCAGGCTGGATGTTTAGTCACGCTAGGCCTGCTGCCAGACATCTGAAGCAACACATGTACCGCATACATGTAATCGAAGTCATAAAGCGGACCCGATCTCCACGGTGCTGTGGTCATAATCGCTATGTTTTATGTATATAATACTCCGAGTAGTTTGTCTTGAGATTGCAAACAGAAACAATTGCAGTGGTTGGCTAACTAAGTTGGCTTTATGATATCTGTGGGAATAATGACATCGGTGATGCGGTATATGTTCATGCACAATGAAAGCCGAGGCGTGTTCTGAGGTCGTCTGTCGCTGATGAGTCCCCCCTGGAGGACTCCGAAGTCTACTCTGCTCAATTGCAACAATAATACTGCTACACGATACTACAGTGCGACCCCCCCCCCCCCCCCCCGTTTTCGCGGAGAGTGGGCCATAAAAGAAACGAGAGGGTAATAAGCTCTGCCATGGACATTAACATGATTTGCTATTAAATACTGTATTTCACCTAATCCGTGACGTCGGCCTTAGAAATGAAACCTGTGCGGCACCAGCAGTTGCGAATACAGACGAGGGCGGGAATAAGGAACGAGGGTCATCCTATAACCTCCAAAACCTAATGTTATGCAATTATAGAGGGAAGAGCTTGAAGCACTGACATTGGCCATCGCCGTTGCCTGCTGGCAGAGCTGGGTTTTGAATCTGGGCGGGAAATTCGAATTTGTCACGAACAAGATGGAGCGGCAAGCACGGAGAATGCGCCTCACCAAGCAGCCCTCTGTGCAATGCGCACCCGCGAGCCAATGTGGAGCCTCGCGACGCTAGGAGAATGGGCTCGGGAGAAGTTTGCGCTGGACAAGGCGCCGGGCAAATCGTCCGTCAAGAGGATCCTGTACAACGAGAGCTCGCTCAAGCGCATTGCGGTCGACTTTCGCTGCCGCAAGAAGGTGCCGCGGGCGTCCATGGTGGCCCTGGACTCCTGCGATCCAACCCATGGACCAAGGGGTGATCGCGTGGATCAAGCGGCGTGTACTGCAAGACTGCGGCTAAGAGGCAGTCTGGAGACTGTGCTGCGAGCTGGACCCCTTTGTAATCGAGACATCGGACGCAGTCACGTGGTGCAGCAACGCGTGGAATGCGCTGGACGCCAACACCATTAACTCTTGTTGGCGCCACGACGGATTATACGTGGACCGGACACAGATTAGTGACATAATTAACTAAATCAGGTATTTTGTCCACATCAATGGCAATTTATGCCCTGTAATTGGCTCATACCACTTGAAAGTTGTTATATATCAGGCGTTCCTTATTCACGCCCTCGTCTGTAGTTTCATCGGAGATCTTTTTAAAGCCCTCAGAGCAACACTTCATTGCGGAGAAGAGATCCACAGTCTTATACCATGTTGGCGCAGCGTGAGCCTAAGACACAGCTCGTGTTTCTGCGTTAGTGTCAGCGTAGTATAAGAGGAGGGGCGACGCGACACTTATGTGACACAAAGAAATGTTTAATGAGGGTAGGCCTATGAAAAGATCTATGCACCGGAGTTTAAGTCAATCTCGGGGAACGTGTCATCCCTCCCCCGATGCAGGGAAAACCGTAAAAAACGGAGATGTGCACGCCACTTGCGCAATCGAGTCCTATCCCAAAAGCAATCATCCGAGTGTCTCCGAAAGTGCGGAGTAGTAGGTATTTCTAACAGTTTGTTAGAGGCGAAGCGGGGGGGTCGCACTGTATATGGTACGACACTATAATACATGTAAATTGTGTATGAAAAAATATTTTTATCTCTACCCCTATCACATCACTTCTTTGGCTAACGACATCAATGCCCTATCCAACCTGAGTCTCCTACCACCGACCCGCTCTGCCAGAGCCTCCTCTCGCTGTCAAGGTGGGAAGGCCACGAACCCCGAAGAGTTCTCATTTGTGTTCTGCTCCATCCAGTGACCTACGTCACCAATCGCGTATGCGTAAAGTGAATCCCATTTCGAGGCGGAGCCCAACACTCGGATAGGTTATTGTTGCCGGCTGCGGCGTGAATCCATAGCTTCATTTGCTAGGAAATCGGCCATTTTGTTGTACACTAGGCTGCTGCCACGATAGCATCGTAAGTTTGCCTTTGTCCAATAGCAGCAGAGTACCGAAAATTCTCGTCCAACCGCAGCAAAGTGTCCAAAATCTTTGGTGAGGGACCCTTCAACGCGATGATCATGCTGCTGTCTCGAGGGCAACGCGTTGCCACGTTCTGCGTCGCCGTTCTACTGATCTACAAGTGGCCGCTGCTGTCGACGATCAATTCGGGCGACTGAGACTTCGTGCACATCTGGGACGATCGCACCAACTTCCTGGACAACCACGTCCTGCGAGCCTGGATACGCTCTACGCCATGTTCACAATGGTGCGACTGAATGTGTACGAGCCGCTGGGGTGGATGCTCAAGCTTGCAATAGTGAAAGCGGTGGGGCTGGACGCGTGGTGGGTTCGACTGGTGTCGGTTGTCGTGCACTTCGTGGCGGGTTTCGTCTCGGCGAGGGTGTCTGCGGTGGTGCTGGATATCGACTACCTGCTGTCGGATTTGCAAGGACCAAGAGGTAGAACGGGGCTGGAGCTGCAGAAGAGAAAAGAGAGGAGCAGTCTCCACTTCATGCCTGCTGCATGAGTGCGGCGACGTTCATGGCCCACCCCGTTCACGTCGAGGTTGTGGGTTGGCCTTCTGCACAGCCTTACACGCTCGCAGCACTTTTCAGCTATTGGGCGCTTCTCGTTCACGTACGGAAAATCTACTACAATCTGGAGCAGCTAGTTGGAGGTGACAATGGTGGCAGTTTGACGGGTGATTCGGGCGCGATGCAAAGAGTGCTACTCAGAGATTCCACACCAAGCACTCTAATTTCTGCAGGTAAAGCAACCCTTTCTTTCCAAGATACAAATACTTGAATGGCTGACTTCTCTTCTGCCGGTTTGTAGGGCTGTAGATGTGTGCGTTATTGTCAAAAAGTCCAAGCTTGATGTTGCCCACAGGATTCGTTCTAGTTGACGCTTGGGTGTTTCTGCAACTCTCACCGCAACAAAACCAGCTCAACGCAGGGCAGCTGATTTCGTACGTTGTCAGGAGATCGTCGACGGTCGCGATTTTGTTTGCATTTGTTTCTATCATGGCCATTTCGAATTCGGAAGGATGGGTTCCAGACGTGGTTTCGCTTAAAGCACTTGCGGCACCAATGTGGCTGCTGCGGTGTCTGCTTTGGCCTTCAAAATTGCGACCACACTACCAAATACACCCGGGCGATCTCAGTATAGTGAACCCGGAGTGTATCCTACCGGCGATGATCACGCTAGTCGTGCTAGTTTCGGCGTTATGGAAGTTATGGAACCGCACGCTTCGAAGCACGTGCTCGCACTTGTTTTCTTTGGATGTATGCTTCTGCCGATGTCTGGTTTGATTCGCCATGGTATTGTCACTGGTGGTGCCGATCGATACGCTTACCTGACTACAATTAATGCAGTGCCCTATGCTGGATATGCAGTTGCGCATTTGTTGCTCCGAGGAAATAACACTCCAAATGAAAATCGACGACTGGCAGCGCCAGCATGGGATGCACCAGAACGGAAAGCGCCAAGAAGTGCTCGATATTCAAACAAGTAGGCAAACATCTCGAATACTTCGCTCGCTCGCACAAGCAAGGCGTATTGGTGGGCGATATGGCTATTACTGAGTGGAACACTGCTTTCGATTTCAACGAGTCTTGTGAGTCATTGGCGAAATGAAGATTCGCTTTATGAGTATTCCCTTCGGTACGTTGTGCTATAGTAATGAACTAGCTGCCATTCTGCTCTAACAAATTCTTTGTGCGATTTAGGACGGACCCGAGTGATTGGAAAATCTACGGCCAACGGGCCGAATATCTTCTCCGTGTCAGACGATGCGAATCTGACAATATCGAATGCCGACAATTATGGACTCTGGCTTATCAATTTTCGCCACGCGGTACACTGAAGTCAGAGCTTTATCGGCTACATCTTCTCGTGGCTCTTGGTGACAACGACCGCGCTTGTGACGGTTATTTTGCACTCCTGAAAGACAACGCCGAGAACAGTTCTGTACACAACAACGTCGCGGTGTGTCTAGCGAGGCGTGGGATGCTGGATGATGCACATGCACACTTTTATCAGGCACTTCGGCGCTCGACAATCACGGAAACCATGGCGACCCACATTAGAAACTCGCAAGAATTTCATGAATGGGAAGAAGCGCAGCGTAAGCGTAGAGGTCCATACGAAGGCTCAGGTTTTGTAGGAACCATGGCATATTAGCGGCGTGAAAAGATCTACAAGTACCAAGTGCAGCCATGAAGTACATAACTTTACTCCCGCACGGGCAGGATTGATTCGCAGGCTTATGGAAGGGAGAGTGTAATGATTTTCAGTACTCAGGTCCTCAATTATCAACGAGTTGAGTGATCTAGGCATGATCTAGGCATCATCAGCCGACTGAACTGAATCATACCAAGTAAGTGTTTACCAATGTAAGTGCTCGTTTTATAGGTAGATTACTCCAGGTGTTCTTACTCTGTAAGTTACAGTGAATGATAAGGGACAAAGGCGTGACTAATCAACGCAACGATTGGGTGACACCACATACTCGTCGCCGTGGGGCAGCGCTATACACACCGCGCATGTTATCACTGTGCTCACAATTCAATATCTCCGGTCAAAACAATGGAAACCCTGTCACATTTCGAAGTTCCCAACGCGCCAGACTACTCCGAACTGTTGGCCCTCGAGGACGTAGGCGACGAACTCTTGCTCCGAGACGCTGAAGAGCTACTCGCGGCGTTCACCAAGAAGAAGCTGCCTCTATCCGGAGCGGAACGACGTGAGAGCTCCTGCAAACGGCAGAAATCAGAGCGTGAACGCCTGAAAGAAGAGGTAGTGGTTCTGATTGAGCGGCTGGAAGCTCAGATGAAGCAACAGGGCCCCAACGAGCTGCTGACCTTGCCTCTCAGGCGATCAGTCTCAACGTGGAGAATCATTGCTATGAAGGAGAAGCGAAATCGTATTGTTGCTGAAGCGTGGCAAAACCAATTCCAAGGCGCGGTAGCGGACCAGGCGGCGCTGATTGTCGATCTTCAAGACATGATCTCGAGACGGATGCGTCGGGGGAAACGGGGTGACGTTGAGGAGTTGCTATCGTTGACGCAGGCGGAGGCGCTGTTTTACTCCAGCGACGCGATGCTGATCGAGGCTTACTTGGGAGAGTTGACGAACGTCTATCACAAACGGATCGAATTTTCCATTCGTGTGCGTCGAGCGTAGCTCCGCTGGGCGGATTCAACTCCGTGATGAAGGACAATGGTGACGTCGAGTTCTTCGAGATCGCCGATGTGCAGCATCTGCTTTTTGGCTACCAAAGTGTCTGTGAAATTGCCAGGGGAGGTAATATAGTTGTCTCGCCGTCAAACGGAGCGACGGCTTCTCAACGCGTCCGCAGGCTGTGAAAACGAGTTTGCGGTTCAGTTTCGCGTCATTTGCCCACAAGACCTCGGAGAAGACGTGATGTTTACAACACACTTTGATGGGAAACGATACACTGAGCAAACCCGCACTGTAATGGTGTGGCGTGGCCTCATGGAAGGTGAGGGGGAATTCGCAGGTCTCCGCATGGAAGAGACGGGGTGGTGTGTGGTCTCTTCAGAGCTCAGAGGTGTTTCAGATGGCCCCTTGACGATGGTCCAGAAGTATGCGCGTGTCGTACCGCTACATTTTAATGTCCCAAAGGCAAAAGTGCACGAATTTTTTGCGCTTATCCTCCGATGCCTTCACGAGGTTGACTCGACAATCGCTGCGCTGATAGGCAAATTGGGAAACAAGGCGCCAGATGATGTCGTGGCTGTAGTGGAATTCTGAACCGAGGATAGATTGTTTTAATGACGATGCTTTCCGCTGTGGTTATTGTTTGTGTCGGTCTAGCATGGTTCGGTAACGTAATTGATATCCAGGCCATTATGCTCAAGAATTATTGTACTCAAGCTCTAGAAACTCCCGTCTTCTTACATTTCGCTTGAAGTGCACAGTACTCCCTCGTGTTCTCTGAATTTTAATCCAGGACCCCTCCCAATTTTGAAATGATAGCACCACAACAGAATTATATCTGCATTAAACCATTGCAATCATTTCACACCAAAACGGAATGTTGCTTGTAACTTAATACACATCCAACACAATGATGGTCTCGAAAAACACTCACAAGAGCAACAACCAGAAATACCTACAATATTGCATACTAGAATATGACATATTACTTAGCCCAAGCTCACAGTCCAGTCGTATTCAAGTTAGTTTGGTGCAACGATAGCACGTGGAGCTAACGGGTGCATGCTTTCTCTCCCATCCAACGGGAACTACCTCACTTTCGTTTTTGCGGCAAAAAAACACACCTACTGTCACCGCTGTGGCTGATGCTTCAGTGCATTCGAGAGCTTCGCGTGCAGGATGACCAAGCACTTGACTGCACGACTGTTGAAAAGCTTCGTGTTCAAGCGACAAATCCCGTCGAGGGCAATCATACTCCAGTTCGAGTTACGATGCGCAGCATTGCACTCCACAAGCCCCACAAAGCCAGACATATCGTTCTTAATAACCAGAACGTCTTTTGTCCCGCATGTTGGAGAATCTTAAAGCGATTTATTTCTTGCTAAGCACACTAGGTGAAATCTAGAAGCTTGCTAAGTGTTTTCAGAGGGCCGAGCTGGATTTTCCAACACTTCCCCGCCAGCGTCGGTCATCAAGGGAATATGTTGAACCCAATAGCACCCCGAAGTTCTTGGAATCGAGTTGTAGGTAGTGTGACGTTGTGAGCAGGGTTCGGTAGTAGTGAGAATTTTGGGTTAGTAGTGATACTACTACTACTATAGTTGGACGGCTTTGGCGTTAGTAGTATCACTGCTAATTAGCACTACTAATTAGCACTGTGTACCCATCTAAAGCGTGCCTTGAAGGACGCAATGGCGTCCACAGCTTCTGAACTTTGATGTTCGTCAGCACCATGTCGCCGAGAGCCCCTCGCTTGCTTTCCTCCATGTGCTTCAGTTTCTGACGGTTTGCGGGCTGGGGCTTTGCGCAAGCGGAATATCAGCCCGCTGCGCTCTTGTCAATCAGCTCGACCTTGTTCTCGTCAGCCATCGTCCTATTGCTCCTCGGAAGGGGCCACAGCGCTCAGAAGCCAGTCTGGCGTACAAGTACTACTAACGGACTCATCCAATATCACTACTACTACTATAGTTGGACGGCTACTAATTAGATGGTGACGTGTTCGGGTACGATAGGGGCAATATCATGCCGGTGCGCTCGACCGTTGTCAGTCCCTATCCTTAGCGGGCTCATAAAGAAGGATCCTGTTGTAGGTCTTGCTGGAGTCCTTACCATGTTGTACGCCAGCCCTTGATAGACAAAACATATTGATGAGATCCACAATCTCTTAGCATATCAATTATTCGCACACGCACCGTCGCGGATGAGCCATCGCGTAATATGACCCGAAATTTGTTCTTGAGTCACCGGAGCTTTCCACCACATTTTTTGCCGCTTGGTAGGTTGCACCACTAGTTCACTTAACTTGGGAAGGGCCTGGCGCGTCTATTCTGCTTTGGGAGGCACTTGTACCATGAAGCGATCGGTGAGACTCAGGCAATGCTGCTGAACTTGGATCGCCAACTCTTGCTGCGTGTGTTTGGATACCACGTGAGTCTTGACATTAGACACGTTGCTAGCACGGCGTAGCGACTCTTGTCAAGTCTTCGTCCTTGCACAAAGCAGGCAAATATGTGTGAACGTCTTGCCCCCATGGGTTGTAGGTACTCTAAGTGGTGTATCACATTCCAAACCAAGTCAGTCCCTTTCTCAGGCGGATTGTGAACAATGCGATTTAGTGTTAGCTCCTGGGAATCGCTGTCAATATTTAAGAATCTGCTCACACAAGCGACTGCAGAACCTGCATTAATATAGTGTTAGGGGAAACAAACCATACGCGAAGATATTACCACAGCATTGCCGTTTCGAGAGGTCGAGATCTGGCTTCGTGTAGAGCTCGTTGTTGCACAAGTGATGTACCTGACCACCACAAACAGAGCAAGGATATGTCTCCGCTATCTCGCTCCAATGACAATCTTCATGGGTGTGTTGCTTGAGCTGCACAACGAGAAATGACCGACGGAGCGAATGGGGGATACCGCGAAGCCACCAATCGTCGCACTTTCCGAAGATCTCACATGGGTTGAAGTTTGGGGAACTATATTATTTCTAACTAGTACTACTAATGGCATTTTTTTCTCTACTATTCAATTAGCACTACTATTCGGCCAAACCACCAGTAATATGACATAGCACTACAAATTAGTAGTGATATAGCACTACTAACGCTACTATTCTGGGGTCTACTACCGAACCCTGGTTGTGAGTCCACCTGCAAGCATTAAAGTTGTCGGACAATAATCGAGCACCAATTCGCCGCTAGCCACAGCATTTCTGATCGATAAAAAGTTACAATTGACTGTCTTTTGAGCTTTTGATGACTTGCCATTTGTCAGTCGCTTGATTGTGGACTTATCATCAATCATGGCAGGAAATACAATAACGGTGATGATTTTCAGCAACCGTTTCACTAGTATCGATGTCCACCGAGCTTCCCCCACGCCATCATCTGCAGCAATATATTCGGCAATACTAGAAGACTTTGAAACTATTTGTTGTCGTTTGGTTTGCCAGGAGACCGGGCAATCAAACACCTGAACAACGACACCGGAAATGAACCAACGATCTTCTTCATTATTCGCCCAATCTGCATCGGTGTACACCCACAGGTGGATCCGGATTAGAACGGCGATATACTAGACCATAACCCAGAGAACTGTTCATGTAGTGTAAAATATTTTTCACGGTGATCCAATGCGATTGTGACGGGTTTGAAGCTTGAGCTTCGACTTGATTCACCTCAAAAGAAATGTCTGGACGCGTCACCCCTGCCAAGTATATAAGCGCACCTACTGCTTGTCGATGGGGTGAATCTCCCGTAGACTCGTCTTCTTCATATTTGGTATACAGCATACAGCCACGATCCATCAGGGTTTTCCTTGGCCGGCACCCAGCCATGCCAAAGCGTTTTACAATTTCTGCTGCGAAACTTGACTGGTCCAAAGTTGTGACACCGTGATTGTGATCAACACGGATTCGGATTCCAAGAAACCAACTAATATCGCCGAGTTCCTTTACACCGTACTTCGCCTTTACTGAATTCATGATGTTGAGCAACTCTTCTTCGTGTTGATAACCCATAAGAATATCATCACCGTACAAAAGTACAATTAAACCTGCGGTGAGATCGACATACACACACAGGTCTTCGCTAGTTGGTTGTAAATCTAGCAATATGATAAACACATTAATTTCTGCATTCCATTCGCGCCCATCCTGTTTAAGACCGTACAGCGCCTTTTTAAGTCTCTACACATGTATAAGACTGCCCTCCTCAAAACCGGTAGGCTGACGAACGTATACCGTTTCATTCAGCTTCGCCTTAACGTACGCCGTAGGAACATCGCCCTGACGCACTAGCAGTCTCATTTGGGTAACTAATAGTAGGAAGACGCGGATTGAGTTCAAGCGGGCCACGGGAGCGTAAGTTTAAAAATAGTCCTTTAGGAACTCTTGAGAGAAACCTTGGGTGCAAACCCGTGCTTTGAGTTTATCAAGTTTTCCTTCGCCGTTCAATTTTACTCGAAATGCAACTGTGGAACCAATTACGTTTACCCCAACCGGAGGTTCAACTAATTCAACGGTATCGTTGTCTCGAAGTGCCTCGATCTCGTTCACGTATCGCGTTTTCTCATTTAGCCCAGTGTTTAGAAGCTCGTGCTTCTCGTAACGAAAGTGAAGCTTGAATTATTTCGTCAATCAGGGCGGTTGAAGCAAGCGACTGGGCCATACGGTTCTGAATCCGCTGGGATCTTCGAAGTGGCGACTGCGACTGAGGTCAGCCTGGGCATGCTGACCAACTCCTTTTTCAGCGAGACTAAGCTAAACCTATGTAGTGCCGTGCGCCTGCTGCTGGCTTGGTGCATGCGACTTGCGCACGGCCAGGCCAGCGAGCTGGCTGACGTCTCCGAGCGTACTGTCCACAACTGGTACGCCTACTGCCGTTCGACGTGCTCCAAGGAGCTACTGCGGACTGATTTTAAGGTAACTTACGCGCAACTTAAATATTTACTTAATGTAGCACTAACCGTAATGGGTACATTATATATGTAGATCGGTGGAGAAGGCCAAGTAGTCGAAATTGACGAGACCAGTCTCGCAAAAAAACAAAAGTATCATCGCGGCCGCCGCCACGAAGAGTTTTGGCGTTTCGGCGGCGTCGAACGCGGTACGGGGCATTGGTTTGGTCGCGTTGTGTACAACACAAGGACTAAAGCAACGCTCCTACCGTTTATTAAGAAATTTATTAAGCCGCGGTAAGTGCAACTCTGATGATTGTATCTTATTTTTTCTAACCTTTTTTTTAGTACTCTTATTTTGTCAGATATGTTTGCCACCTACGTCTGCGAACGAGGTGGTAAACAACATACACTAGCAAACAAGCGATCATTGGCGGGAATGCACTACTCACACAGCTGGGTGAACCACACGTTGAATTTTGTCGACCCTGTAACGGGTACGCATACAAACACAATTGGAGGACTCTGGGAAACCCGAATCAAGCGCCACATCAAACACATGCGCGGCATGACGAAGGATCGCTTGGACGGCTACTTGGATGAGTATATGAGGCGCTCGTGGTGTTTTCCTGTGCGTGCCAGTACAGCTTCGTATCTGGCAGGCTTAGTTACTGCGATAATCAGAAATGAATAAGAAGCTTCTAAATGATATTTCTTATTTTTGAAAATTTAGCCACCAGTGATCTAAAATGCGGGCGTGTTGTTCAGGAGAGCCTACTCACAGTGTCACTTCGCTTGGCCTTTTCGTTCATCGAGAGGCGCTGTGCAGCATGAGCTACACCTTGTTGCCCATGCTTTCGAGCCACAAATTTGTCATGGTATCCAGTTGTGTGACCAAGCTCACCACATTCACCGCACCTTACCTTGGTGTAATCCTTTGATGCAGGTCGACCACCTTCGTATCGAACTACCTCAGGTATTTCATCTCGGTGACTGTTTCCTGGTGCAGTCTTGCGCTTCCCCATGGAGTTGAGCTGTTGGAACTGCTTTTTTTTTTAATATCAAATGCCTTGGTGCTTTGCCAGTGCGCATAGCTTGGTTATGCTCGACTGATTTCATGCAACGGGTCGCTCGAGTGCTCACGAATCACCATCCTAAGTATGTCCGCCTGCTTTGGCCATGCATTTGAGGTGAGTGAGCTCAGCGCAAGATTATTGGATTCAGTCGATTCCAACCCGTCCACGGTAGTTGCGGCAGCCATGGCTCTCAGTCGAAGGCTGAATTCATGATACGTATCACTACTTCGTTTCCGCGCATTGGCTACCATGATACCAATTTATTGTTTCTATAGTTTGTTCCCAAATTCACGAAGGAGGCACCGACCGAGACTGTCCAAAGAACGCGAGCGTAGATCCTCCAGGTTTGCATTGTACCCTTTACTTGCTACTCCAGATAGGTGCTGAAACAGTGATGCATTCTTCATTCGTTTGGGGAGACGAATATCATACTTGTCCTCCTGCATTCCCAGTAGTGCCTTTAACTGTTGAAGCCACGATGCTGTGCCAGAGTCTATAGCGCCTGCCTCTGCTGCCCCGTTGAACTTGTCCATCTTGAATGACTTAACCACGGGCTCGTATGGGGGTACTTCGGGCGCGTTATAGGGACTTTCATACCTTCACCATGGTGGAGGAGTGCTGCTGCGGTCTTGCTGTTCCGGCCATCGCTGGGGAGTATGTCCGCGCGACCGGCCAGCGCATTGCTGAGGCTGAGGTATGCACATATGCGGTTGGTCAGGCCAATATTGAGGCGTGTACACGGGTTGCCTGTAGCAGGACACATGATTTTTGATGACGTTGCCACTGCTGTGGCATGTATGGCTGTCGCTGGTCGGCCCATTGTTGTGGTGTGAAGAGTCGCGGTAGATCGGGCATAGGAGCGCTGGGTTCTGAGCGTACGGCAACTCGATCAGCAACGAAAGCAGAGGAGGAGGCGTTCGTGGCACCAGAGAACACCATGCGTGGCGGCGTGTTGCCAGCTGATCCATACTGCTGTCTTGGTCGTCCTAGCAATGCGGATGTTAACCTGCTGGAAAATCTTAAAGCAATTTATTTGTTGCTAAGTACACGAGGTGAAATCTAGAAGCTTGCTAAGAGTTTTCAAAAGGCCGAGCTGGATCTTCCAATAAGGCAGGCAGGGACAAAGAGTCGAAGTGCAATACGTCGTTTGGGGGCGTGGCGTAGATGGCTTCACCAAGCGGACGGGGGCCGTCAACAATCATGCAATGCAAGCAAGATGCGAGGAACATCCGCACATTTGTTTCGAGCGTGCCCCACGACAAATGGGTCTGAAGTGCCTGGGCTGTTGTTTTCCCACCCCGATGACCATTGCCCCGCGTGCACAACAACACACAACTGGCGGAATCCATACCTTTCCGTCCTCCACGACAAAAAGCCTTTTGTCACTCCCAGTGACAACCATATCTCTGCTCCGATGCATCTTCGCGGGAAATACAATCACGCTGTGTGTAACGGGGTTACACGAACAAGTGGCTGCAAGCCACTTGTGAATTTAACAGATAGGTTATCTGTTAAAAGTTTTAGATACTTCCTCAAATTGGTGTAAGTCACACCAATGGATACATTGAAGTAGGCCACCACAGTGAGTGGTCCACACATACCCAAAGATCCTATTGGTAGAAAGCAGCATCTTTCTACCAATCAGAGACATGCATATTAGCGGGGCTCTGACAGCCAGCCGCTGCCAACACATATTCATAGATGATAAACAGTTTTTAGCAGATTTTAGAGGACGATCAATTTACAAACAATACAGTTCTCATTTTACCTAATCTAAGTCACTACGAATCCTAGATAGATATCTCTTCTATCTCACTTAACTTATGTTTGTGTATTCAAATATAATTAACCTAAGTAATTACTAAGTACTTACGCTTCCTCATACACGTTGCGCAACGTGTAAGCAAAAGTAGTGCGTCAAGTTAGACCCACTACACCTGGTAGCACTTTGTAGTCCGTCCAACGACCGACTGCTTGACGTTCGTACGCGGTGTACGAACGCGGAGCTGAGAACCACATGAGCACGGAGGTGCCCATGGAGAGCTTCAATACGCCTGCAACGCATGTTGCACGCGCGGACTGCCCCCACCTGTCTGACCCAGAGTGGGAGGCCCTCCAACGACTGTCAGCAGTCATTGGAGAAGCGGCGATAGCTACGATGGTGCGTACGCTATCGCCGACGGAGCAACATGGTGTTGCTCTGGGATTCATCATGAAGGAGCAGCGTGATGCTGCTTCCTCAGTGACGACGTCGCCAGGGACAACGCCGCGTACTCAATCATTGAAATTGTGCGTAAGCAATTACGTGGGAAGAGAGGGCGAGCCTCTCCTCCGGTGACTTGTCGAGCTCGACACAGCCATAGCGGCTCGACGCATCGTCGACCCGCTGTCGATGGTCGCGTTCGCCATGTCCTGCCTTGGCGGACGCGCAAGGAGTTGGGCGTATGGGCGCCGCAAAACGAGTTCCGGTCGAGGGCGGAGTTCCTCGACCTTCAGCAGGGTAAGCATGACGTCCATGCCTACGCGCAACGCGCACGATACTTGGTATCAAATATCGTGATTAACCCGATTGACGAGGCGACCAAGGTCGTCACGTTCATGAAATGACTTAGAGATGGGCCCGTGAAGACCTATCTCTTCCGAGAGTACCCGAGTACTCTCGAAGCTGCAATCACCCTTGCCATGCAAGAAGAGTTTAGCCTGCGGCAGGCTAAACTCCATGTAAACGTACCGAGGTCGCAACCGCGCCCGGTAGCGAGGACGGGAGGTCCGGAGCCAATGGACCTCTCGAACGCAACAACTGCTGGTTACCAGCAGCAGGGAGGTAACGTGCGATGCTTCCGTTGCGGAAGGATCGGTCACTTTGCACGGGAGTGCACAGCTCCCATGCCCCCTGGAGGTGGCCATCGTGGCGATGCTAGGCATCGCCGCGGACCAACAAAAAACGCGAACATCCAGTAGGCGCGGGGCGCCCTACTGGTAATGCAGTCGCGCGTGCCGACATCGGGCACGCGACACTGAGGACTGCAGCCCCCAGTGAGACCAGCTCTCACTGCAAGAAACAAGATGACAGGCCAAACCTAGTCATCTTGAAGGTTTACTCGAAGAGAGCGAGTGACTCTCTTCGCGCTCTGGTAGATTCAGGCGCGTCAAACAAATTTGCTCGACTACGAAGCCTGCCGATACTCGACTTCGAGGAGGTAAAGGCACCTCGAAGTCTTCTGGAAGTTCGATTGGCAACAGGCGCCATCGTGAAGACCGAGAAGCGCGTCGTGAACGTGCGCTTCTCGTACAAACAACGGGTGTTTGTCGAACACTTTATCGTCCTGGACCTGGACGATACGTTCGACGTTGTTATGGGCATGCCGTGGCTTGCACGGCATGTAATCCGGTAATTGACTGGAAGAAGCGCACGCTCGTGCGCTTCGGCCGCGACAGCGGAACAGAGAGCGATGTTACCGCAGCGCACGCACCAGCAGGTGCGCGCGGCTCACCAGTCGAGACAGTGCTTAATGCCGCTGTCCCGGAGTGCCCAAGGAGTGCGCGAGGGCGCGCACAAGTGAGACCCACGTCGGCAATGCTGCCGACGTCGGAAGAAAAAGATGTGTTGGTTCCGGGAACCAACACTCAGATTCAAGTGTGTAAGGGACAGTCCCTGACCCAAAGAGGTCAGGTCGACGATGACGCATCGGCTCCGGGAGCCAACGCACCCTCGGTCATGAGGGGCTCCGCAAATGAATGGCGTCGAGGTGACGAAGGCGTGCCAACTCCGGGAGTTGACGCTGCAAACAGTGCGGACGGTTGCAAACGTACCGCACTGACGCAATTTGCATGCTGTCGTGCAGCCGGGCTGCACGACGAAGCGCCATGCGATCAAGCCGGGCTTGATATCGCGCGCCCGCAGACAGGGTCTGCCGACGAAGGGACACATTACCGTGCAGCCGAGCTGCACGAAGGAAAATGCGGTCAAGCCGGGCTTGATACCGCGCGCCCGCGGACAGGGTCCGCCGGCGAACAACTGTCCACGGCTGGGCCTGGACCAGAAGAACAACTGTGCGGAGCCGGGCTCCGCACAACAAGAAGACGGCGCAAGCGGAAAACGCTGCGCAAGTCTCGGTCCGGGACCGAGACGCAACAAGAGCAGTCTGCTGGGCAGACTGCGGCGGTGACGCCGAATGTCAAGACGCTAAGCGTCTTGACGCGCACCGATACTGGATTCCAGTATCGCGAGATGGAACTCGCTAGTCCTCCGACGACGGCGTCGGAGTTGACTTCGCTTCCAGCCGTGAGCTGGAAGCGCTTCACGCGCGACTTGCACGATGGACGCATCGAGCAAGTCTGCGTCCTTACAGGCAGCGAAAGAACGAAGCGCGAGAGCGAGGGGGTGAGGCAGTTCTTCATGGGAAGTACCACTGAGAGTGAAGACACTCTCAGTGCGAAGACGAAGCGAGAGCGCTTCGAGGAACAAGGTTGGGACTCGCTGAAGTCGAGTCCCTATTACGAATTGTTGAGGGAGTACAAAGTCGTACTCCCGGAAGAGATTCCTGCGGAGCTTCCGCAGGATAAGGGCATTCAGCACGAGATTGATCTCGTGACGGGCACGAAGTACTGTGTCACGCGGCAGTGGCCACTGCCGCGAGAGCAAGTAAAAGCAATCGACGACTTCTTTGAAAGTCGTCGCAATGCAGGACAAGTGCGGGAATCGAAGTCCCCGCACAGTGCTCCGACGTTCTGTGTCAATAAGCCACAGGGCGGATGGCGCATCGTTTATGCCTACAACAAGCTGAACGATGCGACGGTACCGGCGCAGACGCCGATACCGCGAAAAGATGTTATCATCGATTCGATGGCCGGGATCACCGTTTACAGTGCTCTCGACTTGCGAGATGGATTCTATCAAATCCTAATGCGTGAGAGCGATACCCCTCTCACGGCAGTGAGCACGCCAAGTGGCATGCTCTGGGAATGGCTAGTAATGCCACAGGGGCTTAAGAACGCCCCTGCGACCTTCAACAGGTGCGTGACGCACTTGTTGCGCTCGGTGCGCGACTTCGCACCGAGCTACTTCGATGATGTATTCATCCACAGCCGGGCTGTGGACGGGAAGACCGACGTAGAGATGCACAGGGTGCATCTCCGGAAGCTACTTGAGCCTATGCGAAAGCATATGCTCTACGCGGACCTGAAGAAGTGTATCTTCAGGGCGAGCGAGATGCCCGTCCTCGGGTGTCTCGTAGGCAAGAATGGTATTCGCCCTGACCCGGAAAAGGTCAGAGTGATCAATGAATGGTCAACGCCTTCAAGTGTCAAGGAACTGAGGCAGTTCCTTGGCTTGGCCACGTACTTGTGCAAGTACGTGGATGATTATGCGGGCAAGATCCGCCCGCTGTCACAACTTCTTAAGAAGAAGCTGTGTGGAACTAGACACCCGATTGCCAAAATGCATTCGATGCAGTCAAGCGGGACTTGACTGAGGCGCCGATCTTGGCAGTGGCTGACCAAGATCGCCCATTCCACGTAGTGTGTGACGCATCCGATTTCGCGATCGGATGCGCGTTGATGCAGCACGATCACGAGGGCCGTGGTCGTGTCGTCTGCTACCTGTCGCGTCAGCTGAAGGCAGCTGAGCGTAATTATCCGGTACATGAGAAGGAACTCCTTGCCATGAAGTACGCACTCGCAAAGTTCCGAGTGTATCTACTTGGAAGTAGACCGTTTGTGGTCTACCCCGACCATGCATCACTGCGCACCGCAGTGAAGTCGCCACACATATCACAAAGAATGGCGAGATGGCTCTCATTCTTTGCGGAGTATAACTTCCGGGTCGAATACAAACCCGGAAGATTGAATGTAGTGGCCGACGCGTTATCACGTCGGCCGGACTACGCAGAAGCTGCTGACGTCAATGCCATTGACGTCATGCGATCGAGCAAACCCACATCATCCCTGTTGGATGATGTGAAGGCCGCGTACGCGCACGACGCGGACGCGAAGCTCTTGCTACAGCGCCTTCTGACAAGTCCCGTCAGAAGCTGCCCAAGCACCTTCGAGCGCGTGCACACCGATATCGTGTGCACGAAGGACTACTGTTTTACAATGCAGTCAACGACAACGCGGATCGCGTTGTCGTGCCGAATGACCATGACCTGCGACTCAGGATCATGTACGAATATCATGATGCCCCGACTGCGGGACATCTCGGACGTGAGAAGACATACGTCCTTCTCACGCGTGACTTCTACTGGCACCACCAGTATAAGTGGGTGCGCAAGTACGTCCGTGCTTGCGAGGTGTGCCAACGCGTAAAGCCTGCGCCGTTTGCGCAGGCTCCATTGCAATCACTACCGACTCCGTCGGAGTGTTGGAAGTCCATGTCATTGGACTTCATCTTTGGTCTTCCCCCGGACAGCGGGGGGAATACCGGTGTTGTGGTCTTCGTCGACCGCTTCAGCAAGATGGTACATCTTACTGCGGTGCCGGCAGAAGTGACCGCGAAACAGACGGCCCGTCTGCTCGTCGACATGGTGTTCAAACACCATGGCATGCCGACCGACATCGTGTCGGACAGAGACCCGCCCTTCACAGCGCACCTGTGGCAAGAAGTGTTTACACTTCTTGGGAGCCAACTTTCAATGTCGACTGCGGATTATCCGCAGACGGACGGTCAAACCGAGCGCGTGAATCACGTGCTCGTCGACATTCTGAAGAGCTACGCTCACTCGTTCCAATACTGGAGCGAGTGCTTATCGATGGCAGCGTTTGCCATCAATAACTCGGTGCATGCCTCGACCGGGCATACACCGTTCTACGTGAATGCCATGCGGCATCCACGTCTACCGAGTTTACTCGGAGTGATGGCTCCCACTTTAAGTGGGGGAGGATCTACGACTGCAATACAGCAGCTGCAGAAAACCGCTGACACTTGCACAGTGTCAGCTGCAACAATGGACAAACCACATGAGTCTGTGCAGGGCGCAGACTCCTCCACCAACAAGGCCAACGACCACGGGTCTGCGCAGGGCGCAGACACCGCAAAGAACCACGCAGAGGCCGGGCCTCTAGCGGAGAGCGAGCTGAAGTCATTCAGCTCGGATGCAACCAGTTTCATCACCAAAAGACAAGCCGTAATTCGGTTTGTCCAAGACACAATAGCAGCTTCTGTTGATCAACAGAAGCTGAACGCAGACAATGCGGGCAGAGGCAACACAAATGAATTTAAAGTTGGTTCATTAGTTTTGTTAGCTACACAAAACCTGCCTAGACATGCAGTTTCGGATTTCGGAGCAAGCAAGCTTGCTCCGCGCTTCATCGGGCCGTTCACTGTGTTGGCACGGCACGGCAACGCATACACGCTAGACATACCGTCTAGTATGTGCCTCCATCCGACCTTTTACGTCGGACGGCTGAAGCCATACCTGCAGCACGAGCCATCTAGCTCGGCTGACCCGAAGCGTCGGCAGGAGCCGAGGCAGAAGCGGAAGCCTTGGCCTCGGCGACGAGCAGCCTCTCCTCCAGCGCGCGGACGCGCTGGAGCAACCCCTTCATCTGGGCCCCCAGCTCGACCTGGATATTCGAGGCGGTCTCCGAGACCGCAGCGACTTGGGCCTTCTGGTTCGCCAGCTCCTGTTTCAGGGCGGCGAACTCAGCGCCCTGCAAACGCTCCACGGCGGTCACCCGGTCGTGGAGAGGCGCATACTGATCAGCCCGGGGCTGATCATACCCGGGGCGTGTTCCCACCCCCGCCACCGCCGATCCGTGACGCCCGCGGCTCAACTCGCTGGATTGTTGAGCGGATTGTTGACCATAGTATCCCGAAAACGAACCCTCAAGGGGCTCGTTTTCGTATTCGTTGGAGAGGATTTCCTCCCCATCGAGATACATGGGAGCCGCGGAACGTCTTGCTGGAGGACGTTCCGGAAATGGTGAGGGCGTACGAAGAGCAGTACGCGCTGGCGCAGCGGAAGTAACACGAGCGCTGCGATCATCGCTAGCGCCCGAACCCTCACGTGCTAAGAACTTAGCACGGAGCTCTTTGAGACTCTCGGGCACACGGAACGACGTGTACCCGTTCAGGTCGCGATCGCTCAAGCGGACCGCGCCTGGAAAGCACTTCGTGCACTGAAAGCCCTCGGGCACAGCGCACGGCACATTTGCCTCCTCAGCAGCAACATGAAGTTGCTCCAGCTTTCCACGCTTCGAGTACGTCTCGAAGCGATCACGCGCTTGCTTAATCCGACCACGGTAAGCACTCGGTTTCTTGTTGAAGTTTTGAACAAAGGCGTTCCAACTTTGACAAAGTGCCTGCCATTCGGGCACTTTGCTGCGAGAAGATGTCTTCTTGCTTTGGAACCATCGGAGCTCATGAAAGAGTCCGATGTAGTAATCGCGCCTTTGATGCGTTTCCACATCAAAGTGCAGCTCAGCAGCTACAGCGTCATCTTTGATGGCGCTGCATACGTAGAGCGGCACCTCATTCGGAGGTACCGAATTTTCATACCGGTCCGAGATCTCGGACGCGGACGGCATCCACGGATCGCGCGCTGCAGGCGCAGCGCGCGGAGAACCCAGCGCTTTAGAATCACGCGCTGCAGCTGCAGCGCGCGGAGTACTGAGACCCCAGCAGAAGCGAGTGGGGTATCGCTCTCAGTTCGCGAACGCTTCGAGCTCGAAGCGTCCGATTCGTCCCCTTCACGCGGACGGATGTTCTTGGCGTGAGGGTCGAGCGATTCGCTCGACACTGAGTCTTTACGCTTTGAGGGCGAGTCTTCCTCGCCCTCCATATCTTCATCGTCGTCGTCGAAGTCGACGACGTCGCCGTACTTCGCCTTCTGGCGTTCGAAGTAGTCGTCGATGGAGAGATGACTCCCCACCGCTTTGACGACTTCTTCTGAGGCGCGCTCATCGTTGTATGAGCGCGGATTTCTTCTCCAAACGCGGAGAATTGACGAATGGTCAATTCCAAAGATTGACGTGCGGGGACCCCGCGCGTCTAACCTTAAGGGGGGGATGGTGTAACGGGGTTACACGCACAAGTGGCTTGCAGCCACTTGTGAATTTAACAGATAAGATATCTGTTAAAAGTTTTAGATACTTCCTCACCTTGGTGTAATACACACCAATGGATACATTGAAGTAGGCCACCACAGTGAGTGGTCCACACATACCCAAAGATCCTATTGGTAGAAAGCAGCATCTTTCTACCAATCAGAGACATGCATATTAGCGGGGCTCTGACAGCCAGCCGCTGCCAACACATATTCATAGATGATAAACAGTTTTTAGCAGATTTTAGAGGAAGATCAATTTACAAACAATACAGTTCTCATTGTACCTAATCTAAGTCACTACGAATCCTAGATAGATATCTCTTCTATCTCACTTAACTTATGTTTGTGTATTCAAATATAATTAACCTAAGTAATTACTAAGTACTTACGCTTCCTCATACACGTTGCGCAACGTGTAAGCAAAAGTAGTGCGTCAAGTTAGACCTACTACACTGCGCCATCAAAATCTCTTCGTGGCTTGGCCATGCGAAGTCTTTCGATTGCAGCTGGGAAACATTGTGATCTAGCACTAAAATTGACTGCACTGCCACTTGCGCGCCACCGTCTGGGCTCGCTGACCGCCCCCATAGGGACAATAAATCGCTCCAGAAGTAATAAATCGCCCCAGAAGTTTTCTTCGCCCGGGACACGCTCAACCTGGTAGTTAAACAGTACCAGCTTAGACGCCCAGCTCTGCAATCTGTCGGCATGGAATCCCGTGATATTCGAATCCACCGACTGCGGATTGAAGATGGATTGCTCTCGGATGGGCGAGGGGGGTCTTTCGAAGAAGGACCTCTTTGATGCGTGCGATAGATGAAGCATGCTCAGAGGTCCACCCAATGGAGTCTAAACGCACTCGCTGGAGTTTGCTCTTCTTCCGGCTGCCGATACTCTTGGTGGCAATATCCAACGAAGCGCTTAGCTCGGGCATTAACGAGGAGAAGTGTGGTATGTTCAGCCGCATCCACCCAACTGCACAGATGAACTGCTGTTGATCACCGGCAGTCTGTGGGAGGGCAATTTCGACTAGTCCTTGGATTCGTTCCGGTGAATAGGCAACACCCTCAGCGCTGATCACTTTACCGCACCAAGTTGCTTGACGCATGAAAAACTGGCACTTCCGCGCGTTCAACTTCAGGTCGAAATTCTTACATCGCTGTAAGAACTGTTCCAGCACGTCCAAAAGTTCATCGGGGGTCTTCGCAAAGCCGACGACATCATCAAGCTATACTAGGCCGTTCTTGTGCAACAGAGGATCGATGATTTCTTTCATCGACTGTTGGCAAAAGGCCACCGAATCTCTGCCCCCCATGGGCACCCTGGTAGGTGTCACCATACCCAACTTTGTGATAGCACGCAGAGGTGGCGGCTGGCTGCAGCAGGGCTGGGGGGGAGGGGGAGCCCATCGACTGTCCGGGCTCATCCGCACCATACCGCTTTCAAGCAGGTTCTGCACATGGTCTTCCAGTAACACCTCTTGAAGAGGAGAATATCTTCGCAATTTAGATTGCACAGGTCGCACGTCTATCTCCGCTCGCACGTGAAGTGACGGTACTCTCACAGGTGGGTCGTTGCTCAACACCAAACGGAAACAGTTTGCGTGCCAGTCAAATATCCAATAGAGACGGTCGTGCAAGAGTCGTGGCATATCATTTTCGAGTGCTTCGTCCAGAGACTTCTCCAGCTCTGGTGCCACGTCTTTCGGGTTATGGGCCCTAGCCTAGGGCGACGTGGCTATTCTGTAAAACTCACTTTGTTGGTCGGTTCTGGCTCCTGGCGCAACACAGCTGCTGCTAGCGCCTGGATTTTGTGAATGGCACCGGCTCCTTGGCTTCAACGACATCCACATGCCAGGTTGTTTTCTTCCCTCGCGCAGTTGAAAGGAGTCCATCCGTCGAGTAGCCAAGCATCATCATGGTGGGTCTACCAATGATCATCATGCATTCAACCTCCTCTTCGTGCACCAAACACTTCAAGCCCGTCAGAACTAGCGGGCCAACCGAGGTTTCAATCTTGACTCCGTCAAGATGGGCCCGTCGAGTGACATGAATACGGGCTTCGCCAACAGGACACATCACAGTAGGTTTATCCATCGCAGACACTGTAACGGAGATACCGCTCTTTTGCAGCGCTGTCACCTGCCCAAGACCGACTACCGAGTCATCTGCACCGGAGTCCAAAAGCACCGTCCACGGTAGCTCGCTACTAATGAAGGCCATAGCTGTCCCCTTGTATTGTCCGTCCCAGGATGCGTCTGTGCCGAAACCGACAAGGCGACCCGTGGTCTGGTCGGCTGATTTCTTCTTCGGATAACGCTCCGCGATAAGACTAGCCGCTTCCTCCGAGGTAACGTTGGGACACTGCCTCACTAGTTGATCCTCTGAATTGGATGTCAGACACCGCTGGGCATTGCGAGGCTGAGTTGGCTCTGCGGCCGGTGGCGGCCCCCGCGTGTTAGAGAATCCTGATGGCAAAAGATCACTGGATGCAGCTCGCTGCTGAGAGTTCTGGCGACCCGGCTGCGGCTGCTTCGGCTGTTGGCCCCGGGCCTTGATGCGGTTTGGTGCCGGGTAAGCTGCCGGTTGCCATATCATTCGGGACCCCATCAACTAGAGCTCCCAGCCTTAAAGCGCGATCGCATCAGATGGTAGCCGTTTGTTCTCTTCATATTTTAACCTCATGCGTATAGCTTCAAGGAATTCTTCCGGGACCAGCGCGTCAGTCAGATAATCCATCAGTTTCTTCTGCTCCTTCTCAAGCATGACGGCCTCCACGTTGTGCTTTTCAACCAGGGCGTGCGTATCTTACCGAAGCTTGTCCAAGCGAGGGTGCCCCGGTGAGTAGAATGGAGAAGGAGTCATGCTTATGGGCGTGCGCGGTGGAGGCCGACGCCCGCAGTTGCTTGTCAGCGAAACATTTTTCCCGCTAAGAACGAAGTCTGACAAGTACCGTTTTACATTCGTTTAGCGCCGCCTCGTTCCTGTACCTACCGAGAAAGGCCCCTCTGATCTCCAGCCACCCTTGACTGAACTCCCCGTGGCTGGAGGGTGCGCGACATTTGGCCTGGCTAACGCAACCTTTGACAACGGGTCGACGATACGTCGAGCCGCAATGGCTGTGTCGAGCTCGACAAGCTATCGGAGGAGAGGTTCGCCCTCTCTTCCTACATAATTGCTCACGCTCAATTTTAAGGATTGAGCATGCGGTGTCGGCCCCGACGACGCCGTCGCTGAGGAAGCAGCATCGCGCTGCTCCTTCATGATGAACCCCAGAGCAACACCATGTTGCTCTGTCGGCGATAGCGTACGCAGCATCGTAGCTATCGCAGCCTCCCCAATGACTGTTGACAGTCGTTGGAGGGCCTCCCACTCTGGATCTGACAGGTGGGGACAGTCCGCGCGTGCAACATGCGTTGTAGGCGTATTGGAGCTCTTCACGGGCACCTCCGTGCTCATGTGGTTCTCAGCTCCGCGTTCGTACACCGCGTACGAACGTCAAGCAGTCGGTCGTTGGACGGACTACAAAGTGCTACCAGGTGTAGTGGGTCTAACTTGACGCACTACTTTTGCTTACACGTTGCGCAACGTGTATGAGGAAGCGTAAGTACTTAGTAATTACTTAGGTTAATTATATTTGAATACACAAACATAAGTTAAGTGAGATAGAAGAGATATCTATCTAGGATTCGTAGTGACTTAGATGAGGTAAAATGAGAACTGTATTGTTTGTAAATTGATCGTCCTCTAAAATCTGCTAAAAACTGTTTATCATCTATGAATATGTGTTGGCAGCGGCTGGCTGTCAGAGCCCCGCTAATATGCATGTCTCTGATTGGTAGAAAGATGCTGCTTTCTACCAATAGGATCTTTGGGTATGTGTGGACCACTCACTGTGGTGGCCTACTTCAATGTATCCATTGGTGACAACAGTCACTTATGGTTTAACAGATAAATATCTGTTAAAGGTTTTAGATACTTCCTCACATTGGTGTAATACACACCAATGGATACCTTGAATAGGGCCACCACAATGTGTGGTCCACACCTACCCAAAGATCCTATTGGTAGAATGCAGCATCTTTCTACCAATTAGATACGTGCATATTGGCGGGGCTCTGACAGCCAACCGCTGTCAACCCCTTTCATAGATGATAAACAGTTTTAGCAGATGTAGGAGGAAGATCAATTTACAAACAATACAGTTCTCATTCTACCTTAAACTAGCTACTTGGTGTTTTATTTGATTTATATTATACTTGCGGACTCAAGTATAATTAATTCAAATTATTAATAAACTCCTACGCTTCCTCATACACGTTGCGCAACGTGTAAGCTAAAGTAGTGAACCAAAGTAGGCCTACTACACGCCGAATGACGAGATCTGAGCGCTTTCCAGTCCACTAACAGCGCAGACGGGCAATTTACATCGGGGGCCGTTCGCCACGCAATTCTAATGGGCTGACATGCGTCAATACAGTATTGCCCCCCTAACACTACCGAAGTATCATCCTTGGAAAAACGTGATAAGGGCTAGTATGACTCGTGTAATACAGTTGTATTACACGTGCCGTATTAGTGTAGTGGGTTTGAGGTTGGATAGCCTCATCCAGCCCGTGCAGTGGGCGGCAGGCTGATCTTCAGATTGGCAGTGGCGAGTTGCCACTGCCAACCATCGAGTTGATGGCACGACGATTGTAGGTTTGTTGCCCGACCTGGCAGTAGCGTACATAGCAATAGTAAGAGTCAGGTTAAGTTTTGCCAGCAAATACACCAGGCAAGAAGCTTTAGGGAGTGCCAGCTCCCCCAGTTGGTGTTCTTGTGCGAAACCCACCACAAAGTTAACTTTAGTAACTGGGCAAGCATGGATACCAAGGTCAAGGCAAAGGCGTCGGCTGCCGTGTATCGGTTTGTTCCGCGCGTCGCACCCATCATTCAGAACATCTCGCACGAAGCGGTGGCGGAGTGGACGCGGCGACGTAAGGAGTACGAGGAGGAAGTGGCCGTGCACTGCTGTCACGACCGCGAGAAGATTATGGCAATGACTAGTGACATCCGCAGCTCTTTCGAGCCGAGCCTGCTCGAGGTTTTATGCGACCTAGAGTGGGGAATTGACAAGGCCGAGCTCCTACTGCGAAAATTGGCTCGATCCTTTCGGCGGTGAAGAACAACAAGGTTCCCAACGTGGCGGTGGAGTTCAAGGCTGCTGTTCGGATGAACCTTCAGGTGAGTGATGTACGTGAGCGAGTTGTGCAGTTTTTCAGGTCAGGCAGGCAGGTGATAGAGGAAAATGGTTGGTTTCAGTTCTTCAATGATCAAGAAGGTGTGAAGTTGAAGTGCTAATTGTTCGTTGCTTCGATCGAGAGGTAGACATTGCGTGAAGAGATCGAAGCTATCCTAGCGTACCAAAATCGCGCTGCGCGTTCTGACGAAAAAGTTCTTGTTTAAGATTAGAAAGCCCTCGAGCACGAGAGGGACTTTCAGCGGCGAAAGCAGCAGCGGAATCAGATCCGCACTGTCGAGAAAAGTGAAAATGGGCGAGGACAGGAACGACCGAAGAAAAAAACTGCGGGCAAAAGAAATTGACGACACGACGACAAGCCCACCGCCAGGCATTGGTAGTGGAGAAAAAAATCACAAACAACCCCAGCAGGAAAAATCGAGGGCGGTCTCGACCAAACCTGACGGCGGGTGTTTGAAGTGCAAGGGCGACCACTGGCTTGTAAGAAGCCCGGTCGCGACTCACGAGGAGAAGAAGAGTTTGCTCAGGCAGCAACACGAGCGGCGTAACCGCGAAAAGGACGAGCGTAAAAATATTGTGCAGGCGTGAAGCCTGAAGCGCAATAAAGAGTGTTTACGAAAATGGTCGAATTAAACCGAATGCACTCAATGCCCTATTGCGCTGATTCAGGGGCCGATGTTAGTGTCATGAGCAATGCGAAGCTTGCAGAACTGATGGCAACGGATATGTAGCTAAGACCGGTGGAATTGGACGAGGAGGTGGACGTTGCGACAGTAGGTGGACACATCCTCCGAGCTAGAGCTTACATTGAAGTGAAATTGCAAATTAATACAGCGGCAGGACCTGTGTGTCTCACGACACCTGCGACATGTCCGATAATTGATGAAGACGAAGATGAGTTTATCATTGGCAAAGATGTATTGGCTACATTAGGAATTGATGTCGATCGTCAACTCGAGCAGCTTGTGATACATGGGGGCACTGAGAACGAAGACACCACAGATTATGAAGATGATATTGAGATTGGTGTGGAGTGCGATGCTGATGTAAGAGTAGCTGCTCATGAATTATTGGATAAGGCGATCGATAATGGGTTTCCGAGTGAGCGACGTGAGGAACTACTTCAGATTGCATTGATGTATGACATCTGGCGGCTGAGACTTGGTGGAGACCCACCCGCCAAGGTACCCCCGCTTCTCATTAAGCTGAGGGACGGTGCTAAACCTCAGAAGTGCAAGGAGCGTCAGCATCCACCACATATTAGAGAGTTTTTGCGAGATTTTAATGCTGAGCTAGAGCGCATGGGTGGGTTTATGAAAACCCACAGAATCGCTGGGCCAGCCCGGCATTACCCGTACGCAAGCCAGGCACAGAAGAATACAGGCAGACAAGTGATTATCGCGCGGTGAATGCGGAAACAGAGGTCGCAGCCGGGGTAATGCCTATTCTACGCGTTGTCACGGAATATACAGAGGCTGTGAAGCCATTACAGGGGTGCTTAGACAGCGCGCTAAAACACAAAAGAAGGTCGAAACGAGCAGCTGCGGCTGTCCCGATAGATTTTGACAGAGTCCGAGATTTGTTGGCTACATAAGTCACGCTGCATCATCCCAGCCCCGATGGAGATATGGTTATAGAGACTGATGCCTCTGACGAAGGATGGAGCATTATAGTGGCTGAAGTTGATACTTGGGATCCTAATAAGGACGTTAGTGAACAGTCTCACAGACTTTTGTCCTGTTTACGTGTGACTTTTAAAGGAGCACAATTAAACTGGAGCGTGATCGGAAAAGGGGCGTTTCTTCTCGTAACAGCATGTGAGAAGCTCTTATATTTACTAATGCGACCAAGAAAATTTCGAATGTTCTGCGACCATAGGAATCTAGTTCACGTTTTCGCCCCTAGGGAAAGCGTAAAGAAGCATATTAGAGGAAAGTTGTTACGATGGGCACTGAAGCTAAGTGCGTTTCGATATACTATCAATCATATTGCTGGAACAGCTAATGTATGGGCCGTTATGGTAAGTCGGTGGGCTTGTCAGCCCTCGGGGTCGATTCAAATCAAACATGTAGTTACCAGACGCAAACAACAACAGCAGCAGGTCATGCTGCGCACTCTTGACGATGAAAATTTCGTGTGGCCAACACTTCAGGAAGTGGCTCGCGCCCAGAAGCGGCAGGTGTCGCAGGCTTTGCCGTCTTGGCTGACAGAGCGTGACGACGGTTTGTTAGTTAAGGGTAACTTACTATGGATTCCTATAGAGGAACAATCATTACTGCGTCGGTTGATGCTCATATCGCATTGTGGACCTCAAGGACATCGCGGGCGACACGCGATGATGACTCAATTGGCAAACGTGTTCTCAATTGATTGGTTGCGATTACATGTTGACCGTTTTCTTACCAAGTGTTTATTGTGTATGCATGTAAAAGGAGGGGAAAGTATTCCGAGGCCCTGGGGTGAAGCATAAACAAGCAAGACCATTTTTGTGAATTGGCTATTTGTGAATCACCGACTAGTGCGGTGGTTGCGGAGGTTATTCTACAATGGCACTCACGTTTTGGGGTATCTAAACTATGGATTAGTGATCAAGGTAGTCATTTTAAGAGTGGAGTGATTGACACCCTGCGAAAAAAATTAAAGTGTGCTCATGATTTTTCAGTGGCATATTATCCGTGGATTAACGGGTCAATTGAACGGATAAACAGAGACATTTTACAAGTTTTTCGAGCTATGATTTTGGGGTATAAACTAGATTATCGCGACTGGGTGTCGCTGGTCTCAGTAGTTCAGTCTAGCTTGAACCATACACCTGTACCCTCACTAGCGCACAAATCCCCCTTGGAATTATTTACGGGTTTACCGCCACCGTCACCTTTTGCCCATGTTTTTGTGAACGGACAGGGGCAAGGCGAGTTAACTGAGGCTGGTAGCTCTGAAAAAATCGAGCGCTCGCTTGCTCAACTGCGTGCTAGCGTTCAAAACATGCATCGACCTGTCGTTAATGCCAGAGAAAAACAAACTTTGCTGAACAAAAGGAAGGAACGCGGAGAAAATCTGGTGAATTTCTCGGTCGGAGATTTTGTTCTACGTTCTCGAGTGGATGAGTAACATGTCAACAAACTTCTAGTTACTTGGGTGGGACTGTATGTGGTTACGGAGGCCCATCCTCGGCACTTTTTGGTAATAAATTTAGTGGCGGGCAAATCGAGTGATGTGCACGCGTCACGGCTGAAGTCTTTTTCCCGGTAGTGACTAACAAGTGACTGAAGAATTGCTAGGACATGTTGCATACCAAGGTGTTATCTTGGATGTTAACAAAATCAAGCAGCACCGGTGGAATTTGGTGCGCAATGATTACGAACTTTTTGTGAACTGGCGTGGTCTTGAGGAGATCGAGGCCTCCTGGGAGCCCTTCATCTCTATGGCACGTGACGTTGGAGTACTAGTGGAAAGACATATCCAGGCTGCGCAAGATACGCAGCTTTCCGATTACTTGGCTCGATTTCACCGCCGGCCCCAACGTGGCGGCAAATAAATGCCTAGATTATTGTTTCAGTGGCTACTAGTACAGTGTGTGATCGCTGGGCGGCCGTATGCGTCGTTTAGCTAAATTATGCAAAACTTCAACAAGGTCAAGTTGAAGTGTCATGCGACAGGACAGTATGACTAGCGAAAAAATGGATTAGCGAAAAACTCGGGTAGAATTTCTGCTATGATATTTTGCCAAAACAAACTGTGGGCGAGGTCAAGTGGTCTAACTCGTTTGGCAGCGTTGACGGATATCAATGTTGCGCGCGTTGTGGGGAGGTGACACAATCAATTTTGGCCGTGTTGGTGGGTACCAATGCAGCTAGAGCTAAGGCTTATTCACGGGGCTGAATGGGGCTTTGAGAGTGGGGACTGTACTGGGTTTGAGGTTGGATAGCCTCATCCAGCCCGTGCAGTGGGCGGCAGGCTGATCTTCAGATTGGCAGTGGCAACTCGCCACTGCCAACCATCGAGTTGATGGCACGACGATCGTAGATTTGTTGCCCGAGCTGGCAGTAGCGTACATAGCAATAGTAAGAGTCAGTTTAAGTTTTGCCAGCAAATACACCAGGCAAGAAGCTTTAGGGACTGCCAGCTCCCCCAGTTGGTGTTCTTGAGCGAAACCCACCACAATTAGACGTATGACGCGACATTGTCCAATATACTGCCACAGTATCGTTGTTGTGACTAGGGATCACGCGCTCATAAGCTTACCATTGTGCTCACAATTCAATATCTCCGGTCAAGACAATGGAAACCTGTCCCGTTTCGAAGTTCCCAATGTGCTGTTGTCTTCAGACAGCTGCGACCTATTAGCCCTCGAGGCCGTAGACGACGAACTCTTGCTCCGAGATGCTGAAGAGCTACTCGCGTCGTTCGCCAACAAGAAGCTGCCACTATCCGGAACGGAACGACGCGAGCGCCACTGCAAACGGCAGAAATCAGAGCGTGAGCGACTGAAACAAGAGGTAGTGGTTCTGACTAAGCGACTGGTAGCTCAGATGGAGCCACAGGTCCCCAACGAGCTGCTGGCCTTGCCTCTCAGGCAATCAGTCACAACGTGGAGAATCATTGCTATGAAGGAGAAGCGGAATCGTATTGTTGCTGAAGCGTGGCAAAACCAATTCCAAGGCGCGGTAGCGGACCAGGCGGCGCTGATTGTCGATTTCCAAGACTTGATCTCGAGACGGATGCGTCGGGGGAAGCGGGGTGACGTTGAGGAGGTGCTATCGCTGACGCAGGCGGAGGCGCCGTTTTACTCCAGCGACGCGATGCTGATCGAGGCTTACTTGGGAGAGTTGACGAAGGTCTATCGACAAACGGATCGAATTTATGAAGGACAATGGAGACGTCGAGTACTTCGAGATCGCTGATGTGAAGCATCTGCCTTGCGACTACCAAAGTGTCTGTGAAATTGCCTGGAAGGTAATATCGCTGCCTCACCGCCAAACGGAGCGACGGCTTCACAACGCGCTTGCAAGCTGCGAAAACGTGTTTGCGCTCCAGTTTCGCGTCATTTGTCCACGAGAGCTCGGAGAAGACGTGGCTGTAACAACAGACTTCGCTGCCAGACGAGGTTGCCTTTTTTGCGGTTCTTATTCCGAACAGGTCTCGAACTTGATCATGCCTATTCTGTGGTCAGATATGAAGACCTGAACGAAACAGTCATAGAAGTGGGTCTTGACATCGCATTTCTTCTTGTTGGTGCTTCATGCTCCTTCATGCTCCTTCATGCTCTAACCACAGCTCGTAGTGCTTATTGTACGAATGACAGGGCCCATTGCTACCGGTAGGATTGAACATACACAAACTCTAGTTTGCACTGGCTCCACTTTATTGACCTTAGTTTCTACACATTGATGTTAGTCGCCAGGAAGTGATAGCTTCGCCGGGAGAGTGTACGTTTCACGACGGCGTGGCGATTTAGCACGGTTACCTGAAATGTCGTGAAACATTTACACGTGGCGTCGTGCAAGAGCTTCAATTCCGGCCACAAATATAGGAAGGCTTGGGTGGGGGGCAAATGCCCCATTCAGCTCTTTGTTAAAGCGCTCGAGCGGGTTGTTGGTACGAGCACCGACTTGCTTAGTCATCGCATCAACATTCCACAAGTCAGAGCTGTACCGACGCACCCACTGTCGATTAAAGTAGGCCCAGAAGCTTTCCCACTTGTGATGGGAATACGTAGCACCCCAAACTACACACTTCTCACGAATCAGTTTGCGAACGTAAGCGGTTCCCTGAACAGCCACCTTTTCTACGACAGCTAAAACGTCTAACCCTCCCGATGCCATCGCGATCTGAATTTCCGGGGGCGAAATACGAAGTTTCTTCATCTGCCGACCTAGTGCCTGTTTAAAATGGAAGTAACATCCACTCACCTTGGCATCGGGGAATTGGGTCAACACGGCCTAGATTAATCCTGCCTCAAAGTCGCATATTACAGTGGAGGGGTTGACCTTTGGATCGGTGGCTTGAATCACGTGGTCAATCACATTTCAGTACATGTCAGACTCTTTCGAGCTGCATAGCACGTAGAAGGCCGGTAGAAAAAGTCCGTGGATTGGTCGTGGACCATAATCACAACGCATTGGTAAAACGGTTGTGGAACGCACCTAAATGTGTCATCCACAAGCATACTGACGCCCTTGTACTTCACCTTGTCAATAATCTCAGGATGGCCCCAGCCGATGAGGCGCTCAATCTTCGTGCCGCTGCTCCCTTTATGAGCGTATACACGGTGAAACTGAAAGAAGCTCATAGTTGACCCTTGAACCAATGCCGCATTTAACGCGACCGACGCTTTTGCGAGCGAGAGCTGGGTAATGGCTAGTGGTGCTTCGGCACATATGTGCAAGACACGCGACGCCTTTCACGAGTACTCGGCTATAAAGACTGCGCGCAGCATATTGAGCGCAAAGAACAGTGCGAACTTGAAGATTCTCGGCTTTGGAACAGTTGTTTTGCTTGTCTGGACTGGAAGTTTGTGGATAAACGCGCGGCTGGAAAACACGCTGCAAGTTGAAGACTTAAACAAGAACCTGTTCTCTCTGATGGCTGCAACAGCACGCGGTATGACCGTGACTATGGACAACGAGCGGTGCGTTGTGAAACGCGGAAGCCAAGTTGTGGCGACGGGAAGGAAGCAAGGCAAGCTGCTGTACCTCAACACGGACAGTGGTGAGGAGTGTCATGTGGCTGAAAAACGACGTTGGTCTGTGGCATCGGCGACTCGGTCACGTGTCTTTCAGGATGTTGAACTCAATGGTTAAGGACGGAAACTCAGTGGTGCGCAAGTTGCACCTGGAACCGTGTGTGGTGTATGCGCGGCTGCGAAACATGCACGCAAGCCATTCAGCTCAACAGAGAAGGAGCTCGAAGCTAGGGAGAGTGCACGCAATGACACCACCGTGTGCTCTGATGTGTTAGGGCCTGTCATCCCCGCATCCAAGTCGGGCTACAAGTATATTGTGAGCTTTGTTTTGATGAAAAGCCTTTTTGTGACGATCTATCCACTGCGCAAGAAGAGCGAAATGTGTAAGGCGTTCAAGAAATTTCTCGAAGAGGCAGAAACAAGCGCGGGCATCAAGATTAAGGTGTTACGCAGTGATAATGGTGGGGAATATTGCAACACAGCAATGGAGACTCTTTGCGACGACAAGATGGTCAAGCAGGAGTTCACGGTACCATACAACCCGCAGCAGAACGGTATGGCAGAGCGAATGAACCGTACGCTGGTCGAAATGACACGCTGCATGCTGAAAGAGAGCGGGATTGAGAAGTCGTACTGGTGTGAAGCTATGATGACTGCAGCAGACATTCGTAACGTGTTGCCTAACACTTCAAACCCACACTCAAGTCCGTTTCAACTGGTTTACAAAAGGGAGCCACGTCTGGAGCACATGCGCGTTTTTGGAACCGAGTACTACGCCCATGTGACCAAGCAAAAACGCAAAAAAGCTGGATGACTCGGGTATCAAGTGCATTTTCCTCGGCTACGCCAAACAGCACAAAGCATATCGACTGCTGGACCCAATTAACGGATCAATTGTGATTTCGAGGAGTGTGACGTTTGCTGAAGCCCCACTCGCTACGGCGCGTAAGGAGGGCATACAGGAGGTGATCGATATCATCGGCAACGACGAAGAAGAGGAGTGCACGGAAGAACCCAGCGTTGAGGAAGGTTTCCGCACGCCCCCAACTCACCCACGCCGGGAACCTGATAATCACAGCGGGCCGACTGACTCTGTGCCGACGCGTGGCTCTAGCACTCCGGGGAGAGATGGCGAAGAGGAGTGGATGGTGCGTCCGGCACGCAAAAGGCGTGGTGTTGTGCGCTACCAGGACGTGTGCCCCGGGACTCGACGTGGTGAGTTCAACTTGGACGACTTTGAGGGTGAGTTCGATTCCTTCTACTGTTTACTTACCGAAGACGACGACGGCGAGCGTGCTGTTGCATACGACGAAGTTATATGCAGCAAGTACAAGGACGAGTGGCTGCGTGCCATGGAAAGCGAGATGAAGGCGCTTGAGGATCACCGCACCTGGACTTTGGTGGGTATGCCATCAGACAAAAAGGTAATCGGGTGCAAGTGGGTTTTCCGCATCAAGCGATACCCGAGCCGGAAAATTATCAAGTTCAAGGCTCGTTTGGTGGCAAAGGGCTTCACACAACGCCCAGCAGTTGACTACACAGAGACGTTCGCTCCTGTAGCACGCAAGGAGTCCATTAACATGGTTGTGGCAATTTCTGCAGAGGAAGACATGGAGGTTGAAAACGTGGATGTTGACACCGCGTTTCTATACGGTGACGTGGACAAGGAACTCTATATGGATCAGCCAGATGGTTTTGAGGACCAAAGCAACCCGACTAAGAAGTGTTTGCTGATGCAAGCACTTTACGGCACGAAGCAAGCAGCGCGTCAATGGAACAGCAAGCTGAGTAAGCACTTGGAAAGCCAAGGCTTTTGTCGATCGGCGGCGGATCCGTGTGTGTACGTTCGGCGTTCTGGCTCAAAGTTCAGCATTATTGTCGTCTATGTGGACGACCTCATGATCTTCAGCAAGACGAAAGCAGATATTACTGGGATCAAGGAGGCGCTGAAGCGCGAGTTCAGCATTAAGGAGCTCGGTGAGCTAAAGTACTGTCTCGGCATCGAGATCCACCGCGACCGTGAGAGCAAGGTCATTATCATGAACCAACGAGCGTATATTCAGCGACTCGCAGAAAAGTTCGGTGTAGAAAACTGCAAGGCAGTGCACACACCAGCGGATAGCAACTCGAAACTGGTGAAACCCTCGGAGGACGAAGTTTTCGCGCCTAAGTACCCGTACCGCGAGTTGGTGGGGGCTTTAATGTACCTCGCAACTTGCACCCGTCCGGACATTGCTCAAGCTGTGGGTGAAGTGGCCAAGTTTTGCGAGTACTACAACAAGTCTCATTGGGTGGCCGCAAAAAGGATTTTAAAGTATTTGAAGACGACTCAAGACTTGTGTTAACGGCGGGAGGGCTTGTGTTCAACGGCGGGACCAAGGGAGAGTTGTTCGGCTACGCGGTTGCGAACTGGACAGGCGATCTGGACACCCGGCGCTCGACTACAGACTACGTGTTTTCCTGAATGGGAGTGCGATTTCGTGGAAGTCGAAGCGGCAACCGACAGTGGCAACTTCGAGCACGGAGGCAGAGTATATGGCCTTACACAATGCCACCCAAGAGGCAGTATTGCTGCGTCAGCTACTAAAGGACGTGGGGTCTGAGTGTGTGGGTGCTACTACAATATTACAGGACAACCACGGATGCATTGCACTGGCCAAGAACCCAGCTTACCTCACACGCACGAAGCACATCCACTTGAAGTATCACTTCTTGCGCGAGAAGGTGGAAGACAGTATCATCGTGCTTGAGACAAGCCGACAGACGAGATGGTCGCCGACGGGTTTACCAAGGTGCTGGCACAACCCAAGCACCGCCGATTTTTCGTCGGACTCGGTATGGACGACTAAGATGCCAGGCCCAGCGCATCAAGGGAGAGTGTTAAAGGTGATGCGTGCGCGTGGCTTCACAATTGGCGCACCATTGTGTGTGCGTGTGCGTGCGTGCATCTACGCGTATGCGAGGCTTTGTGGCGGCGTCCAATGCTCAAGATGAGACGCGCAGGCTGCGTGTGCATGAGAACGAGCGCGTGGGAGCGCGTCTGAATGTTCAAGCTGCGTGGATGCGTGTGTGGGTGCATAGGATTTGCATATGTAGGGGTAGGGTGTCCATGACTTTGCATAAGTCTGTATTGCTTAGTGGGTTAGTACCGGGTCTTTGACTCGAAGGTCGTGGGTTCGATTCCCACAGATGTTTGCTTTTCTTTTTGCCAACAAGAGAGCATAGTAGACAGGCTAGAAGCTAAACCTCACTCAATAATATCACTTTTGGTTTTGCAATCTCAGCCCGAAGCCGTCTTTAAGTGTTTCAAGCTCTACAGCTCGTAGTCCAATTTCCTTTTGAATTCACGCGACACAGCATCACCAGAGGCAGCGAGTCGCCGGTGGCGGAACACCCAGCTCCGGTACTCGAAGCAGGATGTCTAGCATCTAGCTGCGACGACTGGCGCGCAGCCGAGTCGCCGGCAGCATTACCAACGGGCATATCAACCAGAGACATGTCCTGCCAGACATGAGACGAAGATAACAGCCTCAAGCGTGAGCGAAAGCTACCCAAGATCGACGTGCAAGCCAACAAGACGTGCCAAAGAAGTAGCGGGAGTGGTGGCCGGTGACACAGACGGCTCAGCAGACACATCCAGCGAAGCCTGGCGTGGCGGATAGTCCCCAGCAGGCGAGCTCAGCCCCGGAGATGACAAGATAACCTGGAAAGCAGTCGTATGAAGCCACCAAGCGTCAGTATCGCGCGAAGTCGACGAAAAGCAGGAAGGCGACAAAGCCTCACCGTGGACGAGCTGCCAGTCGACTCAGCCAAAATCCCGTCTTTGGACACCGCCGGCGGCGGGGCAGCAGGAGCAGCAGAAGGACTGCCAGCATCAAGCGCACTTCCTCAACTAGGCGAAGACTGACAACGATACCAAGATCCAGGTTAGCAGTGAAGACGACGAGCAGGACAAGAGAAGACAGCTTACCTGAAGGACCGAGCCCCACCAAGAGCCCTGAGTGCCGGGTTCACGGCGGACTGGGCAGCACGCGAAGTCCCGACCATGACGCAGGAGCACCCCGACGCTCACCAGCACGGGGCTCGAGCCGCGGAGGGGGCAATTGTGGTATCGGGAAATGAAGCCGAAGCCACAACCCAAAGCCGAGACAGGGGGCGCAGAAGACTAGAGGCGCCGGCGCCAACTGGCAAGTCACAACTCATCGCCAGTCATTGGACCACACTCCCCGGTCACTGATTGACATAAGTGGTCGGTGACGATGACTCGTCGACGGTCCCAAGTCAAGCGCGGGCGGTTGCAGCTCGCTAAGTACGGTGCGAACTTACTGGCAAGATCCGAACTTACGAGTCATCGGCGCTTGTCTCGAGTCGTCGGTGGCGTTTCAGCGGCCGTTTGAGTCGTCGGTAACGCCGCCACGTCGCAGAGAAAGCGCCGAAGAGTCGTGAGTTACAACTGGCGGTCCAAAAACGGACGCGTTTATACTTGATATTTGTATTGATCGATCGGATACTTAAGAGAAGACAAGGTAAGCCTTCGGGCAACAATAATAGAACAGCTTTTCCTCCCAACCACGCAAGGGCGACAACGGTGCCTGCAGCGAACGACCTGCAGCTCAAGGTAAACCTGGTAGGTGGGATTATGACTGTCGGTGGGCACATCTACTAGTGTAGCGTGTGTTCATCCCTGGTAGGGCCAAGAGTTAGTGGCCGGTGTATTGGTAGCGACGAGTCGTCGCCAGGAACTGGAGGAGCGAGAGCGCACTCCATTTATTTCTTCCCGCCGGAGTGTAGCTCCGGCACCCTCGTATCACGCCGTAAAATGCCGGGACCCTTCCTTCTGAGGGCCTGCGAGGTATATTTTGTGTGTGAGAGCGTACTAGCCTTTGCTCGTGGCTGGTGACGCTGAGCCTTCCGTCGGTCGACTTGCGGAAGCTCGGTACACAGGGAAACATCAACCCGGTGCAAGGGAAAGTTCCTGGGCCAACGCTAACAAGCCCATGGAGTCTTCGGTGAATTGGTGGATGTTGTTGATGGGGAAAGTGTGCCATATATAAATTAGCGCATGTTCCTACACGACAGTAGTTCTGGTCGATGGAGAGCTTACTCTCCATCTTCTTTGAGTCCTTCTCTCCTGGCGTGCTCATCGTTGTATGAGCATGGAGTTTTCTTCTCCAAACACGGAGAATAGACGACTTGTCAATTCAGAGATTGACGTGCGGGGACGCCGCGCGTCTAGCCTTAAAGGGTGGATGGCGTCACGGGGTTCTCCCCACAAGTGGCTTGTAGCCACTTGTGGTTCTAACAGATACTTTATCTGTTAAAAGTTTTAGATACTTCCTCACCTTGGTGTAAGACACACCAATGGCTACATTGAAGTGGGCCACTACAATGAGTGGCCCAAACATACCCAAAGATCCTATTGGTAGAAAGCAGCATATTTCTACCAATCAGTGGTATCCATAATGATGGGGCTGTGCCAGCCAGCCACTGGCAATCACGTTTCGATATGATATTACATTTAGGAGCAAGATCAATTTACAAACAATACAGTTCTCATTTTACCTTAATCTAGCTACTTGGTATCTTCATTTGGATTAAATTATACTTGTGGTTTCAAGTATAATTAATTCAAATTATTAATAACTCCCACGCCTCCTCGTACACGTCGTGCAACGTGTAAGCTTAAGCAGTGAGCCAAAGTAGGTCCACTACACAAATAAGGGATCGAAAGTTTTCCGAATTCACTCTTTGGAAGACTGACGGAGATGCCCCAGTAGTGCAGGCGGAATAGAAGAGTATTCAGATCGTCACAAAGTTGATCCCAGGTGGTCGCTCCATGTGCGAATGTCGTCAATGTACAAACTGCGTCCTAAAACTAAATCCATGCTGGCTGGAGCCGGGATGTTCCTCTGGTATACTGTCACAGTGTCAGTCAATGCCGACACTTGACTCTCAGGCTCTCTACGGTTTACCAGATCCAAACCTAGGAAGTCCAGAACATCTTGATCCACCGGATGGCCCAAAACTCCACTCACCATGCCAAAATCGTGAACCACTTTGCACTCTCAACGCCAATCAGTAAGATGTCGATCAGAGGCAACGGGTAGTTGGACAGCCCAATGATCCCATTCACCACATCCAGATGTCCACACCATTGTTTTTCAGATCGATGACGATCGGGGAAACCCACGGGGATTCAGAATGCGCTATCAGACCCGTCTCCAAACGTTTCTTCAGCAAGTCGCTGACTTTGATAGCCAAATGAGGGGCGACTGAACGTGGACGCTACGCAACAGGCTTGGCTGCGCCGACGTCCAGCTCATACTACACCCAACGTACTGGTGCAGCATTCCCGTCTCCCAAGAGTAAACTGTAGTGGTACCTCAGACACGTCCGAAGCTTCACTTCTTCAGCCGGAGTGGTCCGTCCTGGTTCACCGATGTCGGCCTTCTCGATGAAGCATTTCGGACTCATCCCTTGGAGTTCTGGAAGTATGGTTAGGTCGTCGCGCAATTGAACCAGTAACTCGCTCCCCTCGTGGATGTACACGACTGGTTCCAAGTTTAGCTCTTCGGTGCTCGTCAGCATGAAATGCTCGTACTCCGTCTCGATGTTCTGACCGATATACGCGACAACTCCGATCGTTCTTCAACATGCGACTCGTCTTTTTCGATGCTTCCTGGGGCACACTCTGGCACGCATTCATCGTCAAAGCGTGTCGCACCGAAGAATTCGTCGGAATCTGAATTGAGTTCTTTACCCAGGTCCCTTTCAGAATCCTGGGTCGTTCCAGTTGTATATCCGGAACCTAGGTGACCCTCCTCACCATCTTTACTCGATTTGACAGTGTTGTTCTTGCCGACACCTGCAGTATCACGTTCCTTTTCCGACGCTCCAGAACAGTCTCGGACTTCGTACCAGGTTTGGGTTGAAGGCGTACCATATGAACCTGTGCCGAACCAACTGGCGGTCTGGTGAGTAATTTCTTGGGCCATTGATATTCAGGAGCCTGGACACTGGGTGGTTCAGAACTCTGCTGGATCCGAGCGAGTTACTCGTCCCGCTTTCTCAGTTCCCTCGAGTTAATATTCTTGTAGATCATCACCTGTCACTCTTTGTATCTGCGCAGCCCCGGACAAACGAATCTCCCAGCCACCGGGAAGAGTCCAAACTCTAGCACCCGAGCTACCGCCGTTCGGGAGTCGATCCAGACGGTCTTGTCCGAAACGTCCACCACCTTCACTGCGACCTACCAGGATCTCGCGGCGTAGATAATCCGTGTCACCCAGCGGTCACCTCAGTCGGCCCAAACTGCTTCACGTTTTGGGTTACTCTGACCGTAGTCAATTCGAATGACGGCCGATTCACCTGGGCGCAGGTACATGTTTTCTTTTGGGGTAACTGCCAAATCTAGACCACGAAGCATGTTCCGTCCTGTCAACAACACCGTCACTTCATCTGGAAGTTAAACAAATCCTTCCTGAGCACATAGCCTCACTCCAGCCGAATACATGAAGTTCATCCCCAAAAACACATCCACGCCTTCGCTAATTGTTCGTGACCCATAGCTCCATGATGTAGACCACTCGTGTCCCAGAGTAATCTTCACTTCAGCCGTTGCCGTGATAATCGTCGGGACTCCACCAAGCCTGGAGACTAGAAGCTGTTTGCAAAATCTGAGTCGGAGTTTGAGCCTACGCGCAAGGTCCAAATTCACCATTCTAACAGATATCCCGGAGTCCAGGAGGATGTCCGTGCGATGACTGTTCACAGCACCATGAACTCTCATCACCTTCATGATGTTGTGTTCCTTCCACCACCCGTATCTTTGGCCTGGACCTAATCTGAATTCGGGTGTGTCATCCAGATGATTGTCTTGTGGACAGTCCTCTTCCGAACGAGATTGTTCCAAACACTGTTGATCGGATAGGTACTCGTCATTTTCTTCTGAAATTACATTCAAAAATTGATGGTTATCGTGGTTCGTACCCCTCAACGCTGGCCCAATATACACTAAGACACACAATTCCAGGGTAGGCTCGAGCCCGACGCGTTCTGGATCCCCATCCAACTTGCCTGTTAGGTTAACTGTTGTTTCCCAGAATCAGCGTCTCCGTCAAGGAGCTGGCTCCGGATTGTAGACGGCAAGTCCAGTGGACCTTGATGAGCGAGTGCCTTCACGGCTTGGATTTTTTTTTAATTCTTCACATGGGCCTTCATGAAGCTTCTTGCAGAACGAGCAGAAACGAACTCTGCACGTGCGGGCAGGGTGTCCTTTTTGGACGCAGCGATCACACTGGAGACCAGCCCAGCAGTTCTCCGTTCGGTATCCAAATTCATTGGAGCGTCCGCAGAACTTGGTGCGAGTTGGGCCCTCTAACCGAGATGATCCTGAAGTTGCCACCTGGATGTCTCCAACTGGAGTTCTCCATGACTCGGAAAACGGCGCTTGGGATGTCTTGTGCGCGGCCCCCATCTCTCCTGAAGTCAACTTCGGTCAGCGCACGTCCAACAGCCGAACTCACCGTCGATGCAGTGGTGGGAACTTCTTCAAATGTGTCCTGGAAACGTACGTTGCGATCGTCTTCGTCATCGCCCGATGTATCTTCATCCAGAACCACATAAGAACGTCCTGAGCGCAGTGATGCATGGTCAGTGTAGATAACGAATGATCTACTTTCAAGTATATACACTCGGAACTTCGCGAGTGCATATTTCACGGCAAGGCGTTCCTTGTCATGTACCGGATAATTACGCTCAGCTGCCTTCAGCTGACGCGATTGGTAGTAGACGACACGATCACGGCCCCCGTGGTCGTGCTGCATCAATGCACATCCGATCGCGAAGTTGGATGCGTTACATACGACGTGGAATGGACAATCTTGGTTAGCCACTGCCAAGATTGGCGCCTCAGTCAAGCCCCGCTTGACTGCATCGGATGCCTTTTGCCAATCGGCTGTCCAATTCCACACAGCTTCATTCTTAAGAAGCTGTGACAGCAGGCGGATCTTGCCCGCATAGTCCTCCACGTACTTGCACAAGTACGGGGCCAAGCCAAGGAACTGCCTCAGTTCTTTGACGCTTGAATGCGTTGGCCATTCATTAATCACTCTGACCTTTTCCGGGTCAGGGCGAACACCATTCTTCCCTACGAGACATCCGAGGGCGGGTATCCCACTCGCCCCGAAGATAAACTTCTTCATATTTGCGTAGAGCTTATGTTTTCGCATAAGCTCAAGTAGCTTCCGGAGATGCACCCTGTGCATCTCTACGTCAGTCTTCCCGTCCACAGCCTGGCTGTGGATGAACACGTCATCGAAGTAGCTCGGTGCGAAGTCGCGCACCGAGCGCAACAAGTGCGGCACGCACCTGTTGAAGGTCGCAAGGGCATTCTTAAGCCCCTGTGGCATTACTAGCCATTCCCAGAGCATGCCGCTTGGCGTGCTCACTGCCGTGAGAGGGATATCGCTCTCAAGCATAAGGATATGATAAAATCCATCTCGCAAGTCGAGAGCACTGTAAACGGTGCTCCCGGCCATCGAATCGATGATAACATCTTTTCGTGGTATCGGCGTCTGCGCCGGTACCGTCGCATCGTTCAGCTTGTTGTAGGCATGAACGATGCGCCATCCGCCCTGTGGCTTTTTGACACAGAACGTCGGAGCACTGTGCGGGGACTTCGATTCCCGCACTTGTCCTCCTTTGCGACGATTTTCAAAGAAGTCGTCGATCGCCTTGACTTGATCTCGCGGCAGTGGCCACTGCCGCGTGACATAATACTTCGTGCCCGGCACGAGATCAATCTCGTGCTGAATGCCCTTATCCTGCGGAAGCTCCGCAGGAATCCCTTCCGAGAATGAGTCTTTGTACTCCCTCAACAATTTGTAATAGGGACTCGACCTTAACGAGTCCCAACCTTGTTCCTCGAAGCGCTCTCGCTTCGTCTTCGCACTGAGAGTGTCTTCACTCTCAGTGGTACTTCCCATGAAGAACTGTCTCACCCCCTCGCTCTCGCACTTCGTTCTTTCGCTGTCCGAAAGAACGCAGATCTGCTCGATGCGTCCATCGTGCAAGTTACGCGTGAAGCGCTTCCAGCTCATGACAGGAAGCGAAGTCAACTCAGGCACCATTGTCGGAGGATTAGCGAGCTCAATTTCACGACACTGGAATCCAGTATCGGTGCGCATCAAGACGTTTAGCGTCTCGACATCCGGCATCACCCCCTCAGTCTGCCCTGCAGACAGTTCTTGTAGCGTCTCGTTCCCGGACCGAGACTTGCGCAGCGTTCTTCGCATTCGCCGTCTTCTTGTTGTGCGGAGCCGGCCTCCGCACGGTGGTTCTTCTGGTCTAGGCCCGGTCATGGACAGTTGTTCGCCGGCGGACCCTGGCCGCGGCGCGCGGTATCAACCCCGGCTTGGTCACATGGCGCTTCGTCATGCAGTCCGGTTGCACGATAGCATGCGAATTGCGTCAGTGGGGTACGTTTGCAACCGTCCGTACCGTTTGCAGCGTCAACTCCCGGAGTTGACACGCTGTTGTCACCTCGACGCCATTTACCGGTGGAGCCCCTCCCCCCTCCACTACCGAGGGTGCGTCGATCTGATCTCTTCGGGTCAGGGACTGTCCCATGCGTACTTGAACGTGAGTGTTGGTTCCCTGAACCGACACATCTGCTTCTTCCGCTGTCGGCAGCATTGCCGACGTGGATCCCACTTGTGCGCATCCTCACGCACCCCTTGGGCACTCCGGGACAGCGGCATTAAGCACTGTCTCGACTGGCGAGTCGCGCGCACCTGCTGGTGCGTGCGCTGCGGTAACAGGGCCATCGCTCTCTGTTCCGCTGTCGCGGCCGAATCGCACGAGCGTGCGCTTCTTCCAGTCAATTACCGGATCATGCCGTGCACTCCCTGGCATAGCGACCGAACCTTCCGCAAGTTCCAACTCATTCAGTGTGTTGTTGACTGGATCGTGGTGGCAAACACCAAAGGTACTACGGGATCTGGAAGTTCTACTTCCATATTTCCAGACCCCCGGTACCCGCACTATGCACCTGGACGATAAAGGCGTTCACCCGCCTCGCCTCACTTAATTCACACTCTATTGAGCGATGCCCACGGGACTGTTGCCTAAGTAAATCCGTTGAATTGGTGGAACAAGAAACTCACTTCATTTAAAATTTGTTCGGCCATGCACAGTACGTCTGTACTATTGCTGTACAGAGAGCGACCTGAAGTGAAGTAGATGTTGGGGAGTACCGCTTGTATTATCCACCCTAGTACAGGAGGGATTAAGCAGGAGAAGTCGTGGCAGTTAGCGGTACGATCAAAAACAGTGGCACTCTAACTGGTACTGTTTGTGCGCCCCAACTCAGAGTTACCGCTCAGGCTGACGAGGGTGATGGATAGTAGATCTCGTCAAACGTGTCGATCGTGAAGGCGGGTACATCGTGGCAGACGACCTCAGGTAGCTGTTAAAACATACATTGATCACCGCACCGCCAGCGATATGGACGGCGCGAGAGGACCGCGTGTACACGAGCTGGCTCTGCTTCAGTTTCACATCCAGTAGTGCCTGGTGGATCATGCTCAGCGTCTTAGTGCTCGTATGCGTCGCCGGCGGAAGTCGTCACCATGAGCACATGGGGACCAGCACAGCCAGGCGCTTGAGTCCATCTTGGACATCATCACCTTGCACGCAAAAGGGTGCCTGAAAGTCGGAGGGGCGACCTTCACTTTCTCAGCCATGTTGGCCAGCGGACGGGCTTCTTGGCACTCTTCCTATCCAACACGAATAGTTCCGTCGCGCGCGTCAAACCCTCAAAGTCATTTGCGGTGTCTCTGATGAGGCCGTATACTCCACGTTCGAGACGTTGATCCCAGGATAAATTATAACCAGTAGTCAATATGAAATTATATATATTCAATCAGCGAAAATGAGGGGTTATCAACCCAGACGCAGACGGAGTCCCGGTCTCCGCACGATTTGACCCAGCTGGAGACCTGGGCGTAATAAGAGCCAGTTGCGTTTTAGCCATTCACAGCCGTATGCACTGGGCAGTGTCTCGAGGCTCACGCTTACAAACAGTGCAGTCCAAGGCCCCCAAGTCCTGATCATATGCCACAGAGGGTTCTGGTCTTACGTTGGTGAAGTAGGTGTTAAGATCTCTGCAAGAGCCGCCTGGTTCCCGCGGGAGCAGGCTGCTCAAGACACCCCTGGTTCTAACAAAGCCGCAGAAGATGGTTTAGGTCTCGCGCAATCAGAACGTTGCGCTTGAGGTAGCTGACGGAACAACCCCATGTCGACAGACGCGCATTCCCAACAACGCTGACGACAGCTTTCCACTGAACGAGTGCCATGCAGACATCGCGGATGGCCGCAAAGACCGGGGGCGGTACCCTAGAATGGTGCCTGAAAACATATCAACACTGGAGATTGTACAGCTAGGGCCGGCAGCAGTGCAGGAAAGCGGTCGCTCCGAAGATCAGGGCGGCTGCAAGAAGGATAAAGTGCTGGACAAGTACCGAGCCGAGCTGGTGCGTGCCGCACTCGCCGCCGAGGTAACTGCACTTGCTCGCGTGGTTAATGAGGGTGATATTGAAGAAGCGGTTAGTCGGGTTTCGGCTGTAATTGAATGCATGGGAGTGCAGATCGCTTCAGGGCTGTCTCCAGCAGCTAGACAGCAGGTAGTTGACATATCTCGCGATGTTGGGTCGCATTTTCGGGCGTCTAAGACACAGATGATGATGCACACAAATGCGGAGGTGGACGATGCCATCCAGAAAAATATGACTTGGGTTAGAAGCGCTGATCAAGCGCTTTGCAATTGCGTTCGTGACGCCATGCGCACAGATCACAATTTTGAAACCATCGCGCGAATTATTGAGCTGTCAGTACAAAACCATTGAGGATTTTACTGGCTTGGAAATGGGTCCCATCGAGAACCTTCGAGTCTAGTTTGTGTAATACAGACGAGTAACTACCGACGAAGAGGTCGTTGCAATCGAAACTACCCAAGATATGGCAAATCATACACGGAAAAGACCTCGAGTCTCTGAGCGCAAACTAGCGACACCAGCTGTCGCCGAGCAAGACCGAAATGTGAACAATGAAAATGGAGGTTACGATAATATTTCGGTAGTGATTATATTGAAGATACGACTCGTCAAGTTAGTACCGCTACTGATAGCGTTGTTGACGAAGTTTGTAGTGAAGCCTATGTACACATGTCCAGCAGTGTGGATAATGGTAGTGACAACGTGCGAAATGAGAGCGTCCACGAGCAGAGCATCTGTAGTAACAATGTCGATAATGAGAGCGTTCACGAAGAGGAGGAGAGCTACGATTATGCTGAATTACACAGCTCAGAAGCGCCAAACTCGGGATGCTCTGAAGGTAGTATTTACGAGGCGACTGTAGCGGAATCTGCTGACCTGTGCGTATCCCAGCGTCAGAATTTAAGGCAGCGGCAGTAAAAAAACGGTGCGATATTCGTTCGGATGGATTGCCAAGATTCGGGTGATACGCGCACTGTACAATTTTTTCGCGAAGATTTGGACATCTTCCTGCCACTTGCTTTCATGACGGCAACGGCTATTGACTACTTCATAGATAGGGACATGATCAAGCAAAATGGATTAGTTTGTTCAGTGGCACCCCAAGATCTGCTATTGTAGAGCCCGATCCCCTACCTAAAATGCCTTTACTTGGCTGCGTAGACAAATGTGATCGAGTGCGCCCACAATGGCTGCAACTTGAACTTTGTATGGCATCGACTTGGTTGGATTTTCCCAGTCTGAAGTAGTTTTACAGGATACCATTGTTCCTATTTGGTGAAATTGGGAAACGACGCCATATCTACGTGTCATCGCCAAAATAGATAGAATCCAAGTAATCAATGGAGTCTGTTGCTAGCACCACTGCCATATCCAGTACCCCACCACAACAATGTTGTCCTGGAAAGCTCTTCCGCTGGTTGTCGCGGCTGCCGAACGGTGTCATGGGTCTGGAGCAAAGCTACGGTGGTGGTATTCAGACCACCGCGCCACCTGCTGACTCATCCAACGAGTCTCTCGTGCAGGCGCTGACTGAGACAATGGTTACCCCGTTATGACCACCGCGCCACCTGCTGACTCATCCAACGAGTGTCTCGTGCAGGCGCTGACTGAGACAATGGTTACCCCATTGTGACCACCGCTCCACCCACGTTGACTGAGAGCTCTGACACCCAACGGAGCGGAAGAGAAGACTATTCGCAGTGGACCGACAGCACGAGTGTGTCTGGTACAGGTATCCACGCGAAAAGCTCTGCAACCTGTAAGGAGGGAAGCGAATCTGGCTACGGGTACCATCAATCTCAACTTTCTCACTGCGCATGCATGCACCCACTTCAATACGACCAACTTGGTTTGTTTTCCCTTGCGTCATGGCCATCATCACCGCTCTAAAAACTCTGTAACCTTCATTTTGCTGTACAATCGAGCGAAAGTCAGCGAGCTCCATGAAACGAACAGACCCACCACGCATTTGAGCGTAGTGAGACAACAAAAATGCCAACAAATTCTGCACAGTATTGCCAGGATTGTGTGATAACGTCCCAAAATAAGGGGCATGGTTTTTTTCCAGCTGATACGCCGTCGTATAACCATCCAGTAGCGCATCACCACCTCGGTTTGCGAAAGATTAGTCATGGCCCATGACGGGTCGGAGTGATTTTCATTGATGTCAATCACGACCGCGTATTTCGTGCTTGGTTTTGCATCCGCCTGTGCAGATATCCTGACCCCGCATTTCCTGACCGCGCGTGGATCGCCGAGTTGACCAGTAGCTGCGCCGGGATCTCCACCTGGTTCTTCTTCCTGAACACATTGATTTTGTCCATGCCTGCGTTGGAGAGTGTGGGCGCATAACTACCGGAATGCCCCCCCCCCCCCCCCCCTCCCTCTTCACCGTTCACAGGACCAACACTATCATCGCGAAACAGTTGAAACGAATTTTGACCAATCGTGAATTTTAAATATTTTCACCAATATTTCGCGAGTGAACACGTAGGGGGAAATGATTTGACTTGGGAAAACGTAAGTCGCTCGCGCCGACGATTCGGGGACATGATGTAATTGGCTCAAAATAGGAAAGCGTCCGCACGGTTGTCATTGAGGGGTTGGAACACTGGGCAAAGAGTGGGGTAAGTACATTGTGTTTTGTGTCGCTGACAAGGACATCTTGTCGTTGCAGTCGTAGTTGCACTCGCCTTGCAGTCGTTTTGTCTTTGTTCGGGATTTTGTGCACTTCAAGGACCAAAATCGGTGACGAACAGCGTGGGTAACACGTGTAAGACTGGTCTAGCATCCTGTATATCGTGTATTAAATCAGCTTAAGTGGATACATCGTTCTTTATAGGTGTTGGTAACCCTGAACATGTCGTTCTAGACGTTGAAATCGGCGGCGGCCACGTCAACAGCCTTGATGAGCGTCACGTGTACGGCGTCCATTGCCGTGGTGGAGATAAGAAGACACAGGAATCAGGGAGTGGCGCGCAGAAGCATTCTCACTGACTGTACTCCGGATAGATATCGTTGTTGATACGGATGGTTGTGGCGATGAAAGACGAATTCAGTCGGTAACGGCGTCAATTGAAGTGTGACTGCTGGAGTTAGTGTGACTGAAGTTGTGGTAGGTAAGGTTGATGTACAAGTCGTAGTGATTGCGGTCGAAGTGGTCGAAGTCGTGACAGTTGAAACCTCGGGAGGACCGGGGAGGTGTGCTATTGACTACTGATTTTTGACGCTTCCTCTGCTTGAATAGAAATGATTTGATGCACATGTGTTCAACATGGCGTATTGATCTGAGCACTATGGTAAGTTTGAGCTGATTTGTTCTACTCTTCGCCAGTTCGATTTTAATCGTAATGTATCCAATGTTGAATAGCTCGATGGTGTGTGCCCCATCGCGATTTTCAGGTAGCGGAATGTTCAACTTGGCTTCAATAGCGTACACTATATGTCGCATCATTATCGACCATTCCGACAATACTACTTTCTTTCTTGTCTGTCTAGATCATCGGATGATATAGCACTGTACCGTGGATAGCCACGTCTAAAATCACCAAACCGCCTCCAGAGACAAACTGCTTCATGCTATCACCATACTCCTCGGGTAGTTTGATCACCTTCAAAAGAAACAAATCCTTTATAGCGCTGCGATAGTGTAACGGGGTTACACATACATTTGACAACAGTCACTTGTGCATGACAACGGTCACAAGTGACAACTGTCACTTGTGCATGGCAATTGCCGCTTATGGTTTAACTAATAAATATTTGTTAAAAGTTTTTGATATTTCCTCACCTTGGTGTAAGACACACCAATGGATACATTGAAGTGGGCCACCACAATTAGTGGTCCACACATACCCAAAAGATCCTATTGGTAGAAAGCAGCATATTTCTACCAATCAGAGACATGCATATTAGCGGGGCTCTGACAGCCAGCCGCTGCCAACCCTTTCATAGATGATAAACAGTTTTTAGCAGATTTTAGAGGAAGATCAATTTACAAACAATACAGTTCTCATTTTACCTTAAACTACCTACTTGGTGTTTTATTTGATTTATATTATACTTGTGGACTCAATTCAAATTATTAATAAACTCCTACGCTTCCTCATACACGTAGCGCGACGTGTAAGCTAAAGTAGTGAGCCAAAGTAGGCCCACTACAGATAGCCACTCAGAGTACTTGATTTAGTTGTTCGGTGTTTGTACACCAAAACCTGCTCAAATATTGCAGGCGTAAACTGCACCAGATTCAGGCCGTCATTCGCGTCAGAATATCTAGCTATATTGCGGCCTCTGTCGCCTAGCGTCAAAGCAAGCACTACTCTTATGCACTTTTTGATGCCGTTAAGGTTGCTTGTGTACTTCTTTACCGTTTCGAGGGCGATGCAGGCGTCACGTATGGCTCGCGTCTCGGCTGCAGCATCCTGTGATGCACCACTAACCATGTTAGCACCATAGTGAGGGATCGGGAATGATTTTGGCCAATTGGAGTTGCGCCTTATCGTCGGCGTCCGCGACTTACGATTTCTCGGAAGGGTTCGTTCTCTGGCCGCCCAATAGGTACCTCCAGTCAAAGCTAGGTCAGGAATACATCCATTCCAGAGAAAAGTAAGCTGAAACTATTGGTGATGGGAGGGGGGTAATACATGTAACGGCTGCGAAAGGAGTTGAGTAAAATATCATTATTTCTTGTGAGCTTCACTCTTTTTATTGTTTTTGCAAACGTAGTACATGTAGGCATCCCCGTGTCGGAAGTGAATATGGTGCGTATTTTGTATCCTTATCTGCGACACAAACTATCCAGCAACACATAAACGTGGCTACCTATAATAAACACACAACTAGATTTCATGACGTGTACATGTGCCAGTGGTACAGTGCTATACTACACAACTGATCACTCTCTCTTTCGCTCAGTCATGACGGACGACCAGGCTGGTCCCCAGCTCCTGCGCGGCGTAAAAAACTTCTTGTCCGCGTATGACTCCTGTGCTGCCCCGGACCGCGGCATAGAGCTCGAAGACCTGGACAGCCAGCAGCTTCTGGCCGACACGGACGCGCTGCTGCAGTCTCTTCATACCGCCTCACCAGTCCAGACCAATAGCCCAAACACACAAATTTTGATCAGCGACGCCAAATTAAAGTCCAAACAAGAGCTCGCCAAGGAGAAAGCCGGACAACGTCGAGATGCCTACCGCCAGCGTCAAAAGGAGGAACGGACCATTTTGCTGATGCAAGACGCCGAATTGAGCCGACAATTGGCCAAATTGCAGCAGTTCAAACGTCGAGAGGCAACGCAAAGTGCGCCTGGGGACCCTTTGACTCTCGGGGCCTGGAAAGCCATCGCCACCAGGCAGTACGAGAGCAGAATGGAATCTGAAGCTCTTCAGAAAAAACTCCGAGCCGCAGTAAATAGCCGCGCGTGGATGATCCAAGACTTGGAGACACTGCTGAGGAAACGGATGCGCGAAGTCGAAACATTGAATTGCATCGAGGGAGTTCCCGAACTTTTCGAGAAGAAAGCGAGGCTCGGAACGAAGGATGCCACGCTCTACAAGACCTATTTCGAGAATCTGGATGCTCTTTATGAGAGGATTGACGACGTTTTCCAAGAAGTTGGGGTGACGCCGACGCCTGGAAGCATCTTGAGTGGGGAACCCACGAGGAAAATGGACGGGGATACTGAGTACTTCGAGACGATTGGGGTGGGTAGAGTTCCCTTTAACTTTCAACGGACGTGTGACGCAGTGTGGGAGCTGACGTCGGTGCCACATCGACAGGAAGGGCGGAAGGTGTATGATGGGTTACCCGACCCGGAAAACTCGTTGGCACTTCAGTATTGTTCCCCGCATCGTAGAGATAACGGAAAAGTGTGCAATCTGCGCTGGTATCATGTGGTGCGACGATATGTCGAGAAGTCACGGATGGTGGTGGTGTGGCGAGCGCTTTGCGAGGCGGACGGGGAGTTTCCAGGATTGAATTTGGACGAGACGGGATGGGCCGTGGTGCACGTTCCAACAAGTGGCGCCCATGATCCCTCGACGACACTGTTGGGGTCAGCCTTCAGCCGCAGGACGTATACAGTAGTATACTGTAGTTAGGTATACGAGGTATACGAGAACAGCAAGAGTGATGGCAGAAAGTGCAGCACCGAGTGCGCACTTGAGGAAGCACTGCGCAGGCAGGCTTCAGTCTCAGATTTCCTTTCTAACTAACAAGTTGTGTGGCTTTGCGTTCGACACCGGCTTGAGTACGCACTCCAACAGGGTTACGAGCCCACAGTAATGCAGGCTCCAAGAGCGCAAGTGTCCAAGGCAGCCGCAGCAGAGATTTCTTCTTCGTCCGACTCCGACGACGGCGGCAAGAGCAAGTGCAAGGGCTTCAAGATCGGTTTGTCGGGAACTCCCGTCAGGTGGGACGGCGACGACTGGACCTTCTACAAGCACGCTATGCTGAACGCCTTCGAGAAGAGCTTGCTGGATGGCATCGCCACGGGCAGCGAGACCGAAGACGCGAGCTGGGACGACGAGAAGGAAGGAGAATTCAAGAAAAAGCAAACCAAGATCAAGATTCTTATTCAAGGCTCGCTCTCCATGAGACTGGCTAAGCAGATGGTGGTGAAGCCGACGGGCACCGAGATGTGGAGGGAACGCATGGACATCTACGAGGGCAAGCCAAACCCAGCGATGATGGCGCAGAGTGTATCGCTTGCAATGCGAACTACACAAGACGAATCTGCGGGGAAAGGACGACGTCCGGGCCACCTCTACAAGCTGTTCGACATCAAGAACAGGCTTGCAGACCTTGGGTCACCTGTCAACGACTTGCAAATGGTAGACAGAATGCTACGGAGCTTGCCAACACTACCCTGTTACAATGAATTACGCCGGAAAGTACTTTTCAGCTCCAACATCGGCAAGTATACGCCTGAATTGGTTCATGAGCTGGTTTTGACTGCAGAATTGCGGAGTAAAGACTGGGAAAACAATGCTTTTGTGAACAAGCAAACCAGTAAAACTCAAGTAAAGCAGAGTGGCGTGCAGCGAAGCAACAAGAAAAATGCTGCTAGTGTGGACAAGAAACCCAACAAATCAGGAGGTGGTGGTTGTTTCAATTGTGGAGGAACAGAACACTACAAGCGCAATTGTCCTGGCTTGGAAGAAAAATCCAGCGGACGTACCGCACAAGCCAAGTATGCTCAGAACACCCCCAAGTCTAAACCACTGCAATCAACAAGTGAGGGTGAAGGACACGCGAGAAAACGCGATGTTGTCATTGGAGAAGCAGTGAAACGAGCTCTGAAAGACTATGATCCGACTCGGTGGTACTTTGACCCTGGAACTAATGCACACATCACAGTGTGTAAGGAGTACTTCACAACATTGCAGAGCATGGAAGATAGCGACTGGAACCCTACCATGTCAGGTTTTGCTGATGGTGTTGATGCCAAGGTTGAGGGTTTCGGAACAATTATGTTAGCAGCAATGGTTGATGAGGAAATGGTGTTTTTGCTGTAGAAGACGTGCTGTACGTACCCAGTGCAGGTTGCAATCTGTTCTCACCCGGTTTAGCGCTGGATCAAGGGTTCACAAAGACGTGGGACTCCAAAGCACGCATCTTCGGGATGACTAAGGAGAATACGGAAGTAATTCGCACCGAATTTGAGAACAGCCTCAGGACATTCAACGCACAGAATGTGGGTAACAGTTTCGCTAACAAGAAGAATATTGCGGTGAAGAAGAAAGTCTTCGCAAACTTTGCTGTCACAGATGGTGTCGAGGACATCGATGTGTGACATGAACGTTTGGGACACACATGCCCCGAATACATACGGTTGATGGTTGACCGTGGAATGGCGAAGGGCGTCATGCTCAATCGCCGAGGGAAAATTGACTACGTCGACTGCCATTTTGGGAAGCAGCGCCGCAAAACTTTCCGGAAGAAACTCGATAGACCAATCGAGAAAAAATGAACGACATGGTGTTTGCCTACTTGCTGATACCAGGAGCAAGCAATGGATCGCCTTACTCTGTAGTACTTGTCGTGATGGACGGATATTCCCGCTACGTGAAGATCTACCTCTTGAAATCGAAAGGCGAGGTGGAAGTGAACAAGTACATGCAGGAGTACATTGCGTGGGCCGAGCGACAACACGTAGTCAATGTCGCTGAGGTGATCACCCGCAACTGGAGTAATGACGAGGAGGACGAAACTGGCGGAGTATTAGTGAAGCAGGTGCTAACTGATAAAGGCCAAGAGTTTTGTAATGGATCCACGGAGAAATGGTACCGCACGAAAGGGATCATACACACTAAAGTTGGGCCTAATGAGTCACAATTAAATCCTGTCGAGCGCACGCATCAGACCCTGACTGGGATGGTGAAGACCATGATGCATCAATCAGGTTTGCCCTCATCCTTCTGGCCCAATGCACTCGAGACAGCAGTCTATGTGAAAAACCGTGTCTTTTGTAAGGGATCTGGAAGCACCCCGTATGAGCTGATGTTCGGCTCAAAGCCGGACCTGCATCAAATTCGAGCGTTTGGATCACTGGCATTCTGCCACACGCCTACATCTAAACGCAAGAAGCTCGCCATGAACTGCAGATTAGGATTCTTGCTGGGATACCGCGAGGATGTGGTCGGATGTCATGTGTACCTCCCAACAGAACACAATAAGGGCTTTGTCTCCGACGTGGAAATCAATGAAGCCATCAGGTACAAAGATCGCGTTGAATGTGGATACAGGATTAAAGTGAATAGATGGCTACAGACATTCAATGAGTTCATCGAGAAGGGCGGGTTTGATGACTTCGCGAACGGTGATGATGATAATCTCGCGAACAGCGACGATGATGACTCATCGCAGCAAGTAGTCTGTGATGTTGATTCTGAATGCGGCGAAGTGACTAATGTCGAAATGGAGAACGTTGAATTGGTGGATGGAAGCAACGACTACGATCCTACAAATATGTGGCAAGGACGACTACGCAGTAGACAACCTCAATCCAGCGTTCCGGGCAACAGTCTGCAAAACGTGCAGAGTGAACACGAAAATTCACAAAGTGAAAACACCGCTGATCGACAGCTGTGGGATGATATCCTACGCAACAGCTCCCTACCAGACTGTGATGCGTTTGAAGAAACGCAGGAGGGCTAAAACGCAAGAAATGTAGCAGAACCAGATATCAATCCAATTGCTGAGAGCAACAAAATCGAGGATGTGGACGCAGTAAGTAACGATCACATTGGTGATGACGATGGCAAGAGTGACCAGAGTGACCAGAGTGACCAGAGTGACCAGAGTGACCAGAGTGACCAGAGTGATCATAGTGAACAGAACGACAACGAAGATGATATTGAAAGCGAGATAGCTCCATCAGTGGCACATTGCACTGAGCTAGCCACCGTGGTGGATCCAGACTCTAGTGGAGGCATCGACTATGATAGTTTGTTTGACCCAGCAGATGAGCGGGAAGCAATCGAGGAGAGGACTGGTGAACTGGTGCCTGTGACAAACCATGAAGTGGTGATCGTACCTGAACAAATCATTGGGCATCGACGACCCAGAGATGTCGATGTCAGACGAACACGTGAGCGAAAGCGAAACAAAGTGGACGTGAAACGAGTGAAGGAATCTCCTTCACGCCGCCCAGGACTTCGCGAACACGACGAAAGGCGTCCTCCACAGCGATATGACGACTACGTAGTATATTCAGCGTTTCGAGCAATGCATACCGACCGTCGAGGAGATGGTGGCATTCGTGCAAGTGATGTAAAGATTCCACGCACGCGTAGAGAAGCTTTACGATCGAAGTATGGACCATTGTGGCAGGCAGCCATGGACAAACAGGTTGCTGCTCTACGCGCAAAAGGGGTATTAAAGATGATCCCGAAGAGTGAACTACCAGAAGGCCAAAGACTGTTGAAGACCATGTGGGTCTATGATCTAAAGACGGATCATCTAGGCTACGTTGTGGAGTTTCGAGCGCGGATTGTAGGGAGAGGTGACAAGCAGCGACCCGGTCTGGACTACACGGAGACGTTCTCTCCAGCTGCACTCATGGCAACCTTCCGAATGTTTCTTGCGGTGTGTACCCCCCTGTAGCTACCGATCTACCAAGGCGACATAAATACAGCCTATCTCAATGCCGTATTGACGATAAATCAATACTTGCAGGATTTAGATGGCTACCCATGCGAATTGGACGGCATGGCCTACATGGTCAACAAGGCGCTCTATGGACTGAAACAGTCCGGAACAGAGTGGAACACGGAAGTGAATGCATGGTTCATCAGCTACGGATTCAAACAGTGCAACACGGAGCCCTGTCTGTATTATTACGGCCGTGACGGAGAATTTGTAATCGTACTGCTCTACGTTGATGACATTCTGTGCGCCACAAAGAACGAAGAGTTCAAGAAGAAGATATTCAACCAGTTGAATGAAGACTATGGTCTCAAGGACCAGGGCCTGTTGGACACCTACCTAGGAATCGAAGTGGAGCAAAACAGCAATTCTATCAAAGTTCATCAGACAAAATATTGTGAGCAGATATTGGAGAGATTTGAGTTCAGCGAGGCTCACCCAAGTCGGATTCCAATGGAGTCAAGCTAAGGCTCACAGTTAATGACACGTATACAGTTGCCCATAAGCATGAATCCCGAAGTGGCGCAGTATACCCGCATCGCGAGCTAATAGGCTCACTTAGCGACTTGAACCAAACCCGACTTAGCGTACGCTGTCGGACAGCTAAGCCGCTACGTGCAAAACCCAACCCAGCAGCATATCGGCGCTGCGAAAAGGTTACTTAGGTACCTCGTAGGTACCAAAACTCAAGGCATCGTGTACTCGAGAGATGCAGCTACACAAGACCCAGATACCCTCGTTATTGACGAGTATTGTGACTCAGACTGGGGCAACGATCCCGACGCCAGAAAGAGCGTTACCGGTTACGTGCATTGCATAGCTGGAGGTGCTATTTCAGGGGCGTCACGCCGCCAATCGATTGTGGCCCAATCCACCGCGGAGGCGGAGTACGTTGCTGCTTGTGAGGCATGTATGGAAGGGCAAGGCCTACGCAACGTTCTCATCGAGGTGTTCTCCATGATGAAGACGGAGACTCGACTTGGAATTGATAACCAGGCCGCCTTCGTGATGGCCACGAACCCTAGTTACAGCGGAAGGACCCGACATATTGAGTTGCGTTGGCACTACGTCAGAGACCAAGTGGCGAAGAAAACAGTTGAACTGCGGAAGGTGAAGACTGATGTTAACCCATCAGACTTGATGACGAAGCCACTTGCAAGCGACCGATTCGAGATGTTAAACGACATGATCGGCATGACCAAGGAGCATATTCCGAAGTGACTACCTTCGGAGGAGGGCGTGTTGGAGTCAGCCTTCAGCCGCAGGACGTATACAGTAGTATACTGTAGTTAGGTATACGAGGTATACGAGAACAGCAAGAGTGATGGTAGAAAGTGCAGCACCGAGTGCGCACTTGAGGAAGCACTGCGCAGGCAGGCTTCAGTCTCAGATTTCCTTTCTAACTAACAAGTTGTGTGGCTTTGCGTTCGACACCGGCTTGAGTACGCACTCCAACAGACACTTGTACAGGCATGCATTCGCATAGTCCCGATGCATTTTCATGATGGAAGCTCGGAAGAAGTAGAAAAAGCCGACCAGTTCATGGAGTTGCTGGTCAAAACTGGTGTTGAAGATAATGAAGAGTTAGGGCGAATGATGGAAAAACTCTTACTGGACGACGCGCTAGCAACAGAGGGGTTGTTCGACAAGAACGGCGACTTATTTTAGTTACTACTTAATCTTGTTTGAATAGCAGCAGAGACACGCTCGCAGATTTTTTAAACTGGGATACGAAGCAACGTTAGTGCTTTATCGCAGCCCAAATAGGATTATATCCGTGGTATATCAAATCAAAAAATGACACCCTTTGACAGCTATCATACATCTTTTCCTACGTCTACATATCAAGAGGTACCGGGCAGATGCTGCGCCTGCAAAACAGGCGCAGGAGATGCCCGTAAAATAAATACCCTCGTAGCTAAACACAAGTCGATTCAGAATCCTTCAATCCCAGCCCCTAGAATAAGCTGTGACTTTGCAGATTACCAAACGCACTGAAGCCATAAGCCCAGAAATCACCTTTTCCTGGCGTAATTCGCGGAGTGCGGTGGCATTTGGCAAGACTAAAAACAAATTCGTCAAGTGCAAGTAGTAATTAAGCAGAATTTTTGCCAACTGTAAGATACTCAACCCGCAAGCCACCATTATTAACTATTCTGTACATATCTAAGGCATTCAATTGTAAAAGGTCACAGAATTCACCCTTTAACGAACTCACAGTAGAGATACCGCTGAGAAACGTTGGCACACGACCAGCGAATACCTCAAGATACGTGGTTAAGGAGGTGCACGTTTATATTAGTGCTGACGATGGTGTTCATGACGTTTCCCATGGAGGACGACCTGTCGTTTTCAATGTTATAGCGCAAGAGGCTATTTTATGTTGCTCACGCCTAAATACTGCACTCCTCTACGCTTTTTCCCGGCGAAATTCGCGGAGTGTCGGCTAGAACAAAAACAAACTCGTGAAGTGCAAGTCATGTTTTTTATGCATAAATATTCAATAGTAACCATACTTAACCAAGGCATCCCACGAACTGAGCGGGAGCGCTGCTCGCGGGCACGAGCACGAGCAGCAAAAAGCCTGCGAGCGCGCTCGTCGGGATTTGAGTGCTCCCTATGAATTTGATTCGACAGGGAAGCGCCAATTACGTAGCATTCAGGGATTGGTAGTAAAATAACGATTAGTACTACATTCTACTAATACTAATAATATTAGTATAAATTACTACTATATTCGTTAGTACTACCATAAACTTAGTAGAAAAAAATCACGATATTAGTACTAAAAACCTACTAAAATTCCTACGAAATTCCAGGATTAAGATCAAGGTCAATATCTTCACAGAACGCGCAACGGGTGGTTGCCGAGCTACTTTGTGGTATTCTCCCGCTCATTTTCAAGCAGCCAAGGGATATCTGCGTCAAACCAGGCTACGGAGGTGGATGAAGCTTCTCTCGCGGAATCTGGCAACGTTGCTCAAGCACCAGCAACTCGTATATATGTGGTGTTGGGATTCTTGCTGATGTTGGCCATTACAAACCTTCCCGAGCTGGGGACGCTGTGTGGAGTGTTATTGTTATGCATTGCTCCTTAACATCTTGTCATTTTGTTTTTACAGGTTCGTTTGTAAAGAGCCTTCTCCGCACACGTAGGAGCAATGGCACCGCCCATCACCAGCTAAGTCTTCATCGCAACGACGAAGAGATTGAGCTGATGAGGAAATACGAGCGGAATCTGTGGCAAGGCCGTTTTAGTAGTTTGGTTTTACTATTTATTATTACTATTATTACTATTATATATCCCCGTACTCTATTAGTAATATTTATAAAAAGTTAAATCAAAGTCGCCTCCCAAATTATTAATGTTACTTCATTGTTGTAATTGATATTACTACCAATTCCTGATAGCATTATTTATTGGATAAAAATAAAATACTGGACCGGGATTCGTTAAAATAGAAGAGCAGCCCCTACTCGTTTCGGACGTACTTAGTAGGGGGAGCACTAAAACCTTCATCTTTGTGCTCGTTTGATCGGCGAGAGCTTCGAAGTTGAGTTTATTTTAGCTCGCTTGGGCCTCTGCTCAATAGGATGCCTGACTAAACCCTTTCGCGATGAGAGAGCGCATTTTTCGCCCTTTTACCAAACTTCAACTGCAAATCCACCTTCTATTATGACAAATTAGAAAGGATGCTAAGCGTAATCATCAGGTAATCATGTTCCATACAAATACCAATATATAGATTCCACACTATGTTATTGGCAAATCACAGTAGATGACATGTCCCATGAAACGAAATACAGATAGATATACCGCTGAGAAACTTTGGAATCTTCAACCTTTTAGTTCAAAGAGGGCATATATAAACCAAGAGTAATGTGATACTACTGTATACAATAGCTTGTGCATTTTAGGCATGCCTACCACACTCTCGGGGGGCTGGTTTTCGTTGTACAGTATCATCAGAAAACACCACGCCAAAATGGCGAAAGCAATGTGCAATGGTGTCGGCGGTTACCTCCCCCCACGGCTCATCAATCCATCGGCTGCCAGCTGTGGTCGAGGATAACCTGGCACTTCTGCGTAACGGTCAGCCACTTGCCATTGTTGCTACATGTAGCGGTGGCCATTGTGTGAAGACCGAGGGTTTGCTGTGGTGGTTTGAATTTGGAAGTGGTCTTGGCGTTTCGGCGGGATAATTCAAACTTGGAGAGCAGGGGACGAAGAATGCGTGAATGTTTCGCTCAGAAGATTAAACGATTGTGCTAAATGCTGCACCAGATTACTCTCGACTTTTCCCATAATAAGGGATGCTACTACATGACTACATTTTCCATGACGTGCGCCGGTTCCATGACGTCGGTGTCCTCTTACCTACTGGTAGGAGGCAGGTTCCTTTACACAGCGGTCACTACAACCCCGATCACGTAGACTGTACAAATCGCTTTTAAGTTTCCATTTCTCTGACGATAATACGTATAATAGTAGCCAGTTTCTTAATACCAAATTTGTAACCTTACCTACGCACAAACTATCCGCGTCAAAAAATGACTACGCACACATCTGGATTACATGTGTACACGTATACCCCGGACGGTACTGTGCCACACACCTGATCACTCTCTCTTTCGCTCAGTCATGACGGACGACCAGGCTGGTCCCCAGCTCCTGCGCGGCGTAAAAAACTTCTTGTCCGCGTATGACTCCTGTGCTGCCCCGGACCGCGGCATAGAGCTCGAAGACCTGGACAGCCAGCAGCTTCTGGCCGACACGGACGCGCTGCTGCAGTCTCTTCATACCGCCTCACCAGTCCAGACCAATAGCCCAAACACACAAATTTTGATCAGCGACGCCAAATTAAAGTCCAAACAAGAGCTCGCCAAGGAGAAAGCCGGACAACGTCGAGATGCCTACCGCCCGCGTCAAAGGAGGAACGGACCATTTTGCTGATGCAAGACGCCGAATTGAGCCGACAATTGGCCAAATTGCAGCAGTTCAAACGTCGAGAGGCAACGCAAAGTGCGCCTGGGGACCCTTTGACTCTCGGGGCCTGGAAAGCCATCGCCACCAGGCAGTACGAGAGCAGAATGGAATCTGAAGCTCTTCAGAAAAACTCCGAGCCGCAGTAAATAGCCGCGCGTGGATGATCCAAGACTTGGAGACACTGCTGAGGAAACGGATGCGCGAAGTCGAAACATTGAATTGCATCGAGGGAGTTCCCGAACTTTTCGAGAAGAAAGCGAGGCTCGGAACGAAGGATGCCACGCTCTACAAGACCTATTTCGAGAATCTGGATGCTCTTTATGAGAGGATTGACGACGTTTTCCAAGAAGTTGGGGTGACGCCGACGCCTGGAAGCATCTTGAGTGGGGAACCCACGAGGAAAATGGACGGGGATACTGAGTACTTCGAGACGATTGGGGTGGGTAGAGTTCCCTTTAACTTTCAACGGACGTGTGACGCAGTGTGGGAGCTGACGTCGGTGCCACATCGACAGGAAGGGCGGAAGGTGTATGATGGGTTACCCGACCCGGAAAACTCGTTGGCACTTCAGTATTGTTCAGAGAGAACGGAAAAGTGTGCAATCTGCGCTGGTATCATGTGGTGCGACGATATGTCGAGAAGTCACGGATGGTGGTGGTGTGGCGAGCGCTTTGCGAGGCGGACGGGGAGTTTCCAGGATTGAATTCGGACGAGACAGGATGGGCCGTTGTCCATGCATCAACTAACGACGCCAGTTTTGCTTCGACGACACTTGTGCAAGCTTGCATCCGCTTGGTACCGATGCACTTTCAGGATGGAATCCCCGACAAGGAGGGGGAAATTGGTCAGTTCATGGAACTCCTAGTCAAAACTGGCGTTGAAGATAATCAAGAAATCGAACGCATGATGGAAAGACTCTTGCTAGACGACGCGCTCGCAACGGACGGATTAGACATTGACGAGAACGGCGACTTATCTTCGTTGTCACTGTAACGTACAGAGCTTTTCATGGCTTTTCGAATAGTTTGCAACACAAAAAGAGAGAGAAAAAATAAACTGGATCAAAAGTGTCTGAAGTAAGGGAGTCGAGCGTGTATCGGTAACTTTACATCAAGCGACCACGTCACACAACCAAGTAACTCTAGACCACGTGACGAGGTCGCACAACCACGATACCTCGACGCCATAGTGTTTGTACCTGCACCTTCTGTAAAAAAGCGGCGGCTGCCACGCTGGCTATCCATACGTGCGGGATTGGCAACCCTGGGATCACTTGTCTTTCTCAGTATCAGATATTGTACGTCGAGCTTACCTCAGCACGAGTCAATTCGTGGACTGCAAACATGACGACCGCGATGGCCACTGACGCAGAGTTTCTGGAGGGAATCTCGCGTTTGCTAGACGCTAACAACGTAGTTGGAACGAATCCAAGCATTCAAGAAACCGAGGGAAACGCAAGTGGCCATCCCGAGGTACACCCAGCCACTGTATCCTCCGGTCGAAACAACAGCACTGACACACAAGCGGTTCGGCACCTCCGCGACGAAAGCAGTGCCAATGACAAGCAAGCGATCAAGGACTCACTCGACGTTAGAAAGAGGTTCGTTGGAAGCAACGATACCAGCAGCGGCTCAAGACCGAGCGAGAGACCCTCCGACGCTTGGAGCGAGAGCTAACTTCGCGGCTGACTCAGCTCCAACAACAATACCGTCACAAGAGAAACGACACTGCGGCCAATGTAGTTGTCGTGAACTCAATTTGGAGAGACCTGGCCATCATGCAGCGTGAGCACCTCGATCAAGCTAAGGCGAAGCAAAAGGACCTCGTAGCCACCGCCAGCATGCAAGCCTCCTACATAGCCACGTTGCGTAGTCTTGTTCCAGAAAATGTGCTCGGAATCGACGCTGTCAAGCAGGGGACTTCTTTTGCCTTGGCATCTAGTCTCCAAATGAACAAGCAGGCCTACCGAGCTCTATTCGGTGAGCACTTGCGTCAGGTCGTCGCGGACTCCGATCAAGTGGACGAAATCTTTCGCGAATTGGATGTGCCAAACGGAATGACCTGCTCAATGCGAAAGCCCACCACCGGCAGTGACGGTGAGTACTTTCAGCATTTCAACAGATTCACGCAGTCATTTCCGTTGCATCAGACGCAACAATCCTGGTGAACTCTTGGTAGTTTTCAGGGCGTGATCAAGGACCGAGAAGACTACACAGATTTGGCTGACCCAAGTAAAGCAACAATCCTCAGACTTCACGTGGTGTGGACGCTGGTGACTGGTGCTACTGTGTCTTTTATCTGGTGGTACATTTTTCGCCGAGTGGTGGGGAAATCCAGCGCAGTTTTCACGTGGAAAACTTACTCGGAGGGCGAAGGATTTTTCGCTGGAATGCACATGGAGGAGACTGGGTGGGCGCGTCTTCAAGAGATCCCCGAGGACGAAATGACAGTGGTTGGAGTGTGCGTTCATCAAACACCCGTGCACTTTAGATCTGCAACGCCTCGAAAAGGTAATGATCACGAGTTTTGCGAAACGATGCACGACTTACTCCTCGAAAATGCCAATGTCATCACACAAATGCTGACGAAGATGCTGGTGGGGGAGACCTTGTCAAACATAGACATCTAACGGGAGGATGGGATTCCAACGATGAAGTACATTGTGGTGGCCTTGAGCCACGAACGAATACGTAGGTCTACATATAAACATCACAAACGTACAGTGCTACAACCGCATACTGTTATGCTTCGACTGGAGTGGTTACGACTCAAATTGCGTACAACGTACTTGCGATCAGTTCGTCCGGTCAGGGGAGAACAACGAAATCTCGTCATCGTTCCGACTTCTATCAGCAATTACCCTGCATTTTACACCAAATGTCTGTCACATCACCGATAAATGTTAATGTCTCCAGTGGTAAGATAATGAATCTCCCGCTCGTACGGGTAGGCTCAATTTTGAAGAAAACGAAAGTTTGAACGCTACAGAGTTCGAATAGACAAGTAAGATATACGAAGAGAAAGAGGAAGACCTAGAGAGCGCTCAGCTTTTTCCTTGGTTTGATTCGAGTTATGCATCATGTCAACATTGCAGTCGGAAGTTGGACAAATCAACAAAAATCACAATAATTTTGTTTTGAGAAAACTAGAGATGCAACGGAGAAACGGCTTAGTACAGTGGAAAGACAATCACATAGAGAGCTAGCCACAACTTAGAGATACTTGAAAGGAGCAAGGATCGCACCAAAAATCGCTAACCAAGTTTTCCTCAAAATATCTCGAAAAAGTAGGCTAAGATCGTCAAATCTCGTATTTCGTATCCGCGTAGCGTTTTTGCTATCCATACGTAAATTGAAACAAACTTTCATATTAAACTACTGTATCGGAGGCCGCTCGTACGGGTAGGATTGTACCCATGCTACCTGTACGCTTCAGCCGGGAGACAAAAGATTAACTACCACGTGAGGTTTGCGAGCACGTAAAGTGCGAATAAAGCTGTTTTTGCGAAGCATCGTTAATATTTAGCAATATTAAACAAAAAAGGTATAACCATAATCGCAGGGGTCTAGGCATATACAGGCAAGAGGCTGCATCGACAAGATAACATACGAGGTTTTTTACGCCGTTAACCTGAAAAACCAACTAACACACGCCGATCTGACCAATCACAAATTCGTACTCATGTGAATACAAATTATGTGGTAGACTTCGACGATTTAAGCTAAACTTTACTGCATATGCTCCTGCCTTCTTGAACGCAGCAACGTCTACTACCAGGCTCCGCTGGTCTTGCCGCAGTGGTAGTGGGACCGCCTCCACCATCGCCGCAATGTCATGGTACCGTAAGACGCGGGACAACGATGCGCACGCGCTAACAGAGCTTATGGCGTCCTGCGCAGACTCCCAATAGAAGCGACGGTTGGCGGTTGCGCGAGAACTTCTTGCTGGACGCCGCCTGCACACCGCCTGGATGCCGCGGGGCAACCTATCGTTCACGGCGTGTGCATTCAGGAACACCAAGAAGTCGAGCATTTTCTCGGGCGAACGTTCGGCAAAGAACGGTGGCATCCCATTGAACTTGGCGGGAAGTGTCGGGTTTCGCGGGAAGTCTATTACAGTCAAACCTGTTTATATGATCCTCCCTATTTGAGCCTTGCCATTTATTTGATGCAAGCTTTGTTGCTACCAAATATTTTACTTCGTTTTTGTATAACCGCTGTCTATATGTATACAAGGTATATGAGGCACATTTTGGAGGACCAAATTAGGTCTAACCTGTTTATTTGATTCACACTGTTCACGACCACACACTCTTCGAAGCCCCCACTGCTCAACGCCCAACGCCCAACGCAAGCCCCCTTCCCTCGCAATGTCTCCTCGCACCTGTCTGACGCTAGAACAAAAGCTCCAAGTGCATCTAAAGCTCAAGCAGAATCCTGGCATGAACAACCCCAGATGTGATAATGGACGAAGCAGCAGGAAGTGATGCAGTTTCGTAGGACGAGCAGGAGGAGGAGGACCAGGAACCCACAATTCAACCTGCCATCGCTCTGAGACACTGCATGGAGCTGTCTGCATTTCTGCTTCAATGCGGAGAGCAGACTGATAGAGAACGAAGAGCTTTACAGACCGTGACCGCTTTGGTTCGGGAGACTACGGTGAAGGCAAAGCGGCAGCGAATTATGCGCGATTTCTTTACGTGCACCACATTTTTTTTTAACTGAGTCCATTTTATATGAGTCATTGTTGTAGATGGCCACCATCGGGGCCTCATATAAACAGGTTTGACTGTAATGACTGTAGTTGGCCACGAGGCAGCGGTGTTTTTAGAGGACTTACTATTTACCTAACCTAAGATTTTTTTAGCCAATCAAATAAGAATGATGTCCACAAAAACCTTATTGTCGATTCTTAACTGGGCCAGAGAAGTTCTGTTCTATGCGGCTCTTTATCCAACGCATAAACACACAGGGGGCAAGTCCATCCGTCATGTCCCGGTCGCTGTGTTCGCGCGGCGATTCTACACCCGTCCGTGCGGCTGCCGGGCCCGAAAAATGACACACAATCTGTTGAAGATTGATCTCCGACCAGAGATCTGGGGGCACTGGGCAGCTGCGATCAGTTTCGTGTATCCACTTTGCAGGAGTAGCGTAGGGCCACAGATTCTCAATCTCACTTTCCCTTTTGCATTCTACCGCCAAAGTGCGCTACGCAGCCTCCCACCGGAGAGGGGGTTCCAACAGGTTTTGAGGCCAAATGAGCGATACCATTGACGAGGCCGCTCGCGCAAAGGCAGACGTGCCGGCGCCAGCGCCCGTTGCCAGTCACAAACGGATTGGTATGGTCGGAGAAACAGACGAGAAAGTCGCTGCCGTTGCCCCCAAGGGCGACGGCGAAACCAAGAGTCCTGACGGCGAGACGGAGCTCCTGGTACTCATGCGGAATCACGGAACGGCTGGATCGACTTGAGGAATCGCAAGCCAAGCTAGAGAAGACGCTGGAGGGAGATCGGGCCAAGCGCGAGAGCAAGGCGGACCCGATCCTGACTCCCCCATGGACACGAGTTTGTTCGCGTCTAGCCTTGGTCGAGGTGCACGCATGCACATTGACCAATTCAGTGGATCGCCGCGCACGCCAATCACGAGATCGCTAGTGAGGCCGCCGCCGGCGCACCAGTACTTCGGGGTGCAGCAGCATGGCTACGGCGGAGAACTCTCTGAACTGCAGCGGCTCTATGCTGCAGCGCAGGCGCAGGCTCAACAGCCACCTCCGCCGGCACCACTGCACCAAACTGCAGCAGCGCGGCCAGGAGTCGGACAGCAGGCAATTCGCTATCCTGATGCTCGACAGAAGAAGGTGGCCGTTCGCGCGTTTAATGGCAAGGAGCTGTACGTCGGATTGGGGTCGGGCTTCTTAGAGTGGGGTAGACGCTTTGAGAGGCAGGTGGCACTTGCCCAGTCCACCTGCGGGTTCCTGCGGCCGGAGGACGTGAAGGTCGACTTGCTGAGGAACTACCTGTCAGGCACGGCAGAGCGATACTACAACAAGCAGGTCCAGGCTTGGTGGTCGCAGATGCCAACGTTGCAGTACGTGATGGAGAGGATGTTGGAGACCTACAAGACGAACATCACGCCTGCTCAAGCGATGAAGCTGTTCACAACCCCAAGCGCACGTGGCCAGAACAGTATATGTACCTCGTAGCGATTTCAGAAGCATGCGGGGGTGGTGCGGACTACTTGGTCCTGAACAACATCGTGCAGTACGCGTCTGCGGACCTGCGCACTGTGTTGATGGCCAAAGTGGATGGGACCAGGACGGACTATCTGCAGCAGTCAGATGAACTCGCGCACTTCGCGCAGTCGTGGGAGCTGGAGACCAAGAACAAGAACATCGGAAAGGAGATGGTCGGCTCGGTTGGTGAGCTCCGTCGCAAGGAAACGCGACGCTGTCACGAGTGCTGAACATTACCAAGAAGGGCACACTCACGTTAAAGGTTACGGCGTGCGGGAAGCAGCAGGCTGTGAAGCTGGTTGATGTGTACTACGCCGAGAACGTGGTGCACAATCTCATTTCCTACGGCACACTGGACCGGAAGGGCTTCGCGCTGACAGATAGGGGAGGCCGTCAGGTCGTAGCCGGCAGGAACGGCGGGCGTGTGGTTTTCGATGTCGAACTTCAGCGATCCGTGCTCGCTGTGCACGCGAGTGTCGTGAAGCGGAGCGAGCGCACGTCAGAGGTGATCATGGCGGTTTTGGATAAGGAGGTTACGAAGCCGGCCGACGGATCAAGTGATGTCCAGAGAGGCACGCTGGTGGAGTTCCACCAGAGATTGGGGCACTTGAACTACGACGCTGTGGAGAGGCTCGCACGAGACCCGAGCTCGGGCATCGAGCTCACGGACCGCCGGCGCGTGAACTGCCTGACCTGTGCGCAGGGCAAGTAGACGAAGAACGACAGACCGAAGAAGGACACGGGCAGCAACTCGCCCATCGACCGTGTTGGAGGAGTGATCTGCTCGGACTTGAAAGGGCCGATGACTCCGCGCGACTGCCGAAACAACAGGTACATGATCAACTTCGTGGATCACTATAGCAACTACTGCAGAGTTTTTAGCGCACGAAGGACGCGGCCGCCAAGTAGTTCGAGCACTTCATAGTGTTCTTTGAGAAGCAGTTTATTTGTCGGGTTCATGTTCTGCGTACGGACTCAGGTGAAGAGTACCAGAACGTAGACCTGTTCTGCAAGAAGACGGGGGTAGCGAGACAACGCAGCGAGGCACGCAACCAGTCGAGCAACGGAAAGGCTGAGCGTATGCACAGAACCATTATGAACATGGCCCGGTGTATGATATTTGCCTGCGGGCTGCCGCTCAATTTCTGGGGGGACGCGGTGCAGTACGCTGCGTACATACTCAATAGGGCGCCGACTAACTCGAACCCTGGGCGTGCGTCTCCGATCAAGCCCCTGACGAAGCAGACGCCACTGCTGGGCGAGATCGTGGTGTTCGGGTCGCCTTGCATGGTGTACAGGAATCCAATGAAGAAGAACTTCGCACAAAGGGCGCAGCAGGGCATGATCGTGGGGATCGGCAAAGAGACGAAGGGGTACCGAATGTACCTCCCGAAGGACAAGGTGGTGGTGACCACACAACACGTTAGAAACATCGAGACGCTCGACAAGGCGCAGTACGAGAACGTGCAGATATTGTATCTCCAGGACGACGAGGCTGGGGCCGAAGAAGCGACTACAGGAGACGCAGCCGTGGCCGCAAGCAGCTCGAAGAAGAGGTCCAGGCAGAGGAAGAAGAAGGGCTACACGCGAGAGCGCCATTGACGCGCTCAGTAGCTCGACAAGCCGAGGAGAAGGCGGCCGAGGCCACCCAGCAGGAGGAGTCGAGCAACAACGTAGTGAACAGCGTGACTGAGATGGATCCGAAGAACTATGGGGAGGCTATGCGTAGTCGCCTCAAGGCTCGGTGGTTGGAAGCCATACACGACGAGCTGAGGGCGCTAGATGAGAATGGAGTGTGGGTGGTTGTGCGGAGGCCTCGACGGGTCCGCGTACTGCACACAAAGTGGGTCTTCAAAACGAAGACAAATGCGGAGGGGGCGATCGAGCGCCTGAAGGCGCGGCTCGTTGCTTGCGAGAATGAGTAGGAGTTCGGCGTGAATTACAGCGTCACGTTCGCCGCCGTAATGTAGATGAGCCGTGTCAAGCTGATACTAGCGTTGGCGCGGAAGTGGCGGGTGCCCGCTAAGCATGGTGATGTACCTAATGCCTATGTGAAGGCGAAGAAGGAGGCTGAACTCGCCATCTACATCCGGATCCCCAAGGGCATGGCGATTCTAGAGGAGATTTTGAAGCTGCTGGGCGTCACGAGCGACGACGAGCTGGTGCTGGAGCTTGAGAAAGCCCTCTATTGGCTGATGCAAGCTGGACGCCTGTGGAACAAGTTGCTGCACTCGAAGTTAGTTGAGATTGGCTTTGTGCAAAGCCTCACCGATACGTGTGTCTACTTCAGGCGTCAGGAAGGCGTTCTGTTGGTCGTGGGCGTCTACGTGGACGACTTGCTGGTCACGGGTACGCAGCAGGAGGCAGTGGACGCGTTCTTCTCAGAGCTGACGGTGCTGTCCATTAAAGACTTGGGGCCAGCGAGCAAGTTCCTCGGGATGCGCGTGAGCTACAGTGAAGAGGAGGGGTACGATCTGGACCAGGAAGTAGCGATCCTGGACAAGCTGAAGGAACACGGGATGGAGTTCGCACACGGTGTCCGCACCCCAATTATAGTGGAGTGCAACGAGCGTCAAGAAGCTAGTGATGTGAAGCTGCCTGTCTTAGGAGGAGATAACGTGGTCACTGTGAAGCAGTTTCAATCATTGGTAGGGAGTTTGGTGTGGGTCGCGCGTTGCACGCGGCCCGACATCGCGTTCGCAGTGCACAAGACATCAAGACGCACGCACGACCCCACTGTGGCAGATTGGAAGCTGGCCAAGAGAGTACTGAAGTACCTGAGCGGGACGAAGGAGCTGCGGCTCCGAATACGAGGAGACAGAGGAACGGACGAGCTGCTGGAAGTGGTCGCGTACAGCGACGTGGACTTCGTGGCTGACAAAGAGGACCGGAAGTCCGTCACGGGCGGACTGGTCACGATGGACGGAATGCCCGTCAGCTGGACTTGCAAGAAGCAAGGAGGGGTGTCTTTGTCGACGATGGAGGCGGAGTATACGGCCGCGTCAGTGATGGCCACGGAGCTCTTGGGTGTGCGCGAACTGCTCGGGGAGTTGGGCGTGAAGCACGAGGTGCCCATGACGGTGCGCGTCGACAATCAGGCTGCTGTCAAGCAGCTGGAGGGCGAGGGTGCGTCCGCGAAGGCGAAGTACATCGACGTGCGTATCAAGTTCGTAGTAGACTACACGAAGAGAGGAGTCCTGAAGCCGGAGTATCGCGAAAGCGAAAACATGCCGGCGGATTTGATGACCAAGGTGGTCGAGGCCGCAAGACTGCCCACCCTGCGGGGAATTGTCTGGTTACACTGAGGTGCACCGACCGGAAGCGAGAATGACGGAGAATCTTTTGCTGTTCGGCGCTGCCGATGAGGAGGAGTGTTGAAGATTGATCTCCGACCAGAGATCTGGGGCACCGGGCAGCTGCGATCAGTTTCGTGTATCCACTTTGCAGGAGTAGCGTAGGGACACAGATTCTCAATCTCACTTTCCCTTTGCATTCTACCGCCAAAGTGCGCTACGGAGCCTCCCACCGGAGAGGGGGGTTCCAACGCAATCGTGGTGAATTCGCTATGCTGTAACGGGTTACATGTAATAGTGACCCTGGTACTAATCAGGGATGGCTACAAAAAAGTAACTACCCTGAGTAGTAACCCATCAGGCTTTCAGAGCCAACCGATACATTTATATAGGATAAACTATAGGAAACTTTGGATTTGTATGCAGGCTAAATTTGGTCAAACCTATAAATACGCTCAGTCTTAGATCCACCGTATTTCTGATCAATCCGTCCGCTTAGGCCAGGTATACGCGAACTGTCGTTCACTGAGAGTTTGTATACTCTCGTAAGCACACTTCCTCTGTGCAAGGTGCTCGTGTGCTTACGCGGGTAGATTGGACTACCTGAATCCTCTGTGGTCTCAACGAGTGAGCCAAGATGGATAGAAGTGAGTTACCTCACTTTAACGACTCGCAGTTCGAGTTCGTTCGGAAGATGACAGGCATCGTTGGGACAGATGCTCTTCGTAGCTTAGCGGCAGCGACGTCGGTTGAGCAGATCGAGCGAATCAGCGCGTTCGACACCTACGATCAAGGTCTCATCGCCCATGTTCAGGGGCTGCAGGCCTCCGCAGCCGCGCCGAAGCCGGTGCAACCGAACACGTTGAGGCTGAAGATTCACCCCTATGAAGGAAGGAGGGTGATAACCTTCACTTCTGTGTCCGAGAGGTCGAGCCCGCGATGGATGCCGCTCTCGTCTCGGACGAGCGACTCCGTGTCGCTTGTGCGCTTTCCAGCCTTAGTGGTCTCGCTAAGAGTTGGGCGTATACGGGCGAAACGACAATGCCAGGGTGCTTTGCACCATGGTCCCAGCTCTGTGAACAGCTGCGGTCCACGTTCCCAATTGTGGTAGAATTATTCCCTGTCGTGCGTGGACCAGATACGGCCCCCAGGGGCATATCCAAATACATTATACTAGCGCTACAAACATTGTTACGAGTCTCGATGAAGAAGTCTGAGAGATCACCCCATAAATAAACTCGTCACTGTGTTCAGCACTAGTTGAATGGGGAGGTTGCCCGACTCCCAGAAATCATTGGTGGAGCTATTCGTGAGCTGGTTACGATTGTCAGCCTTGTGTAGCGGCGGAAAGCGTCGGAGACCCAACGACTTCGAAATTGGATTGTTGTCGTATCGATTACTGCACGGTCAAGTTGAGTAGCACCGCCGATACGCAACGAGTGTGTGTCATATTGCTGTGAATCTGCTCCGATACTCGTCGTAGCAGCCTTGATCACCGTTCTGATGTCGTTTCCAGATAAAATTCGCAGTTCGACGAACTGTCGTTTGGGGCTGTTTTTCTGATGTCATCGAGTAACATAGGTGGAACACCAGCCATCACTGGAAGACAGGGCGGTTAAACATCAACAGCGCCTGCTGTCGTCCAGAGATCTACGACCACTTCGGCATTCGACAACTCATGGGCCATGAGGAACGAGCTGTTCACGTCTCTGCAGAGTGTACCTTCATGAAGCCGCCGCCGCACCTCGGATGTGCGGCCACTTGTCTGGGCAACTGGACACCAGCATTCATCAAATTAATGTATTAATAAATTCGCGTCTCGTGCGATCTACAGCCGTTGATTGGAGGGCAAACAGAGTTTTTGTTACACCTGACAATATTGCTCGCACTGCTATCAACAACGAGTTTATCAAATAGGCAGCTCGCCATCTACCTCCAGGAGAGCATCCTCTACGTATAGCAGCTATTTTCAAGGGGTACTTATCTACCTTCAGTCGTCAAGATATTGAACACATCATGGGATTACCGGATACCCGTTTTGGCCGCATAGCTCCGTTTATTGACCTTATCGATGGGATGACTGGTCAGGCTACTCAAAATGTCCGTCCTACCTAGGGTGCCGCTAATGGTACTTTGGGTACTCTAGAACATGTTGCCTTCTCTGCTAATACGACCTTCAACATTATGGATGACTCGAACGCTGGTATTGATGTGAATATTGCCTCCAACCAACCACTTTACGCACTCGTCCGTATTTCTCGGGGCCCCAATGCGGTCGCTATTGATGCAGATTCAGATTCCGCCATTTTCTCACGTTTCTACGACGCACAGGCGTACTCTAAGACTTCTATCGCTCTCTCCAAGTCTGTAACTAGTGAGAAACGATTGCTATTTCTTCATTTGCAGCAGCTCCCTATCATTTCAGCGGTCGCTTCTACCATTTATAGAGTGCAAGGTGAGACACTGGAATCTATGGTTGCCGACGAATGGAAGTCGTCGGTCGGAATCATCAATAAGCCCAGCAAACATACCTGTTGGTTTATCGCGTCGTTTCTCTTCGGCTTTCTCGACTATATTTCCTTTACTCCTTCCCTTGCTCAGTGGTCCAAGCCTCCAACATCGGTATTGCAAGAAGAAAAACGGTTATGCGCTCTATCTGCTGCCCTTTTGCAAGCTTTTAATACCAATTAGTATATTCCTTTGTAGTCTATATGCCGATTGTTTCCACCTTCGAAATGCGCCCCCCCCCCCCCCCCCCCCCCCCCCCCCCGGGTCGCACCACCCAGGTCCCCGATTACCAACTGTTCCTGGCTGCGGACCACAACGGTGGTAGCAATCCGTGACATTGCTTTAACAGTAGGGCGTCGAATACTGGGCAGATAAACTTGTGGTCAGATCTACTGAGTACGCGGATTGAGCCTTTTCCTTGCTGATCTGTCTTGGCTCGCGTAAAACTACCCGAACGGCTACGGCTTCACTGGGGTTGGTAGCCAGGTTATCATCGGTATTTGTTATCGCGATAGCATCTGCCCGTGAGGCATACAATTTGGAACTTGTTCGATTCGCCACAATCTCGGAGCGCCGCAAACTAAGAAGTAAGCCACGCACAGGACGCCCCATAGAGCTTGGTCACGCGGAAGGGTAAAGTTGAGTCGCGCGTAGCATGACTCCAGGAGACCAATAGACACCGGAAGCTTCGACTGGGTAGGACCGTCGAGGTAACTTAACCCTTTCAGTAGCATGCGAACCTGAGAGTGGTTGATCGGAAACGTGAGTCCTGCTGCTCGAAAGAAATGGTTCACGCCTTGTAGAATGCTAGCCATCGTTGTGCTTTGTATTCGGGGGGGGGGGGGAGGCTGACGAAAAGTCGCTCCAGATTGTTCGAGGATAAATGCTGACACAATCTCCAGTTGCTGGTCTATTGGGATATCCATCAATGCTGGGTCGGTTGGGGCACTGGTGCAGAAAGTGGTCCAGCGATAGAAGTATCGTCTCTATTTGTCGAGCGTGTTAGCGGCCACGGAGAGCTCACGCATATGTTGTGCCAATTTTGTTGAAGTTTGTATAAATGTCCGTGAGTTAATGAGCGCCGTACTCGCCTCATTAGTATGGGGGCATAGATGGGCTGACTCAAGCGACAAAACCGACTCTCACGTTAAGTTTTGGATCGATAACAGCTCCGCTGTGTCGTGGAACAACCGCAAAGCAAGTCGGAACAGCTACGCTCAAATGCCCCTACGAATCTTCGGGATCTGTGAAGTCAAGCATGGGTTCTATACCTCGGCAGGCCACATTCCTGGGGTTAACAACATAATGGCTGACGCAGGAAGCAGGGTGTGGCAGTCGCCTTCATTGGCGAAAACGTTTGCTAACATGTCATTTGGATGGAAACAGGTGCAGATACCATCCAACTCTCGCGATCTCTCGCGTCTTTGGGCGCGTTACTGCGAGCGGGGGCTCTGGCCCAATCGTCAAGGCAGCACTACTCACGTGCGTGGGGACAGTGGGTTGCGTGGTGCCAGCTGATGAAATTAAGTGCCTGGTTGGAGGCTACAGCAATCGACCGATATGCGGAACAACTCGGTGCATACGCTTTGTATCTCTGGCAGTATGGAATGAACCGAAATCATGTTGGGAATACCAATTCAACGATCTGTGGGAAGCTCTGGGCTGTTCGGTGGTTTCATTGCAATTCGGTTGGTTATGATCCGGGTGTCAATGCGAGTCACGCGATTCTAGTGCGCGGAACTCGTAGATTCACCGATCCCGTGGTGAAACAGCAACCTTTATCGGCAAAGATGCTCCGCATCATTTTCAGCGATCTTAATCTCACACAGCCCCGAGACCAATTGTTGTGGGGTGGACTGCTTCTGGGATATTTCTTCCTGCTCAGGCGGTCTGAGTATCTATTCATCGGGAGGAAAGTCCACTCGTATATTTTACAGCTATCGGCAATTCAATTCTATAACCGTGACGAAGAGATCGTGAGTCCCAAGCGAGCTGAAGTCGTTGGTATCACTCTAAGAGGTGCTAAAAATACTCAATTTGGGCGAGAAGAAGCTCGGTTCCACTACAAGACACGGATAAACTACTTTGTCCAGTAAGAGCAGCTCGGCGGGTCTTCAAAGCTGCCGCGGTTCTCGGTACCCGAGCCGATGACCCAGCACTGGCAACGAGACAGGGAGGTATAACCGCAGGTGATGTGTCGTCGGCCACAAAGAAGGCTGCATCCAGAATGGGCCTCGACCCGGCGAGATTTTCGACTCACTCAGTCCGTATAGGAGGTGCTACTGCTCTACTCAACGCAGGCGCGGACCGACTCGTTATTAAGATGATGGGCCGTTGGCTATCGAACGCTTCTGAGGATTACCCGGTGTTGCCAGCAAAAGGATCTACTGGTCTCGCTCAGCAGATATGCTAATTCGAAATGTGGTATCTGCCTGCGATGGCTGCTCGCGGCGGCAGAATCATTATGGGGCAGCCGCCACGCCACGCCCTTAATGTGGCAAAACATATTTTATTTGCCCCTCACGAGGACATTGTTGGAAAGGCTCAAGTTACGAGGCCAGGCAGTAGATATCCGCCCGATTACATGTAAAACAAACGCAATCAATGTCATTCTCGGTTGGTACAATCCTTCGAATCCATACTCCCTAACAGAGGCTATACAAAGGCAAGCAATGATCGGCAAGAAGGGCGCCAGGACAATCACCACCGCTGACCTGCATTGGGAGGGTTAGCGCCGCTAGTAAGCGCGTCGATGACGTGCAGACAGCCTGATCTCGTGCCGAGATCCGGAGAGCGTTGAGGGCGTTACTGTGTGTGCGTGGCGGCCACCACAGCCTCGACCACAAGACCAGCCATTGAGCTTTCTTCATGGTTTTACTCAAGACCCTCAATCCGCGGCCCGCGAAAATTTTCTGCAAACCTCTCGCAATTTACTCAAACGGGTGGAACTAACAAACTAAATTTATCGCTATATCTGGTAAAATAAAAGAATGTGAGTTTTACTCACGATCGGTGGAAATGCTCTTAATTCTACATCCAGCTCCCAAAATACAAAATGCGAATCAAGAGGGCCCCTAAAGCTCTTTACTTCAAGGCCTATTCACAACGCGAATATGTCATGGTTCCTACAAAGCCTAGGCCTTCGTTTTGGCCGCCACGTATACGCTGCGCTTCCCATCTATGAAATTCTTTATAATGTGTGCCGCCATGGTTTCCGTGATCGCGGAGCGCCGAAGTGCCTGATAAAAGTGTGCATGTGCATCATCCAGCATCCCACGCATCGCTAGACACACCGCGACGTTGTTGGGTACAGAACTGTTCTCGGCGTTGTCTTTCAGGAGTGATAAATAGCCGTCACAAGCGCGGTCGTTGTCACCAAGAGCCACGAGAAGATGTAGCCGATAAAGCTCTTACTTCAGTGTACCGCGTGTCGAAAATTAAGCCAGAGTCCATAATTGCCGGCATTCGATATTGTCAGATCCGCATCGTCCGACACGGAGAAGATATTCGGCCCGTTGGCCGTAGATTTCCCAATCACCCGGGTCCGTCCTAAATCGCACAAAGAATTTGTTAGAGCAGAATGGCAGCTAGTTCATTACTATAGCACAACGTACCGAAGGGAATACTCATAAAGCGAATCTTCATTTCGCCAATGACTCAAAAGACTCGTTGAAATCGAAAGCAGTGTTCCACTCAGTAATAGCCATATCGCCCACCAATACGCTTTGCCTATGCGAGAGAGCGAGCTGTTTTGAATATCGAGCATTTCCGAGATAATACAGCGATGGGGGCGCTGTCAAATCATGTTCGAATACGTGTTAGCAACTCGAGCTCCGTGTTGGAGCTGGACGAAACCCCTCCAGTGTAGCTGGGCTGACACGTGATCGGGCGCTTCTCTCCATTTGTTGAGCCAGGGAGCTTGTAGTTGTCTCGTTCATTCTGGTTTATCGCTCGAATGCGTCGGAGGATCATCATCCGAATAATTTGATTGTGAATCTGTCTACACCAGCCGCGAACAGTGCCGTCGCCCCTCCGCTCCTCATGGAGTGAGTTCCGAATGAGGAGGGGTCTGCTCCGGCGGCTGCAGCGGCGGCCTTGCTTGCTTCAGTCAGTCGATTTGCCGCAAGGACCTTGCCAGTGCCAGTAGCACAGAGGGCTTTGTTGTTGCCAAAGCTGCGAGCATGTTGTGCCAGCTCCCATGTTGCTAGTACTTGACACAGCCATGCGGAACCCGATCGGTGTAGTGTTCTCGCAGCCCCGGCTCCCACTTGATCTGACTTGCTACCGCGGAACTTGATTGTGACTGCCGATGCAGTTTTGATCGAATGAGTTGGCTCACCTTGAGCGGAGTTGAATTGTACGTCGTTGCCTCGAATAATGTATGGCTTCACCTTTGTACCATCCGCGAGATACTCCGATCGTCTTAATAGAAAGAAGAAGTCCACGACCGCAGCCCCCCGAGCACGCGGTCGTGGGCTGTCTGGAAGTTGCATTTGTTTCAAATTTCACGTAACGTTGCAGTTGTGACCGGTTGCTTTTGTCGTAGAGGGGGCGACAACCGCTGCATCCCACGCACGGCCATGTTGTGTCCTGCGTGCAGCCCGACTGGATATCCAAGGTTTCGGATATAGGCCGATAGTGGACAACAGGGTATTCGCTGAGAGGGGTTTGCCTGTAGATCTTGCGTAGCGTTTGTGGGACTGGAACGTGAGACCACGCAGAAGATAGGTTAGATCAGGCTTCGTAAAATGGTGATGTCCACGCTCGAGAACCGGCATCGGTCATTTTGTTTATCGCCCCGGGACGGTGACCACATGATATTTGAAAGCCGAACACCGCCTCGGCCAGTCCAATCGCACGGTTTATCTCTTGCGCCAGAGAATTTGAGCTCGATAGTCGGTTTGTCCATGCGACCGCAGAAGTGTTATCAAACCATGCTTTGTCAAAGACCATGGGTTTTTCAGAAGTTGACACCGACTCAGGTCCAAATGTCCACGCAGCTAATGCCTCGCATAGCTGCTCGCGAAAATTGATATTAAATCCGTCGATGCCTGTTGATGCGTGAATTCGTGCTTGCTCTTCTTCATCGAATCGCACTTGGATATACTGCAGCAAGGCGGGATTAAGGACAGCCAGCCCACTGTTGCTGGCATCCATATATAGATGGACGTCGATGGGTTGCTCTTCAGCAGACATTGATAGAGGTAGTTGGCGAAGACGGCCATGAGTCAGGATCATGGTAAACCACTGCACGTCTTCGATCATCGAGCGATCGACTGCGATCTTGCCGTAGCGCGGCGCCCAAACGCTCGCAGCGTGTAGCCGATGATAGAAGGGTTTGGCGGCTCTTAAGCACAAGCATACGTGACGTAAGCTTCCTAGTAGCCGCTGGAGCTGTGTTCTAGGCACGTGTTGCTGATTTTGCAATATTTGAACGCGACCTGGGGCTTTCATGATCTTTTCACGAGGCATTGATACTGTTTGTGCGCTGGTGTCGAACTCCAGGCCTAGTACTTGATGTTGTGATTTCCATGACGAAAAGTTTTCTTCGTTAATGGCTCCGGGGCGAAGAATCGCTAGCATCGCCAGGCGAAGCGTTTCGTTTGCGAGTAGTAGCCGGTTACCAATATCAGGTTCGTCGAGAACATCGTCATCAACCCATTCGGAGTCGAAGAATGGATCGTGATCGTCAGAGGTTTCGTCCATGGAGGCTGAACTCTCGCGGTGGATTAACCGCGTAATTGCCCCACCGAATGCACGGTAAAAGGCGGGCGAACTTGTCCACCCGAATGGGGCGGACATATCCACGATCAGCACTCTGAGTTCAGAGATCGTGGCCGCCATCCAGCGAGCATGTCCACTGGCCAGCATTAGGTGGAGGAATGCAACTTTCACGTCGCCCTTCATGATTTTTATAGCAGCTCCCTTGTATCGGCCGTGGCACGCTTCAATTCTTTTGCGATTGCAGCCACATGCGTGTACTCGATCTGTGGGCGGTTTTCGTTTTGATGCGTCATTTGTCGAGTGGCCACGGGGAAATGATAGATCATGGATTAGCCTCACTTCTTCTTCAGGGTCGCAGACCTTTTCGGCACAGCACCAACGGGGCTGATCTGAATGTTTCCCCATTGCTGCAGCACTTTGGCATCGAGGACGAGATACTGCCCCGCGTCTTGACCCTTTCGAATGACTCCGATGACAGCATTGAGGTGTCGAGATGCTGACTTGTGGTTTTGAATGGGTTTCGTTCGAGTGGGGTTGCGGTGCTTCCAGGTTGGTTCGATACCAGTGCGAGCGATCTGCACCACGAGTTCCTTGTGTCTGCAGCCATCTAATAGTCGGGTGAACCGTGATGGATACATTGTCTTGTTCGGTCGGAAGTCACCTCACCCCTGGCCTCACACCACCTCAACAATATCTTGAGGCCCATCTTGTGCTCACACGCTAACGAGATAGTAAGACGCTGCATTTATGTGTTGAGTTGCCAACGGCCGTTGTTTTGACGAAGAGGGACAGCTTGTGGAGGAGGGACACCGAGTTGTGCGCAAAATGCATTGAACACTGTCGTACTTGATTGGCTGCACGAGTTTTGCTCGCTCATTCATATTCCTCTGGACGTGACTTGCAATCGACTTCGGCTCATGTGTGGGGACATTGAGTGGGTGAATACTGCGACGACATGGCCCCGTGGCATTTAGTAGGCATGGTTCAGGTAGTTCTCCGCCTAGTAGTTGGGGTAATCCCGTAGCGGTGGGACCAGCGAACGGATGCGTTGCTTGTATTGAGCTCTCGTTTTCGACGAGCAGCTGCAGTCGACGGCTGTTGGAAGTGGCTTGGCACGGGTGGGCGCTTCTAAACGTGGATGATTCGGCACCGTAGGACGGGAAACCACCACCTATTCTGAGGGGTTTGTCGGCGCCGATGAATTGAGAAGGATGCCGGTCCGGCGACTCGAACTGAGATGTGCCTGCCAAGCGAAGCTGCCTTGCACAACGCGATCGGTGAATTTGAGAGTTATGTGGCTCGAATGAGCTGTGCCTAGCGAACTGCTGCGGCCTGAATCATGAAGTTGATGTTGCTGAGGTAATGAAGACTCGAACTGAGTCGTGCCACGAGAGCGCGGGATGACCTCGTTGGGCCGACGGCGTGGGCGCCTTTGGGACTCCATCGGAGTTGTTTCCGGGGCGGTGTTGCTTGTGGGCCCTGGTCTGACGTAAGACCCGTCTGGGTTGTTGCGAAAATTGGTGGCGATGGACGAATGCGCTCCGCCAGGCAAGTACTCTCGTGATACACACTGAGAAGCGAGTCTATTGACGCATCTACTACGAGGGTCCATACTACGCTGTCCAAAGTCGCGAGGACCAACGTTCCTGGACCCCTTCACGTGGAGGTATACTTGTTGACACCGCCAAATCTGCTGCGAATGTATCCGTTGCCTGTCCGACAGCGCAGCCGAGAAAAGTGCACTCTGCTGGCAAAGTCGCACACATTTGGATCGTTTGATGGACACCCGCGCTTGAGAGGAACTTCAGACATACTTCCTCCCCGTCGTGACGCGAGATTGAGATGTCCTCCGGTACTTTCCTGGCTTTGTTGCTGCCAAAGCGATGCTGGCGTGGTAATTGGGGCTATCATCCGAGCGAGCCGGGTTACTGGTAGACGACCGCGTCATTGCCTCCATCTTTTCTCGTTGGGCTGTGAGAAGAAGCCCATGTAGCTCGAGGTTGTCTGGCAAATCGTGAACAAATCAAGTTTCGATGCTGTTTCATTTGCACTGTCGGTCGCCACAGCATTTCTGTACTGCTCGAGCTGAGAATCAATCCATAGCACTAGCGTGAGGAGCATGTCCTGGGGCCAGAGCTTTCGACTCTTGAGAGCTCCAAGGAAGTTGTAAAGTGTGATAGCGAGCTGCTGCGTCACCGCGTCCACATTACTGTTGAAATCCGGTAGCACCAGCCAAGATGTCGTCCCACGAAGCTGGGTCCGGAGCTGGTAGAAACTTGGCTGAGACGGAGAAACTCATGTTCACGAAATTCTCGCGCTGGCGCTTGAGCCAGCAGTTGGTCTACTGGAGTAAAATGCAGAAATGACAGACCGCGGCTGCCGAATTGAGGTCGTACGCGCGCATGGCGACGCCAGGGTAGGCCCACAGCAGGAGATCGGCATTGACATCATTGAATCCGCATAACAGGCGGGAGACTTACCTTGTAAGCGTCAGAGGTGACGATGTCATGAACTCGGCGCTGTTTCGGGCGTCGGTGAAGCTGAATTTGCCTCGTTTGGTCGGTTCTTTCTCCTCCAACTCCTTCGCTGAGCGTTTGGCCCCGTGACAGATATTCGGCGAGACTCAAGGAAATAGGGCAGTAGGTGAGGTTTGTGCATCCTAACAACGTCCAGAATTTCAACGTCTGACGTTTCAGCCTTCCATTCGTGCTGGACCGTCGGT